>NC_037345.1:58593947-59225614 GCF_002263795.3 Bos taurus | reverse complement strand
ACCCCCCCGGTCCCGCCGCCCCCCCACCCCGCCCCCCGCGGAGAGGGGGAGGCGGGGGGGCGGGAGGAGAGCGGGGGGCGGGGCGGGAGGGAGCGGCGCGGGGTGGCGCGGGGGAAGGGCCCCGCGGGGGCGGCCCCGGGCGTGGGGGGGGCGGCGGCGCCTCGTCCAGCCGCGGCGCGCGCCCAGCCCCGCTTCGCGCCCCAGCCCGACCGACCCAGCCCTTAGAGCCAATCCTTATCCCGAAGTTACGGATCCGGCTTGCCGACTTCCCTTACCTACATTGTTCCAACATGCCAGAGGCTGTTCACCTTGGAGACCTGCTGCGGATATGGGTACGGCCCGGCGCGAGATTTACACCCTCTCCCCCGGATTTTCAAGGGCCAGCGAGAGCTCACCGGACGCCGCCGGAACCGCGACGCTTTCCAAGGCACGGGCCCCTCTCTCGGGGCGTGGGGAGAATCCTTAGAATTGTAATGACTCATAAAATTTTGGGACATTCTTACAACAGATCACATGAGAAGATTCATTTTAGGATTAATAAATCTTTAGTTTTCCAACAATTTACCTAATTATGGCAGAATAATAAGTGTGTTGCAACTTCATCACCTGTGGTAATGACCCCTAATCTTCAGTGTGTATTTAATTACTTGAGTTTTCTTGAGAAGGCGACATTATTTTTTATGACATTTCCACAAAGTTTGAAAACTTTTATAGGTTTGTTGGGGACTTTCATGATGGCTTCTACAAAGATATCAGTAAGATGAAGGGGCAGAATTCATTAGGTGTGGTCATTAATATCCATCCTTAATGGGTAAACAGGGACACTAAAATATCAAATTCAATGCTGTGTGAATTAGGATCAGCCAGGGACAGAAAACCATGTAAAGCCATGACATGACTCAGCATGCTCATTATGTTCAGGATGCCCTTCTGTACACAGGCCACCATGATTATAGGACTGAATGATGTACCATCAGCCTATGCAAAGAGCAACCTGGACATTAAGGGACTTGGGCTTTTCATGGGAGGGGAATTGACAAGTTACTGAAGACTGATTACGTGGGAGAAATTATAGCAGGGAAATCCTGGTCATTTTCTTCCTTAACTGGCAATTACCGTTGCATATAAATGATTAATGGAAACTTATTCTTGGAAATTGAAGAAAAATGGAATCAAAAGAACCAGAGAAGTATGTGTGTGTATCTGTTTCATCATCGATTGCTGCCATTTATATTGTTCCTCTTTTCTTCAGAATGTATCCTAAGTCTTGTGATCTAATAAAATTTGTATCATTTTTCCCATAACCGTGAATGGATCATGTTTCTTCCAACAACACAGTTTTTTGCCACCTCAGTACTTCATAACAGAAACTAGGAATGCACCAAAGGATCTCCAGGTATAAAGATTATAGAAGAATTTCTTTTCATGATGACATCAAACAATAGACAAATTTGGGATTATATACTAATACTTTGCACTTGAGTTATTCTCTCCACATTCCATAATGGAACAGTAGTTATATTTCCCAATGTCCTCTTGTGCCAAAATGAAACTAATAGCATGTGCCTAATTTACATGAAGTGAATATAGGAATAATAAATGTGCAAAAATTAGGAAATAAAAAACTTTGGAAATAAGGTTAAAAGTGATAGCTCTTTTTGAGCTGGGAGCATTCTGAAATAAGTTATTTTTTCTTGTTCATTTATTATTGGTCGTATAGTTGTGGCTCACAGGATATCTTCAAAGCATGTAAGAATTTCCCAGACCAGGGGTCTGTCCCATGTCTCCTCCTTGGCAGGTAGATTCCTTACCACTGAGCACCAGGGAAGACCCAGAAATAGTTTAGAATCCACACTATATGATGGGAATTTTTTTTGTTTGATAAACTAGAATTTTCATATATTCAGTCCCCAACATGTTGGTTCTTGTTACTTTGCAGTCACCAAAAGAACAAAATGTAACCAACCCAAAGTTTGGTTTGGATTTTGAGACAAATGAAGCCATACATTGAACTCTTATGAGAATGTTTGTTAACTGCTGAACCTTTATAGTTGAATCATGGTAGACTTCCAAGCTGTTCAGTTCAATTCAGTCGCTCAGTCATGTCCGACTCTTTGTGACCCCGTGGACTGCAGCATGCTGGGCTTCCCTGTCCATCACCAACTCCTGGAGCTTGTCAAACTCATGTCCATTGAGTCGGCGATGCCATCCAACCATCTCATCCTCTGTCATCCTCTTTTCCTCCAGCCTTGAATCTTTCCCAGCATCAGGGTCCTTTCCAGTGAGTCAGTTCTACGCATCAGGTGGCCAAAGTATTGGAGTTTCAGCTTCAACATCAGTCTTTCCAATGAACACACAGGACTGATCTCCTTTAGGATGGACTGGTTGGATCTTCGTGCAGTTCAAAGGGCTCTCAAGAGTCTTCTCCAACACCACAGTTCAAAAGCATTAATTCTTTGGCTCTCAGCTTTCTTAATAGTTCAACTCTCACATCCATACATGACTACTGGAAAAACCATACCTTTGACCAGATGGTTCTTTGTTGGCAAATAATGTCTGCTTTTTAATATGCTGTCTAGATTGGTCATAACTTTTCTTCCAAGGAGCATCAGATCAGATCAGATCAGTCGCTCAGTCGCGTCCAACTCTTTGCGACCCCATGAATTGCAGCACGCCAGGCCTCCCTGTCTATCACCAACTCCCGGAGTTCACTCAGACTCATGTCCATCGAGTCAGCGATGCCATCCAGCAATCTCATCCTCTGTCGCCCCCTTCTCCTCCTGCCCCCAATCCCTCCCAGCATCACAGTCTTTTTCCAGTGAGTCAACTCTTCGCATGAGGTGGCCAAAGTACTGGAGTTTCAGCTTTAGCATCGTTCCTTCCGAAGAAATCCCAGGGCTGATCTCCTTCAGAATGCACTGGTTGGATCTCCTTGCAGTCCAAGGGACTCTCAAGAGTCTTCTCCAACACCACAGTTCAAAAGCATCCAGAGGAGAAGGGGGCGACAGAGGGTGAGATGGCTGGATGGCATGACTGACTCGATGGACGTGAGTTTGTGTGAACTCCGGGAGTTGGTGATGGACAGGGAGGCCTGGCGTGCTGCGATTCATGAGGTCGCAAAGAGTTGGACACGACTGAGCGACTGATCTGATCTGATCTGATCTGATATTAATCACCTTCATCAGAGATGCCCTTCTCCTTTAATTATTTGGAATCTTTCCTCTTTTCCCTTCTTGAAGGATGCCCTGTGTTGTTCTTCCTCCCTGGATGCTTGCAGCATCTTACTCTGGGGATGAGGCCTGGGACTGTGGGTTGGGCTGAAGAATTCTCAGGGGAGTTAGAGGGGACAGGGTAGGTGATGATGGTTCCTGTATCTGTTCTGGACGTTTCAAGTCTAATTGATCCTTACCCCATGTAGTCACTTAATTACTCAAAAACAAAAACATGTGAGGAATCCTGAAAAGCCTGATAGATCTAGTATCTTGAGGTATCCCCATGTTTTAGTCTCCTATGTCACTGCTCACTGCAGCCCCCAGGTCTTCTAAGCTCTGTCCATCCAGGTACCAGTTGCCATCTTGGACAGCAGCTCCACCTTCCAGCAGTTCATGTGCTCATGTGCTCAGAGCAGGGGATGCTGAGTTTACTTTATTTAGAGTGGCCAGAGGGTTTGGAAGTTAAGTGTATATGAAGGAGACACCTCCTCATCCAACAACCGCACACCCGCTTGATGACCTGAAGTATCTGCCAGTTAGCTGTGAGCACGGAGAAGAGGAGCCAGTGAGATGGGACCTCTCTCTTGTGACTTCTTTGCCAACCATCTCTCAACTGCATAAAGTCCGCAGCAGCTGACAGGTTTCCCCAAGAGAACTGGGTTCTTGGTCTCCATTCTGAATGCTCAGTGTTCTTGAATTTACAGCTTGGGTGCGTTTCTGTTGCGATGCCCATGCCCAGTAGTCTCTGCTCTTTAGCCGTCTTGTTCAGCCATGCCCGGAGAAGAGGCAGTGAAAAGGGTGTCGGGTCAGCTGAGGTGCCCCCTGCTGCTGTGTACATGAGGCCTCACCAGGAGGGGAATGTGATGCCAGGGAAAGTGTGGGAAAGTGCCCGTGTTGGACTCTGTGCTGGAGTTGACTGTCCTGAGTCCCTCCTGAGACAGTGGGCATAGATGACTGTTCCACATGGTGAGGTTTTCCTTGTGTGTGGTTGGGACACAGGAAGGGGCTATGTTGATTCTAAGCATTAAACAGCATGTTTTCCACTTTCTTGATACGCCTCTGAAGACTCCTGTTGCCTGAGGATGCCCAGAAGAGGAGGGAGAGGAAAAAGCAGGAGTCAGGAATGGCTCTTTCTCAAGTAAGGTCATATTCTCAGTGGATTCTCAGTCTGTCCTTCGTGAAATACACATCTTTGGACTCGCTAATCTTGTCTGACTCTGGAGTATTCTGTCTCACACCTTTACATGCACACTCACCAGAGACCTTCCCTCAGAGTCTGTCATCCTCACTTAGATCCCATCTCCACATGATCCGGTGACCTGGCCCTTGTGAGGACGTTCCCCTGGGCACCGTCCTGGGCAGGGCTTCTCACGCACGGGTTGGAGACGGGGTCTCAGTGCTGTGGGGCAGCAAGGATTGCTAGGGCCCATCTGGATGTGCTGTCTGCTCTCTGTCAACCAGGGTAAGGAAGCTGCAGGTGGACGTCCAGTATTAACATGCACAGTACGTTGTAAAATACGGATAGAGACCACTAAGGGGAAATCAGTTCTGACTTTGTGTAGTACATTTAAAAGTAATTGAGCCTCCTTGAAAATCTTAAGGATTTGGTAATGGAATGGAAAATTCAGAACGAGACTTTGGGGCTAGGGTATGTTTCATTATACCATCTAACTGAAACTATGAAATCAACATTTTTTTTTTCCTGGCCACATGATGCAGCTAGTGGAGTCTTAGTTCCCTGAGTAGGAATTGAACCTGAAACCCTGCAATAGAATATGAGTACTTAACCACTTGACCTCCAGGAAATTTCCCAACTTTCCTAATCTCAATGCAATATTTTGTTCATGGAATAAAAAGATAAACTTTGGCTTTTGTTAATAACTGGATACCTAACATTAAGGATTAAATCGTATTACTGTTTTTTAAATATATTTATTTCTTTTACTGGCTCTTCATTGCTGCAGTGGCTTTAATGTAGTTCTGTGTGGTGGCCACTCTCTAGTTGCAGTGAACGGGCATTGTGGTGGCTTATCTCATCTTGCAGCACAGGCTCTAGAGCAGGCTGGCTTCAGTAGTTCTACCTTCTGGACTCCAGAGCCTGGCTCAGGAATTGAGGCTTATGGGCCTAGTTACCCCTTGGCATATGGGATTGTACCGGAGCAGAATCAACGCTGTTGTCTCTTGTACTGGCCAATGGATTCTTTACCACTTTGCTACCAAGGAAGCCCTCATATTATTTTTAAATATAGGTATGTTATAAAGATTGTAGTTGGAGTCTTTTGTATGTTACTTTATGCTTATACTACTTTTTATTATTTTGAATTAGTATAAAATAATGTTGAGAAGGATTCCTAGTCCAGTGGAGAAGAATGTGCCTGCCAATGTAGGGTGCACAGTTCCACCCCAGGTCCAAGAAGATCCCTCAAAGCAGCTAAGCCCATGCGACTCAACTACTGAGCCTGTGCTCTAGAGCCCAGGACCATCACTCCTGAGCCCGCACACACTAGAGCCTGTGCTCCAAAACAAGAGAAGGCACTGCAGTGAGAAGCCCATGCACTGCAGCCTCAACTGGAGAAAACCCGCTCACAGCAACGAAGACCCAGCATAACCAAAATAAATAAGCTTTAGGGAAGAAATAGGATGTTGACATACTTAATGAAGTACAATTGATTCAGTTTTAATGTCCCAGAGATGCTGAAATATACATGATTAAAATGTAAATGGGAGTGTCATCCCAGAATATGTCAAAAGGCAACTGGAGATGGGAATGGCCACCCACTCCAGTATTCTTGCTTGGGAAATCCTGTGGACAGAGGAGACTGGCAGGCTACAGTCCATGGCGTTGCAAAGACTTTGATATGACAGAGTGACTGAACAGCAACCTCCACACTCAACCAAGTGAGCTCTTAAAAACAAATCTAACCATCTAACTTTCCTCCTGCAGATTCTTCAGTGGCTTCCAGTAGCTTTTGGAATAAAGTCCTAAATCTATAGACCTTGCAGAACCTTTCAGAAATCAGGTGGCATCTACCTGGCATCACCTCTCCTTATTCCCTACATTGCTGTCACACTGGCTGACTTTCTGTTCACTAAATATCTTCCTGCCTCAGAGTCAGCACACAGGCTGTTCTCTCTGCCTGCCTCACTTTTCTATTTGCCATCTTGCCAATCCTAAGTGTTTCTTCCTCACGGAGACCTTGTCTGACTTCTCGATGTAGGTCAAGACTTTCTGTTAAATCTTCCTTTAGCACCAGGCCAGTTTCAGAGCACTTATTACAATAGTACTGTTAAAATTACGGTTGTAATTGGCTGACTGGCTGGTAGATTATAAGCTCCATCATGTTCACTGCTGTATTCCAAGTTTGGGGCACAGAGTTGTTGCTCAATAAATTTTGATTGAATGAAAGAAAAAACTATAAAGACAGGTCTTCCTTTTGTCAGCCAATTGTGTGTTTACATGTGCATGCATGAGTGCATGGATATGTAACTCCATGGTTTTATTACAGAGCATCATGTCTAAAATATGTTTTATGCTTTGTAGCAGTTGCACTTGTATCTTAAGTATATTCCATGACCTTAAGTTTTTTCTACCTCATCACATGATTGATGGAAATAGTAGTAAGATTATTGACATGTTGTGGGTTCAGGGGGAGAGGGTGACCCTAAACAGTGACTATTTATACTGATCCATTGCATTTCAGTTTTCTTTTACTTGTTTAAGGTATTCTCAGGGAACTCTCTGTGGATGCACTTTCCTGCTCCGTTACTTAGCTTTTTATTCTTTGTCAGGCTTAACCACCTGACCTCAAGGGCTGTTGCCTCATTTCTTAACTTGTTGATGAGCGGTTTCTTACAGTGACAGAGTTTTCTCCCCATAAGTTGGACACAGATCTTTCTCTAACGTGGTGTTATGTTGATGACAAGTTCATATGTGTAAAGTGTTTAGAATAATGTTTAGTGTGTAGGATGTGTTGAAACCCCTATGGTCAGTGTGACAGTGTCATCATCTTCACAGTGTATGATCTCCTGTTCTTTTAAAGCCACTGTTGACTTTGTCATCTCTAAAGATACCGTTCTTGTTGTAACTCAGCTAGATAATAAATGTCACTCAATGTGTAAAATGTAACACTTCTACAGGGGCAACTCATTGTTGAATTTTATTTGTATGTTTTTCATGTATTGTCCACACAAATGACAAGTTCATGTCGATTGGAGTATATCATAGTCTTAGGAAAAAATAGGAAATTAGAGACCAATAGTGTGTTCCAAGTAGCTTTTAATAGATCTATCAGAATATTACTTCCACTGAATTGATCCTTACTCCTCTCACTTCTTCTCCTTTTGTGTGAAAATAAGAACCCTCCTCAGCGTCTATTAGTGAAATGTACTTTCATTTCAGACAGAGTTAACTGTCGAGGATGTGGACATCAAGTTCACTCCAGAAGAGTGGGAATGCCTGGACCCTGCTCAAAGGGCCTTGTACTGGGATGTGATGGAGGAGACCTACAGGAATAACCTGCTGTCTGTGGGTAAGGATCACTTCCCTGTGAAGTTGGAATCTGGTTTGGGGTATCTCTGCATTTTCCCTCTGTGTCTCTTGGGAGCCCCTGTTTTGCTTGACTGAGTTCACAGCCTTGTAGATTCAGAGGTGAAAAAGCTTCGTGATTGGCATCAGGAGTATAAGCTTGTCATTTCTTCAGGTGCTCTGCCCACTGTGTGATACACAAGGAGTTTTTCCACAGCTTGAGCATTTGTTAAGCTGATTTCAAACTTTGAAATACCCAATTTCCTTTTCCTTCCCCTGTGTTCTTGGTTCAGTAGTTCTTGGAAAGAAATTCGATATCTTCATGTGTGCGTGGTCTGTCACTGTGGTCATATCTGACTCTTCGGAACCCAATGGACCGTACCCCTCCAGGCTGTTTGTTCGTGGAATTCTCCCGGCAAGAATACTGGAGTGGGTTGCCCTGGCCCCGTCCACGGGGACCTTCCCCATGCAGGGATTGTCTGCATATTCCTGTATATTATAAGACTGATAGTGAATTAATTTGTGAAGAGTTTTTCTCTCTGTCTATAATGTCCTCATTTCTTGGCTAATAACAGAGCTGGGATTCTACCCCTGCCAATTCAGGAGACATGGGTTCAATCCCTTCTCTGGGAAGATCCCACATGTCACAGAGCAGTTAAGCTGGTATGCCACAGCTACTGAACCAGCACTCTAGAGACCAGAAGCTACAACTACTGAGCCCACAGGGGACAATTTCCAAAGCTCATGCAACCAAGAGAAGCCACAGCAAATGAGAAGTGGAGCACTGTAACTGGAGAGTAACCCCCACTTGCCAAACCTTGAAAAAAGCTCAAGCAGCAATGAACACTCACCATAACCAATATAAATAAATGAATAAACAAAAGTTTTTAAAGTAAATACATTTATTTTAAAAGGAGAGGTTGGATTTTGGAAGAAGCCACAGTACATGGCATTTCTTCTGAGCAAGAATTTCTGTTTCTGATCTGAATCTTACCTCCATTTTGGTAGCAGAGGAAGATCTCTGGATTGTGGAGAATGAGGTGCAAATGTCTGGAAACCAGATGAGTTGTAAGGTATCAACAGCATGATCAGAGGTCAGATCTCACAAGGAGAGAGAGGAAGCCACACCATTCATAGTGTTTGGGAAACTCCAAATGGGAAGTTCTGTGGGAAAACAGATGTTTAGTGTTTGGATTTTCCTTCTCCCCAACTTCCTCCTACATTCTTTAACATGTGAAATGTATACCATCTTCCAGTGGTGCTATATCACCCAAAAACCCAAAGGCAGGGTCTTTTCTTTTTGCTGTACTGGGTTTTTATTGTTCTGTGTTCTTTTCTCAGTTTGAGGTGAGGGAGCACATGGCTTCTCACTGCAGTGGCTTCTTTTGTTGTGAAGCATGGGCTCTAGCCTGTCCATCATCAACTCCCGGAGCTTGTTTAAAGTCGTGTTCATCGAGTTGGTGATACCATCCAACCATCTCATCCTCTGTCCTCCCTTTCTCTCACCTTCATTCTTTCCCAGCGTGAGGGTCTGTTCCAGTGAATCATCTCTTTGTGTTAGGTGGCCAGACTATTGGAGCTTCAGCTTCAGCATCAGTCCTTCCAATGGATATTCAGGACTGATTGCCTTTAGGATGGACTGGTTTGATTTTACTGTCCAAGGGAATCTCAAGAGTCTTCTCCAACACCACAGTTTAAAAACATAAATTCTTCGGCACTCAGCTTTCTTTATGGTCCAAAGTTCACATCTGTACTTGACTACTGGAAAAATCATAGCTTTGACCACACAGACCTTTATCGGAAAAGTAGTCTGTTCATTTTAATATTCTGTGAAAATTGGGGCTGGTCTTGATAACTGCCTCCTGTACAGTGCCACGAACCTCAGTCCATAGTTCTTCAGGCACTCTATGGGATCTAATCTCTTGAATCTGTTTGTCACCTTCACTTTATAATTGTAAGGGATTTGGTTTGGGTCATACCTGAATGATCTAGTGGTTTTCCCTACTTTCTTCAATTTCAGTCTGCATTTGGCAATAAGGAGTTCATGATGTGAGCCACAGTCAGCTCCTGGTCTTGTTTTTGCTGATTACTATATAGAGCTTCTCCATCCTCGGCTGCAAAGGATATAATCTATCTGACTTTAATATTGACCATCTGGTGATGTCCATGTGTAGAGTATTCTCTTGTGTTGTTGGAACTGGATGTTTGCTATGACCAGTGCGTTCTCTTGGCAAAACTCTTGTTAGCCTTTGCCCTGCTTCATTTTGTACTCCCAAGTCCAAATTTGCCTGTTACTCCAGGTATCTCTTTACTTCCTACTTTTGCATTCCAGTCCCCTATGATGCAAGAGAAATTTATTTTTGGTGTTAGTTCTCAAAGGTCTTGTAGGTCTTCATAGAACCTTTCAACTTCAGCTTCTTTGTTATTAATGGTTGGGGCATAGACTTGGATAACAACGATATTGAATGATTTGCCTTGGAAATGAATGGAGATCAATGCCTTTAGTGTTCCTTATGTTCCTAAGATCATCTTTGGGAATGTTCATGATTCTGTTCAGGATAGGTATGAGTTTTGGAATGATATCATATATTCAACATAAAATAATTTATTTATGAATTGTAATTAGTAGGATACCTGTGGTTCTTTGTATCTTGTAGATAAGTCTCAAATACATATGGTGAAGAAATTACAAGCAAAAGGAAACAGTGCAAAAAGAGAAATTACTCAAAAAGTGATGTTTGGAAGAGCTGAAAGCCATGAAATCAAAGATGACTTCCTTGGGATGATACAGGAAGCTATGCGTGATTTTGAGAGTCTGTGGGCAGATAATGAAAGAAATGACAAAGGAATGTCTATATCCTGTAACAAAAATCTCACTGATGGAAGAGATCAGCAGAGTAGAAATGATACAGGAAATAAGCCTGTTGAAAGGCAAATCAAGCTTTCAAGATGAATTGCAGATAGTTCAATCTGAAGGAACAATTTTTAAATGTAGTCACGTTGTGACGAATATCAACAGTAGCACCTCAGGTTTGCCACCTCAGAACTCGTAGTGTCTGCAGAAGTGTTTCTCAGAAACATGAGAGTGCTGTCACACATCTCTCAGAACTGGCACCAGACCAGGAAGCACACAAGAAAAACCCTAATGAGTGTGACCTAACATTTCTTCAGGACTCAAAACTCTCTAGACATGAAAGAATCCATACAGGAAGGAAACCATATAAAGGTGACGTATGTGACAAGGCCTTTAATGACAATGCAACCCATGCAGTTCATCGGAGAAATCATACAGGAGAAAAACCATATAAGTGTGATATATGTGGCTGCTGCTTTAAACGAAATACATCTCTTCAAGTTCATCACAGAGTTCATACTGGAGAGAGACCATATAAATGTGATGTATGTGGCCACTGCTTTAAACAGAATACACACCTTCAGAATCATCGGATAATTCACACTGGAGAGAAACCATATAAACGTGATGTGTTTGGAAAGGCCTTTAGTCGAAAAGCAAGCCATACAGTTCATCAGACCCTTCAAACTGGAGAGAAACCATATAAATGTGAAGTATGTGGCCATGGCTATACTCGAAAGGAACGACTTGAAATTCATCAGGGAGTTCTTACTAGAGAGAAGCCATGTACATGTGATATATGTGGCAAGGCATTTAGTGTAAATGCAAGCCTTGCAGTTTATCAGAAAATTCATGCTGGGAGAAGCCATATAAATATGATGTGTGTGGTAAGGCCTTTACTCGAAAATCAAGCCATACAGTTCATCAGACCCTTCATACTGGAGAGAAGCCATATAAATGTGAAGTATGTGGCCGTGGCTATACTCAAAAGTCACAATTTGAAATACATCAGGGAGTTCATACTGGAGAGAAGTCATGTACATGTGATATATGTGGCAAGGCATTTAGTGTAAATTTAAGTCTTTCAGAAAATTTACATTAGTGAGAAGCCATATAAATGTGATGTGTGTGTCAAGGCCTTTAGTTGAAAATCAAGCCATACAGTTCATCAGACCCTTCATGCTGGAGAGAAACCATATAAATGTGAAGTATGTTGTCATGGCTATATTCGAAAGTCACAACTTGGAATTCATCAGGGAGTTCATACTGGAGAGAAGCCATATAAATATTATGTGTGTGGAAAGGCATTTAGTGTAAATACAGGCCTTGCAGTTCATTAGAAAATTCATACTGGAGAGAAGCCATATAAATATGATGTGTGTGGCAAGGCCTTTAGTGTAAATGCAAGCCTTTCAGTTCATTGAAGAATTCATACTGGAGAGAAGCCTTATAAATATGATGTATGTGGCTGTGGCTTTACTCAAAAGGGATATGTTGGAATTCATTGGAGAGTTCATACTGGGCAGAAACCTTACAAATGTAATGATTGTGACAAAAGTTTCAGTACATGGCCATCCTTTACTAAACATCAGGCAGTTCATACAGGAGAGAAAGCATGTAAATGACTTTATGTGGCAGTCTTCAGTTCCAGGCATTACTTTGCAGTTCATCAGAGAACTCATACTGGAGAGAGACCATATAAATGTAATGTGTGTGGAAAGGCCTTTTCTGTCTCTCTCTTTAGTTGGAAAGCAAGCCATGCACTTCATCAGATTCTTCATACTGGAGATAAATCATATAAATGTGATGTATTTGGCCGTGGTTATAGTCGAAGCACAAAACTTGCCATTCATCAGAGGGTTCACACTAGAGACAAACCATATCAATGTGATGTATGTGGCAAGGCCTTTAGGATAAATGGAAACCTTCCACTTCATCGGGAAATTCATACTGAAGAGAAACCATACAAATGTGTTCTATGTGGCAAGGGCTTTAATCAGACTGCAAAACTTGCAGTTCATCAGAGTTATCATACTGGGGAGAAACTGTATAAATGTGTGTGTGGAAAGGCCTTCAGTCAAACTTCAAGCCGTGCAGTTCATGGAAGAATTCATACTGGAGAGAAACCTTACAAATGTAACAATTGTGACAAACGTTTTAGTGCACCATCATCCTTAACTCGCCATCAGGCAGTTCATATCAGAGAGAAAGCATAGAAATGTAATTTTGTGGAAGAGTCTTCGGTTCCAGCTCTTACTTTGCAGTTCATCAGAGAACTCATATTGGAGAGAAATCATCTAAGTGTGATGTATATGACAAGACATTTCATCAAACTGCAAAACTTGGAATTCATCAGAGAATTCATACTGGAGAGAAACCATGTAAATGTGATATGTGTTGCAAGGCTGTTAGTCATAGTGGAAACCTTGCAGTTCATTGAAGAAGTCATACTGGAGAGAAACCATAAAAATGAGATCTCAGTGGCAAGTCCTTTAATCTAAATGCGGTCCTTGCAGTTCATTGTAGAATTCATACTGGGGAGAAACCTTAGAAATTTAACAATTATGACAAACATTTTAGTGAACAGTCAGCTTTAACTCACAGCTGTGCAGTTCATGTAGGAGAGAAAGCATAGAAATGTGATGTATGCAGCCAGTGGTATATTTGAAATGACCGTATTAAAAATCACCAGATAATTCTTAGTGGAGAAAAATATTACAAATGGAACATTGTGAGAAACATTTAGTGAAAATGTAATGAGTGTGGCAACACCTTTAATCTTGAGTTCAGGCATTATAATTCAACAGAATTCATACTGTATAGAAAGCATACAAATGAAATGAATGTGGCAAAGCTTCTAGTGCTTGCTCCACCTTAGACTGTTAGGCTGTTCCTAGAGGAGAGAAACCACATAAATGTAATTTATATGACAAACCCATCAGTCACAAGAAATGACTTTGCAGATTGTCTGAGAATCCATACATCAATGAAAACTTAAAAGTGTAGTAAATGCAGTAAAGTATATCAACTTTTTGACATTCAGAAAAGTCAAATGAAATGTGCTAGGTGTGGCAAAGCTTTGATTCTTTGTAACTAACCATCACATAATTAATTAGAACTGAATTCTTACCTGCGTAGTGCATGTGTTAAGTATTTTGGAAGCCATTTGGTTTTTACAAAATTGATCCTGGTGAGAAGCCATACATTTAAAGTGCAGTCAATCCCTCCAGTTTAGAGTGGAGGGGGTCATATAATGTGTGTGGCCAGAGCTTCAGTAACAGGCTGATCATTCCCATCATCAGATTATTCATAATATAGAGAGACCTTACAAGTGTACGAGGGTGGCAAATCCTTCAGGTGGCATTCAGGCCTGAAAAGACATCAGGTGATCCATACTGGAGAGACCATCCAAATGCAATCAATGTGGCCAGGCTTTTCAGGTGTTTACACCTTCGGCTTCTTGAGAAGATTCCCTGTGAAGCTATATGAATGAAATGAGTGCATCAGGGTTTTTAGACAATCTGAAGTTAGGATTCAGTAAAGAAGTCATTCTGGATAGAAAGCTTACAAGTGACAAGAGTGTGTAGAACCTTTACTCGGGGCTCACATCTCACCGACCATCAGATAATCCATCCTAGAGAGAACTTTCCAGTGTACAGAATGTGGCAAGGCCTCTAGGTACTCCTTCAAACTCAGGGTTTACTGAACACTTTATACTTAGAAATGCAATGACTATGATAGTTTTCGAAATTGCCTCTCACTCTTTAGGTATCTGAGAATATGTATTCTGGAATTAAATCACACAAATACAGTTATTTATGAAAAGGATTTTACTCAAATGTCTAAGTTGGGGAACATAACTGGAGCAGTGCTTTACAAATGCAATGGGAGTGGGAAAAGTTTAACCTTGGATTGAAGTATTAGGTAAGAGTCCATAGTGAAGAGGAGTCTTGGAAATGGATGGGCAAGGGCTTTCTCTAGGGTTCTGAGTGCACTAGACTTCAGAATATATGTCTTTCAGAGAAACCACACAAAATGTGCACACTGAAGCTTTAACCCAAAGATCAAAACTGTGGAATGTGAGAGGATTTATATGGAGAGCAAGCTTGCACAGGTAATGAATATTGTGTAGTTTTTTATATCAAATATTCACCTTGGACATAATGAAGTGATTCGTGCAGGTCAGAAACTGTACAGATACACCAAATTTGGAAACACATTGAAGAAAACCGTATTTCCTCAAGATTCCCCCCAAAATTCATATCAGGGAGAATCCGTACAGCTGTAATGAATTTGGTAAAATTTTGGACAGTTCTTACAACAGATCACATAAGAGATAATTCATTTTAGGAATAAATAAGTCCTTAGTTTTCCAACAATTAACCTACTATATTACTACAGAATAATTATGTTAAGTATGTTCAAACTTAAAAACATGTGTGGAAATGACCCATTATCTTCAGTGTGTATTTAATTACTTGAGTTTTCTTGAGAAGGTGACATTATTTTTTATGACATTTCTGCAAGGTTTGAAAGCTTTTATAGCTTTCTTTGGGATTTTCATGATGGTCTCTGCAAAGAAATGAATAAGATGAAGGGGCAGACTTCCTTAGCTGTGGTTCATTCATATCCATTTTTCATGGGTAAACAGGGCCACTAAAATATGAAATTCAATGGTGTGTGAATTAGAATCAGTGAGGGACAGAGAATCATATAAAAAGCTAAGACATCATTCTTAAAATGTTCAGGGTGCCCTTCCATAGATAGGCCACCTTGGGTTATAGGACTGAATGCTGTACCATCTGACCATGAAAAGAGCAGGCTAGACATTCTAGGACTTGGGCTTTTCTTGGGAGGAGAGTTGACAGGTTATTGGGGACTGACTATGTAGGAGAAGTTATACCAGGGAAATGCTGGTCGTTTTCTCCCTTAACTGGGAATTGCTGTTGTATATAAATGAACTGGGAATTCCTGTTGTATATGAATGATTAATGGAAACTTATTCTTTGACATTGAAGAGAGCAGTTTTCTTGAAGAAAATTTAGTCAAAAGAACCAGAAAAGTATGTGTGTGTATCTGCTTCAAATTAATTGCTACCATTTACATTGTGCCTCTTCTTTATTCAGAATGTATCATAAGTCTTGTGCTGTAATAAATTTGTATCATTTGTTCCATAACTCTGAATGGATCATGCTTCTTTCTACAACACAGCTTTATGCTCAGTTCTTCATAACAGAAACTAGCAATGTACCAAAGGCTCTCAAGGTTGAAAGAAGGTAGAAGAATTTCTTTTCATGATGAAATCAAAGAATAGACAATTTTGGGACTATATACTAATAATTTGCACTTGAGTTATTCTCTCCATACTGTCCATAGTGGAGCAGTTATATTTCCCCATGTCCTCTTTTGTGCCTGCTGCTGCTGCTGCTAAGTTGCTTCAGTCGTGTCCGACTCTGTGCGACCCCATAGACGGCAGCCCACGAGGCTCCCCCCATCCCTGGGATTCTCCAGGAAAGAACATTGGAGTGGGTTGCCATTTCCTTCTCCAATGCAGGAAAGTGAAAAGTGAAAGTGAAGTCTCTGAGTCTTGTCCGACTCTTAGCGACCCCATGGACTGCGGTCCACCAGGCTCCTCCATCCATGGGATTTTCCAGGCAAGAGTACTAGAGTGGGGTGCTTTTGTGCCTAGTTGAAACTAATAGCATGTGCCTAATTTACATGAAGTGAAAATAGGAATAATAAACGGGCAAAAATTAGGAAATAAAAAACTTTGGAAATGAGGTTAAAATGATAGGTCTTTTTGAGCTTGGAGCGTTCTGAAAGTTTTTTTTTTCTTTTCTTTTTTTGATTATTTGTTTATCATTGGCCGAATAGTTGTGGCTCACAGAGTCAGTAACTCCACAGCATGTGGGAATTTCCCCATCCAGGGATGTATCCCATGTCTCATGCACTGGCAGGTGGATTCCTTACCACTGTGCCACCGGGAAAGCCGCGGAAATAATATAGAATTCACACTATATGATGGGAATTTTTTTGTTTGATAAGCTGGAAATTTCTTACATTCAGTTCCCAACATATTGGTTCTTGTTACTTTGCAGTCACCCACTGGAACAGGATGGAACCAACCCAAAGTTTGGCTTGGATATTGAGACAGATATAGCCATATGCTAAAATGTTATGAGAATGTTAACTGCTGAAACTTTCTAGTGGGAGCAGGGTAGACTTCCAAGCTGTTGGGGGGAAAGCTTGATTAACAAGGAATGGTGACATTCGTGGAGTGTTAAGATGATTACTGATGGCAAGGAGGAGAAGGTACCTGCTCTGGTGAGTTACCAGTTGGTATCAAAGAAAGGAGGCCTTAGTCTTTTGTCTCAGCCTGCCCAGAGAGGCAGCACAGGAAGCGGTTGTTTTAAAGTCTAAAGGAAAGTGAAAGGGAAGTTGCTCAGTCGTGCCCACTCTGCGACCCCATGAAGCCTACCAGGCTTCTCCGTCCATGGGATTTTCCAGGCAAGAGCACCAGAGTGGGTTGCCATTTCCTTCTCCAGGGGCTCTTCCTGACCCAGGGATCGAACCCCGATTTCCCACATTGCAGGCAGACGCTTTACCCTCAGAGCCACCAGGGAAGTCTAAAGGAGTCAATAGTCAAACATGGAAAAACCACAGTGAGACTGTTTAAGAAAACACTTGAATATTTACTCATGCTGTGAATTTATAACATTCCTTTTCCTGCTGTACACATATGTTCCTTTGTTCTATACAGTTTTGAAGATGGTAGTAGCTTACTATTTATCTTACTAAACAGATAAATTACTATTTAGTATCTCTCACCTAAGGAATTTATACAGTAGCCTAATGAACATTAATGTTTGGAAATATTTATTAGATCAGTTCAGTTCAGTACAGTCGCTCAGTCGTGTCCGACCCTTCTTGACCCCATGAATCACAGCATGCCAGGCCTCCCTGTCCATCACTAACTCCCGGAGTTCACTCAGACTCATGTCCATCGAGTCAGTGATGCCATCCAGCCATCTCATCCTCTGTCATCCCCTTCTCCTCCTGCCCCCAATCCCTCCCAGCATCAGAGTCTTTTCCAGTGAGTCAACTCTTCGCATGAGGTGGCCAAAGTACTGGAGTTTCAGCTTTAGCATCATTCCTTCCAAAGAAATCCCAGGGCTGATCTCCTTTAGAATGGACTGGTTGGATCTCCTTGCAGTCCAAGGGACTTTCAAGTCTTCTCCAACACCACAGTTCAATAGCATCAATTCTTCGGCGCTCAGCCTTCTTCACAGTCCAACTCTCACATCCATACATGACCACAAGAAAAACCATAGCCTTGACTAGAGGGGCCTTTGTTGGCAAAGTAATGTCTCTACTTTTGAATATGCTATCTAGGTTGGTCATAACTTTCTTTCCAAGCAGTAAGCGTCTTAATTTCATGGCTACAGTCACCATCTGCAGTGATTTTGGAGCCCCCCAAAATAAAGTCTGACACTGTTTCCCCATCTATTTGCCATGAAGTGATGGGACCGGATGCCATGATCTTCGTTTTCTGAATGTTGAGCTTTAAGCCTACTTTTTCACTCTCCACTTTCACTTTCCTCAAGAGGCTTTTGAGTTCCTCTTCACTTTCTGCCATAAGGGTGGTGTCATCTGCATATCTGAGGTTATTGATATTTCTCCCGGCAATCTTCATTCCAGCTTGTGTTTCTCCCAGTCCAGCGTTTCTCATGATGTACTCTGCATATAGGTTAAATAAGCAGGGTGACAATATATAGCCTTGATGGACTCCTTTTCCTATTTGGAACCAATCTGTTGTTCCATGTCCAGTTCTAACTGTTGCTTCCTGACCTGCATACAAATCTCTCAAGAGGCAGATCAGGTGGTCTGGTATTCCCATCTCTTTCAGAATTTTCCACAGTTTATTGTGATCCACACAGTCAAAGGCTTTGGCATAGTCAATAAAGCAGAAATAGATGTTTTTCTGGACCTCTCTTGCTTTTTCGATGATCCAGCGGATGTTGGCAATTTCATCTGTGGTTCCTCTGTCTTTTCTAAAACCAGCTTGAATATCTGGAAGTTCACGGTTCACGTATTGCTGAAGCCTGGCTTGGAGAATTTTGAGCATTACTTTACTAGCATGTGAGATGAGTGCAATTGTGCAGTAGTTTGAGCATTCTTTGGCAGTGCCATTCTTTGGGATTGGAATGAAAACCGACCTTTTCCAGTCTTGTGGCCACTGCTGAGTCTTCCAAATTTGCTGGCATATTGAGTGCAGCACTTTCACAGCATCATCTTTCAGGATTTGAAAGAGCTCAACTGGAATTCCATCACCTCCACTAGCTTTGTTTGTAGTGATGCTTTCTAAGGCCCACTTGACATTCCAGGATGTCTGGCTCTAGGTCAGTGATCACACCATCGTGATTATCTGGGTCGTGAAGATCTTTTTTGTGCAGTTCTTCTGTGTATTCTTGCCATCTCTTCTTAATATCTTCTGCTTCTGTTAGGTCCATACCATTTCTGTCCTTTATCGACCCCATCTTTGCATGAAATGTTCCCTTGGTATCTCTAATTTTCTTGAAGAGATCTCTAGTCTTTCCCATTCTGTTGTTTTCCTCTATTTCTTTGCATTGGTTGCCGAGGAAGGCTTTCTTATCTCTTCTTGCTATTCTTTGGAACTCTGCATTCAGATGCTTATATCTTTCCTTTTCTCCTTTGATGAAAAGCTTTTCGCTTCTCTTCTTTTCACAGCTATTTGTAAGGCCTCCCCAGACAGCCATTTTGCTTTTTTGCATTTCTTTTCCATGGGGATAGTCTTGATCCCTGTCTCCTGGACAATGTCACGAACCTCCGTCCATAGTTCATCAGGCACTCTATCTATCAGATCTAGGCCCTTAAATCTATTTCTCACTTCCACTGTATAATCATAAGGGATTTGATTTAGGTCATACCTGAATGGTCTAGTGGTTTTCCCTACTTTCTTCCATTTAAGTCTGAATTTGGTAATAAGGAGTTCATGATCTGAGCCACAGTCAGCTCCTGGTCTTGTTTTTGCTGACTGTATAGAGCTTCTCCATCTTTGGCTGCAAAGAATATAATCAATCTGATTTTGGTGTTGACCATCTGGTGATGTCCATGTGTAGAGTCTTCTCTTGTGTTGTTGGAAGAGGGTGTTTGCTATGACCAGTGCATTTTCCTGGCAAAACTCTATTAGTCTTTGCCCTGCTTCATTCCGTATTCCAAGGCCAAATTTGCCTGTTACTCCAGGTGTTTCTTGACTTCCTACTTTTGTATCCCAGTCCCCTATAATGAAAAGGACATATTTTTTGGGTGTTAGTTCTAAAAGGTCTTGTAGGTCTTCATAGAACCGTTCAACTTCAGCTTCTTCAGCGTTACTGGTTGGGGCATAGACTTGGATTACTGTGATATTGAATGGTTTGTCTTGGAAACAAACAGAGATCATTCTGTCGTTTTTGAGATTGCATCCAGGTACTGCATTTCCGACTCTTTTGTTGACCATCATGGCTACTCCATTTCTTCTGAGGGATTCCTGCCCACAGTAGTAGATATAATGGTCATCTGAGTTAAATTCACCCATTCCAGTCCATTTCAGTTTGCTGATTCCTAGAATGTTGACATTCACTCTTGCCATCTCTTGTTTGACCACTTCCAGTTTGCCTTGATTCGTGGACCTGACATTCCAGGTTCCTATGCAATATTGGTCTTTACATCATCGGACCTTCCTTCTATCACCAGTCACATCCACAGTTGGATATTCTTTGTGCTTTGGCTCCATCCCTTCATTCTTTCTGGAGTTATTTCTCCACTGATCTCCAGTAGCATATTGGCCACCTACTGACCTGGGGAGTTCCTCTTTCAGTATCCTATCATTTTGCCTTTTCATACTGTTCATGGGGTTCTCAAGGCAAGAATACTGAAGTGGTTTGCTAATCCCTTCTCCAGTGGACCACATTCTCTCAGATCTCTCCACCATGACCTGCCCCTCTTGGGTTGCCCCTTGGGCATGGCTTAGTTTCATTGAGTTAGACAAGGCTGTGGTCCTAGTGTGATTAGATTGACTAGTTTTCTGTGAGTATGGTTTCAGTGTGTCTGTCCTCTGATGCCCTCTTGCAACACCTACCGTCTTACTTGGGTTTCTCTTACCTTGGGCGTGGGATATCTCTTCACGGCTGCTCCAGCAAAGCACAGCTGCTGCTCCTTACCTTGGACGAGGGGTATCTCCTCACCGCCGCCCTTCCTTACCTTCAATGTGGGATAGCTCCTCTAGGCCCTCCTGCGCCCTCACAGCCACTGCTCCTTGGACATGTGGTTGGTCCTCCTGGCCGCCGCCCCTGGCCTCGGACTTGGGTAGCTCTTCTCGGCCATTCCTGCGCCGTTGCAGCCTGGCACTCTTGGCTGCTGCCCCTGACCTTGGACGTGGGGTAACTCCTCTTGGCCGCCGCCCCTCGGGCATGAGGTCCTCCCAGCTTCTGCCCCTGACCTCGGTCGTGGGGTAGCTCCTCTCGGCCGCGCTTAGTGTGCCGGTCGCAGCCGCATGCATTTAGTGTGCCGGTCGCAGCCACCCGTGCTTAAATACTAAATAGAAGTACAGTTTTCCAGAGGATATTAAAGTGTTGATATTATATTATAGAAATAAATAATATGCTCCATGGTTCATTGTCAGCTGTAGTAAAATTCCTGCCTTTTTTTTTTTTTTTTTTACGGTATTGTCATGGTTTTTGCCACACATCAACATGAATTGGACATAGGTATACATAGGTTCCCTCCCTCCTAAACCCACCTTCTTCCCCAGCCTATCTCTCCAGGTCTTCACAGAGCAGTAGCTCTGGTGCCCTGTGTCATACATCAAACTCCCACTGTGTGTCTATTCTGCATATGGTAATATACATGTTTGAATGCTAGTCTCCCAAATCATGCCATCCTATTTCTTTTGTTTTCTCAATAGCTTTTCCTTAGTATTCTTTTTTCCTGTCCACATGTTTTGAGCTAGATTTAATGTTTAATTTCTATTTCTTCCCTGCTTTACACTAACCAATACGTTAGTCTATAGGTTATTTTGAGACTTGTAAGATTAAAATGCACATAGGGCAATGACAGGGGACATAGTACATGCCTTATAAATATGAAGAAAGTTCCTTTAGGACTTGAGTTCAGTCAGTTAATACATGTAGAAGTATTTATAAATAGTGCAAGTTGATAATTTTGGTGAAAATAAACTCTTCCCAAGACTATATTTTACAGTCTTCTTTGTTGTTCACATCTGACAGCTTTCTGGAACAACAAAGAGAAGAGAGAAAATACATTAAAATGTTTAAACAAAATGTAAACTACCTAATTACTGTCATTTGGCTGAATTTCTCTTCCATTGAGGAAGTATTGATGTAAGTTTTACATATTATGATGTATACAAGTTTTTCTCAAAAATGTTTGAAGCTATGTCATGAAAAGCATGGAAGAGAAACACTTTTTATAACGGAGAATGCAGTTATCATTAAAGGGCTTTTTTTTTTTCCCCTCCTTAATAATTTTTAAATTTATTTCTGGCTGTGGTGGGTCATCATTGCTGCACTGGCTTTTCTCTCCTTGCAGTGAGCGGGGGCTATGAATTTTGTACATAAAATACATAAACCTGGCTGGGGCTTGCTTGGAGACAGGAGTCCTGACGCTCCTTGTTTTGGTCAGTGCACAGCACTCAATGTCTTCTCTGTTTCCGGCTGTGCTGATTTGGTTTTGCTGCACGTGGACTTTCTCTAGTTGCAGCCAGCAGGAGCTACTCTCTAATTGCTGTGTGCAGGCTTCTCATTGCTGCAGCTACTCTTGTTGCAGAATACAAGCTTTAGAGCACAGGCTCAATACTTGTGTTGCACAGGCTTGTTGCTCCTAGACACGTGGTATCCTCCCAGACCAGGGACCAAACCCGTGTCCAGCGCATTGGCAGGTGTAGTCTTTACCTAAGTGTCTTTCAACTGAGGAAATCCCAGTATCTTTCAACCAGGGTCCTCGTGTAATTTTCACTGGGGGCCTATGTATGTTAATACATTGCCATATAAAGTGTGGTGTCCTCAACCAATAACTGGGTGATCTGAAACCAGGAGAGAATCACCCAAACTTATCTGGACTTCCTGAGGAGGAGGATGGGCCCAAGCAGCCCTTCCTGAAATACCAAGGCCGGAATGTCCAAAGCACAGAATGGTGCCTGCCTTTCTCCGTCCTGCATTCCCCTCAGGGTGCACTGTCGCTGGGCCACTGCAGTGACTAATAAGCTTGATCCTTGAAGAAGCGGAATGTCAAGACATTTTTCACCTTAGGATTGTTAGTATGAAGTAGCCCATTCTAAGAGTTGTGTGTTTTACACTCTAGCCTGCCATTCCCACGCAAAACTAGTTCTTATTTACTTAAACTGCTAAATAATTCTAATTCCTGGAATATTCCTGGGTCCAGCCACCACCCTACATTAATCCCCACCCCACTCCCACCTACCCCCAGCCCTGTGGCCACGCCTGGGTTTAGTTCCCAGGCCTCTGAATCGCTTCAGCCTCATCAGCAGGAAACCTTACTTTTGACAGTTATTATCCCACAGAATTTCCAGCTTTTATTTTGAAACTGTTACCGATAGTTACTTAAACTAATGAAGAATCAGTGGTGCAACTCAAGACGTGAAACACTGTGTGTGTGCTTAGTCCCTCAGTCATGTTAACTCTTTGGGTCCACATGAACTGTAGCCTGCCAGGTTCCTCTGTCAATGGGGTTCTCCAGGCGAGAAAACTGGAGTGGGTTACCATGCCCTCCTCAAGGGGATGTTCCCACCCCAGGGAGTGAACCCAGACTTCTGCATTCTGGGTGGATTCCTTTACCATCTGAGCCACCAGTAAAGCACCAAGTACTTCTAAAGGCTGACAAAAGGTCTCGGCAACTAAAGGATGGAACATGCCAGTATCTGCTCTGGCCCACTTGGGCCCGCCCCTCATGCCCAGAAGTGGAGTTCAAAGCAAATGGTAGGTGTAGTCACTGTTGGAAACGAGTGGTACTGTTTTTGTTCTTTTTTTCTTGTTAAACTGCGCCTCTGCTCCCTATCTGTGGTCCTGGGTCACCGGACTTTCCTACTCATCCACCTGTTCCTCCACCCCAAGTAAATTCAACTGTGGACATGAGAGGTTTGATTCCTTTCTGTGTAAAATCCTGACACACATAGTGCATGAAATATACAGTAAATTTTGGGGAAAATCATTTTAATTAAGACGACACTTAATAATTTTACAAATATCCTGAAATAAGTGTTCAGGAACTAGTTTAGAATTTCAACTTTCTGTACCGCTGATGGAACTGGAGTTTTTTCTCCAGTGTTAGGGAGGCTTATTACTGTCCTTTTCTGGTTTATATGACCAGAGTAATAAATTGACTACAAAGACTCTTCATTTTAGGAGATTATTTTCAGTGATGCTAGGTACTTGTATCAGCACTAGAGTCCAAGAGAAATATAGAATGGTTGCTGTGCTCTGTCGCCTCTGACTCTTTGAAACCCCATGGAGTGTAGCCCACCAGGCTCCGCTGTCCATGGGATTTTCCAAGCAAGAATACTGGGGTGGGTTGCATTTCCTAATCCTGGGGGTCCTTGACTCAGGGATTGAAGCCCCATCTCTTGTAGCTCCTTCATTGGCAGGCAAATTCCCAACTGAACCACTGGGGAGCCCTATTGTCTGATACTAGTGTAGAAAATTTTCTTTGAATTAAAGAAGTTGGTTTTTATTGGATGTTTTCTAGTCAGTGAAACCCAGTGGGGATAGGGCTGAATTTTGGACTGCTGACAAGTGTGGTGGATAGTGCTGTGTAATAGTGGGGAAAGATCCTAAGAGATGGGAGAATGTGAAGACATTTGAGGGATAATTTTACATGTTGTGCATTAAGGTTGATTGCCAGTGCTAGACTCAAGCCTGAGATGATTTTATGGGATGGGTGGGGCGAGGAGCAGTTATTGTTCTGTACCTCAGTCGTGTTCGGCTCTTGGCGACCCCATGGACTAAAGCAGCCAGGCTTCCCATCCTGCATCTCCTGGAGCGTGCTGAAACTTGTCCATCCAGTCGGTGATGCCATCCAACCATCTCGTCCTCTGTTGTCCCCCTTCTCCTCCTGCCTTCAGTCTTTTCTAGCCTCAGGAACTTTTCTGAGTCAGGTTTTCCCATCAGGTGGCCAAAGTACTGGAGCTTCAGCTTCAGCCTCAGCCTCACTCCTTCCCGTGAACATTCGGCACTAATTTCCTTTAGGATTGACTGGTTTGATCTCCGTGCAGTCCAAGGGACCCTCAAGACTCTTCTCCAGCACCACAATCCAAAAGCACTCGTTCTTCTATGCTGAGCCTTCTTTATGGACCAACTCTCACATCCCTACCTGACTACTGTAAGAACCATAGCTTTGAGTATAGGGACCTTTGCTGGCAAAGTAATGCCTTTTCTTTTTAACACTTTCTGGTTTTATCATAACTTTCCTTGCAAGGAGCAGGCCTGTTTTAATATTCTGGCTGCAGTCACCTTAAGAGGTGATTACAGGAAAAAAAAAAAAAAAGAGGTGATTACAGTAATGAATTGTTTCGCGCCGCCCCGCCCCGCCCCGCCCACTGCCTCCGGAGGCCCGGCACTGCACGCCTCGAAGCCCCTCCTCACACTCCCGATGTCCCCACGCGTGTTCGGCTTCGCTCAACGCCCCGCCCCCAACAACGCCCCGCCCCAACAACGCCCCGCCCCCCAACAACGCCCCGCCCCCCGACGACCTGGCTCCTCTGAGTCCCCACCCCCAAGCCGCTCTGCCCTTTCACTGAGCGTGCGCGGAGTCCCAAACCCGGAAGCGGAGCGCGGCAAGTGGAGGTCTCTCAGCTCAGCGTGAGTATTTCTGTTTCTAATCGAACCTGCGCCTTCAGTCTCCTTTCCTCGTTACCCCGATTCTCAAGTTCGCTAGTGACTCTAAATCCCTGCGCCCGTTCCACCATCCCCAGCAAGTTCAGACGTCTTGGTGAGCGCCAAAGGGACGCCTCCATTTTGCTTTAAAGTCGCTCTGAAGCCGCTTCCAGCTTTTGGTCCACAGAGATGCTGCGTTTCGCACCTCTTTCCTGCTTCAAACCATTTCCTGACCCCTCTGCCCTTCCTACACCACATACAATTCTCTTCGGCGAGGTGGGTTTATTAGCTCCGCGGTCCCTAGCCTCATCCTCTCGACCCCTGGCCGCGCCGACGGCCCCGACCTCTCCTCTCCCGGAGAGGCCGCGTTGTCTCCCGGGTCCTGGGATTCTGGAGAGCCCGCCCCACTGCTGAGACACCTTCTCTCCCAGCCCCTCTGTCCTCGCGTCTCCTCAGGCCGGTGTTTCTGCCCCGTAGGCTTTCTCTTCATAGTGACGTTGCCTTGACCGGTGTCGGGGGAGGTGACCTGCGCCAGCCACGTGTTCTTCCGTCCCAAATTCCACCCGTTGCTGGTTGGCTTTTGCGGGAACCGGGCTTCTTAATCAGTCGCCATCTGTGTAAATAGTGGGCGAGGGGTTGTCAGGAGAAGCAGAGACAGCGACTCCTAGAGAAATAGAAAATGAAAAACATGAGGGAGGAGGGATGGCAATGAAGAGGATTGTGAGGAACTTGTGAAGAGACAACAGCATGAAAAACAATGGGCCTTGAAGGTAGAGGTTAGGGAAAAAGTTTAGAGAAAAGCAGGATTTCCTGAGAGTTAAAGGTGAGGAAGATAGGGAGGTGTTGTTCCGTCTCAGTCTTTGCGAACCCTGTTTCTCCCAGAGTTTGCTCAGATTCGTGTCCGTTGAGTCAGGGATGCTCTCTGACCATCTCGTCCTCTGCCGCCCCCTTCTATAACCTTCAAGGGAGAGGGGTTGTGAATCAGGGGTCCCAAAGAGGGCGACAGTGGAGAGGCAGTTCACACAGAGAGCCCGCAAAGGGGATAGAAGAGTTGGGACCTTGACCTACAAACAATATCCTGCTGGGAGAGAAAGGAGGCTCCTAGTGGTTGGAGGAGCTGAAAAAGGAAGCTGAAAGGAAGCATAGCCACTTGGGGGTGCCAGAGAGTTGGGAGGAAGGGAGGCCAGAGATGGAGGAAGAAAGGCTGAAATACAGGGAGATTGAGGATCACCAGGGAGGTTGGAGAGAAAGCGTCTTGACGGTGAACAGATGGCAGAGAGAGGCCGGATGGGAGTCAGGGAAGAAGTAGAGAGGAGGACAGGCACAGCAGGAGAGCAGAGGGGAAGAGAAAGGGAGACGGAGAAGGAAGTAGGGAAACAGATAAACCAGATGAAGTGGAAACAACTATTGTGCAGGTGTGGCAGGGGACTAGATCCAGACGAGTGCTGAATTGATTGTATAAGAATTACTAAATTGTGATACATTGATTTTTGGCTTTAAAATCTACTAAGTTTAAGACATTCTTTTTTAAATTATACAGATGAAAATGAGAATTGCAAAACTTCTGTCTGTGCATTTTGTAATTATCTGTATTAAAAGATAACATCCATGTGCAGAGGCTATAGAAGTTTAGGCTGCGGCAGTGTCTTGATTCTGTCAGAGGTGGATCAGCCCCTTCCCTTTTCCTGGTGTGGAGTAGAGCTTAAGAGTCACGACATAATTTAAGCAGTTAGTCTGATACTCCAATTTCCTCTCTTTTATGTGATCTCACAGCTAGTAAGCTGAGTTGATCTGATGATGTTTCCGTCAGGTCCAGAAGCTGAGGAACAGTGACCCCTGAGATGATTGGCTAAATTGGGTGTGTGGCAGTTCTTGGAGGGACTGCCCAGTTAGTATTAGAATTTGAAATGGATCCCAGTCTTGCAACATGAAAAAGGACAATAGTAGGATGGAGGTGGGAGCATAGGCTCAGAGTCAGAGAGAATCATGAACCGTCTTCTGTGAATAAAGGTCGATGTGAAGGGAGGACTCTCACCTCTGCTGGCTTCCCTGTGTCCTCAGGGAAGCATCCTAACTCCTTAGGTGGCTCCCCAGCCCTTTGTCATCCTCAGGTCTCTGCCAGGGTCTCCAGCCCCATCCTGGGAGCTGACCCGTTCTCATGGTCAGTCTGTCCTGGTCACATTCACTTAGTCCTTGTTCATAGACACCAAAACCTTCTTGTCTCGGATCTTAGTTGCTAACGTCTAGCTTTGGTCATTGTATCACTGTTGCCCTTGCTCTTTCTCTTCCTTCAGGTCTAGGCCAGAGAGGTCTCCCCATCTCCTTTGATATTTGCTGTCATGTTAACCAGATTTACTGCCTCTATATTAATCACCTTCATCAGAGATGGCCTTCTCCTTTGATTATTTGGAATGTTTCCTCTTTTCCCTTCATTGAAGGATGTCCCATTTTCCTCTTCCTTCCAGGATGTGTGCAACATCTCTCTTACAACATCTCACAGACTATGAATGTGTGTTTGGCTGAAGAATTCTCAGGGGAGATGGAGGTTACAGGGTAGGTGATGATGGTTCCCATATCTGTTCTGGACATTTCAACTCTAATTGATCCTTACCCCATGTGGAGACTTATTACTCAAAGGAAAAAGATGTGAGAGTCCTAAGAAGCCTGATCTAGTGTCTTGAGGTATCCCCATATTTTAGTCTGCAGTGTCACTGCTCACTACAGCCCCCAGGTCTTCTAAGTTTCCATCTTGGACAGCAGCTTTGCCTTCCAGCAGCTCATGTGCCCATTGCAGCGGATGCTGAGTTTACTGTGGTTATCTTGCATTTAGCTGTGAGCAGGTAGAACAGGAGCCAGTGAGATTGGGGCCTCTCTCGTTTTGTGACTTCTTTATTGAACTCAGTTTGTGTATCTCTGAGCTACATAATGTCCACAGTCGCTGATAGGTTTTCCCAAGAGGACCAGGTTCTTCTTCTTCCATATTCAGTCCCAACATCTTTGGATTTGCAGCTTGGGTGGATTTCTGTTGCAATACGCACACCTAGTGGTCTCTGCTCTTTTTCAACCATGCATGGACAAGAGGTAGAAAAATGGGAGAAGGTGAAGGGAAGCTTGGTCGAGGTCTCCAGGAGGATTGTGAGAGCAAGAGTGGACCTTTTGATGAACCCAGTGAATGGGTGTGTGTGAGACAAGCGTTGTTGTGGGAGATGTTGGGCAAAAAGTACAGACTATGAGGTGTGAAATGAGTAAGTCCTGGGGAGGTATGTGCAGTATGCTGACCGTAGTTAATCCTATTCTGTTAGTGCATACTGGGAATTTGTCAGGAGAGTACATCGTCAGTGTTTTCACACACAGAACATGGGATTTTGGAGGTAATGGATGTGTTCGTTTGTGGATTGTGATAAATATTGCACTGTGTACACATATGTCACATGGTCACGTGGTGTATGGTATATGTACACATACCCCTTTAGTTAGTTGCTTCTCCCCCATCAGACACGCTCCTTGGGTTCTCATCTGGGGCCTTGCCCCAGGAATGTGCACAGAGGCGCAGATGATTCCAATTTGGATCCTGCATTGAGCACCAGGGCTCTTAGCCTCCACTTCTGAAACTGAGATCAGGCCCTGGGACAGGGGAAGGCGCTCTGCCCTGAGTGGGGCTGGACCAGGGCCTGCTGTATGACCTGATGGGGATCGTGGGGTCACCAGAGGTGCCCCCTGCTGCTGTGTGCATGAGACCTCACCAGGAGGGGAGTGTGATCCGAGGGAAAGTGTGGGAAAGTCCCATGTTGGACTCTGTGTGGGAATTGACCGTCCTGAGTCCCTCCTGAGACAGTGGCCATAGAAGGCTGTTCCACATGGTGAGGGCTTCCCTGTGTGTGGGGTTGGGGCTCAGGAAGGGGCTGTGTTGACTCTAAGCATTAAACAGCATGCTTTCCACTTTCATGATAGACCTCTGAAAACTTGTGTTGCCTGAGGAAGAAGCCAAGAAGATGAAAGAAAATGTGTCAGGAATCCCTCTTTCTCAGGTAAGGTCATATTCTCAGTGGGTTCTCAGTCTGTCCTTCCTGAAATGCCCTTCTCTGGACTTGCTAATAGTGTCTGACTCTGAAGTGTCCTGTCTGACTCCTGTACATGCACACTCACCCGGGGCCTTCCCTCAGGGCCTATCATCTCCACTTAGATCCCGTCTCCCCATGATCTGGTGACCCAGCCCTTGTGAGGAGGCTCCCTTGGGCACCGTCCTAGGCAGGGCTTCTCACCCATGGGTTGGAGACGGGGTCTCAGTGCTGTTGGGCAGCAGGGATTGCTTAGGGCCCATCTGGATGTGCTGTCTGCTCTCTGTCAACGAGGGTAAAGAAGCTGCATGTGGAAGTCAGGTATTAGTGTGCACAATACTTGTTAAAATCTGGAAAAGAGGGGGAATTAGATCTGACTTTTTATAGTACATAAATGCTGGAGAGGGTGTGGAGAAAAGGGAACCCTCTTACACTGTTGGTGGGAGTGCAAACTAGTACAGCCACTATGGAGAACAGTGTGGAGATTCCTTAAAAAACTGGAAGTAGAACTGCTATATGACCCAGAAATCCCACTGCTGGGCATACACACTGAGGAAACCAGAATTGAAAGAGACACATGTACCCCAATGTTCATCGCAGCACTGTTTATAATAGCCAGGACATGGAAGCAACCTAAATGTCCATCAGCAGACACATGGGTAAGAAAGCTGTGGTACATATACACAATGGAATATTACTCAGCCATTAAAAAGAATACATTTGAATCAGTTCTAATGAGGTGGATGAAACTGGAGCCTATTATTACAGAGTGAAGTAAGCCAGGAAGAAAAACAGCAATACAGTATACTAACATATATATAAAATTTAGAAAGATGGTAACAATAACTATGTGAGACAGCAAAAGAGACACAGATGTATAGAACAGTCTTTTGGACTCTGTGGGAGAAGGCGAATGTAGGATGATTTGAGAAAATAGCATTGAAACATGTATATTATCATATGTGAAACAGAATGCCAGTCCAGGTTTCATCCATGAGACAGGGCACTCAGGGCTGGTGCACTGGGAAGACCCAGAGGGATGGGATGGGGAGGGATGTGGGAAGGGGGTTCAGGATGGGGAACACATGTACACCCATGGCTGATTCATGTCCATGTATGATAAAACACTACAATATTGTAATTAGCCTCTAATTAAATAAATTTTTAAAAAATAATAAATAAAACTAAATGCACATCTCTTAAAAATCTTAGTGTTTGGCAATGGAATGGAAAGTTGAGAAAAAGACTTCAGGTCTATTGAGTGTTTCATTACCTTTTCTCATTTAAACTGAAATCAAGTTTACTAATTTTTTTTCTTTTTTTGGCTGCATGGTGAGCTTGGGTGGTCTTAGTTCTGTGAGTAGGGATTGAACCCAAAACCATGCAGTGGAAGTGTGGGATCTTAACCACTGGACCATCAGGGAATTCCCCAACTTTCCTAATGTTAATTAAATATTTCATTAATGGACTATAATAATAAAATTTTGATTGTGTACTCATACACATACATAACTACATACCTCAAATTAAGGATAAAGTCACTTTTTTTTTTTAATATATTTTTTTTTGTTGTACTGGATCTTCATTGCTTCAATGGCTTTTCCCTCATTCCGGCAAGTGGTGGCCACTCTCATTGCAGTGGGGGCTTCTCCTTGCATTGGCTTCTCTCATTTTGCAGCACAGGCTCTAGAGTGCACTGGTTGAGTAGTTTCACCTGCTGGGCTCTAGAGCTCTGGCTCAGGAGTTGAGACTCAGGAACCTAGTTGCCCCTCAGCATGTGGGATCTTACCGGACCAGGCAACAAACCATGTTTCTTGCATTGGCCAGTAGGTTCTTTGCCATTGAGCCACCAGGGAAGCTTTGATATTATTTTTAAACACAGGTATTTTATACACATTAGAATAAATCTTCTGTATATTATGTTCTGCTTGTATTACTTTTTATTTTTTTGAACTAGTATCCTTTTATTTTTTTGAACTACAATAAGATAATGTTGAGGACTTCCCTGGTAGTACAGTGGATAAGAATGTGGCCGCCAATGTAGGGTGCACGGGTTCTATCCCAGATCCTGGAAGATGCCTCAGAGCAACTAAGCCCATGTGCCACAACTACTGAGCCTGTACTCTAGAGCCCAGGAGCCATAACTCCTGAAGCCCGCACTGTCTAGAGCCTGTGCTCCAAAACAAGCGAAGCCACTGCAATGAGGAGCTGGGCACTGCAGCTGCAACTAGAGAAAGCCTGCTCACAGCAACGAAGGCCCAGCATAACCAAATAAGCTTTAAAAAAGACATAGAATGCTGACAAACTTATTGACGTACAACTGATTGATTTTTAATGTCCCAAAGATGCTGAAATATACAAGTAAAAGAAAATGGGAGTATCATCCCAGAATGTGTCAAAAGGCAACTCTTTGGAGTACGAAATGGCCACCCTGGCAGGCTACCATGGGGTCGCAAATAGTCTGACACGGCTGAGCAATTGAACAACAGTGACCTTCACACACAACAGAGTGAGCTCAAAAAAACAAATCTAAACCTGTAACTTTCTTCCTACAGATTCTTCAGTGACTTCCAGTAGCTTTTGGAATAAAGTTCTAAACCCTAGACCTTGTAGAAATCAGCCTCTACCTGGCATCACCACTCTTTGTTCCCTGTGTCCCAGTCACACTGGCTGGCTTTCTGTTCACTAAATATCTTCATGCCTCAGAGCCAGCACTCAGGCTGTTCTCTCTGCTTACAAAACTCTTCCATTTCCCACCTTGCCAATCCTAAGTGTTTCTTCCTCATGGAGACCTCGTCTGTTTTCTTTATGTAGGTCAAGACTTTCTGTTGAATCTTGTCTTAGCACCAGGCCTGTTTCAGAGCACATATAACAATAGTGATGTTAAAATTCTGGATGTAACTGGCTGGTTGGCTGCTGGATTGTAAGCTCCGTCATGTTCACTGCTGTATTCCCAATTTGGGACACAGAGTTGATTGTCACTAAATTTTGATTGAATGAAAGAAAAAAGACAACTGTTCTTGTTTCAGTCAGCTGTTTGTTTACATGTGCATGCATGAGTGCATAAATATGTAACTCCATGGTTTTTATTATAAAACATCATGTGATAAATATGCTTTATGCTTTGTAGCAGTTGCACTTGTATCTTAAGTGTATTTCATGACCTTAAGTTTTTTCTACCTCATCACATGAATGATGTAAATAGTAGTAAGATTACTGACATTGTGTGGATTAGCAGGCAGAGGGGGTGATTCTGTATAGTGATCACTTAACTGTTCATTGCAGTTCAGCTTCCTTGAACTTGTTTCCTGTATTCTCTGGGAACTCTCTGCGGATGGTCTTTTACACTGTTACTTAACTGTTTATTTCCTTCAGTTCAGTTATCTCTCCCAGCCACCTGAACTCAAGTGCTGTTGCCTCATTTCTTAACTATTTAACTTGAGTAATTTCTTAGAGTGACAGAGTTTTCTCCTCAGTAAGGTGGACACAGATCTTTCTCTAACGTGCTGTTACGTTGATGAGAAGTTCATATGTGTAAAGAGTTCAGAGTAATGCTTAGTGTGTATGAAGTGTTGAGACACCTCTGGTCAGTGTGATGATGTCAGCCTCATCACAGTGTGTGTTCTTTTAAAGCCACTGTGGACTTTGTTGTCTCTGAAGACACCAGTCTTGCTGTAACTCATCTAGATAGTGAATGTCACTCAGTGTGTTGAGTGTAACACTTCTGCATAGACAACCCACTGTTGATTGTAATTTGTTTTTCATGTCCACACATATGACAAATTTCATGTTGATTGGAGGATATCATCATCTTATGAAAAAACAGGAAATTAAATTAGACACCACCAATTTGCTCCAAATAGATTTGCATGGATCTATCAGAATATTATTACTTCAGCTGAATTGACCTTACCTGTTTCACTTCTCCTTTTCTGTGAAAATAAGAACCCTCCTCAGGGCCTGTTGGTGAAATGTGTTTTCATTTCAGACACAGTTGACCTTCAAGGATGTGTTCATAGATTTCACTCCTGAGGAGTGGGAATGTCTGGACCCTGCCCAGAGGACCTTGTACAAGGACGTGATGGTGGAGACCCTCAGGATCCTGCTGTCTGTGGGTGAGGATCACTTCCTTCCAAAGTGGTGATATACTTTGGGGTACCTCTGCATGTTTCCTCTGTGTCTCTTGGGAGCCTCTGTTTTTCTTACTGAGATCAAAGCCTTGTTGACTCTCACATGTAAGCCTTCGTGATTGGCATCGGGAGTTCAAACTTGTCCTTTCTTCAGGTGACCCGCCCACTGTGGGATACACAAGGAGTTTTCCCCATGCTTGAGTGTTGATAAAGCTGATTTCAAACTTGTGAAGGATTGAACCCATGCCTCCTGTATTTGCAGGCATAGAGCCACCAGGATGTTAAGGAAATTAAATAAATAGTCTTGTTTAGGCTTCAAAACAAAGCAGTGCATTCCTCTGACCTTCCTTCTAACCTGTCTGGACACACCCTGACTGTGAGTGCCGTGACTGCTTGCTGTGAGTGCAAGGCTTGTGGCACCATAAATAAGTTAGGGGACAAATCTTGAGTTTGTTCAGCCCTTGGAGGTGCTCTGACCAACCAAGCCCCAGGCTTAGCAGCATCCAAGTTTTATAAGACGAAACAAACAGCATTAAGGTGAAACCAGAGCTGCTGTTTCCTCACAGATTGATGATGATATCAGTTCATGTCCTGGGATTATAAGCAGTAACCTCGAACTGCAATCTTTGAAGTCTCATCCATGGAGTGGACACACTGCCTGGGACATTTTCCCAATTGAGACTCCAGATGTGCTGTGTCCTGGGACTTCCCAGCACTGTTTGAGTCTGGATCTTGGTCAGAAGCCAATTTGATGATGTATCCTCTGCTGTTTCTATTTCTCTTTGCTTTAAATGGTAGTATATTGAGAGTCAGCTAGATAATTCTATCTATATTATGTATTATTTATTTGTATAGGGATTCCCTGGTTTCTCAGATGGCAGAGTCTGTGTGCAATGCACAGACCCGTATTTGATCCCTGGGTTGGGAAGATCACCTGTAGAAGGAAATGGCAACCCACTCCAGTATTCTTGCCTTGAAAACTTCGTGGCTGGTTGAGCCTGGTGGGCTACAGTCCGTGGGGTCACTAAGAGTCAGACACGAGTGAACACCTTCACTTTCACTTTTTTCATTTGTATAGCACACGTGGCTTATTTTGTTAATAAATCCTTTGACCCTGAGATGAACGTGAAAACTTTTGGCAAAACATTAATTGGTGCTGTGAGTAGGATTTGTGAGACAAAATGCCACTCTGTAGGAAAAGAAGAGATTAAGATTGATGAAGTTTTTATTCCAAGATGAAAGTTCATCTTTACTCATTAGCTAATAAATGGGATGTATTAACTGGATTATGTGAGAATTGGGACCTTAAATTCAGTGGGCTGAACCCTTAGAAGTTACTGAGTGTTCGTGACTCTCGCCCCTTGAGAAAGGATAGGAATCTGCCCTGCTGGATGAGAGGCTGGATCTTCCTCTCTCCTAGTGTGAAGTACATAAAGCTAACTTAAAATTGTCTGAAGAGAAGTTACAAGTGGAAACAGAATTATGTGATTAGTGAGGATGATTGTCCACATTACAATGTCAAATTATATTTTAGCTGATCAAATCTTCAGTTTTTAGGTTGGCTCTCTATTGAGCTGGCCCACAGCTTCAATAGTGTCGCCTACTGCCCTTTCTCTCTCCATTCTCTGTCCTGTTGTGGCCTTTCACCCCTCCCAGCGCTTCTGTCTCCCTCTCTTATCAGCTAGTCCGCTTCTACTCCCCCTGCCTCTCAGTGGGGAGGATGAACCCAGCTTCCCCCACTCCTACCCCCACTCTAGGAAGTTTCTTTACCCCTTCAGATTCTTCTGATCAAACCAACACCCCTGTCTCCCCAGAGCGAAAATCCAAGATTCTTATCAGCCCATCTGTCCCTGTTATCACAGTCAATTTGAGCACTATTTGGTCAGTATTTTAGCCATGAAGCTATGACTGTAGAAAGGAAAGTAGCTTTTTTGATACAGGATGGCCTTGCTATTCTTTAGACTCTGGAGAAAACATAACTCCTACGAGTCTACTGCCTTTATTTGTAAAATTGGAATATTAGTGCTGTTAGGTTGCGTAGAATATTGCCTCTTTTACAGGAAAGATCAGGAATTTTTTTTTTTTTTTGCTGCAGCATGCGACAGGCAGTTGGGATCTTAGTTTCCCATTCATGGATGGAATCTGTGCCCCCTACAGTGGAAGCACAGAGTCCTAGCCATTAGAGCACCAGGGAATTTCCCTCAAAGATTACTTTTGGGTAAAAAATACATTAACTTTTTGTCATGCTTATTGTGATATGTCCCTTTGTCTACATTATATCATGTATGTTGTTAATTTGCATTTTATTCCTGACAGTGTTATCTCTGACTCTGGGTAGTAAGTTTTCAAAGTATATTCCTTTCTTGTGATAAGAATACATTTTTAAAATAATTTATTTTTTATTCATTTTTGGCTGTGCTGGGTCTTCATTGTGATTCGGGCTTCTCTGTACTTCTGGCAAGCAGGGTCTACTCTCTGGTTACAGTGCACAGGCTTCTCACTGCAGTGCCTTCTCTTGTTGCAGTGTGTGGGCTCTAGGTGCCCAGGCTTCAGTAGTTACAGGTGCCAGGCTCTAGAGCATAGGCTTAGCTGCTCCGAGACCAGCACTTGAACCTATAGGCCCTGCATTGGCAGGTGCATTCTTTACCCCTGAGCCACCAGGAAACCCCAAAGCATGTTCTTTCACATATATGTTGGGGCCAGTGAACTGGATAAGTTAAGGTTACTGTATAGATATGGAATGGCTGTATTGAATGGCTGTTGTGTAAGTAGAGAATATTTCATTTACTAATTTTTTTAATTTAGAGATGATGGTCTTTCTGAATGTATTATCCAATGTAACTGGTATGAACTACTTGTTAATGTCATAAAATGGCCTATATGTCAATATACTGATAGATTTATAACAGATATTTATAAAAGTGTGTTTTGTTTTGGTTTTAAATCATATGAGGGAACTCCCTGGTGGTCCAGTGGCTAGAATTCAGCACTTTTAACTACTTGGGCCTAGGTTTACTCCCTGGTCATGGAATTAAAATCCCACAAGGGACGTGGTATGACCCCCCCAAAAAAATTGTTTTAAATGAATCCTTTATTTCCTAATGCTATGTTTCTTGTGCAACTGTAAACTGCCCTTTTGTTCCTTTTTTTGTTCCATCACTTAGTCATGTTTGAAACTTTGCAACCCCATGAACTACAGCACTCCAGGCTTCCCTGTGCTTCACTATTTCCCTGAGTTTGCTCAAACTCATGTCCCTTGAGTCAGTGATACCATCCAACCATCTCATCCTCTGTTGCCCCCTTTTCCTTCTGCCCTTGACCTTCCCCAGCATCAGGGTCTTTTCCAGTGAGTCATCTCTTTACATCAAGGAGTCTATGTATTAGACCTTCAGCTTCAGCATCAGCCCTTCCAATGAATATTCAGGGTTGACTTCCTTCAGGGCTGACTGGTTTTACCTCCTTGCAGTCCAAGGGACTCTCAAGAGCCTTCTCTAGCACCACAGTTTGAAATCATCAATTCTTTGGCACTCAGCCGTCTTTATGGTTCGACTCTCACATCCATACATGATGACTGGAAAAACCATAGCTTTGATGTTGGCAAAAGTGATGTCTCTGCTTGTTAATATGCTCTCTAGGTATGTCATATCTTTTCTTCCAAGGAGTAAGCATCTTTTAATTTCATAGCTGCAGTCACCATCCATGGTGATTTTTGAGCCCAAGAACATAAAATCTGGCACTGTTTCCTTTTTTTCCCCATCTATTTGCCATCAAGTGATAGGACCAGATGCCATGGTCTTAGTGTTTTGAATGTTGAGTTTTAAGCCAACTTTTTTTACTGTCTTCTTTCACCCCATCAAGAGGCTGTTTAATTCCTCTTTGCTCTCTGCCATTAAAGTAGATTCATATGCATATCTGAGATTGTTGATACTCTCCTGAAAATCTTGATTCCAGCTTGTGTTTAATCCAACCCGGCATTTTGCATGATGTACTCTGCATATAAGTTAAATAAGCAGGGTGACAATATACAGCCTTTACATACTGCTTTCCCAGTTTTGAACCAGTTAGTTGTTCCATGTCCGGTTCTAATTTTTGCTTCTTGTCCTGCATACAGGTTTCTCAGGAGACAGGTAAGTTGGATATTCCCATCTCTTTAAGAAACTGCTCTTTATTTTTTACATTATTCATTATTTAGTTTCTTTTGGATTATTTACCATTACAATATATTGTCTAGTCTTTGCATGCATACTTAGTCTTTCAGAGGTATTGGACTCTTTGTGACCCCATGGACTGTAGCCTGCCAGGCTTCTCTGTCCATGGAATTTCTTTCAGGCAAGAATACTGGAGTGGGTTGTCATTTCTGTCTCCAGAAGTTCATCCAGATCCAGGGATTGAATTCTAGTCTTTTGCATCTCCTGTAGTGGCAGGTGGATTATTTACCACTGAGAAACCTGTGAAGCCCTGTCCGTTCTTTAGCATGTAATTATGTATAAATATGTGTATATTGTGTATAATGTATTTTTTTCCTCCTCAATTATGAGACAATAGTATGTTTACTACCAATTAAAGCCAAATAGAGTGTGCTTTGGGGTCATGGTGTGATAATACCCTTTGAGAGCTGACATAGGTTTGAACTATATGAATGTTTTTGTCATTGGGTATTTGAAACTAGCCTACTGTAAAATTAATTTGAATTACAGGTGATCACTCTTTTTTTTAATTTTTAAAATTTTATTTATTTATTTGGCTGTGCTGGGTCTTGGTTGCTGCACGAGGTTTTCTCTATTTGTATAGAGCAGGTGCTACTCTATAGTGCGATGTGTGAGCCTGTCATTGCCTTGTCTTCTCTTATTTTGGAACACAGGCTCTAGGTTGTGATGGCTTGTGTAGTTGTAGCATATGGGCTCAATAGTTGTGGCTCCCAGGCTCCCAAGCATAGGCTTAATAGTTGTAGCTCATGGGCTTAGTTGCTGCACAGCATGTGGGATCTTCCCAGGTGAGAGATTGAATCCATGTTTCCTGCATTGGCAGGCGGATTCTTTTCCACTGAGCTACCAGGGAAGCCTGATTACTCTTTCTTTATTAAACACTATTCCTTTAGTGTTTCTTTTATTTTGAAAATCATCACTGGGAAGATTCATAGTTCTGTTCAGGATGGGTATCACTTTTGGTGTAAGATCATGTGTTCAACATGAAAGAATTTATTTATGAATTATAATTAATAGGATACCTATGGTTCTTTATATCTTGTAGATATGTCTGATACACATATAAGCCAGAAATTACCGACAAAAGTAAACAGTGATAAAGGAGAAGTATTTCACACAGTGATGTTGGGAAGACCTGAAAGCCGTGAAATCACAGATTTTTTCCTCAGAGAGATCCAGGAAAATTTGCATGAATTTGAGTGTCAGGGGAGAGATGATGAAAGAAATTACAAAGGAATGTCTATAACCCAGATCAAAAATCTCACTAACGAAATTGATCGGCACAGTAGAATTGCAGTGGGAAATAAGCATGTTGAAAATAGGCATGGATTAAGCTTTCAAGATGAACTGCCGATACTTCAACCTGAAGGGAAAACATTTGAATGTATTCAAGCTCTGAGGAGTATCAACAGTAGCACGTCAGATTTACCACTTCAGAGAACTCCTAGTTTCTGCACCAGCATTTCTGATATATGTGAGAGTGCTGTTATGCACCCTTCAGTACTGGCACAAGACCAGGAAGCACACACAGGAAAACCTTACAAATGTACTGAGTGTGTCATGACCTTTGTTCAGGACTCAGAACTCACTGGACATCAAAGGATCCATAGAGAGAAACCATATAAATGTGATGTATGTGGAAAGGCCTTTAGTCAAAATGCAAGACCTATAGTTCATCAGAGAATTCATACTGAAGAGAAACCCTATAAATGTAATGAATATAGCAAAGCTCTCAGTGCACATTCAGCCTTTACTGACCATCAAGCAGGTCATACAGGAGAGAAACCATATAAATGTAATTTATGTGGCAAAGCCTTCAGTCACATGTCTTATTTTACAGTTCACTGGAGAATTCATACTGGATATAAACCTTACATATGTAATGAGTGTGGCAAAGCTTTTAGTGCATATTCAGACTTAACTAGACATCAAGCAGTTCATACAGGAGAGAAACCATATAAATGTGACATATGTGGAAAAGCCTTTAGTCAAAATGCAACACTTACAGTTCATAGGAGAATTCATACTGGAGAGAAACCATATAAATGTGATATATGTGGCCGGTGCTTTACTCGAAATGCACACCTTGGGATTCATCGGAGAATTCATACTGGAGAGAAACCATATAAATGTGATGAGTGTGGAAAAGCTTTTAGTGCACGTTCAGACTTAAGTAAACATCAAGCACTTCATACAGGAGAGAAACCATATACATGTAATTTATGTGGCAAAGGCTTCAGTCTCAGGTCTTATTTTACACTCCACTGGAGAATTCATACTGGAGAGAAACCATATCAGTGTGATGTATGTGGCCAGTGCTTTAGTCGAAATTCATACCTTAGGAATCATCGGAGAATTCATACTGGAGAGAAACCCTACAAATGTAATGAGTGTGGCAAAGCGTTCAGTCAGAGTTCAGGCCTTATAACTCATCAGAGAATTCATACTTTAGAGAAACCATATAAATGTGATGAGTGTGGCAAAACTTTTAGTGCACATCCAGACTTAACTAAACATCAAACAGTTCACACAGGAGAGAATCCATATAAATGTAATTTATGTGGCAAAGCCTTCAGGTACAGGGCTTCCTTTGCAGTTCATCACAGAACTCATACTGGAGAGAAACCATACAAATGTGATGAGTGTGGCAAAGCTTATAGTGCACGTTCAACCTATATTTACCATCAAGCAATACATACAGGAGAGAAACCATATAAATGTACTTTGTGTGGCACAGCCTTCAGGTACAGGACCGACTTTTCAGTTCATCAAATAATTCATAATGGAGAGTAACCTTACAAATGTCCTGAGTGTGGCAAAGTCTTTAGTCAGAGTTTAGTCCTTACAGTCAATCAGAGGGTTCATACAAAAGAGAAACCATGTAAATACGATACGTGTGCCTTACTCAAATTGCACACCTTGGAATTAATTGGAGAATTCATACTGGAGAAGAATCTCACAAATGTAATGAGTGGCAAAGCCTTTAATGCATGTTCAGCCTTAACTGACCATTAGGCAGTTCATACAGGAGAGAAACCATAGACATGTAATTTATGTGCAAAGCCTTCAGTCACAGGAATCACTTTTCAGATCTTCTGAGAATCCATACTACAGTGAAAACTTACAAATGTGATGAATGAAGTAAAGCATATCATCTGTTTGACCCTCAGAAAAGTCACACTGGAGGAAAACCACACAAATGTGTTATATGTGGCAAAGCTTTGATTCTATGTTCAGACTTAAGTAACCATCAGGTAATTGATTCTGAATTGAGATCTACCCATATCGTGAATGTGGCAGGTGTTTTGGAAGGCATTCATTTCTTACAAAGCAAGAGAAAATTCATGCTGGAGAGAAGCCATACATTTAGAGTGCAGTCAATCTTAAGTGGCCAGAAGGTAATTCTTATGGAGGGAACCATATAAATGTAATGTGTGGCCGGGTCTTCAGTAACAGGCCTCATCATTCACATCATCAGAGAATTCATAATGCAGAGACACCTTACAAACATAAGGTGGGGCACAAACTGGAACGTACTTTACAAATGCATTGGGGGTGGAAAAAGTTTCACCTTGAGTTGGATGCATTTGACAACAAGAGTTCATAATGAAGAGGAGTCATGGAAATGTGTGGGCAAGGGCTTTATCCAGGCTCCATGTGCACTAGACCTCAAATTACACGTCTTTCAGAGAAACTACACAGATATAATGTGCACACTAAAACTTTAACCCAAAGTTCAAATCTGTGAAACATGAAAGAATTTATATTGGAGAGCAAGCTTGTACAGGTAATGAATGTTGTATAGTATTTTTCATCAGATATTCACACTTTGGGCATAATGAGGTAATTTATGCAGATCAGAAACTGAACAGTTATACTGAATGTGAAAACACTTCTAAAAAACCAGTATGTCTTCAAGATTCACCAAGAAATTCATATTGGGGAGAATCCTTATAGATATAATGAATTTGCTAAGTTTTTAGACCAGTTCTTACAGCAGGCCACACATCAGACAATTCATATTAGGAATAAATAAATCTTTAGTTCTCCAACATTAACCTCCAATACTATTGCAGAATAATTATATTAAATATGTTGAAACTTATGGCATGAGGTGTATATTAAATATGTTGAAACTGAAGGACATGTAGGAAGATAGCCCAGTATCTTCAGTTTGTAAAGTATTTAGTTAGTGGAGTTTTCTTGAGAAGGCCATATTACTATTGAGAGGGTAACAGGCAGGAAGGCCAGGGGTCTCCAAACGGAGGAAATAAGCTGCAAGTGTCAGACATTTTTATCTCTTTTAAGCAGCAGGAGGAAACAAACAAGCGATATTTTTTTTCCTTCTCTATACAAATTTAAAAGGAGGTTTCTCTTAAAATACTGTGTTGCTATAATGACACCTGGTTTCACCTGAGGTTAACTATTCTCAAACCTTGAGTTAACCAATGCATTTTTCTTATGGAAATGTTTGTCTTAAGCTATGGTAATGTACTGTGCATTTACCCCAGACTCTGTCTTCAAGTCGGTTCGCCTAATGGCTCAGAACCTACTTGACAAACCAGTGTGTTATACTCGGATATTGTTCCCCTAATCTATGTAAACGAAACTATTTGTATAGTATTCTGCCCTTTCTACAAGATTCAAGTCAATCGTTTTATGGCTCAGGATGACTCATTTGGTGCCAAGATTATCCCAAAATACATCTTATGGATGAAGGGCCTGGTGCCATTCTGAGTTTTAAGACATTCCTTTCTTAACAGACTACTGGTGACTATATAACATCCAGCTGAAGAGTAGCAGGGGGGTACTCTTTCTGCCCCCTTCTGATGCCTATTTCAGAAGGTTTCTGTATCTCCTTTATACTTTAATAAAACTTTATTACACAAAAGCTCTGAGCGATCAAGCCTTGTCTCTGGCCCCGGATTGAATTCTTCTCCTCCAGAGGCCAAGAATCCCGGGGTCTTTTTGTGGTTCAGCAACAACCTTTCACTATGACTTTTCTGCAGTAGTTTGAAAACCTGTAGCTTTCTTACAGGGCCTTTCATGATGGTCTCTGCAGAGGAATTAGTAAGATGAAGAGGCTAACCTGATTAAGTGTGGTTCATTCATATCCATCTTTCCTGAGAAAACAGGGACACTGAATTATTCAATTCACTGTTGCATGAATTGGCATCAGGTAAGGGCAGAGAATAATGTAAAACTGTGCCATAACTTATCATGCTTGTTATGTTCAGGGCACCGTTCCATACATAGACCACAGCCTGTTGTAGGACTGGGTGCTATACTATCTGACCATTGAGAGAGCAGTTATCTGAGTGGAAATTTAATCAAAAGAAATCAAATAGTATGTATATGTGTATGATTGACATTTAACTGCTGCCATTCCCATTTGCTACTGTTTTATTCAGAATGTATCATGGATATCCTCTTGATTCATAAAATGTAATCACTTTCTCCACAACCCTGGATGAATCATGTTCTTCCCACCAACAGGGTTTTATCCAACCTCAGTATTTTGTAACATATGGTAACAATGCAGTGTTAGGCTCTTGGGGCTGAAACAATCTATGAGAATTGCTTTCCACAGTGGAACCAAAGATCACGCACTTTGGGAATTACATATTCATAATTTGCACTTGAGTTACTCTGCTTCAGAACATTCAGACAGCTGTAATTTAAATACCATAGCAGTGCATTTTCAGACTCAAAATATATTTAAATAGAAAAACTGTGGCATTCCCCAGCAGTCCAGTGGTTCAAACTCTACACTTCACTGCAGAGGGGACAGGTGTGATTCATGGTCAGGAAAGTAAGATTCTGCAAGATGCCAGGAAGCCCGCCCCACCCCCCACCCCCCACCAAAAAAAAAAGTACAAAAATTTGAACTTAGAAATTTTAAAGATCTAATTGAAGTTGAATGATTCATGAATCAGGCGGCACCCTATCTAGTTCATTCAGAGGTGCTCAAAGGAACTGTACAACATGGAAGGCTTCCGTAGGTAGAAACTAGATAGGACAAGAAAATTATTTGCAAACACATTGCTTCAGGTTTGGTCTCCTGTGCAGGGGTGTAGGCAGGAGGAGGGTGTAGCCAGTGTCTTGCCCTGCAGATTACTGCACTAGTGTCCTGGAAATTCCAGTCAGTGACTCCTGGTCACATTTTTAAGCAGGCAGACACCGCAGTGAAGTGTTGATTTGCCCTCCTGGAGGCAGTGGCTCCACCTTGCACCTGTCTCTTCTTTTTAACACAGCCTGAACCTTGCGATGCATCAGTGAGTGTGCCCTGTATGAATAGGTGTCTTCATGTTCTTTCTGTATTGCTTGACATGAAGAGAAAATAAGCATATAGTTGTTTAGTCATGAAGTCGTGTCAAACTCTGTGACCCATAGACTGTAGCCCGCCAGTCTCCTCTGTGGAATTTCCCAGGCAAGAATACTGGAGTGGGTTGCCATTTCCTCCTCCAGAGGATCTTCTTGACCCGGGGATCAAACCTTTGTCTCCTTCATTGATAGGCAGACTCTTTACTGCTGAGCCAGCTGGGAAGCCCCAAATAACAAGGTGAGTCTTTAAATTTTAATGATAGATATTCTAAATCTACTATCAAGGCAGGAAAATGAAAAATACCCATTTTTGAAATGTCATTTGTACCACTCCACCTGAAAGTGAGAGATAAAGGCTTGTAGATGGAAAATTATTTTAAAATTTTATTATGTAAACTTTTTAAGGTTTGTTTTGAAAGACATGAAACAGTTTTTTCTTACAATCTTCAATTTTTTCTTTTTTATTTCCACACATAAATTTTCAGTAAAGATCACTCTAATGTAATGACTTCCTTTACTCTTATGATAACTTCACAAACATAGCCATGTGTATTCTTAATTTCTCAGCCACTGTGCAGCAAGGCAAGGCCATGAGACCAGTTTTGCCAAATACAGTGTGAGTGCAAGTGATGCATTACTCATCTGAATGATGTTATAAATAAATCACCCAGGGAACTCCCTGGTGAACCAATGGTTTGATTTCTGTGCTTTCACTGCCTGGAGGGCCTGAATTCAAGCTCTGGTCAGGGAACTAACATTCTGCAAGCTGCATGGCATGTCCAAAAAAAAAATCACTAAGACCCTTTGTCAATTTCCAACTGGATTAATTGACCCAAATGTGGCCTAGCTATTGCTCCAAGCAATTACTGATGCAATATCAGTGTAGTTTTCTACCAGCCTGTAAATTGTTTTTTTAACTTAAGGTCTGTTTAATGTGAGGATGATTCATTTGTTTATTTTTGGCTGTGCTGGGTCTTATTTGTTGGGCTCAGGGCTGCTCTCTAGTGGTGCTCGGGCCTCTCATTGTGGTGACTTTTCTTGTTGCAGAGCACGGATCTAGGTCATGTGGGCTCAATAGTTGTGATGCTTGGACTTAGCTGCCCTGTGATATATGATGTCTTCCTGGACCAGGGAGTTAACCCGTGTCCCCTGACAGGTGGATTCCTAACCACTGGACCCACAGCAAAGTCTCTTATCTAATGTTTGTATAAGCACCTGTGAGATCCATTGAGGGGAAGCTGAAACCACAAATTCTCCCAGATTGAATATTTTGTGTTTCTTTGGTTTTAAATTACGGGGGTTCTTAAGGTTAACCATTATACGTCTTTGTATTCACCTTTTAATTTGATCTTTTCAGAAATACAAATAAAACTATTTATAAGAAAGCTGTTTCTGTGTGTGTGTGTGTGTGTTTGTGCGTGGGCGTGCACGTGCACGCTAGGTCACTTCAGTCCTGTCTGACTCTTTGCGACCCTAAGGACCGTGGCCTCCCAGGTTCCTCTGCCCTTTTGTCTCCTGCACTGGCAGGCATTCTTTACTACTAGTGCCTCCTGGGAAGCCGAAAGCTGTTGCTAATGAGCTCTAAAAAATGTTACAGTTTAGAGGTTTCTCTTATTTAAAGGATCCACCATCTGGCTATTGAGAAGTAATAGTCCAACAGCCCCTCAAGGCGATAAGACATGTCACCACAAGAGGGTGCAAAGAATGCGGCCTTCAAAATAGTCTAAGAAAGTGAAAGCCCTTGTCCAAGCAGACAAAAGGAAGGTTAAAATAATGGCAGGGACCATTAATGGCTGGGACCCCTTATGACAAATTCCCCTGAGAGCTGGTCCAGTCTATTTGGCTGCCAAATATAACCCTGTGTGTACCTTCCAGACCAAGTTCTCAAAACAGAACAAAATGCCTAAAAAGATCGGGTAGAACATTGATATCACAAAGGTACAAGGAGAGAAATGCAGGTTCCTCTTAGAAGGACTTAATCATTTAGGGTCAGAATTCTGAAAAGATGTTTCACAAAACTGGTTTTCTGTAGCCAGTTTTGGAATGTCAAAAGGAGCTCTCCTGTTGGCCAGACATAATTTAAAGCAGCTCCCATTTTTAAAGCAGAATTTCCTTAGTACCCAGTTAAGTACTCCCAACTATAAATTCCATACCTACATAAAGCTGGCTCAGGTTTGCTTAGAGGTGGGAGTCCTGATGCTTCTTATCTTGGTCAGTACAGATCACTCAGTGTTGGTTTTTCTGCTGTGCTGGATCTTTTGCCTTGCATGGGCTTTCTTTAGTTCCAGCAAATGGGGGCTACTCTGTAGTTGCTGTGTGCAGGCTTCTCATAGCTATGGCAGTGAGCCTACTGTAGCCCACTAGGCACTAGGAGAAAAAATAAAGTCACTTAGTCGTGTCCAACTCTGACCCCATGTACTGTAACCCTCAGAGGAGCCTGGTGGGGTCGCAAAGAGTTGGACACGACTGAGTAACACTTTCACTTTTTCTCCTAGTTTTCAGATCTCCCTGTTATTGATTGATCACCCTGAATTTTACTTGGCAGTGTATTAACAGACTTAGTTCAAACACACTGAGTGGGACTCTCAAACTTATCTGGACTTGCTGAGGAGGTGGATGGCCCCATGAGGCGCTTACTGATGTACCAAGGTCAGTATCTCCAAAGCACAGACTGGTGCCTGTTTTTCTGCACTGTCGGTGGGTCACTGTAGTGTCTAATGAGCTTGATCCTTGAAGAACTGGGATGTCAAGACAGTTTTCTCCTTATAGGTGTTAGTAGGAAGTAGCCGGTTGTAACAGTTGTGTGTTTCACATTCTAGCTTGTCATCCCTACACAAATCCAGTTCTTTACTTAAACTGCTTAAATTAATTCTAATTGCATTAATATCTGGGTTTCAAGGTCCAGCCACCACCCTACATTAACCCCCAGCCCCACCACCACACCAGGTTTCAGTTCCCAGGCATCTCAATCCCTTCAGCCTTATCAGGACTCCTGTTAAGAATAAACCTTACTTTACAGTGCAATGATCCCACAGAATTTTAAGTTTTTACTTTAAAACTGTTCTGTGACAGTTACCTAAACTAGGGAGGAATCAATGGTGCAACACAAGACATGGAAGACCCTAAAATATTTCTAAGCAGGTCAGGAAGCAACAGAACTGGACATGGAACAACAGACTGGTTCCAAATAGCAAAAGGAGTACGTCAAGGCTGTATATTGTCACCCTGCTTATTTAACTTATATGCAGAGTACATCATGAGAAACGCTGGGCTGGAAGAAGCACAAGCTGAAATCAAGATTGCCAGGAGAAATATCAATAACCTCAGATATACAGATGACACCACCCTTACGGCAGAAAGTGAAGAGGAACTAAAAAGCCTCTTGATGAAAGTGAAAGAGGAGAGTGGAAAAGTTGGCTTAAAGCTCAACATTCAGAAAACTAAGATCATGGCATCTGGTCCCATCACTTCATGGGAAATAGATGGGGAAACAGTGTCAGACTTTATTTTTTGGGGCTCCAAAATCACTGCAGATTGTGATTGCAGCCATGAAATTAAAAGATGCTTACTCCTTGGAAGGAAAGTTATGACCAACCTAGGTAGCATATTCAAAAGCAGAGACATTACTTTGCCAACAAAGGTCCGTCTAGTCAAGGCTATGGTTTTTCCAGTAGTCATGTATGGATGTGAGAGTTGGACTGTGAAGAAAGCTGAGCGCCGAAGAACTGATGCTTTTGAACTGTGGTGTTGGAGAAGCCTCTTGAGAGTCCCTTGGAATGCAAGGAGATCCAACCAGTCCATGCTAAAGGAGATCAGTCCTGGGTGTTCTTTGGAAGGAATAATGCTAAAGCTAAAACTCCAGTACTTTGGCCACCTCATACAAAGAGTTGACTCATTGGAAAAGACTCTGATGCTGAGAGGGATTGGGGGCAGGAGGAGAAGGGGACGACAGAGGATGAGATGGCTGGATGGCATCACTGACCCGATGGATGTGAGTCTGAGTGAACTCCGAGAGTTGGTGATGGACAGGGAGGCCTGGCGTGCTGCGATTCATGGGGTCGCAAAGAGTCGGACACGACTGAGCAACTGAACTGAACTGAACTGAAACCCAGACAAGCTGTCTTTTGGAACCAAAGGAAGAACGTGCACCCGCTTGGCCCCGCCCCTCTCGGCAGGAACCTTCTCAGTGGCCTCTGCTCAGGCCCAGCCCCCAGCTCCTCTACCCTCTTTACCCAGGTCCACAAGTTTCAAGCAAGTTCCAAAACCGTGACTGAGGAGCTGAGGTCACTTGTTGGGAACATGAGGTACATTTTTTTCCCCCTAAACCGTGCCTGGGTGTCCCCTCTTCTCCATTTAGGAGGTCTTTGGACTGTAAAATTACCCTCACCTGCTTCTCCACACCGAGTAATTTCAGTTTTGGCCCTCAGAGGCCGGACTCATGTATGGATGTGAGTATGGATGTGAGAGTTGTGCTACAAAGAAAGCTGAGCACCGAAGAACTGATGCTTTTAAACTGTGGTGTTGGAGAACACTCTCGAGAGTCCCTTGGAATGCAAGGAGATCCAACCAGTCCATCCTAAAGGAAATCAGTCCTGAATATTCATCAGAAGGACTGATGGTGAACCTAAAACTCCCAATAGTTTGGCCACCTGATGCGAAGAGCTGACTCACTGGAAAAGACCCTGATGCTGGGAAAGATTGAAGGCAGGAGGAGAAGGAGATGACAGTTGATGAGATGGTTGGATGGCATCACTGACTCAATGGACATGAGTTTGAGTAAACTCCAGGAGTTGGTGATGGACAGGGAGGCCTGGATTGCTGTAGTCCATGGGGTCACAAAGAGTCAGACACGACTGATCAACTGAACTGAACTGAACTGAACTGAGCACCATGGGAGAAACTGGTCACAAAATGCCTCCCAAACACTAGCTGAAATGAAAGTCAAGAGGGAAGGGATGGGAAAATAGCTCTTTGCATCAGGTGGCCAAAGTATTGGAGTTTCAGCTTCAACATCAGTCCTTCCAATGAACACCCAGGACTGATCTCCTTTAGGATGGACTGGTTGGATCTCCTTGCAGTCCAAGGGACTCTCAAGAGGCTTCTCCAACACCACAGTTCAAAAGCATCAATTATTTCGCGCTCAGCTTTATTCACAGTCCAACTCTCACATCCATACATGACCACTGGAAAGGCCATAGCCTTGACTAGACGGACCTTTGTTGGCAAAGTAATGTCTCTGCTTTTTAATATGCTGTCTAGGTTGGTCATAACTTTCCTTCTAAGGAGTAAGCGTCTTTTAATTTCATGGCTGCAGTCACAAAATACAGTTGGAATCCATAGTCATTCCCTTCACTGTCTGCTTGTTCAACTCTAATCACTTGACCTTCAAGCACCTGATCACAGCCAACTCCCAAATTAAACATTTCATTTCACCATTTTGCCATTTCAGTTTTTTTCATGGAAGTGAACCCCACCCCTAAAGAAACTCAGCTTCTTCGTGTTTATGCTGCACCTACTTTGTGCACGTCATGGCATTTACGAGCATCATGTCACGAAAGTTTGAAAACAACCCACTGATTCATACGTGCCTTGGTGTAAAGAGGACAGACAGCTTCTGGGAGCACCTGTTGATTTACCAGATGGGATGCTGACCAACCTATGAATCAATGAATAAGGGCAAAGAGATCTTTAACATTTACTTTTGAAGACCAGTGGGCCCTGACTGCAGGAGCCCCACAGCAATAGGGAAAACAGAGACTTCACTCTTAACAGGTGCAGACGAAGGCTCATGCACACTGAGACAAAGCTGAGATGAAGGGCAAAACAATCGTTTGCTAGGATCCTGGATGGTGAGACCTGCCTGCTGGTCTTGAAGGATCTCTGGGGGCTGTGGGGTGTGCTGTGGCTCACTGTGGGGACCCAGATCCTGAGGGCGAACTATGAGAGAGCACTCATCTGCGTGAGGTCTCCATCTTAGCCTGACATTAGCTCCACTCAGAACCTGTAGGCTACAGCAATGGCGCCCCTAAGGCCAAAGGATGAAAGGGCCAGGATGCAGCTCTAACCATCAGCAGACAGGCTGTCCAAAGACTTCCTGTACACATGCCTTTCAACGTAATTCTACCCACAAAAGGGTCAAGACCCAGTTCTAACCACCACTGTGCAGGCACATGCCTCCAGACCAGCCTAAGCCATCAAGGTTGTTCAGCCACTCAGTCGTGTCCGACTCTTTGTGAACGCATGGACTCTAGCACGCCAGGCTTCCCTGTCCTTCACCATCTCCTGGAGTTTGCTCAAACTCATATCCATTGAATCGGTGATGTCATCCAAGCCTCTAGTTCTCTGTCGCCCCTTTCTGCTCCTGTCCTCAGTCTTTCCCAGCATCAGGGTCTCTTCCAATGAGTTGGCTCTTCACATCAGGGGGCAGACACCAAAAGCAAGAAAAGTAGAGCCCCACAGCTTGAAAACAGAGTCCACAAATAACACGTGGGACACCACCCTGGGATTAGATGTCCTCTGGCCCTTGGATTGGGAGAAGGGTTCCTGGGATATCTCCTGCAGGGGGCCATTTCTCCAAGGTCAAGAAACGTAACTACGCTACCAGATAGATTAAAATACAAATAGAAATTTACACAAAAGGAGGTGACAGAGGAATATGTTTCAGAGGGAGGAACAAGACAAAACCCCAGAAGAACTAAATAACATGGAGATAGACAATCTACCTGAAAGAGTCCAGAGTAATGATAGTAAACATGATCAAAGAACTTGGGAGAAGAATGCACGACCTGAGAAATGGGAAGTCTTTAATGAAGACTTAGAAATATATAACAACCAACCAAACAGAACTGAGGAATATAGTAAATGAAAAAAAAAAAAACACCCCAAAAAACAGAAACTAAAATGAATCAGAACAGGCTAAATGAGGCAGAAAACACATCAGTGAGCTAGAAGAAAGAGTACTGAAAATCACCACTACTGAACACAATAAAAAAGAATAAAAGGAGGACATTTTAAGAGACCTCTGGGACAACAAGCCACTAATATTTGCCCTGTAGGAGTCCCAGAAGAAGACAGGAAAGATAGAAAACAGCTGAAACCACTCTAATCTGGGAAAGTAAACAATCACCCAAGTCTAAGAAACACCAAGCGCCCATATCTAAATAAAAACTTCATAGTAAGGAGAAGCCAAAAATCTGTAATAGATACACAATCAAAATGCACATGAAAAAACCCTCAACATCCTGAGACTGTCCACTGTGTCAGGCTCCTTGGTGCACCCATTTACCAGGTTGAATTCTGCCCAATGCATCAGTCATTCAATAAAGCTAATTAGGGACTTCCCCAATGGTTCAGTGGTTAAGAATCTGCCTGTCAATGCAGAGCATATGGGTTTCATCCTTGGTCTGAGAAGATCCCACATGCCACAGGGCAATTAACAGCGTGTCCATGCTTTAGAGCCTGTGAGCTGCAACTACTGAGCCCTCGCACCTAAAGGCTGTGCTCCCCAACAAGAAAAGCCAACACACAGCAACTAGAGAAAGCTTGCATGCAGCAACGAAGACCCAGCACAGGCAGAAAAAAAAGAAAAAGAAAATTAGTCCTTCAAGTTTATTTGATGCAATTTTTGTACATTAATGGAAGTTGGTCTAAAATGCACTGCTGTGCTATTTGGATTACAGTCATATGAATGTTCTGGTATAGAGTGTAGAGAGAGTAACTTTAGTTACAAATTATGACTATGTAACCCCCAAATTTTATGTTGTTTGATTCCATGGTGACAAGAAATTGTTCTAGATTTATTTAAACCTGAGAGCCTAATGGTACCTTCTTAGCTGCTGTTATAAAGTACTGAAGTGAGACAAAACTGTGTTGATGGAATAAACATGATTCATCCAGGGTTGTGACACAATGTTTATATTTTATTCATGGAAACAGGAAACTGATACATTCAGAATGTAGTTCTTTGAATACAACAGTAGCAAATGGTAATGACAGCTGTTAAATGCGATTCATACACATACACATATTACCCTGGTTCTGATCAAATTTGATGCTCAAAATAATTGCTCTGTGCCAGGGGATGTTCAACTTTAAGGGATCCAATATGTTATTTTCTTCTTTTGTGTGCCGTTTCTCAAGGACTCTCTATTCCTTATCAGTTCCTGGAAAACAGGAACGAGCAGAGCTGCACTCAGTTCTCAGGACTGAGATTGTGAGAAAGGGCACCTGCTTGGATTCCTTTCAGTGACTCCCTTCAGTGACCTTTTACTTAAAGGTAATCTATTCAGTTATGCCCCTCTTCCTCAGGATATGGAATGCTTTCTGGCCCTTTGAAGATTGTTATTTGCTTGGCTTTGTTTTTGCTCAATTTTTTTTTTACTGCCTAAAGCTGCCTTGTATGAAGATATATAAACATGCATTTCTGCAAATAAAGCACCCTTGTTTCACTCGAGACTTGGGTCCCCTGCTTCCTTCTCATTGACTCCATTTCCCAGGTCCCAGTCTACAAAGATCATGACAAGTGGTGCCCGAACAGGGACCTGGTGAACGCCCTTGGCAAGTGGATGGAGTGACTGTTAGGACCTATGGAGGTTGGTAAGTGAGGGGTTATAGAGCAAACGGCAGGAAAGCCCCACCACTTTTCTACTTTACTTCATCATTTATTTAAGGTTCAAGGACTTTTGGTTTTGTGTCAATGGATAGAGGCTTGTCTCCAAACAGTGGTTAAATATAATCCCTGGTTCCCTGATGAAGGCAGTTTCGATTTAGAAATTTGGAACTGGGTTAAAGAAAATGTTGAACAAGCTGCAAGATGGGGAGAAAATATTCCAATAAATTTCTGGCCCTTGTAGACCAGCATTAAAGCTGTGATCTTGCCATTTCAAGGCAATTCTAGCCCCCCTGATATTCGTCAGCAGGCGGAATGCTCATTATACGAATATGAATTAGATGATAAGACTTTACAGAAGGCCCAATTAGAGCAACATAAAATGTTTCAAAACTGTCCCACCATCCCTGCTCCGGCTGTCCCAAGCGCTCCTCCTCCTCCTCTTGTAATGGTCCTGAAACCGAAGGTCCCCTCAATTAGAGGACAAAATTAATCTGATGATGATTCTTCTGATGCTCTCTGACACTAAAGCCAACATTACTTTTTTTGATGACAATGATAAGCCCCTAACACACACTCATATTTATGAAAACAGACGATCCACTCATTCTCTTTCACGACGAAGGCTTTCTGATTTACTGGCTTTGCAATCTCGAGTCTATGAGGCTGATGATCTTTTTGCCTTTCCTGGTTAGGAAATGTTTATGCTCAAGGGCAACTAATACTGCAATATGAAGGCATTGATTTTTCTCACATGCAACAAATGAAAAATGCTGTAACTATGTACGGCCCTCATTCACCTTTTACGAAAGAACTTCTAAATGCTATGGCATCTTCTGTTGGAAATTTTATTCCTTATGATTGGTGAATTTTGAGAAAAGCTCTTCTTAAACCACAAAAATAACTTCAATGGATAATGTGGTTTCATGATGTGACCCGAGATCATGCCAATTCTAATGCTTGAGCTGGCACTCCCCAAAACCAAATTACTTTAAAAATGTTAACCAGTATGGGGCAATTTGATTTGGTGAAAGCTCAGATACAATGCCCTCCTTTGTTGCATGAGCAATTGAAAGAAGTTGCCCTTGAAGCTTGGGATCAAATTACTCATCAAGGGGAACCTAAAAGTAACTACACAAAGATATTACAAGGGCCTAATGAAGCCTATGCTGATTTTTTACCTAGACTGGGAGTTGCTATCTCCCATAATGTTGTCCATAATGTTGTCGGAGAAGAGACAAGAATGCAATTAGAAAAACTACTTGCATATGAGAATGTGAATCAGGAGTGTCAAAGAGCCACCACTCCAATTCATGAGACCGGGAATGTTATTGATTATTTGAAGGATTGTCGCAACTTAGGATCAGAAACTCAGACAATGCAAATGTTAGCTGAAGCAATGGCTGCTGCCTTTAAAAAGGGGAATGAAGGTGGTTTTGTTTGTGGAGATAAGAGCCATTTAAAAAAGAACTGCCCTAAAAACACACACACACACAAATAAAACTACTAAAAAACTTCCAGGAGTCTGCCCTCAATGTCATAAAGGGGTACATTGGGCTAAAAAATATCGATCTAAGTATGATGTTGAAGGGAACCCTATTTCAGGAAACTCAAAGATGGGAACTCCCCGGGTCCCCATCAACAAAAACCAGGGGCAAACTCCATCTTTTCCCTCAAACCTTCAACATCCAGCAATGCTGCCATCAATATACCAGCCCTAAATGATTTTCTTCTTTTTCCTCAAGCAGTCCCTTCTAGAATACCTACCGGACTTTATGGACCCCTACCCCCACAAACCTTCGGCCTTATACTTGGCCAAACTAGTCTGACTTCTAAGGAAATGGGTATCCACCCTGAAATAATTGATTCAGATTATAAGAAAAAATATTCAAATTATGATGTCCTCACAGATACTATGACAATTCAAAAAGGGGGACAGAATTGCCCAATTACTTCTTTTACCTTACGTTTGTATTAACTCTTCTAATGGTAATCGAAAAGGTGGATTTGGGAGTACAGATCAAAAGCAATCCTTATGGACATCAATAGTATTTGAATATGCATGACTAAATATAAATATCAAAATTAATGGCAGAAGATTTTCTGGTCTTCTTGATACTGGATCTGATATTACCATTATTTTCAAACATTTATGGCCCAAATCTTGGCCTATACAGAGACTTTCTCACCAAATTGCAGGGATTTCTCAAACCAAAATACAAGAGGTTTATCAAAATGTCCAAATATATCCATATGAGGGACCAGTAGGCCAGCCTGCAACATTACAACCTTATGAGATAGATGAACCCCTTAATTTAATAGGAAGAGATTTACTTATGCAATGGCAAACTCAAATATATATTCCACATTTTTCCTAGGGGCTACCACTCATTTAACAAACAATACAATTATTAAAATAACTTGGAAAAATGACGAGCCTATTTAGACAGAGCAGTAGCCCTTTACAAAAGAGAAATTTGAAGCTGCTAAAGAACTTATAGATACACAATTGAAACTAAAACATATTGAGGAATCTTGTTCCCCTTGGAATTCTCCCATTTTTGTAATAAAAAAGAAACCTGGCAAATGACATCTTTTAACAGATCTTCGAAAAGTTAATACATCTATGAAACCTTTGGGTGCATTACATCCAGGAATTCCATCACCTACCACTATTCCTCAAAACTGGTATATTATTATTACAGATTTACAGGATTGGTTTTTTACTATACCTTTACACCCTCTAGACCCAGACAGATTTGCTTTCTTTCTTATCATAATCATTTCGGGCCTCATAAACGGTATCAGTGGACTGTGTTGCCTCAAGGAATGATGAATTCTCCCACCATGTGTCAAAATTATGTAGCCAAAGCCCTTGCCTGTGAGAAAACAATTTCCTGACTTTCTTATTATTCATTATATGGATGATACATTGTTTTCAGCTCCATCTATTTTAGAAACTCAACAGATGTTTGACATAGCTCAACAATGCTTAAAAGCTTCTAAATTAATCATTGACCCTGAAAAGATTCAAATATCTACACCTTACTATTACTTAAGATTTGTTGTTAATAGACAACATATTACTCCCCAACTAACACAGATTCGTGTTAATAAATTATTAACCTTGAATGATTTTCAAAAACTTTTCAGTTCAGTTCAGTTCAGTCGCGCAGTCGTGTCCGACTCTTTGTGAACCCATGAATCACAGTACTCCAGGCCTCCCTGTCCATCACCAACTCCCGGAGTTCACTCAGACTCACATCCATTGAGTCAGTCATGCCATCCAGCCATCTCATCCTCTGTCATCCCCTTCTCCTCCTGCCCCCAATCCCTCCCAGCATCAGAGTCTTTTCCAATGAATCAACTCTTTGCATGAGGTGGCCAAAGTACTGGAGTTTGAGCTTTAGCATCATTCCTTCCAAAGAAATCCCAGGGCTGACCTCCTTCAGAATGGACAGGTTGGATCTCCTTGCAATCCAAGGGACTCTCAAGAGTCTTCAACACCACAATTCAAAAGCATCAGTTCTTCGGTGCTCAGCCTTCTTCACAGTCCAACTCTCACATCCATACATGACCACTGGAAAAACCATAGCCTTGACTAGACGGAAGTTTGGTGGCGAAGTAATATCTCTGCTTTTGAATATGCTATCTAGGTTGGTCATAACTTTTCTTCCAAGGAGTAAGCGTCTTTTAATTCCATGGCTTCAATCACCATCTGCAGTGATTTTGGAGCCCCCAAAAATAAAGTCTGACACTGTTTCCACTGTTTCCCCATCTATTTGCCACGAAGTGATGGGACCAGATGCCATGATCTTAGTTTTCTGAATGTTGAGCTTTAAGCCAACTTTTTCACTCCCCACTTTCACTTTCATCAAGAGGCTTTTGAGTTCCTCTTCACTTTCTGCCATAAGGGTGGTGTCATCTGCATGTCTGAGGTTATTGATATTTCTTCCGGCAATCTTGATTCCAGCTTGTGCTTCTTCCAGCCCAGCATTTCTCATGATGTACTCTGCATATAAGTTAAATAAGCAGGGTGACAATATACAGCCTTGACGTACTCCTTTTGCTATTTGGAACCAGTCTGTTGTTCCATGTCCACTTCTAACTGTTGCTTCCTGACCTGCATATAGGTTTCTTAAGAGGCAGGTCAGGTGTTCTGGTATTCCCATCTCTTTCAGAATTTTCCACAGTTTATTGTGATCCACACAGTCAAAGGCTTTGGCATAGTCAATAAAGCAGAAATAGATGTTTTTCTGGAACTCTCTTGCTTTTTCGATGATCCAGCGGATGTTGGCAATTTGATCTCTGGTTCCTCTGCCTTTTCTAAAACCAGCTTGAACATCAGGAAGTTCACGGTTCACATATTGCTGAAGCCTGGCTTGGAGAATTTTGAGCATTACTTTACTAGCATGTGAGATGAGTGCAATTGTGCAGTAGTCTGAGCATTCTTTGGCATTGCCAAAAACTTTTAGGTGATATAAATTGGATTAGACCCTCTTTAGACATTACAAATTATCAACTGACTAATTTAACACTTTAAAAAGAGATCCCAATTTAAATAGCCCTCTTTCACTTTCACAAGAGGCACGAGAAAAACTCTGTTTAATACAAAATAAATTGCAAAAAGAATTTCTTACTCATATTAGACTTGATTTACCTCTAGAATTATTTATACTCCCCTCTCTCCATTCTCCCACAGGACTTTCTACCCAACAAGAATACCCAATAGAATGGATTTATACCCATTTTAGAGGGACAAGGTCACTTACACCCTATCTTGATTTGATCACTCTAATCATTATCAATGGAAGAAATAGAACTAAGACTCTAATTGGCTCCAATCCTCATAAAACTGTAGTACCTGTTAGTAAATCTCAATTCGAGAACACATTACAAACTTCTACCGATTTCCAAATAGCCTTTCTGGAATATTTTGGAGAAATTTCACTTCATTATCCTTCTAACAAACTCTGGAATTTCTTCGAAAATACTGAATTTATTATCTCTCGCATTGTCACATCACAACCTATACCTCAAACTGATGTTTTCTATATAGATGGGACTAAAAACGTCAAAGCCTCATTCTGGTCTCTCAAAGAGTCTTTTATACTAAATTTCACTCTGCTCAACAAAACGAATTATATGCTCTCATTCAGGTTATTCACCTACATTCTTATCCTACTAATATAGTTTCTGGCTCCTTATATTCAGTTTTTGTATTAAGAAATATAGAAACTTCTACCATAAATTCTAATCAATCTATTATCCAACAACTTTTTCTTGAACTACAGTCTATTGTTAAGAACCACACTTCCCCCATTTATATTACCCATATTCGAACACATTCTTGTCTTCCTGGCCCGATGGCTCATGGCAATGAACAAGCTGATAAACTTGTCTCTTTTGCTACTCCTGAAGAGCAACATGCTCTATTACACAATAATGCTTGCTCATTACATCAAATTTGGAAAATTCCATATGGATATGCTAAAGAAATCATTAATAATTGCTCTACTTGTAGGGTCCTACATCTTCGATCCATTGCACAAAGTATCAGTCCTCAAGGATTACAACCCAATCAGTTCAGTTCGGTTCAGTTCAGTCACTCAGTTGTGTCTGACTCTTTGTGACCCCAATGAACTATGGCAAATGGATGTAACTCATTGCCCTGAACTTTCTCCCTCTTACTTCTTACATATCTCAATCAATAAAAATTCTCCCTTTAAATGGGCCACACCTTCCTGAGGTGAAACTACACAACATGTTATAACCCACTTATTAACTTGCTTTACAATAATGGGAACACCTAGTTCTATAAAAACAGACAATGGCCCTACCTACATTTCTAGGCAATTCAACAATTTTTACAGTCATTTTCTATTAAACATATTACAGGTAATCCTTATAACCACAAGCACAGGGCATAGTTGAACGAGCACATCACACACTGAAACTACAAATAAAAAAATCAAAAAAAGGGGGAATACACAGGAACACTTCTATCTTCCTTATCTGTTATGGTCTTTACAGACTGGGACCTGGAGACTGGAGTCGATGAAAAGAAGGTGAAGAAAAGAAGGATGTGGGGGACGCAAGTCTCAAGTAAAACAAGGGTACTTTATTTGCAGAAACGCATTCTTATATATCTTCAATAAAATGATTACTCAGCCATTAATGAAATTCCATCAGTTGCAAAAAAATGGATAGTCCTGTAAGTAAAAGGCCACTGAAGAGAGTCACTGAAGGGAATCCAAGCAGGTGTTCTTTCCCATGATCTCAGTCCTGAGACCGGCGTGCAGCTCTGCTCGTTCCTGTTTTCCAGAACTGATAAGGAACATAGAGTCCTTGAGAAACGGCACAGAAATGAAGAAAAGACAACATATTGGGTCCCTTAAAGTTGAACATCCCCTGACAATCCCCCATTTTTTCATAATTGGGGGTGACTGTAGATACTTTTTGTGAAAAAGGCCCGGACCAATTGAGTTTGTTTAGTTTGAACAATTTTAGTTGAAAGGCATCAGTATACTACAAATATAATCACCAGGATAATTATCAGTGTTATAACTCCAGATCCAATACTATGTGTAATGCTTTGAAACCATCCTCGAGTGTCTAGCCCAGATAATTGATCAGCTAGCTGTTCAGCTAATGTATCCAAACTGTTGGAAGAGGGTAGACTCTTAGAGAAGGTTTCAAAGATTTCCTTTTGTAATAATTGTACATTTAAGGAAGCATTATCATGTATGTCTTGCAAATGAAATTTGATTTGTTCCCTATAGTAGGCACTATAGTTGAACAATATAGAGATCAAATTGCCAACATCTGCTGGATCATGGAAAAAGCAAGAGAGTTCCAGAAAAACATCTATTTCTGCTTTATTGACTATGCCAAAGCCTTTGACTGTGTGGATCACAATAAACTGTGGAAAATTCTTCAAGAGATGGGAATACCAGAACACCTGATCTGCCTCTTGAGAAATTTGTATGCAGGTCAGGAAGCAACAGTTAGAACTGGACATGGAACAACAGACTGGTTCCAAATAGCAAAAGGAGTACGTTAAGGCTGTATATTGTCTCCCTGCTTATTTAACTTATATGCAGAGTACATCATGAGAAACGCTGGGCTGGAAGAAGCACAAGCTGGAATCAAGATTGCCAGGAGAAATATCAATAACCTCAGATATGCAGATGACACCACCCTTATGGCAGAAAGTGAAGAGGAACTCAAAAGCCTCTTGATGAAAGTGAAAGTGGAGAGTGAAAAAGTTGGCTTAAAGCTCAACATTCAGAAAACTAAGATCATGACATCTGGTCCCACCACTTCATAGGAAATAGATGAGGAAACAGTAGAAACAGTGTCAGACTTTATTTTTTTGGGCTCTAAAATCACTGCAGATGGTGACTGTAGCCATGAAATTAAAAGATGCTTACTCCTCGGAAGGAAAGTTATGACCAACCTAGATAGCATATTCAAAAGCAGAGACATTACTTCGCCAACAAAGATTCGTCTAGTCAAGGCTATGGTTTTTCCAGTGGTCATGTATGGATGTGAGAGTTGGACTGTGAAGAAGGCTGAGCACCGAAGAATTGATGCTTTTGAACTGTGGTGTTGGAGAAGCCTCTTGAGAGTCCCTTGGACTGCAAGGAGATCCAACCAGTCCATTCTGAAGGAGATCAGCCCTGGGATTTCTTTGGAAGGAATGATGCTAAAGCTCAAACTCCAGTACTTTGGCCACCTTATGCAAAGAGTTGACTTATTGGAAAAGACTCTGATGCTGGGAGGGATTGGGGGCAGGAGGAGAAGGGGACGACAGAGGATGAGACGGCTGGATGGCATGACTGACTCGATGGACGTGAGTCTGAGTGAACTTCGGGAGTTGGTGATGGACAGGGAGGCCTGGCGTGCTCTGATTCATGGGGTCGCAAAGAGTTGGACACGACTGAGCGACTGAACTGAACTGATAGTTGAACCAAATAGGGGTTTTACAAAATTGAGTAGAATTCCAGTCACATTTTAGTGTAACTTGTTTTTGTAAATCAATTAATTGATCTGTGACTCATTGGATGGCTGTTTTTATTTCCTGTATTTCATCTTGAACTTCCTCATTTACCTGAGCCTGACTGGTCCACACAGTATGAGCATCTTTGGTCCAATTTTGAATACAGTTGTGTGTTTGAATTGAGGTTTGTAAAGCAATGCCTGTGACAGTGGCAGTAGTGCAAATGGCTATTAATTACAAAATGCCAAGAATTAACCATCCAGTGAATTGTTTAGATAGTTGAAGCAATTTAGTAATTAGCCAGGAGGCAAGTCCTACCATGGGACCCTCTTCCCAGGGTCGTTGGAGATCTACTGGCAACCACAGACTATGTCGAGATCAAAGAATCAAAAGGGATTCGTTTTTCAAAGAAATAGAAGAATTAAGACAAGTGTACAATTTGCAATCTATACAAGTCAGAGAACATAAAGTCTTATTAAACTGAAAGTTCTCTATAGCTATAACAAAAGGAAGGGGAACACAAGCTTGTATGAAATATGAATGATTATTACAAAAGGAATAGTTAGTATGACTACAGCTGGTCCCTATGAAATATCCAGTCCAAGTTTCAAGTTCTTCAGTGCTCACGGCAAGTTTCCAGATGTCCCATTGTTCAGGCCTCAATCCATTTATTGAGGACAATTCGAGAATGAGGGGGTGCCATTCCACCGTCAAGCCAGCCAAGAAGTCCTTTGTCATGGTAATGTTCCATCATAGTATTAGGAACCTTTTATGCTACTTGAGTAGCATAATCACATACAGTGCTGTTAATATCATCTGAAAAGTTAGACAACCACATACCATGGGATCCCCAATCAACAATGGTGTAATTGGCCCCAAACATTAATTTCCCTGATTTAACTTGACATCTGTCCCAATGAATAGGAGTATATTTAAAGTTCTTATATGTAAACCCTTGCATAATGATTTTTGTCCTTTTCCTAGAGTTTCAGTAGTGTTGACATGGTTCTCATAGAAAGAAAGGGCAGTAAACAGTCCAAGCAATGTCTGAAAGTTCTTTGGAGGCAGAATGAAAGCCCATGTTTGTCGGCTAACGTTAATGCATAATTCTGCTGGACCCATGCATAGAGGAAGGACTTCATACCTGAGAGAAATATTAATTATTCTCCCTTCTTCCTCAGGATGAAAGGGCCCCTCCAAGCTCTGAGGAGGAGGCATATGTACTGAGTCATTGGTGGATACTATCGGTCCTTTATCTGTCCATTCTACAACCTGCAATAAAGGGGGGTTGGGTATAAAGGCCCAGTAAATATGATTAATTAACTCAGCTTGAGCAGGGGAGGCAAAAGCAAGCAAAGCAAGCATAGCAACAAATATATTTTCTGGATTCCAAGGCATTCCCTGTTGAGAAACCAGATTTTCAGCTTGATTAGTAAGGGTTTTTATTTGTCCCCAAGTAGGGAGATCATGAGGTCAATGACATTGAGGTCGGTGCTTCTTGGAGATTTTTAGAGCTGCCATGGCCTGTATTGGAATTTTTTCATCCCGGGGGTTTTGTCTTTTCGTCTTTATTTTGAACACCGGAGGCTCCCCTGGGGCAGATCTTCCAAAGAGGAAGCCAATTAAGTTTGTTGGATCCATCTGGAGAAATACAAGCATACCCCTTTCCCTGTAAGATTAATTTCCCAGATTTCCATTGCTTAGTTAGCCCATCTTGATACCAAATGGGCAGAGGAAGAGAGGTATCCTTCAATTCCTTGAAATGTTTTTCTGCTTGTGTCAAGATATCTCCTTGTGGTAAGTTTAAAAAATTCAAAAGAAATAAAGCTGTATTAACAATAGTTATAGGATTAGAGAGTATATAGTGTTGAGATCTAGTAAAGTCTGCTCTGGATAAGGAATATAGAAATGTTCCTGTGTATTCCCCCTTTTTAAATTTTTTAATTTGTAGTTTCAGTGTTTGATGTGCTCGTTCAACTATGCCCTGTGCTTGTGGATTGTAAGGAATGCCTGTAACATGCTTAATAGAAAAAAATTGTAAAAATTATTTGAATTGCCTAGAAGTATAGGCAGGGCCATTGTCTGTTTTTATAGAGTTAGAAGTTCCAATTATTGCAAAACAAGCTAATGGGTGGGTTATAACATGCCGTGCAGCCTCACCTTGAAAAGGTGTGGCCCATATAAAAGAAGAATTTGTGTCGATACAGACATGTAGGAAAGAAGATGGAGAAACTTCAGGGCAATGAGTTACATCCATTTGCCATAATTCATTGGGTTGTAATCCTCGAGGATTAACACCCTGTGAAATAGGTTGAAGATGTAGGGGTCTACAAGTAGAGCAATTATTAATGATTTCTTTAGCATGGCGGTATGGAATTTTCTAAATTTGGTTTAAGTAGCCAGCATTATTGTGCAATAGAGCATGTTGTTCCTCAGGAGTAGCAACAGAAATAAGTTAATCAGCTTGTTCATTACAATGAGCCATAGGGCCGGCAAGGCAGGAATGTGTTCAAATATGGGTAATATAAATGGGGGAAGTGCAGTCCCTAATAAGAGATTGTAGTTCGAGAAAAAGTTGTTGAATAATAGGTTGACTGGAAATTTCTATATTTCCTAATATAAAAACTGAATATAAGGAGTCAGAGACTATATTAATAGGGTAAGGATGTAGGTGAATAACGTGAATAAGAGTATATAATTCGTTTTGTTGAGCAGAATGAACTTTAGTATCAGTTCAGTTCAGTTACTAAGTCGTGTCTGACTCTTTGCAATGCCATGAATCGCAGCATGCCAGGCCTCCCTGTCCATCACCAACTCTTGGAGTCTACCCAAACTCATGTCCATCGAGTTGGTGATGCCATCCAGCCATCTCATCCCCTTCTCCTCCTGTCCCCAATCCCTTCCAGCACCAGGGTCCTTTCCAATGAGTCAACTCTTCGCATGAGGTGGCCAAAGTACTGGAGTTTCAGCTTCAGCATCAGTCCTTCCAATGAACACCCAGGACTGATTTCCTTTAGGATGGACTGGTTGGATCTCCTTGTAGTCCAAGGGACTCTCAGGAGTCTTCTCCAACACCACAGTTCAAAAGCATCAATTCTGCAGCACTCAGCTTTATTCACAGTCCAACTCTCACATCCATACATGACCACTGGAAAAACCATAGCCTTGACTAGACGGAACTTTGTTGGCAAAGTAATGTCTCTGCTTTTGAATATGCTATCTAGGCTGGTCATAATTTTCCTTCCAAAGAGTGAGCATCGTTTAATTTCATGGCTGAAGTCACCATCTGCAGTGATTTTGGAGCCCCCCCAAAATTTAGTATAAAAGACTATATATTCTTGAGAGACCAGAATGAGGCTTTGGCGTTTTTAGTCCCATTTATATAGAAAACATCAGTTTGAGGTATAGGTTGTGATGTGACAATGTGAGAGATAATAAATTCAGTATTTTTGAAGAAATTCCAGTTCGTTAAAAGGATAATGAAATGAAATTTCTCTAAAATATTCCAGAAAGGCTATTTGGAAATCAGTAGAAGTTTGTAGTGCATTCTCAAATTGAGATGTATTAATAGGTATTACAATTTTTCATTCCAATCCCAAAGAAAGGCAATGCCAAAGAATGCTCAAACTATTGCACAATTGCACTCATCTCACACGCTAGTAAAGTAATGCTCAAAATTCTCCAAGCCAGGCTTCAGCAATATGTGAACCGTGAACTTCCTGATGTTCAAGCTGGTTTTAGAAAAGGCAGAGGAACCAGAGATCAAATTGCCAACATCTGCTGGATCATTGAAAAAGCAAGAGAGTTCCAGAAAAACATCTATTTCTGCTTTATTGACTATGCCAAAGCCTTTGACTCTGTGGATCACAATGAACTGTGGAAAATTCTTCAAGAGATGGTAATATCAGAACACCTGATCTGCCTCTTGAGAAATTTGTATGCAGGTCAGGAAGCAACAGTTAGAAGTGGACATGGAACAACAGACTGGTTCCAAATAGGAAAAGCAGTTCGTCAAGGCTGTATATTGTCACCCTGCTTTTACAAAGGATTGGACACGAGTTCTCTTTGTTGCAAGGCAGATTCTTAACCTGGAATTCCTGTGACCACCAGGAATGTCCTGTGAAAAATCAGTGATTTGAAGGAGATACCTGCATTTGTATAACCAATATTTCTTTATTCACAACAATCATTTGTTGTAGAAATAACCTAAATGTCTGTTGACAAATAAGTCAATTATAAAAATGTGTGTGTGACAGCCTTCCCAGGTATTACTATTGGTAAAGGACCACCTGCCACTACAGGAGACATGAGACGAAGGTTTGATCCGTGGGTTGGGAAGATTGCCCTGAAGCGGGGCATGCCAATCCACTCCAGTATTCTTGCCTGGAGAATCCCATGGACAGAGGACCCTGGTGGGCTAAGGTCCATAGCGTCACAAAAAGTAGCACACGACTGAAGTGTCTGAGCACACAGCACATGAGACAGACGGACCTGAGGCCCTTTACCGCAAGGCTTGCTCCTGGACAAATGTCTCCTTGGGCTGCTGCTGCTGCTGCTGCTAAGTCACTTCAGTCGTGTCTGACTCTGTGCGACCCCATAGACGGCAGCCCATCAGGCTCCACTGTCCCTGGGATTCTCCAGGCAAGAACACTGGAGTGGGTTGCCATTTCCTTCTCCAATGCATGAAAGTGAAAAATGAAAGTGAAGTCACTCAGTCTTGTCCGACTCAGCGACCCCATGGACTGCAGCCTACCAGGCTCCTCCATCCATGGGATTTGCCAGGCAAGAGTACTGGAGTGGGGTGCCATTGCCTTCTTGGGCTACAGAACACAAAGACACTGTAAGGGACCAGAGAAACTGTAATCACGCACATGTGCAGTCAGGGCAATTCTGAACAAAAAGAAATTAAAAGGCCACAGACCATCTGCTATTTCTGAGGTTCCAGAAGCAAAAGCAGGGCTGTGCCCATGATCTCTGCCCACAACAGCCCCAAAGGAAGGGGAGGGGAGGGGCAGATCACCTCAGCTTCCGTCCTGCCTAACCCACCAATCCCCCCCTACCCTCACACCATTTAGGGGACTGGCCTACCTCCCCCTCCCACCTGTTGGAAAATAGCCAGGGCACCTACTTTTTCTTGCTCTTACTGCAACAGGAGCCCCAATAAAGCCTTGTCTGTATTTGTCCTCTGGTCTGTTAATTATTTCTATTGATTAAAGACCCCAAGTTTCCAGGTAAGTTATGTAGACACACACACACACACACACACACACACACACACACACATATATAAGGACATATTATTCAGCCATAAAAATGTAGATTTTTGTCACTTAAGACAACTTGGATGCATGTAGAGAAGATTATTCTAAGTGAATTAAGACAGAGAAAAACATGTATGTGCTAGCTTACATGTGGAATATGAAGAAGTGACACTTAGTAATACCAGACAGTAGGATGGTGGTTATCTGGAAATGGGACATGGTGAAGATATATGGGAGATCTTGGTCCAAAGGTAGAGACTTTCAGATGTAAAATGAGTATGTTCCGGGGAGCTCTGTGCAGCTTGCTGACTATAGTTAATCCTACTTTGTTACTGTAGCTTGAAATTTGCCGAGAGAGGAAATCTTGTGTTCTCACCACACACAAAATAAACATGGGAATTGGGAGTTGATGTGTGTTTTGAGTTGCTAAGTCATGTGCAACTCTTTTGCAAACCAGTGGACTGGGACCCACCAGGCTCCTCTGTCCATGGGTTTTCCCAGGCAAGAGTACTGGTATGGTTGCCATTTCCTTCTCTAAGAGATCTTTTTGAGGTGGTGATTGAACCCTAAACTCCTGCACTGGCAGGCAAATTGTTTGCTACTTAGCCACCACAGAAGCCCATTTTGATTACTGGATTGTGATAAATATTTCACCGTGTGTATATGTCATATCATCATATTGTGCACGTTATATGTACACATACCCTTTTCATTAGACAATTCAACCTCAATAAAACTGGAAAAGTGGGGAGTATGCAGGGCTTGATTTCTTGAGTGGTACTCATCCAGGCTGTAAATTACACCAGTGAGGCATTTTGCAAATACCTTTGTACCCTGATTAGAGATTTCCCTTCAGAAAGTCTGGGTGGGGCTGATTCCCAGTGATATTTAAGGGGCCCCAGTGCATCTAGCCTTGAGCATCAGGATTTTTGAGTCCTTCACTCCTGAAGGCTGAGGTGCTCCACTCTGCATGAGGATGGACTAGGGCCTGGTCTATGACCTCAAGGGAATTATTGGGTCAGCTGAGGTCCCCAGCACTGCTGTGTGTGTGTGACCTCATCTGGAGGGAAGTATGGTTGAAGAAAGTGTGTGAAAACTCCTTGTTTTTCTCAGTGTGGGTGTTTACTATCCTGAGTCCCTCCTATGACAGTGGGCAGTAGAGGACTGTCTGTTCCACATGGTGAGGTCTTCCCTGTGTGTGTGGTTGGTGCGCAGCAAGGTAATGTGTTAATTGTAAGCATTAAACAACATTTTTTCAACTTGCATGACAGACCTCTAAAGACTCATGATACCTGAGGGAAAAGCTCAAAAGATGAAGAAGAAGAAAGAAAAGAAGACAACTACTTTCATCACAGTTGTCATATTTGGAAGATATAATCAGAAAATGGGAAAATACTGGCTGCTCTCTAATTTTATCTGGCACCTCAGAACCTGTATAGAACTGTCTCAGTTCCTGTCTGCTTCTTGAGATCCCTCAGCCATTTCTGCTGTTCTCCTTTTGCTGCCATACACGTTAGGGTGTGTGGAATAGCCTGGTGGATTGGATCTTCTGTGACTGTTACTTAGGAAAACTGTAAGGACAGCAGTCCAACAAAGGGAAAATGTGTGAATCTTTCAGGGTTTTAACTTGGCATCTCTGGGTGGACCAAATAGTCCCATCTCAAGGTCTTATGACATGAGACCCCCACATCTTGTAGTTTTCCGCTCTTGTACTGGTCTGGTCTGTCTAGTCTGAGAGTGTAGACTCTTCCTGACTTTTCTTTCTCCTTCTTCTTCTTCTTATTGCTCAGTCATATCTGATTCTTTGCAACCCGTGGACTGTAGCCCATCAGGCTCCTCAATCCATGGGATTCTCCAGGCAAGAATACTGGAGGGGGTTGCCATTTCCTTCTCCAGGGGATCTTCCCGACCCAGGGATCGAACCCAGGTCTCCCACATTGCAGGCAGACGCTTTAACCTCTGAGCCACCAGGGAAGCCCCCTTTCTCCTTAGTTTGTATAATTTTTCCTTTTAAATTTGATTTTGAAGTATGTGGTTCTAGGGTCTGAAGTCATGTCCAGTTTCTTTGCTGTGGTAATCCACCTGTGTTTAAGGGGCAGCTCCTCATGGATTCTTTGCGGTGTGGATTTACTGGGTAAGAGAAAATTTTTAAAGGAGAATACTCTCCTTTATTGGTTGTAATATTTTACCGCTGCATACAGAATTACCGCTTGAAGCTACTTAGTATAGTGGTCAGCGTGTTCTGTGATATGAGAAAGCATCTGAAGACCTTGACCTGTACATCTTTTTCTGGCTTTGATTGATGTCAGAAAAGCCTGCGTGAAGGGCACTGTGATAGTGTTGTTCACGTGTACTATCACCATGCCCTCTGAGCCTCACCAAGAGGTGTAGGAACTTCTCCTGACAAGGGTATTGTCCAGGTTCACACCCTCATATTCGTGAGGCTGTTGACTAAACTGTTGCTGATGCTGCATGCTTGTCACCTGGGTGCTATTGATCATTCTGCCTCCACACTTAATTTTGTAGTAACTTAATGACAGAGCTTACGTAGTGGAGTGATAACTTCAGTGATGAACCATCATTTTTTTTTTTCCAAGGCATTGCTACTTTCCTTTTTTAATATTTTTATGCATTATAAATGAAATTTATAAAGTTTCTATTTTATGTTACTCTTTGTATTTTATTTGCAATATGTGGGATGGTTGGTTGAGAAAGCTCCCTCACCCCTATGGTGGAATTGGTGATCAGTACTTTTTAGAGTTCTTTATGTATTCTTGATGTTAAACTATTATTGAATATATGATTGGCAAACTCTTTGTATTATAGTGTATGTTGTTTTCTTTTTTTGATAATTAGGATGTGTGCAATTTATCTCTTTATTTTGGTGGCATGAGCTTTTGCTGTTGTATCTGATAAATCACTGGTGAATCCACTATCAAGAATCATTTTCTGTTCATTTACTTATAGGAGCCTTATACACTAGGGACTGAGTTTTAGGTCTTTGAAGCATTTTGAGTTAATTTTTGTTTATAGTGTATAATAATGCTCAAGCTAAATTCTATATGTGAATATCCAGTTTTCACAACACCTTTTGATTCGTAGATTGCCCTTCCCCCATTACTTGGTCTTGACACTATTGTGGAACATCATGTGACCTTACAGACAAAAATATTTTTCTGAATCTATTGTGTTCTGCAGGTGTCTGCCTTTATATCAGTACCATACTGCTTTGATTAGTGTACTTTTGGAATCAGTTTTGAAATAAAGAGACATGAGATGTCTGACTTTGCTTTCCAGTTTGTTTTTACTATTCATTGTCTTCCACGATTCCATAGGAATTGCAGGATTGATTCATCTGCTTCTTAAGAAAAGCAGAATTTGGATTTCACTAGGGATCATTTTGAATCTTTTGTTAGCTTTGACTAGTATTGACATCTTGACAATATCAACTTTACATCCGTGAAGCCTGGGGTATTGACATTTATTTGATTCTTCTCTAATATTTTTCAGAAGTCTTTAGTTTGCAGTATAAAAATTCTTCCCTTTTTGTATAATGTTAGGATTAAGTATTCTTTTTTAATTTTCTTGTCAATGGAATTACTTTGATTGTTCATTTTTAATGTTTAGAAACCTAGTTGGGTTTGCATGCCGATGTTGTATCTTGTAATTTCTTTGAAGTCTTTATTTCTATACTTTTTTTTTTTACTTATTAATGTTGCAAAATGTCTATTATGGGTATGTCATTTTGTAGGACATAGTTAGAAAGATATTTTGTTTCATAAAAACTACTATTGAATTTTTTTCTCTATGGTATATATATTATAATTCTAAATAGCAACATATTATTAGATAAACTCATTTTGGATTTTTTAGCATTACAATATATTGTATGTTCATTGGCATTTTTTGTGTACTGTAAGTATGCAGAATATATCTGTAGTAGAATACATTTTTCTCCTCAATTATGAGACTGCAGCATGTTTACTGTTAATTGGTACATGCTTTGAAGTCATGGTGGAAAAATTGCATTTTTTTTGTGTGAGCTGACATGTTTTTCTAGTATACGTGTTTTTGTCATAGGCTGTTTGCAAGTATTCGTCCCTAAAATCAATTTGAATTATCTTTTACAACTCTTATTTTTAGTAAAGAAGTTTATTGCTCTAGTGTTTCTCAGAATTTTAAGATCATATTTGGAAAGTTTCAAAATTTTTTGAAAATGAAAAATATTACATAGTTGGGAAAAAGTTTGTAACTGTGATATAAGTATTACTTTTGGTGTAATAGACACTGAGACACTTATTGATTAATTTTAGTGAATGGATTCTTTATGTCTTGTAGATATCTATCTGATACATGTGGTCAACCAATTACAACCCAAAGCAGAGAGTGATACAGGAGAAGTATTTCAAACAGCGATCTTGGGAAGACCTAAAAGTCATGAAATCAAACATTTTTACCTCACGGAAATCCAGGAAGACATGTATAACCTTGAGTGTCATTGGAGAAGTGGTGGAAGAAATAACAAAGGAATGCCTATAACTCATGATGGAAATCTCACTGATGGCAGAGGTCAACAGTGAAGAAAGGATGTGGAAATCAAGCCCTTTGTAAATAGGCTTGGATTAAATGTGCAGGATAAACTGCAGATATTTCAAACTGATGGGATAATTTCTGAATGTAATGAAGTTACAAAGTCTGTCAACAGTAGTCACCTTCACCACTTCAAGGAATACCTCCTGGTGTCCAAACTAACCTTTCTAATATATTTGGGAATGATATTTTGCATCCTTTATTACTGACACAAGATCCAACAGCATACCGGGAAAGAGCTTCCAAGTGTATTGAGTGTAGGAAAAGCTTTAGTCATGTCTCAACTCTCAGGAATCATCAGATAATTTATTCAGATGAGATATTACATAAGTGTGACATATGTGTCAAGGTCTTCAGTACAAATTCACACCTTGCAGTTCATCAGAGAATTCATAAGTGAGAGAAACGTTACAAATGTGATGAGTGTGGCAAGGTCTTCAGTCATAAAACAGCCCTGCAAATAATCAAAGAATTCATACCGGAGAGAAACCTTTCAAATGTAATGAGTGTGGCAGAAGCTTTAATCGCTTCTCAAATCTCTAGACACCAGATAATTCATATAGGAAATAAATTATATAAATGTGATGTATGTGACAGTGTCTTTAGTCGAAAACCAAACCTTACAGATCATCAGAGAGTTCATAGTGGATAGAAGCGAAGAAAAGTGGGAGAAGGTTATAAGTGTAATTTTTGTGGTAAGCTGTTTACTTACAGTTCACACATTTTAATTCATCAGAAAATCCTTATGGGAGAGAAACCTTACAAATGTAATCAGTGTGGAAAGGACTTTAGTGAAAAGGCAACCCTTGCAAAGCATCAAATAATTCATACTGGAGAGAAACCTTACAAATGTAATGAGTGTGGAAAAGCCTTTAGTCAAAAAGCACATCTTCAGCTTCATTGGAAAATACATACAGGAGAGGAACCTTACGAATGTAATGTGTGGCATGTGTTTCAGTCGAAATTCACACCTTACAAGTCATTGGAGAGTATATTTTGTAGAGAGACCTTTCAGATGTTTTGAGTGTAAAAAAGCCTTTACTCAGGTCTCAAACCTCACTAAACATCAGAAAATCCATAAATGAGAGACATCATCCAAGTGTGATATATGTTGATCTTTAACTCTCAGAGTTCAAAAGAAACTATACAAATGTCATGAGTGTGGCAAAGCTTTTGTGTGTGGAAGCCTCACAATCAGATAATTCATAGAAGAGTGGAACATTACAAATGTAGTGAGTGTCTCAGAGTACTTAGTCTGAATGCATACCTTATGATCCATATTGGAAAGAAACATTAGAAATATAATGAGTGTGGTAAATTCTTCAGTGTACTTTCAGGCCTAACTTGCCATCAGATGATGTATAGAGGTGAGAGCCCTTGAAAATATAATTGAGGTTGCAGTGCTTTTGGCAGTGGTTCATATCTTATGCTTCATGAGAATATTCACACTGGATCGAGCGCAGATGATATTGAATGTGGTCAGGCCATAGAAAATCTACTCATTCTCAAAAAGCTCATCACCAGTGCCAGGAACATGAGCAACCTTTTCTCATTGGTCCCCTTGCACCAGTAATCAAGTTGTGTGTACTGCACCAAACAGTACGAATGAACTGAATTTTGAATAGCTTTTAGGTTGTGCCTTAGACTTACCAGGGATGCCCTGGTGGCTCAGGTGGTAAAGCGTCTGCCTGCAACGCAGGAGACCCGGGTTCCATCCCCGGGTCAGGAAGATCCCCTGGAGAAGGAAATGGCAACCCACTCTGGTACTCTTGCCTAGAAAACTCCATGGATGTAGCCTGGTGGGCTACAGTCCATGGGATTGCAAAGAGTTGGACACGACTGAGTGACTTCCCCACTTCCCCTTAGACTTACCAAATACTTCATGATTTAAATTGCAGTGAATATGGCAAAGCTTCATGTTATTGTTCATTTATCACTAGATGGCAGAATATTTATCTTGAAGAGAAAGCACACAGATGTAAAGTGTGTGGCAAGGCTTTTACCCAAAGATCACAAGTTGGGGAACATACTGGAGCAACACCTCCCAAATGCAATGAGTATGGGAAAACTTTTATGTTGAGTTCAGGCATTAGGAGTTGAACCATCTGATCATGAGAGTGTTCAGTTTCTGACCATGAAGCCTAGCCATGATGAAAGCTCAGTTTATGAGTATTGGGATGGACTGGGTACAGATCCCAGGTGCCAAGTCATAGTGATGCGAGTTTCTAATCATGCTGAGGATTTTGACTGAGCTATAAAGAAAAGAATGCCTATGAGATTTTGTATCAAACAGCCTGCTCTGAAACAAACCTAAGTGTGGGAGCTGGCTACTACAGTGCATCTAAGAAGATATTGCTAAGATTGATATATTTTGACATGTGTTTTTGAAAATAATGTGTAATCTGCCGTTTTTGAATGTTCTGAAAATGTTGATTAGATCCCATGATTTGATGGGGGTATGGAGTTCATCCATAAATCCCAGATCTTCGGAAGACTGTATTTTTCAGACTTTGTTACCCACATTTGAGAAAACGTTGTTTTTGTTCAGTTGCACAGTCATGTCCGACTCTTTACAACCCCATGGACTGCAGCAGGCCAGGCTTCCCTGTCCTTCACCATCTCTCAGAGCTTGCTCAAACTCATGTCCATTGAGTTGATGATGCCATTCAACCATCTCATTCTCTGTCGTCCCCTTCTTCTTCCACTTTCAATCTTTCCCAGCATCAGGGTCTCTTCTAATGAGTCAGCTCTTCACATCAGGTGACCAAAGTATTGGAGCTTCAGCTTCAACATCAACCCTTCCAGTGAATATTAAGGATTGATCTCCTTTAGGATTGACTGGTTTGATCTCCTTGCAGTCCAAGGGACTCTCAAGAGTCTTCTCCAGCACCACAGTTCAAAAGCATCAGTTCTTTACCACTCAGCCTTCTTATGGTCCAGCTCTTATATCCAAACATGACTACTGGAAAAACCATAGCTTTACTATACAGACCTTTGTGGGCAAAATAATGTCTCTCCTTTTTAATATGCTGTCTAGATTTGTCATAGCTTTAGAAAATTAAGACCTAAAATATATTACAACTTGCAAATAAAAAGTGAAAAATTCTAATTATGTTCATACTGAACATATAATCAACTTGAAATTACATTATGGATATTATTTAGTTTAGTGTAATTTCCTAAACAAGTTTTTGGGAAAGATACTTAACAGTCAGGCTTCCCTGGTGACTCAGACAGTAAAGAATTCGCTGCAAGGCACAAGACCTGGGTTCGATCCCCGGATTAGGAAGATCCCCTGGAGGAGGGCATGGGAACCCACTCAAGTATTCTTGCCTGGAGAGTCCCACGGACAGAGGAGCCTGGAAGGCTATGGTCCATGTGGTCGCAAAGAATCCAACACAGCTGAGCGACTAAGCACTTCCTCCAAAGTATAGAATAGAGTATTTTAAAGAATAATGCAGTTCTCATCAAAAGAAAAAAAAAATGTTTTTTTCTCCTATTTTGCTTTCTCTTTTTAGGTTATCTACATGGTGACTGCAGCCATGAAATTAAAAGACGCTTACTCCTTGGAAGAAAAGTTCTGACCAACCTAGATAGCATATTGAAAGGCAGAGACATTACTTTGCCAACAAAGGTCCGTCTAGTCAAGGCTATGGTTTTTCCAGTGGTCATGTATCGATGTGAGAGTTGGACTGTGAAGGAAGCTGAGCGCCGAAAAATTGATGCTTTTGAATTGTGGTGTTGGAGAAGATTCCTGAGAGTCCTTTGGACTGCAAGGAGATCCAACCAGTCCATTCTAAATAGGAGATCAGCCCTGGGATTTCTTTGGAAGGAATGACGCTAAAGCTGAAACTCCAGTACTTTGGCCACCTCATGCGAAGAGTTGACTCACTGGAAAAGACTCTGATGCTGGGAGGGATTGGGGGCAGGAGGGGAAGGGGACAACAGAGGATGAGATGGCTGGATGGCATCACTGACTCGATGGACGTGAGTTTGTGTGAACTCCGGGAGTTGGTGATGGACAGGGAAGCCTGGTGTGCTGCGATTCATGGGGTCGCAAAGAGTCGGACACGACTGAGCGACTGAACTGAACTGAAATTGTCTTGCTCTTTAAGGCTGTGGTTAGTGACCCAAATGATCACATCCCTTAAGTCCTCGATCTCAGACACCCAGGTACTGACCCTGAGTTTGTTGAACTCAGCACTATGCTGAGTTTGCTGTTTTGTAGGGCGTCAGTAGGGAATAGCCCATTTATACCCAGGGAGAGTTTTGTATTTGTAATATAGAGACTAGTCCCATTCTTGTTTCTTGAAAGTGCCCAAGTTCCCAGATCCCTGAATTGCTTCAGCCTCACTAGCAGGATCTGAGCACAATATGCTGTGAAAAACAGCTTTTTATTGAGAATAAATCCTTTTAGTCTTAAGAGGAAGTATCTTGGCTTCCGGCATAACTTGAAGCTTTTACCTGAGCAGTGTTATAGACAGTAGCTTAATCCTATCAAGGTTAACAGGCCCCGCCCCTCCCACGAGCGGTGCGCACAGCGGGTGCTCGCCCCGCCCCTGGTCGGAAGCCGCGGCTCTAATACCGAAAGCCCTTGCACACAGAGCCGGAAGTTGGAGAGCGCGGAGCCGAGGTCCCCGAGCGGCGCCTAAGCTTCCTTCTAGAGTAAGTTTGCAGAGCCCGCCACCACCCCCCGCCCCCGCGCCGGCTCACTCGTCCTCAGGGTGTGGGAATTCTCAGCGACCTGAAAACCCTGGCACCCGGTGCTCGGCCCCGAATAAACGCTGCCGCTGCCATTTCGGCCCAGTTATCTTTTCGTTTGGGTTTTAAGTGTTGCTGAGGACACCGCCTCTGGCGACATTTTCCTGCTTAAAACCCTTTTTTACCTCTGGCCTCTCCAAGTAAAGCCCTCTCTCGCGAGTTGGAGTCGCGCCCCACCGCGTCTCCAACCTTCTCGCGTCGCCTTCTCGACCGCTGGAGGCAGAGCCCGTCGTCCTCGCTCCCGGAGAGGCTTCGCCCTCTCCCTGGGCCCGGGATTCCGGAGAGCCCGCCCCGCTCCTGAGCCCTCTCCCCCCCAGCCCCTCTGTCCTCGCGTCTCCTGAGGCCGGTCCTTCTGCCCCGCAACCCTCTCCGCCCCCCCCCCCCCCCTTCCTGTCAGCCTGTCTCCTCACCCCGCGTAGGGTAGGTGACCTGGGCCAGCCATGTGACAGCCAGTGCTGTTCCATGCCCAATTCAACTCGGTCGGAAAAGGTGGTCTTCCGGTCCGGGGGCGTCTCGTTCTGTCGCCCACTCAGTACTTAACTGTAGGCTGGAGGATCAGGAGAAGCAGAGTCAGAAGGACTGAGAGAAATAACTGTAACTGAGAGAAAAGCGTCAGGGAGAACCAATGGGAACACTGAGAATGGCTGAGGGACTTGTAAAGGGATAGTCAAGTCAAAGAGGTTAAGCCTTGAAAATAGCCAAGTGAGTAAAATAGAGAAGTATTAATAAATTAAAAAGCCAGATCTCCAGGGACTGGAAAGCAGCATAGGGACAACTGCCCTGTATCAGTGATGGGAGCGGGGAGACGAAGGGCGATGAGGGACGTCAGGTGGAGAGTCCCTAACTGGGTTTTGGCCGGGTTTGAGTCCAGGCCTCTTGGGTTAGAGTCCGGAGTTGTGTTTTCACCCGGTTGGAGTCCCGCCACATGGGTTCAAGTCTCAATGTGAAGTGGCCGGTTTTATCATGGTGCTGGCAGAGAAAGAGGCCAAAGGGTAAGGAGCAGAGGAAGAAAGGGCTGGAAGGAAGCATAGCCACATGGACTGCCAGAGAGTTGGGAGGAATGGAGAGTCACAGCGAGAGAAGAGGAGTAATCTGGAGCGCAGAGAGGGAGCCGAAATGGGGGAAGAAAGAGGCAGACATAGGTATGGATTTTTGAAAGACTAAGGAAGGTTGGGGAGAGAGAGCATGTCGAGGAGGGACGAGTTGCAGCAGCCTGGGACAGGACACGTGTGAGGGAGGAAATAGGACAGGGACAGCAGGAGAGCAGAGGGGGAGAAAAAGAGACACGGAGACTCAGATGAAATAGGGAGATAGGTGAACAGAGGGGTAAGCTCGATCCAGGTGTGGCCAGTTGTTTGGGTACAGATGATTTTTTTAGTTATACAGAGGAGGCTGAGAATTTCAAAACTCCTGTCTATAAGGCTTGTGTCTTTTTTTATTACTTGTGGCAGAAGATGACTTTCATTTGCAAACCCTGTTGAGCCTGGGGCAGTGGCTTGATTCACTGAGTTGTGAGTGACCCCCTTCCCCTGTCCTATCATGAGATAGAGGTCAGGGAAGAAGAGACCTGGGGCAAGAAATGACTGACTCTGTCACTCTGTGGTAGCTTTTTTTTTTTTTTTTAATTTTTTTTGGCTGTGTTGTCTTCAGTTCTGTGCCGTGGGCTTAGGAGTTGTGGCTCCCAGGTTCTAAAGCACAGGCTCAGTAGTTGTGCACAGGCTTAGTTGCTTGTACTTGTGGGATCTTCCTGAACCAGGGATAGAACCCATGTCCCCTGTATTGTCAGGCAGATTCTTATCCACTGTATCACTATTGGGTAGCAGTTTAAAAGAAACACTTTTTTTTTTTTTTAATGGATTCACATTTTCTCCTTTCTTTTTGTAGCTTGGAATAGTTCTTCATTCATTCAGTTTCTGTAATCATTTTTAACTTCAGAAATAAGCTTTTTTAGTTTCCAGTATTCTACTCTTATCATGCTTTTCTAAATATGATTATTCTCAGTGCTTTTTAAACTTTGACACCAGATTTTTAGATTAAAAATAGTTCACAATTTTTTTTTTTCAAATTTTTTTTCAGATTCATTCCTTGCCTGAGTGTTTTTTTCCCTTCATCTCGTACATTTGAAACTCTTGGCTGGAAAATCCCATGGACGGAGTAGCCTGGTGGGCTGCAGTCCATGGGGTCGCTAAGAGTCGGACACGACTGAGCGACTTCACTTTCACTTTTCACTTTCATGCATTGGAGAAGGAAATGGCAACCCACTCCAGTGTTCTTGCCTGGAGAAGCCCAGGGATGGGGGAGCCTGGTGGGCTGCCGTCTATGGGGTCGCGCAGAGTCGGACACGACTGAAGCGACTTAGCAGTAGCAGCAGCAGTTGGTAAGTAGTAAATCATCTTAGACTATTTTGTGCCATACTTAGCAAAAATGTCACCTCGTTTATCAGTTCTAATGAGGTAGATGAATCTAGAGCCTACTATACAGAGTGAAATAAGTCAGAAAGAGAAAGACAAATACTGTGTATTAATGCATATATATGGAATTTAGAAAGATGGTACCAACGATCCTACATGCTGGGCAACAAAGGGAGACACAGATATAAAGACCAGACTTTTGGACTCAGTGGGAGAAGGTGAGGGTGGGATGATTTAAAAGAATAGCACTGAAACATGTATATTACCATATGTAAAATGGAATGATCAGTGCAAGTTCAATGCACAAAGCAGGGCACCCAAAGCCAGTGCTCTGGAACAACCCAGAGAGATCGGGCAAGGAGGGAGGTGGAAGGGGGTTCAGGATGGAGGGGACACATGTGCAATTCATGTTGATGCATGGCAAAAACCATCACATATTATAAAGTAATTATCCTCCAATTAAAATAATTTAAAAATAAAAATGAGGAAACTGAAAAAATAAAAGTTAATAAGCAAAGATCACCTCACCTCCCTTTCTCTGAATTCAAAGGGAAATACATCTTGGAGGGTTTTATGTATGGGACATCATGTAATGAAATAGACATATTTTCAACTGTGGTTTTACCAAGGACATGAATTGTATGTATATGTTTATGTGTGCACACACAAATGGATATTTCTGGTCTCAGCTCTTTACCAGAGAATAATGGAGGTATGACATTAGATCTTGTGAAATTAAAGGCATTTCTTTGAGAAATGGGAAAATAAAAGAACATTTAACATGATAAAACCAACAAAATAAAATGCTTCATTCTTTCCTTTCAAAAAAAGAAAAAAAAACCACCTATTTTAACTGGTTAGTGTAATGGTCTGTTTTCTCCATTTTCTATGATCAGTGAAACAAGTGAGCTGTGAGGTGATATGAAGATGTTTCCCTCAGGTCCCTTTTTGACTTTTCTGTGCAAATGAGGAAGGATGGGCTGGATTGACCTGGAACCTTCCAACAGAGCCTCTCTATTCATAATGAAAAAGATTGCTCAGATCCTATTTCTAAGCTGACTCCTTACAATGTTTTTTGTACCAGTGGATATACATTTTCAGTTCTGTATTTTTAAAATATTTTACTGCAATCTTATAATAAAGAATTACCTGCTTGGTATCAATTTGACCCAATCTTGAAAGAAAAGTTTCCTTTGCTCAGGTACATGACAGATGTTCCTGGTCTTAAATGGGATGGGCATTAAGGACAAACTTGGCCCCCTTGTCCTTCAGCCTCCTATTTCATTATTCAGTTATACCTGGTTCTCTTCACTCTTCTCATAAACGGCTTCTCTCTGGGCCTGAGGGAGCCCATTTGTAACATGGAGATGAGAGACTAGACCGGAAACTCTGAGCGTGAGCAACACTGACCCCTGAAATGATTAGCCAAATAGGCTGTGTGTCTGTGTGTGGCAGTTCTGGTTTGGAGGGAGTGTCTGGCGGTAATTAGAATTTTAAATAGATCCCAGTCCTCCCTCAATGAAAAATGAAAAGGAAAACTGTAGGATGGAGGCAGGATCACAGGCTCAGAATTAGATGACTTCTATGAATAAGGCTAAATCTGAAGGGAGATTTTTTTTACGTCCTGACGTTCAGACCTCCACTGGCTTTTATTTGTTCTTGGGACAAAAGCTTGACTCCTTGCTGTGGCTCCACAGGCCTCTGTCAAGCTCAGGGCTCTGTAAGAGTCTCCAGCCTCATCCTGGGAGCTGACCGTTTGCTCGTGGTTCAGCCTGTCCTGGTCTCATTTACCTTTTCTCTGTTTCCAAATACCAAAACCATTTCTGTCTGACATTATACTTCCTTTTCTCACCTTCAGGTCACCCTGGCTCAGGCTCTTTGTTACCCTTCAAGTCTAGGTTCAGAGAGGTCTCCCCGTCCCCTCCTAACAGTCTCTCTCACGTTACCCAGGTTTATTGCCTCTGTATCAGTTGCCATAAGCAGAAATTAATGCCCTTCTTCATGGGTTATTTTGAGTCCTTCCTGGTTCCCCTCTTTTTAGGGCTCATAGTGTTCCTCTTCTTCCCAGTGTCGCTGCAGTACCTGATACTGGAAATGTCTTTAGATGACAGGACTATGGGTTGGGCTGAATAATTCTCAGGGAAGACCAAGAGAACAGGGCAGGTGATGAAGATGTTTCCCATGTTCTGGACATTTCAGCTGTAATTGATCTTTACCCCATGTGACTACTTAATTACTCAAAAGATGAGCCGAGAAATATAGGAAGTCCTGAAAAGCCCTACAGAGCTGGTGTCCTCAAGCAGTGGGCTAAGATGTCCCCATGTTTAGTCTGCTGGGTTTAGTCCTCTGCAGCCCCCAGATCTAAGCTCTGTCCATCCAGGGACCAGTCACCATCATGGACAGCAGCTTTGCCTTCTAGGAGTTCATGTGCTCAGTGTCACCGATTGTGATTTCAGTGCACTGAAGATGAGCAGAAATGCAAAACCTAACGGGGCAGGAAGGAGACGTTGCCCCTCCACTCCCTCACCAAGAGCTAGAATATCTTCCAAGTAGGTGTGGGTGGGGAAAACAGGAGAGAGTGAGACCTGGAGACCCTTGCTTTGAGACTTCCTCATCTCAAATACCTTTGTACCTGGACTCCATAGTGTCCCCAGGTGGTGGCAGACTTTCCCAGGAGGGCCAGTCTCTTGATTTTCATACTGCACGTGCAGTGTCCTTTGTGTGGTAGCTGGTGGGCACTCCTCTTGTGATCCCCTTTGCCAAGAAACCCTGGTGCACTTTAGTCTTGCTTAGTCCAGTCATGCAGGGAGGAGAGGTAGACAAATGGGGAAAGCGGAGGGAGCCTGGTGGGGTCTGCAGGAGGCTTGTGGCAGTACTTGGGGGCATCAAGGTGAGCCCAGTGAATGGAGCGTGCGCCCATCCCAAGTGTAGTTGCAGGGACAAGGTGGGTGTGGATCTGTTGGAAAAGAATGTCTCAGTTCAGGCTGGAGAACCTGGGAGCGGGTTTGTTGGCGAGCCCGCATGGAATGGTTTGAGGTTCCAGTGCCTTAGCTCATGTTCCCGGGACAGCAGTGCTGAGGCTGACACTTGCCTGCACAGGTTTGATTTGACAACTCGTGACCATACATGAGCAGCAATAAAGAATGTGGAATTCAGCCAGGAGAAGCCTTTTCCACTGTTAGAACTGTGGCCTGGGCTGAGCCCGCAGACATCTGTGGGTGCAGGAGGATGGGAGCCTTGGGCTTGAGGGGTTGGTTCTAGCAGATGGCCCCAGCATCCACTCCACGCCCTGGCTTTTGTTGGCTCTTTTTTTTTTTTTTTTTTTGCTTTTGTTGGCTCTCTTAGCAGGCAGGCACCATAGAGTAACAGGGAAAATCTCAGGTCATTTTTTGCATCAACTTTGGTATCATTGTGTACTTGGGGTTGCCGGTGAAGAAAGGTTCATGTGCATTTGGGAAGATACCAAGAGAATCTGGAGTGTTTCCTTGGAAGATGCTGAGGTCTCAGTGGGCCATGTGCATCACTGGAATTATCCCTCTTTTTCATAGTCTTTGGAGATTTTGGTGTTTGACCTGGATCACTCACTGTAAATGAAAACACGGTGTCTTGTGTCTGTGGATCCTTGGGTGTCCTCTTTTGTATTTTGCTTCATGCATGAGTTATCAGGGCTTGGAATGCTTTGTGTTTGTATAAGAGGCTTAGAGGCTCATCATGGGCTCTGTGGACACTCTGTTGGACACCATTAAAGTTTGTAAGTTTGTTTGAGTCCCTCTGGGAAAATAGGAGTACTAAGGTTAAGATCACAGAATGCTTGTTATAAGGTGGTCCTGCTCAGTAGGGATCTGTGGGCCCAAGCTAAGAAGAGTAATAAAGTCTTGTGACATAGGGGAGGATGGCTCCAAAAAATCAGAGGTCAGCGATGCCACAGTGATCTGCAGCCTGGAGGCTTGTCCTCTAGAAGATGCAGCTGCAGCTGTCTTGCTGCCAGGCTGGGTTCTCTGTTATCCACTCCTGTCCCTCCCAAAATAAGCACACATACAGGCACATTACAGAAAACAGAGAGTCTTAACTGCACTGATGGTGGTAATGTAAATGGTACTGCTATGTTGGAAAATAAAGTGGAAGTTCCTTAACAAATTAATATAGAACAGGCCTACAGTCTGTCAAACCCATTTCTGACAGATATCCAAAGGAAAAGTGATCAGTTTTTCAGAGATATGTCCACAGTCCCATGAGTGTGACTGGATTTGCAGTAGCCAAGGCATAGACACAGCCAGATGTCTCTTGACAAAAGAATAGGTACAAAAGTGTGGAATAGAAATATTTATTATATACTGTATACTCATGAACTATTTTTTCTCTGTATATAAATATAAAAATCAAGGATCCTGAATTTATGCCAGAATGAATGAACCTAGAGAACATTATGCCAAGTTAAATAAGCCTGACAAAGGAGGACAAACACTGTATGTGGAAAGTAAAATTGTCAAACTCACAGAGCCATCAAGTGATAAGGCTGTTATCAGGAGCTGGGTGGAGAGGGAAATGGGGGCACTGGTAGTCAAAGAGTAGAGATTTTCAGTTGTAAAATAAGGAAGTTCTGGGGATCTGAGGTACTGCATGCTGCCGGTAGTGTTTCTGTATACTTGAAATTCGCCTAGAGAGAAATAATACAGTGTACTCATAGGTGGAAGTGTAACTTACTCGACTATAATAATTATTCAGTGTATGAATCTATCACATGATCACTTTGTACACAGTACGTTTATACCATTTTTGTTAGTTACACCTTAGTAAGACTTGGAAAGAGAGTTGGGGGGTGCTTTTCTCCTCTGAATGGTGCTCTGTCCAGGCTTCACGTTTCATTCATGAGGCATTTGCATACCCATGTTTTGTACCCTCTGACCACAGATTCCCCTTCAGGTAGTTTGTGTTGGTCCACGGCTCGAGAATGTTTAAGATGCCCCAGTTGATTCCAGTCTGGATCCCTCACTGAGCATCAGGAGTCTGAGTCCTCCCAGTCCTGAGGGCTGAGATCTGGGCTGAGGAGGGGATGCTGTGTTCTGAGTGGGGATGGATCAGGGCCTGCTGTGTGACCTGAAGGAGACTGCCTGGTCAGCGGAGGTGCCTCCTGCTGCGGTGTACATGAGGCCTTATCAGGAGGGGAGTGTAATCCGAGGGAAAGTGTGGGAAAGTCCCAGTTGGTCTCTCTGCAGGAGTTGACTGTCCTGAGTCCCTCCTGAGACAGTGGCCACAGGGGACTGTCTGTTCCTCATGGTGAAGGCTTCACTGTGTGTGTGATTGGGGCTCAGGAAGGGGATGTGTTGACTCTAAGCATTAAACAGCATGTTTTAAACTTTCATGATAGACCTCTGAAGACTCGTGTTGCCTGAGGAAGCCCTGAAGTTAAGGAAGAGGAAAGAAAAGGAGTGAGGCATGGCTCTTTCTCAGGTAAGGTCATATTTAGTGTGTCCTTCCTGAAATGCCCTTTTCTGGACTCGCTAATTGTGTCTGACTCTCAAGTGTCCTGTGTGACTCCTGTACACGCACACTCACCCAGGGCCTTCCCTCTGGCCCTGTCGTCTCCACTTAGATCCCGTCTCCCCATGACCCGGTGACCTGGCCCTTGTGAGGAGGCTCCCCTGGGCACCGTCCTGGGCAGGGCTTCTCACCCATGGGTTGGAGACGGGGTCTCAGTGCTGTTGGGCAGCAGGGATTGCTTAGGGCCCATCTGGATGCGCTGTCTGCTCTGTCAACCAGGGTAAGGAAACTGCACATGGAAGACAGGTGTTAGTATGCACAATAGCTGGTAAAACCTGGGAATCAGATCAGTTGAGACTGTCCTTTCCCTTTTGTGTATCTTGACATCCTTGTGAATATACCTTACATATACACAAAGAATTATTTCTGAGTACTGTGTTCTGTTCAGTTGGTTTATTTATCTGTTTTTATACCTGTACCACATCACCTTGATTACCTTGTGTTAGGTGTTGAAATAGAAAGACCTCCATCTTCCTTCTTCAAGAGTTTTGCTGTTTGCTCTTTGAATAGTTCTGTGACTTTCACTATGTTTTATTCTGCTTCTAGAAAGATTGTCATGGCAGTTTTGATAATGAGTTAATTGGTTGATCGATCCTTTGTGTGGTTATTAAAGAATGTTTTTTGATAAAGCATGTTTCTTTTGTAATCTTTATGGCTTTTACCTATGAAACTTTGTCACGTGGGAAAGAAGATAAATTTACTTCTTTTTCAATTTGCTGACCTTTGATTTCTTTTTCTCATCTAATTGCTCTAAGTGTTTCAGTGCTTTCTGAACTGTAGTGCAGAGTGTGCATCCTTGCCTTCTTGACCTCAGAGGAAAAGCTTTCATTCTTTCCCCATTGCTGTGCTCTTTTCATAATGGCATTTATTATGTTGATGTTGGTATAATGTATTGTTTGTAGTTTGTTGAGTGTTCCATCTTGAAAGGTTGTCAAATTTTTGTTAAATGGTTTTTTTCTGCGTCAAGATGATCCTGTTTTTTTTTCCCCTTTAATCTGTTAATGTAGTGTGTCGTATTAATTGATTTTTTTATGTTGACTTCTCCTTGCCTTATATGAATAAACTCCACTTGGTAATGGTGTCAGATCTTTTTATTTATTTTTTTTAATTGAAGGATAATTGCTTTACAGAAGTTGTTGTTTTCTGCCAAATACCAACATGAATCAGCCATAGGTATACCTGTGTCCCCTCCCTCCCATCTTCCTCCCTATCCCACCCCTGTAGGTTGTTAGAGGGCCCCTGTTTGAGTTCCCTGAGTCATTCAGCAAATTCACATTGGCTCTGTACTTTACATATGGTAATGTAAGTTTCCGTGGTACTCTCTCCATACATCTCACCCTTTCTTTCCTCCCCTCCTGCCTCTGTCTGTTCTCTATGTCTGTTTCTCCAGATCTTTTTAATATGTGTTGAAGTTGGTTTGCAAGTATTTTAATTTTGCATCAGTATTCGTCAGGGGTATTGGTTTCTAGTTTTCCTTTCTTGTGTCTTTGGGAAATTAGCAAACTATTAGAATCACGCTTGCTCCATAGAATTACAGGATTAGTGGTAATTCTTTTGTAAATGCTTGGTAAAATTTGGTCCTGTATTTTTAGAGGCTTCTGACTATTTATTAAATCTCTCTAGGTATAATGGGCTTCCCTGGTGACTCAAATCATAAAGAATCTGCCTGCAGTGAGGGAGACCCAGGTTCTATCCCTGGGTCGGAAGATTCCCTGGAGAAAGGAATGGCTGTCTAGTCCCGTATTCTTGTCTGGAGCAATTCCATGGACAGCGGAGCCTTGTGGGCTACAGTCCATGAGGTCACAAAGAGTCAGACATGACTGAGTAGCTAACACTTTCACTTTCAACACGTCTCAATTTTTTTATTTCTTAATAAGTAAAAGAGTTTGTGTGTTTCTGAGACTTTGCCAGTATCTCCTATATTCTGTCATTTATCGGCATTATTGGTCATAGTACTTCCTTATCTTTAGAAACTTTCTTTGACCTCAGTTGTAATCACTCCTGTTTCATTTCTGTTTTTAGTTATTTGAATCTTTTTTCTCTTTTCCTTAGTCTAGGTGGGGGTTTTCCTATACAGTTTTTTCAAAACATCAACTCTTGGTTTGTTGATTTTTATATTTTTCTAGTTTCTATTTTATCTCTGGTTTAATCTTTCTTATTTACCTGTTTCCTTCTGCTAAACTTGAGTTTAGTTTGTTTTCTGTTTTCTGTGTCCTAGAGGTCTAAAAATAGATTTCAGATTTAAGATCTTTTCTCTTTTTTACTGTAAGCATTTAACGGTTCAGACTTTCCTTTTAGTACAGTCTTCTCTGTGTGTTATAAATTTTGTAATGTTGTCTTTTTGTTTTCATCCATGTATTTAAAAATTTCCATGTGATTTTTTTCTTAGACCCATTTGTGGTGTAAGAGTGAGTTGTTTAATGTCCACATTTGAGGAATTTTCTTTTCTTCTTGTGTTTATTTCGTTGTTGTTAGGGAAGATACTTTTCTGGTATCAGTCTCTTAAAATGGTTAATTTTGGCCTAACATGTGGTTTCTCATAGAGAATGTTTTATGTGTCCTTGAGATGCATGTGTTTTATGCTTTTGTTGGGTCGTGTGATCTGTACATGCCTGTTCAATGTTTGCTTCATTTTTCTGAGATATTTAATGTTAGATGTATATATATTTTTACTTGTTCCAGCTTTTTGGTAAATTGACCATTTTATCATTATACAATATTTATCTCATTGCACTTTTTTTTCCTTCAGTTTATTTTGTTTGATATAACAGTCTCCCCTGCTCTCTTTAGGATGGACTGTCTTTTTCCATCCTTTCACTTTTCACCTTTCCATGTCCTTAGGTTTGTGAGTACTACCTGTTTCAACTCTCTGACATACTCTGTGTCTCTTGCCCTGTGTTTTTCCTCCTGTTCCTTCTTCTAGTGGCCCCTGCTCATGCGCATCGTATTGTGGTGAAAGACAGGCCCCCAGGACAGCTCCTTTCATGCCACTGTAATTTCAGAAGGAATGTATTGAATGCTTCCTTCCTATCATGATGTTTCTTGAGATAGTCTTGCTTAATAACTATATTTTTTCCATATTCTTTTTTGCTATGTTTTTTAATTCTCCAAGAAGTTTTTTTTACTTTGCTATTGTGATAATATTTTTTTGTCATAATCTAATGACTCTTGTAATTTCAAATCACTGTTTTATTAATGGAAAAAAAAGCAAAGAAAGTCTTTGACTTCTGTTAATGCCTTGCTATGTAAATTTAAATGGATAAAATTGTATTTGTATTTTTGTATATGGTAATTTTATGAATTGAGTTCAAGTATTCTTTTTTTTTTTTTTAATGTTTTTACCAGTTTTCTTTTGGTAGCCTAGTATAGAATCCTGTTGACAAACTCAGCTGAGTACAAAGGATACATTTTTATCATCTGAAAGATGCTGAAATACATGTGAATAAAAGGATGATATAAAATTGTCCAAAAAATCTTCCAAAAGACGAATCCTGTCATTTCAGTTAATTTTTTTTATAGATAAGCATGCATGCATGTGCAATAGAAGACATCATGATTTAAAAACTACATATCACCTTTTTTTTTCAGTTGAAATTATGTTATCAGTATAATCTGTGGCCTTGAAATTTTCTAAACAATCCTGTTAGTGTTTTAAGTAGTAAATTACTAACAGTTGTGTTCCTGTATCCACGTCTGTAATGACCTTTCATGCCATTGCACATTGTTCACCTTGGACATTTTTTATCATATTAATACAATATTTATTTGTTTTCCTTCTGTCAAACCCTGAGCCCACCACTTTCCCCAGGCTGCCTGGGGAGTTACGGGAAAGGGAACATACAGGGCAGACACAGGAGAAAGAACTATGGGAGGTGGAAACAGCTCCTTCACATTGTGAAGAAGATGAGCTAGACCACCATCAGGCAAAAGAGCCCAATGGCCTTTGGGAGGTCCAAGCCCATGGCGTGGAAGAGCTACTGTTTTCGGGAAGGGTTCCTAGCATAACAGTGATGAAGCTCCCGAACACAGTCCCACTTCCAGCCCTGGAGCCAGCCACCCCTGCTGTGGCAGCTCCAGCTCCAGGGAACTTGGCTGCTGTGTCAGAGTCCTTTGAAATGGCACTGGTTTGGAAGCTGTGGCTAGGAATAAGTGAGATGGTCTGAGGATCTGGGGCTCCCAAGCTGCCGTGGCTCTCATGGGTCAGTGTCTCCAGTCCTTCACCACTGCAGACAGTGATCACTCAACAGGGGGGAGGTTCTCCCGATCAGGGAGAGGGTAGACGAATTTGGCACAGGTGTCCATTTTCAGGGGATGAAGGCCTGAGGCCCGAGAGCTGCTCTCCCTGCAGAGAAGACAGAGGGGCAGGGAGGAGGCTCACCTTAGACTTCGTTCAAGTTTTCTTTAGGAGCCCTCTGTCAAAGGACTTTTATTGTTCTCTGTATTACTTAACTGTTAGATGCTTAAGCTTCAGTTGCTGAGCCCAAGCCTCTGAGTTCAGGTGCTTCATGTAACATTTCTTACCTTCTTGATCTGAGTCGAGTTTCTCAGAGTGTCTGTGACATAGGTTTTCTTCTGTAAGGTGGGAACAAATCATTCTTTAATGAGCTATTACATTGATGACAGGTTCTTGCCTGTAAAGTACTTGTTTAATGTTTAGAGTAATACTACAGTAATTTAGAGCAACAGGAATCCTTCAGACACTTTTGGTCCTTGCTGCTGTTATCAACGTCATAACTGAAACTTTTGATCTTTCCATTAAAAGTGCCGTGGACTTCGTCATCTCTGTAGACACCACTCATGCTGTACCTCATCTAGATAATGAATTGCACTCACTGGGTAGAACATAATATCTGACACTTCTGTATAGCCAAAACAGTGTTGAGTTTTATTTTTATATATTTCATGGATTTTGAACAGTGATGAAAAATCCATATTAATTGGAGGATCTCATAAGGTCTTATGAAAAAGCATAAAAAATTAAGAATAGAGATGCATAATTTCTCCAGATACCCCTGCGTGGATCTGTTAGAACACATACTTCAAGTCAATCCTTAGCCCTTACTACCCTTTCTCTTTTGCATGAAAATGAGAACTTTTCATGGCCCTTTTGGTGACATGTGGTTTCATTTCAGGAACGACTGACCTCTGAGGATGTGGCCATCGAATTCACTCAGGAGGAGTGGGAATTCCTGGACCCTGCTCAGAGGGCCTTGTACAGGGACGTGATGCTGGAGACCTACAGGAACCTACTGTCTGTGGGTGAGGATGACTTCCTTCCAGAGCTGCCCTTGGGTATCTGCATTTTCCCTGTGTGCCCCTTGGGAGGCCCTGATGTCTTTCATCTGAGAGTTCTGTGACTCGGGCATGACACAGCTTCACAAGGTTAAAATGACCCTCTTCAGATGCTGTGTCTGTTTCATGTCATATCTAAGGTTGTCCCAGAGCTTAATTATGTACAAAGCTCACTGGCAAATGTTAAAAAAAAATACCGAAAAACCCAATTTCCTATTTTCTATCTTTTGACTTTTGGCTCAGTGTTTTAAGAAATCCACAGCACTTTAGATTTCTTTCTTCTGATAACGCTGAATATCTATTTGTTTGTTTTTGCTTGCTTGTTTACTTTTTTTTGGCTGCACCATTCTGCATGTGGGATCTTAGTTCCCTGACTAAGGATCAAACCTGCACCCTCTGCATTGGAAATGCAGTCTTAACCATTGGATCACCAGGGGAGTCCCAGAATTTCTGTTTCTGATCTGAATATTAATCTCCACATTGGAGCATGAGAAAAGGCTCTGGACAGTGGGGAATGATGTAAAAGTAGACAAAAATACAATGTATAAAGAAAAATGAGTATTTCAAAAGGGGTGTTTTTTTCTGTTTAGGATTGGGACAAGCTGGTGGGTTGGATCCTCTGGTGGTTACTTAGGAAAATGTAAGGAGAGTGGGTAGAGAGATTGTCTTTTTGATCCTAGATCCTACGAGGGGAGCATATGTGAATATCGCAAGCTCTTAGCTTGCCATCTGTAGATCGAGTGCATGGTCCCATCTCAAGATCCTGTAATGTCTGACCTTCATGTTGTATTATTTTTACTCTTGTGCTGCTCTACCTGTCTGGGAATGTCAACTGTTCCTGATGTTACATTCTCCTTACTTTGTATATTTTACCTCTTAAATTTCTTTGAAATATATTCCTGAGGGTCTGAAATTTTATCTGGTTTCCTTGCTGTGATAATCCACCTATGTTTAATTGGCAGCCTCTGCTGAGTCTCTGTGGAGTGGATTTACTAGGTAACAGAATACTGTGATGGAGACACTATTCCTAATGTTATTTTCTTGCTCTGCACAAAGTCACCACTTGAAGGTATCCAGTAGAGTGGTCAGTATGTTCTAGGATTATGAGACAGAAAGTATCATGAGAGCCTGATACACTTTTCCAGATTATTTTCTGGCTTTGGAGACTCCGTCAAGGGCACCATGACAGTGTTGTTCATGCGTATCAAGGACCATATATTTTAGCCTCTGTAAATGGTATGGGAATTTATCCCAGGACAACTTTGTCCAAGTTCACATTCTCATATCTATGAGGCTATTGGCTGCACTGTTGTTCTGGGCATTGTAGGTATTTTTTATTTTATCATTGAGTTCAAATTTCTGTGTTACTCTTAGTGTTTCTGTTTTGTATTTGCAATGCGTTGGATGGTTGATTGGGGGATGGTCCCTATGGTGGAACTGGTGATGAGTCCCTCTTAAAATTCTTGATATATTCTTTGTACTCATTTACTATCAGATGTATGATTTCCACATATTTTTTCTTTTACTGTTGATTGTCTTTTCAAACTCACTGCACTTTAATGCACAGTAGTTTATAATTTTGATATAGTTCAATTTATTAATATCTGGTTTTATTTTGTGGCCTGTGCTTTTGGTGTTATATCTGGTAAATCATTTGTGGGTCCAATTTCCAGAAACAGTTCCTGCACATTTACTTCTAGGAGTTTTATACATTTGGAACTTAGGTTTAGGTCTTTGAACCATTTTGAGTTCATTTTTGTCTGTAGTGTAAGATAATGTTCCAAGTAAATTCTTTTGCTGGTGGGTATTCAGTTTTGTCAACATGTCTTGTTTCATAGACTGCTTCCCCCATTTAGTAGTTTTTACACCCTTATGAAACATCTTTTGAACATCTCCACAAGAGGTGTTTTTGTTTTAACCATTCTTTTAAGGTATGCTGCTGCTGCTGCTGAGTCACGTCACTTGTGTCTGACTGTGCGACCCCACAGACAGCAGCCCACCAGGCTCCTCTGTCCCTGGGATTCTCCAGGAAAAAACACTGGCGTGGGTTGCCATTTCCTTCTCCAGTGCATGCGTGCATGCACGCCAAGTCTCTTCAGCCATGTCCTACTCTGTGCAACCCTATAGACGGCAGCCCACCAGGCTCCTCTGTCTTGGGATTCTCCAGGCAAGAATACTGGAGTGGGTTGCCATTTCCTTCACCACTTTTTAAGTATAGTTAATTTACAGTGTTGTGTTTCAGGTATACAGCAGTTTACAAGATACTCAATATAGTTCCCTGAGCTATAGTAGGTTCTTGTTGTTTATCTATTTTGTATACATATTAGTTTGTATATACTCAGACTCCTAATTTATCTCTCTCTTTCCTGCCCCCACGACCATCCTGTACTCTCCCCTTTGGTAACTATAAGTTTGTTTTTTATGCTGGTGAGTTTATTTTGTGAATAAGTTCATTTGTATCATTTATTTCAGTTCAACATATAATATCCTATGATATTTGTCTTTCTCTGTCTGATTTCACTTAGAATAATCCCTAAGTCTGTCTATATTGCTGCAAAAGGCATTACTTCATTGTGTTTTATGCGGTGGAGGTGGCAACCCACTCCAGTGTTCTTTCCTGGAGAATTTCATGGACAGGGGAGTCTGGCAGGCTGCAGGCCATGGGGTCTTAAAGAGCTGGACACGGCTGAGCTACTTGCACTTCACAATATTCCCTTGTATATATGTACCACACATTCTTTATCCCTTTGTCTGTCAGTGAACATTTAGGTTGCTGCCATGTTTTGCCGGGTATAAATAGTGCTGCTAACAACATTGGGGTGCATGTGTCATTTTGAATTAGTTTTCATCCTTTCTGGATATATGCCCAGGATTGGAATTGCTGGTTCATGTTATAGCTCTATTTTTAGTTCTTTATGGAACCTCCATGCTAGTCTCCAAAGTGGCAGTACCAATATATGTTCCTTCCAACAGTGTAGGAGGGTTCTCTTTTCTTCACACCCTCCCAAGCATTTATTGTTTGTAGACTTTTTGATGGTGGTCATTGTGACCAGTGTGGTGATACATTTTTGTGGTTTTGATTTGCATTTCTCTCATAAGTAGAGACGTCAAACATCTTTTCACGTGACTGTTGGCCATCTGTTTGTCTCCTTTGGAGAAATACCTGTTTTGATCTTCTGCCCAGTTTTTGACTGGGTTGTTTGTTTGTTTTGATATTAAGCTGTATGAACTGTATATTTTATATACAATATTGTATATTTTGGAAATAAATCCCTTATATAAGGTAGCATCATTTGCATATATAGTCTCCTAGTCCAAAAGTTGAATTTTTGTTCTTTTTTTGGTTTCCTTTACTTTGCAAAAAGATTTAAATTTAATTAGATCTCATTTATTTGATTTTGCTTTTATTACCATGACTCTAAGAGATAAATTCAAAAAAATTTTGCTGACATTCATGTCAGTGTTTTGCATTTGTTTTCCACTATGAATTTTATGGTATCTGGTCTTGCATTTAGATGTTTAACAGATTTTGAGTTTATTTTTGTATGTGGTGTTAGAGAATGTTGTAATTTCATTCTTTTTCATGTAACTATCCATTTATCCCAGCATCACTTATTAAAGAGACTTCTTCATTCTATATTCTTTCCTCCTTTGTTATAGAATAATTGACTATAAGTAAATTGGTTTATTTCTGGGTTTTCTATCCTGTTCTGCTGATATGTGTTTCTGTTTTGTGCCATCATCATACCACTTCCCTGGTGGCTCAGACAGTAAAGCCATCTGCCTACAATGCAGGAGACCCAGGTTCAATCCCTGGGTCAGGAAGATCTCCTGGAGAAGGAAATGGCAACCCACTTCAGTATTCTTACTTGGAAAATCCCATGGACAGAGGAACCTGGTAGTCTACAGTCCATGGGGTCACAAAGAGTTGGACACGATTGAGCGACTTCACTTTCACTTTGTTGACTGTCAGTTTGTAGTGTAGTCTGAACTCAGGGAACATGATTCCTCCAGCTCTGTTCTTTGTCAAGATCATTTTAGATATCAGAGTCTTTTGTATTTTGGTACAAATTAAGTTTTTCTTTGTTTTATGAAATATGTCATTGTTAATTTGATAAGGGTTGCATTGAACATGTAGATTGCCTTGGAATAGTATGGTCATTTTGACAGTGTTACTTCTTTCAATCCAAGAACATGGTATGTGTTTCCATCTGTTTGTGTCATCTTTGGTATTAGTCATCAGCATCTTATAGTTTTATGAGTACAGTTCTTTTGACTTTTTAGGTAGGTTTATTTCTTAGAATTTTATTCTTTTCTATGAGATCGTGAATGGGATTGTTTCATTAATTTCTCTTTCTGATATATCGTTATTAGTGTATAGAAATGCAGCAATTTTCTATATATTTTGTATCCAGCAAGTTACTCTCTTCATTGATGAAGTTTAGTAGTCATCTGGTGGCATCTTGGGGATTTTCTGTGTGTAGCATCATAGTGACAGTTTTACTTCTTTTTTTATTTTTTTAAACTTGAATTCCTTTCCTTTTTCTTTTCTGATTATTGTGGCTAGGACTTCCAAAAATATGTTCAATAAAAGTGGCAATAGTGAACATTCTTGTCTTATTCATGTTGTTAAGGGGAATGCTTTCAGTGTTTCCCTGTTGAGTATTATGTTAGCTGTGTGTTGGACATATACAGTCTTAATTATGTTGAGGTAAGGTCCATCTGTGCTGACTTTCTGAAGGGTTTTTATCGTAAATGGCACTTGAATTTTGTCAGAGTCTTTTCTGCGTCTATTGATGATCATATGGTTTTTAGTCTTTTAAACTGTTAATGTGGTGTATCATAGTGATTAACTTGCGGATATTGAGAAATCTTGCATCCCTGCAATAAATCCCACTTGATCATGGTATGATTCTTTTATATCGTTTTATGTATTAGTGTCTGTTTGAATCTGCTCTTTTGAACTCAGGGAAGGTCTAGGAGAATAAAGTGTTTTTCTACAAAAAAGAGTTGGATGCCTCAGAAAGGCTTTTGTAACTGGGAAGGTCCTCCAGAGTCAATTTCAGTCCCTCCTTTTCTTTGATACTCCTCGATCTTGAGATGAACATGCGTGGAAGAAGAAACGAAGTAAATGTCCAATCAGATCAGATCAGATCAGTCGCTCAGTCGTGTCCGACTCGTTGTGACCCCATTAATCAAAGCCCGCCAGGCCTCCCTGTCCATCACCAACTCCCGGAGTTCACTCAGACTCACGTCCATCGAGTCAGTCATGCCATCCAGCCATCTCATCCTCTGTCGTCCCCTTCTTCTCCTGCCCCCAATCCCTCCCAGCATCAGAGTCTTTTCCAATGAGTCAACTCTTTGCGTGAGGTGGCCAAAGTACTGGAGTTTCAGCTTTAGCATCATTCCTTCCAAAGAAATCCCAGGGCTGATCTCCTTTAGAATGGACTGGCTGGATCTCCTTGCAGTCCAAGGGACTCTCAAGAGTCTTCTCCAACACCACAGTTCAAAAGCATCAATTCTTCGGCGCTCAGCCTTCTTCACAGTCCAACTCTCACATCCATACATGACCACAGGAAAAACCATAGCCTTGACTAGATGAACCTTTCTTGGCACTGGTCATAACAAACACCCTCTTCCAACAACACAAGAGAAGACTCTACACATGGACATCACCAGATGGTCAATGCCAAAATCAGATTGATTATATTCTTTGCAGCCAAAGATGGAGAAGCTCTATACAGTCAGCAAAAACAAGACCAGGAGCTGACTGTGGCTCAGACCATGAACTCCTTATTGCCAAATTCAGACTTAAATTGAAGAAAGTAGGGAAAACCATTAAACCATTCAGTTATGACCTAAATCAAATCCCTTATGATTATACAGTGGAAGTGAGAAATAGATTTAAGGGCCTAGATCTGATAGATAGAGTACCTGATGAACTATGGAATGAGGTTCGTGACATTGTACAGGAGACAGGGATCAGGACCATCCCTGTGGAAAAGAAATGCAAAAAAGCAAAATGGCTGTCTGGGGAGGCCTTACAAATAGCTGTGAAAAGAAGAGAAGGGAAAAGCAAAGGAGAAAAGGAAAGATGTAAACATCTGAATGCAGAGTTCCAAAGAATAGCAAGAAGAGTTAAGAAAGCTTTCCTCAGTGATCAATGCAAAGAAATAGACGAAAACAACAGAATGGGAAAGACTAGAGATCTCTTCAAGAAAATCAGAGATACCAAAGGAACATTTCATGCAAAGATGGGCTCAATAAAGGACAGAAATGGTATGGACCTAACAGAAGCAGAAGATATTAAGAAGAGATGGCAAGAATACACAGAAGAACTGTACAAAAAAGATCTTCATGACCCAGATAATCACGATGGTATGATCACTGATCTAGAGCCAGACATCCTGGAATGTGAAGTCAAGTGGGCCTTAGAAAGCATCACTACAAACAAAGCTGCTGCTGCTGCTAAGTCGCTTCAGTCGTGTCCGACCCTGTGCGAGCCCATAGACGGCAGCCCACCAGGCTCCCCCTTCCCTGGGATTCTCCAGGCAAGAACACTGGAGTGGGTTGCCATTTCCTTCTCCAATACATGAAAGTGAAAAGTGAAAGTGAAGTCGCTCAGTCGTCTCCAACTCTTAGCGACCCCATGGACTGCAGCCCACCAGGCTCCTTCGTCCATGGGATTTTCCAGGCAAGAGCACTGGAGTGGGCTAGTGGAGGTGATAGAATTCCAGTTCAGCTATTCCAAATCCTGAAATGTCCAATGGAGAGATTAATCGTACTTGTCAGAGGAACCTAGGTTTAGATAGACTTTTCCTGGATTTTCCTTCTGATTTCTGCTAATAGGATTCTTACACAATATCCTGGAATATTCTGTATGTTCTTCTCGAATATAAGCGTTCCATTGTACCTTACAAAATTCACAGTTGGATACATTGCATTGTAAATAGTATAACAGGTATTATCCTGCTTTCTCCATATATCACAGTCACTTTAAAAATCTCTCTTGTTTCTGTCCCATACCCATAGTATAATGCCCATAAACTTGCTGAACCAGTTCTTTTCCTTTAATATCAGTATATTAGTTTGCACTCAGTTATTTTCACAAAGACTTGCAGTCACAAGCTGATATCTGACATAAACCTGTGTGCCCTATGCTCCACGCAGGCCCTTTCTTAGTCCTGACCATTCCTCACATAGTATGTTGATATGGATGGAAACATTGTTCTTACTTATCACATCTCTCCACCTTCTACATACTCTCACTGTAAAGATAATATCTGGTCATTTATTGAACAAGTGTCTCAGGACATGACCTAAATCACTCTGTGCATCCATAATGATTCACAACCCATTTTGAGATGGGATGGTTGAATAATAATTAAACACACTACTTCTGTCTTGTATCTTCTTTGATATTTTCTTTCTAAGTTCCTTGTATTATTTTTAATATTTTCTAATCTTTTCTTATCTATTCATTCGGTGGGTGGTCATGTTTACAAATAAGTTTTCTCAGTCTATAGGTTCAGATTCATATCCTGGTTCTCTTACCACTTTGTGTGCCAGTTGGGTGTGTCTCCTGCTCTGATTAGAGAAAAACATGTTAATTTACCTCAAGCCTGTTAAAGCAAATTAGTGCTGTCAGTTGGCTTAAAGTAGTACATGTTTTATAGTAAATACTCAAAATTTATTTTTGTTTAAAAAAAGTAATATCTATATTCTGTCATGTTCTTTATGATACGACTTTATCTACATTATATCTTTTAAAATTTTATTTATTTTTTAATTGAAGGATAACGGCTTTACAGAATTTTGTTTTCTGTCAAACCTCAACTACATTATATTTTGTATGCTTTTCACTTGCAACATTTTTCAGCAGTATTGTGTCTGACCCTAGTCAATAAATACACAAAGCATTCACTTTTTATTCATTGTATTTTGGTGCCATTAAACCAGGGAATTAAGAATAGTGCATGGCTAGAGATTAGCCTTCCTTGGTGGCTCAGTGGTAAAGAATTCACCTGCTAATGCAGAAGATGCAGGTTTGATCCTTGAGTCAGGAAGATCCCGTGGAGAAGGAAATGGCAACCCACTCCACTATTCTTGCCTGGGAAATCCCATGGACAGAGGAGTCAGGTGGGCTACAGTCCACAGTGTCGCAAAGAGTCAAACACGACTGAGCGACTGAAGAACAATAACATAGGTAGGGATTGCTTTGTTTATTGGCTGTTAGAAAAGTGGTGACTATTTTACGTCTTAATTTATGTGTCATTTACAGATGACGGTCTTTTAGTGTGTATTCTGCAATACAGCTGACACATACTGCTTGTTAGTGTTGTAAAACGACTTTCTTTATGGGTACGTAGTTCTATAGCAGATTTAGAAAACTATATTGTTTCCAAAAAATTGTTTTTGTCATATTCTTCATTTTCTCATTTGTTTTCAATTGTAAACAAACAATTGTGACTAGTTAATTATTAATTGGGTAAGCTTATTTTGGATTATTTTGGTTTTGGATTATTTACTGTTACAATATATAATATATTGTTTAGAATTTATTTATGTACAGTAAGTATGCAGAATACAGTGATAGTGTAATATTTTTCTTTTCAATTTGAGACAACTGTTGATTGATACATTCCTAAGAGTTCTGGTAGAAAAATACTCTGTTTTTGAGAGTTGGCATAGGATTATCCAATGTGAGTGTGTTTGGCATATGGTTTTTAAAACTAGACTACCTTAACGGTGAATTTATTTTACACTTTCTTAAGTTAAGAATTCTATTCCTTTAGTGTTTCTAAAAACTTAAGGTCATCATTGTGGTGTTTCATAACTTGGTGTAAGTATTACTCTTGGTGTAATATATATTCAACATGAAACATTTATTTTTGAATTACTGTGAGCAGGATACCTATGATTCTTTTTATCTTGTAGATATCTCTCCTACACATGTGATCAAGCATTTACAACTCAAAGCGAACAGTGAGAAACTAGAAACATTCCAAACATCGATGCTGGGAAGACCTGAAAGCTGTGAAATCAAACATTTTCATCTTTGGGAAAGTCAGGAAAATATGCGTGACTTTGAGTGTCAGGGGAGAGACGACAAAAGAAATTACAAAGGAACACCTGTAAGCCTTAATGGAAATATGCCTGATGGAAGAGATTTGCATGATAGAAAGGATGCAGGAATCAAGCCCTTTGGAAACAGACTTGGATTTAACTTTCAGGATAAGCTGCAGATATTTCAAACTGGTGGGATAATTTCTGAATATGATGAAGCTAAGAGGTCTGTCAACAACAGTTTCTCATTTTCACCACTTCAAAGAATTCCTCCTTGTGTCCAACCCAGTGTTTCTAATATATATGGGAATGATTTTATTAATCCTTCAGTAATAACACAAGAACTCAAAGCACACAAGGAAAAACCTTACAAATGTGATGAGTGTGGCAAGACCTTTCGTGTAAAGTCAATCCTTTTAAGTCATCAGACAGTTCATACTGGAGAGAAACCTTACAAATGTGATGAGTGTGGTAAGGCCTTTACTGACAGCTCACACCTCAGAAGACATAAGAAAATTCATACAGGAAAGAAATTATTTAAATGTGATATATGTGACAAAGTCTTCAGCCGAAATGAACACCTTGCTGGTCATCAGAGGGTTCATTCTGGAGAGAAACCTTACAAATGTGATGAGTGTGGCAAGGCCTTTACTCACAGCTCACACCTCAGGAGACATAAGAAAATTCATACAGGAAAGAAATTATTTAAATGTGATATATGTGACAAAGTCTTCAGTCGAAATGAACACCTTGCTGTTCATCAGAGGGTTCATACTGGAGAAAAACCTTACAAATGTGATGAGTGTGGCAAGCACTTTAGTCAACCTTCACAGTTCACAAGTCATAAGAGATTTCATACTAGAGAGAAACCTTACAAATGTGATGAGTGTGGCAAGCAGTTTAGTCAACCGTCACAGTTCATAAGTCATAAGAGATTTCATACTGGAGAGAAACCTTACAAATGTGATGAATGTGGCAAGGCCTTTCATGTAAAGTCAATCCTTTTCAGGCATCAGACAATTCATACTGGAGAGAAACCTTACAAATGTGATGAGTGTGGCAAGGCTTTTACTGACATCTCAAACCTCGGGAGACATCAGAAAATTCATACAGAAAAGAAATTATTTAAATGTGATATATGTGACAAAGTCTTTAGCCGAAGTGAACACCTTGCTGGTCATCAGAGGGTTCATACTGGAGAGAAACCTTACAAATGTGATGAGTGTGGCAAGCACTTTAGTCGGGCTTCACAGTTCATAAGTCATCAGAGGGTTCATTCTGGAGAGAAACCTTACAAATGTGATGAGTGTGGCAAGGCCTTTCATGAAAAGTCAATCCTTTTAAGGCATCAGACAGTTCATACTGGAGAGAAACCTTACAAATGTGATGAGTGTGGCAAGGCCTTTCGTGTAAAGTCAACCCTTTTAACTCATCAGACAGTTCATACTGGTGAGAAACCTTACAAATGTGATGAGTGTGGCAAGGCCTTTTCTGACAGTTCAAGCCGCAGGAGACATCAGAAAATTCATACAGGAAAGAAATTATTTAAATGTGATATATGTGACAAAGTCTTCAGCCGAAATGAACACCTTGCTGGTCATCAGAGGGTTCATACTGGAGAGCAGCCTTACAAATGTGATGAGTGTGGCAAGGCCTTTCATGAGAAGTCAATCCTTTTAAGGCATCAGACAGTTCATATTGGAGAGAAACCTTACAAATGTAATGAGTGTGACAAGGCCTTTCGTGTAAAGTCAATCCTTTTAAGGCATCAGACAGTTCATATTGGAGAGAAACCTTACAAATGTGATGAGTGTGGCAAGGCCTTTCGTGTAAAGTCACCCCTTTTAACTCATCAGACAGTTCATACTGGAGAGAAACCTTACAAATGTGATGAGTGTGGCAAGGCCTTTCATGAAAAGTCAATCCTTTTAAGGCATCAAACAGTTCATACTGGAGAGAAACCTTACAAATGTGATGAGTGTGGCAAGGCCTTTCATGAAAAGTCAATCCTTTTAAGGCATCAGACAGTTCATACTGGAGAGAAACCTTACAAATGTGATGAGTGTGGCAAGGCCTTTCATGAAAAGTCAATCCTTTTAAGGCATCAGACAGTTCATACTGGAGGGAAACCTTACAAATGTGATGAGTGTGGCAAGGCCTTTCGTGTAAACTCAATCCTTTTAAGGCATCAAACAGTTCATACTGGAGAGAAACCTTACAAATGTGATGAGTGTGGCAAGGCCTTTCGTGTAAAGTCAACCCTTTTAACTCATCAGACAGTTCATACTGGTGAGAAACCTTACAAATGTGATGAGTGTGGAAACGTCTTCAGTCAAAAAGCGCATCTTCAACTTCACTGGAGAATTCATACTGGAGAGAGACCTTTCAGATGTAATGAGTGTGGCAAATTCTTCAGTCAAAATTCACACCTTAAAAGACATTGGAGAATACATATAGAGAAACCTTTCAAATATTTCGAGTGTGGAAAATCCTTTACTCAGGTCTCAGCACTCACTAAACATCAGAAAATCCATACATGAGAAAAACTTATGTGAATGTGGTATATGGTTGCTGCTGCTGCTGCTGCTGCTGCTAAATTGCTTCAGTCGTGTCCGACTCTATGGGACCCCAGAGATGGCAGCCCACCAGGCTTCCCTGTCCCTGGGATTCTCCAGGCAAGAACACTGGAGTGGGTTGCCATTTCCTTCTCCAATGCATGAAAGTGAAAAGTGAAAGGGAAGTTGCTCAGTCGTGTCCAACTCTAGCGACCCCATGGACTGCAGCCCACCAGGCTACTCCGTCTGTGGGATTTTCCAGGCAAAAGTACTGGAATGGGGTGTCATTGCCTTCTCCGGTGGTATATGGTAGAAGTCTTCAAAATTCAAAGTTCAAAATTCACAGCCTACTGTTGATCAGAGAATTCATACTACTGAGAAACCATATAAATATGAGTGTGGCAACATCTTAGGCTTCATGAGAAAATTCATACTGGACAGAAGCCAGATATATATGTATTTATTAGTCAGGTCTTTAGAACATGAATTCATTCTAGAAAGATTCCTCATCAATTTCACAAATGTTTAAAAAAAAAAACAAAAAACACCCTATCCTGACAGCTCACATCTCACCAGTAGTATCAGAGTATTTATCCTGGAGAAAACACACAGCAATGTAATGTGTGTGGCAAGGATCTTACCCAAAAGTCACAAGACAGGAACATAGTGGAGCCATACTTCCCAGACTCAGTGGTTGTGGCAAATCCTTTACCTTTTTCACTATATGTATTCTCTGATGACTTTAGTTCAGGTACTCAACAACTGCAGTAAGTCCATATTTGAAGAGAAGCTATAGAGATCTTTTCTTGTAAAAGAAACCTGAATTCTAACTCAGCAAAGATGATTCTTTGGGACAGTAGTCCACCATCTTTTTGGTCTCCTTGCTTTCTGAATAAAGTCACTATTCCTTGCCCAACAAGTTGTCTCTCAGTTTATTAGTGTGTTGTGTGGTGAGCTCTAAGAGCTTGGCTTTGGTAATACATTGATCAAATGCATTTGCTACATGCATTTCATGATGGTCTATGTGAAGGAATCAGTGAGATGAAGGGGCCGACTTCATTAGATAAAATTCATTCACATCCGTGTTTCCTCGAAAAACACATAGCTTGAATTATGAAATTCAATAGTGTGTGTGAATTAGCAACAGGGAGGGTGGAAAATAATGTAAAACTAGGACATGACTCATCATAGTCAGTAGGATCAGGAAGCCCTTCCATACATAGTCCAGCCTGTTATAAAACATAATGTTCTACCACCTGACCTTGAACAGAGTAGGCAAGATGTTGAAAGGACTGGGCTTTTCATAGGAGGAGAGGGACAGTTACCAGGGACTGATGGTGTGCTAGCAACAATGCCTAGGAAAAGGGTCATGTTCTCCATTGAATAGAAATAACTGTTGTATGTATGATTAAAGAAGAGTTACTCTTATTTGTGGAAATTGAAGACAGAGCTGTCATGGTCTTTGTAGACTGGGACCTGGGGACTGGAGTCGACGAGAAGGATGCAGGGGACCCAAGTCTCAAGTGAAACAAGGGTGCTTTATTTGCAGAAACACATGTTTATATATCTTCATACAAGGCAGCTTTAGATAGTAAAAAAAATTGAGGAAAAACAAAGCCAAGCAAATAACAGTCTTGAAAGGGCCAGAAAGCATTCCATATCCTGAGGAAGAGGGGCATAACTGAATAGATTACCTCTCAGTAAAAGGTCACTGAAGGGAGTCACTGAAAGGAATCCAAGCAGATGCCATTTCTCATGATCTCAGTCCTGAGAACTGCATGCAGTTTTGCTCAGTCCTATTTTCCAGGAACTGGTAAGGAATAGAGTCCTTGAGAAATGTCACACAGAAGAAGAAAATATCAGGTTGGATCCTTTAAAGTTGAATGTCCCCTGACAGTTCCCCCTTTTTTATTTTTTCATAATTGGGGATGACTGTAGATATTTTTGTGAAAAAGGCCCTGACCAAGTGAGTTTGTTTAGTTTGAACAATTTTAGTTGAAAGGCATCGATATATTGCAAATATAATCACCAGGATATTTATCAGCATTATAGTTCCAGATCCAATACTATGTGTAATGCCTTGAAACCATCTTCGAGGGTCTAGCCCAGATAATTGATCAGCTAGCTGTTCAGCTAAGGTTTCCAAATAGTTGGAAGAGGGTAGACTCGTAGAGAAGGTTTCAAGGATTTCCTTTTGCAACAATTGTACATTTAAGGAAGCATTATTATGCATATCTTGCAAATGAAATTTGATTTTTTCCCAGTTGTAAGCACTATGGTTGAACCGAAGAGGAGTGATACAAAATTGAGTAGAATTCCAATCACAATTTAATAATACTTGTTTTTGTAAATCTATTAGTTGATCTCCAACCCATTGGATGGCTGTTTTTACATCCTGAATTTTATCTTGAACTTTTGTATCTATCTGAACCTGAGTGACCCATATAGTATGAGCATCTTTAGTCTAATTTTGAATAAAGTTTTGTGTTTGAATTGAAGTTTGTAAAGCAGTGTCTGTGACAGCGGCAGTGGTGCAAATGGCTATTAACCCCAAAATGCCAAGAATCAACCATCTAATTAATCACTTAGATCATCAGAGTAATTTCGTGAGAAACTGGGAGGCAAGTCTTGCCATGGAACCCTCTTCCCAGGGTTGTTGGAGATCTACTGGCAACCACAGACTACGTCAAGATCAAAGAATCACAGGGATTCGTTTTTTTAGAGAAATAGAGGAATTAAGACAAGTATACAGTTTGCAATCTATACAAGTCACAGAACATAAAGTCTTATTAAATTGTAAGTTTCCTATGGCAATAACAAAAGGAAAGGGAACACAAGCTTGTATAAAATATGAATGATTATAATGGCAGGAATAGTTACTATGACTATGACTGGTCCCTGTGAAATATCAGTCCAAGTTCCAAGTTTTTCAGTGTTTGGAGCAAGTTTCCAGATGTCCCATTGTTCAGGCCCAATTTGTTTTTTGAGGACAATTTGAGGGCGAGGAGGTGCCATTCCACCATCAAGCCAGCCAAGGAGTCCTTTGTCATCCAAGTGTTCCATTGAACAATTGGTAATCTTCCATGTTACTTGAGTAACATAATCACACATAGTACTGTTAATATCATCTGAGCAGTTAGATAACCACATACCATAGGGTCCCCAATCAACAATGATGTAATCAGCCACAAACATTAATTTCCATGATTTAGCTTGACATCTATCTCATTAAACAGGAGTATATTTAAAGTCCTTAGAAGTAAACCCCTTGGATTCCAACTTTTGTCATTTTCCTAGAGTTTTGGTAGTATTGACAGGGTTCTCATGAAAGGACAGGGCAGTAAACAGTCTAAACAATGTGTGGAAGTTCTTTCTTGGAGGCAGGATGAAAGCCCACGTTTGTCGACTAACTTTAATACATAATTCTGCTGGGCCCATGCATAAAGGAAGGATTTTATAGCCTACAGAAATGTTAATCAATCTTCCTTCTTCCTCAGGATGAGAGGGCCCCTCCAAGCTCCAAGGAGGAGGCATATGGACTGAGTCATTAGTGGATCAACCGGTCTTAGATCTGTCCATTCTACAACCTGCAATAAAGGGGGGTTAGGTATATAAGCCCAATAAGTGTGATTAATCAAGTCAGCCTGAGTGGGGGAAGCAAAGCAAGCATAGCGACAAAAATATTTTCAGGATTCTGAGGCATTGCTTGTTGAGAAACCAGATTTTCAGCTTGATTAGAAGGGTTTTTATCTGTCCCCAGGTTGGGAGATCATAAGGTCGATGACCTCAAGTGCAGCATTTCTTGGAAATTTTTAAAGTCGCCATGGCTTGTACCGGAAACTCCTCCTCCTGGGGATTTCACTGTTTCTTCTCTATCTTGAATGCTGGTGTCTCCCCTGGGGCGGATCTTCTGAAGAGGGAGCCAACTGATTTCGTTGGGTCGATCTGGAGAAATACAAGCATACCCCTTTCCCTGTAATATTAATTTTCCAGATTTCCATTGTTTAGTCAACCCATCTTGATACCAAATGGGCAGAGGAAGGGAGGTATCCTTCAATGCCTCAAAATGTTTTTCTGCTTTGTCAAAATATCCCCTTGTGGCAAATTTAAAAAATTTAAACAAAGAAAGCTGTATTAACAATAGTTATAGGATTAAACAATATATTGCGTTGGAATCTGTTGGGGTCCTTTAATGGACCGGAACCTGGTGCTCCGGAGTCGACGATAAGAAAGTGAAAGAGAGAAAGAGAAAGAAAGACACAAGGACCCAAGCACTGATGGAGCAAAGGTGCTTTAATGATCTTTCTGTGAGTGTATATATAGGCTGTTGTACAAGAAATTTCTTTCGATGATGATAAAGATCAGAAAAGCAAACATATAGCAACCCTTACGAAGGGAACAAGGGATTAATAATGGTCACAAGGTCAGGAGACAATCCATATCTCAAGAAAGAGGATCGAGACTAAGCAGTTTTGTCGTAAGGAGAATGTTTACTGACGTCATTTCAAGCCTGTCTCATCCTATGACCTCAGTCCTGGGAGCGGCATGCCGTTCCACTTGTTTCTGACTACAGAAACTGATAAGGAACAGAGGATTTATGAGGAACAGCACATTGGAATCCTGTTAAACATTCCCTGACAATTCCCCCTTATTTATAATATTTGTGAAAAGGGTTCTGACCATTTGAGTTTGTTTAGTTTTAACAATTTTTGCATGAAGGCAATGGTGAATGACAAATATAATTGTCAAGACAATCACCAATATTACAGTTCCACACCCAGTACTGTGAGTAATGCTTTGAAACCATCCGAGAGGGTCTAACCCAGATAATTGATCAGCTAGTTGTTCAGCAAAAGTTTCCAAATTAGTGGAAGAGGGCAGATTTTTAGAAAAGGTTTCAAAGATTTATTTTTGTAATAATTGTACATTCAGAGAGGCATTATCATGTATGTTTGGTAAATGAAATTTGATTTGTTCCCAGTTGTAGGTACTATTATTGAATTGAACAGGAGTAACACAAAATTGAGTAGAATTCCAATCACATTTTAGCATCACCTATTTTTGTACATCTATTAATTGATCTCCAACCCATTTGATGACTATTTTTAGTTCCTGTATTTCATCTTGAATATCCTCATCTATCTGAGCCTGAGTAGCCCACATAGTATGAGCATCTTTAGTCCAATTTTGGATAAAATTATGTGTTTGAATTGAGGTTTGTAAAGCAATGCCAGTGATGGCAGCAGTGATGCAAATAGCTATTAATCCCAAAATGCCAAGAATCGTTTAGATCACTGGAGCAGTTTAATAAGTAACCGGGAAGCAAGTCCAGCTATGGGGCCTTCTTCCCAGGGCCGCTGGAGATTTATTGGGAACCAGACTATGTCGAGATCAAAGAATCAAAAGGGATTCATTTCTTAAGGAAACAGAAGTGTTAAGACAAGTATAACATTTGCAATTTATTCAAGTTGCAGAACGTAAAGTCTTATTGAATTGTAAGCTTCCTATAGCTAGAACAAAAGGAAGGGGAACACAAGCTTGTATGAAATATGATTGATTATAACGAAAGAAATAGTTTCTATGACTAAGATTGGTCCCTGTGAAATGTCCAGTCCAAGTCCCAAGTTTTTCCAGGTGTCCCATTGTTCAGGCCCAATCTGTTTTTCGAGGACGATTCAAGGACGAGGGGGTGCCATTCCACCGTCAAGCCACTCAAGAAGTCCTTTGTCATGGTAATGTTCCATTGTAGTGTTACTAACCTATGCTTCTTGAGTAGCATAATCACACATAGTGCTGTTAGTATCATCTGAGCAGTTAGATAACCACATACCATGGGGTCCCCAATTGACAATTGTATGATTAGCCACAAACATTAATTTTCCTGATTTGGCCTGACATTTGTCCCAATGAACCAGAGTATATTTAAAGTTCTTATTAGTAAACCCTTTGCATAGTGTTCTTTGTTCTTTCCCTAACTCTTTCCCTAAAGTTTCAGTAGTATAAACATGGTTCACAGACAAAGAAAGGGCAGTAAATAATCTAAGCAACGTCCGAAAGTCCTCTTTTGGAGGCAGGGCAAAACCCCAAGTTTGTCTGCTAACTTTTATGCATAATTTTGCTGGGCCATACACAAAGGAAGGACTTCATAACCTAGAGAGATATTAATTAGTTTCCCTTCTTATTCAGGGTGTGATGGCCCTTTAAGGCTCCAGGGAGAAGGCATATGTATGGAGTCATTGGTTAATAGGTTTGGTCCTTTCTCCGTCCATTCTACAACCTGAAGTAAAGGGGGGTTGGGTATGTAAGCCCAGTAAGTGTGATTTATTAGTTCAGCTTGAGCAGGGGGGCGGGGGGAAGGAGGGGGTTGGGGGTTGGGGGCAGTAGGGGAGGCGCAAGCAAGCAAAGCAAGCAGGGCAAAAAAATATTTTCAGGACTCCGAGGCATTCTCTATTGAGAAACTAGATTTTCAGCTTGATTAGTAAGGGTTTTTATTTGTCCCCAAGAGGGGAGATCATAAGGTTGATGGCGCCGAGGGCGGTGCTTTCTGGAGATCTTTAGAGCCGCCATGGCCTGTATTGGAATTTCTTCCTCCTGGTGTTTTTGTTGTCTCGCCTCTATGTTGAAGGCCGGGGGCCCCCTTGGGTTGGATCTTCCAAAGAGAAAGCCATGTGAGTTCGTTGGATCCATCTAGGGAAATACAAGCATACCCCTTTCCCTATAAGATTAATTTCCCAGATTTCTATTGTTTATTCAACCTGTCTTGGTACCAAATGGGCAGAGGAAGAGAGTCCTTCAATTCCTCTAAATGTCTTTCTGCTCGTGTCAAGATATCTCCTTGCGTTAAGTTTAAAAAATTTAAAACAAATAAAGCTATATTAACAGTAGTTATAGGCTTAAAGAATATATTTCATTGGAATCTAGTAAAGTCTGCTCTGGATAAGGAAGATAAAAGTGTTCCTGTGTATATCCCTTTATTTAATTTTTTATTTGTAGTTTCAGTGTGTAATGTGTTTGGTTAACTATGTCTTGTGTTTGTGGATTATAAGAAATATCTGTAATCTGTTTAATAGAGAATGAATGTAAAAATTGTTTGAACTGCTTAGAAATATAGGCAGGGCCATTGTCTGTTTTTATAGAATTAGGTGTTCTCATTATTGCAAAGTAAGCTAACAGGTGGATTATAACATGTCATGTAGTTTCACCTCGGAGAGGTGTGGCCTATGTAAGAGAAGAATTTGTATCAATTGAGACATGTAAGAAGGACGAGGAAGAAAGTTCAGAGCAATGAGTTACATCCATTTGCCATAAAATTCTCTTTCATTTGTCAGAAACCTTTTTTATATGTTTGTATTCATCATTTTATTAGCCATTTCTTATATCTTTTTATTAAAAGCATACATCTTACTTTTCTTTAGCAACTATGAAGTGTCTTGTATATTAGCATTTTATAGATTGGTGAATATATTTATTATAATATATATTTATTTTTATATAAGTATATATTTTTCTATATACTTATTAATAGTCTAAAATCTCTTTAGTTTTTCTGTAAGAAAAACTTTTTGTAAGAGGAAGTTAATGTTCAGTAATTAATGTTTTAAAATCTTACTTTATTTAGAAATGACCTAGCTATTTAATAAACTTGTATTATTTCGTTTAGTACAATTTTACGAATTTAAGTTACCCCAATCCTAAGAGATTATTTTAGATAGACATTTTGAAAATATAATTATTTTTATTAGTTTATCTAAAAGTTTTCATCTCATTTGTATATTTTTATATATATATAAAGAGTTACTTTTTTGTTGACAAACTTAGTTTACCTTAAATCTAGGCTCAATAAAAGTATTATATAATGATGATTTAAGACATGTCTTAGATTAGTAAACAATTATATTTAAATAAACATTATATTTAATATTGAATATTTTTCAGTTCACATGAACTTGAATTTAAGTAGAGTTCATTAATTTCATATTATCCAAAAGCAAAGACATACATTGAAACATAGATAATTTTAGATAGACAGATAGATATAGTTTTCCACTTGAAATTTAAAATATCTTTTTGATATATATATATATATATATATATTTTTTTTTTTTTTTCCTGAGTTCCACCAATTTGTTTACGGCTGGAGTCCCAGATAGAGTGGGCTGTGTATCCCAAGGACATGATAAGAGTTAACTTTAGGTTTTTTCTTAGGCCTGTTTTTGCTTCCCAGGCATAATTGGAGCTCCAGAAAAGTATTTTTTAACAAGTTAACCTTTTCCTAACTGCACATGTAAGAAGAACCGGTTTTGCAATTTCAAAAAAGATTTTATTTTAATCAGTTTTTTCTGGAGTCTAAAGAATATCATGGCCATTCAGTGTCAAAAATATCACTTCCACTTTTGGTAGTTACAGTATATTATTAATGATATATGCATGAAGGAATTGCTGTCACATTGGATGTAAAGCCTTGGCTACAAAATTTTGACAAATAGTAGGACTGTTAAGTATACCTTGAGGTAACACAGTCTATTGAAATCTTTTATGAGGCCCAATGTGATTAGGAAAAGAAAGAGAGAAAGTGAATCTCTCTCGGTCTAAAGGGTGTAAAGGTATATTTAAAAAGCAATCTTGTAAATCAGTAATAATAATGTGCCAATTTTGAGGAATAGTAGTAGGTGATGGGATCCTTGTTGTAGTGCACCCATGGGTTTCATGGATGCATTAACTTTTCTAAGGCCTGTTAAGAGATGACATTTGTTAGATTTCTTTTTCATAACAAAAATATGAGAGTTCCAAGGAGAGTAAGATTCCTCAATATGTTTTAATTCTAACTGTGTGTCTATAAGTTCTTTCAGTTCAGTCACTCAGTCGTGTCTGAGTCTTTGTGACCCCATGAATCACAGCACGCCAGGCCTCTCTGTCCATCACCAACTCCGGGAGTTCACTCAGACTCACATTCATCGAGTCAATGATGCCATCCAGCCATCTCATCCTCTGTCCTTCCCTTCTCCTCCTGCCCCCAATCCCTCCCAGCATCAGAGTCTTTTCCAATGAGTCAACTCTTCGCATGAGGTGGCCAAAGTACTGGAGTTTCAGCTTTAGCATCATTCCTTCCAAAGAAATCCCAGGGCTGATCTCCTTCAGAATGGACTGGCTGGTTCTCCTTGCAGTAAAAGGGACTCTCAAGAGTCTTCTCCAACACCACAGTTCAAAAGCATCAATTCTTCCGCCCTCAGCTTTCTTCACAGTCCAACTCTAACATCCATACATGACCACTGGAGAAACCATAGCCTTGACTAGACGGACTTTTGTTGGCAAAGTAATGTCTCTGCTGTTCAATATGCTATCTAGGTTGCTCATAACTTTTCTTCTAAGGAGCAAGCGTCTTTTAATTTCATGGCTGCAGTCACCATCTGCAGTGATTTTGGAGCCCTAAAAAAAATAAAGTCTGACACTGTTTCCACTGTTTACTCATCTATTTCCCATGACATAATGGGACCAGATGCCATGATCTTCGTTTTCTGAATGTTGAGTTTTAAGCCAACTTTTTCACTCTCCTCTTTCACCTTCATCAAGAGGCTTTTTATTTCCTCTTTAGTTTCTGCCATAAGGGTGGTGTCCTCTGCATATCTGAGGTTACTGATATATCTCCCGGCAATCTTGATTCCAACTTGTGCTTCTTCCAGCCCAGTGTTTCTCATGATGTACTCTGCATATAATTTAAATAAGCAGGGTGACAATATACAGCCTTGACGTACTCCTTTTCCTATTTGGAACCAGTCTGTTGTTCCATGTCCAGTTCTAACTGTTGCATACAAATTTCTCAAGAGGCAGGTCAGGTGGTCTGGTATTCCCATCTTTTTCAGGATTTTCCACAGTTGATTGTGATCCACACAGTCAAAAGCTTTGGCATAGTCAATAAAGCAGAAATAGATGTTTTTCTGGAACTCTCTTGCTTTTTCAATGATTCAGCGGATGTTGGCAATTTCATCTCTAGTTCCTCTGCCTTTTCTAAAACCAGCTTGAACATCAGGAAGTTCACGGTTCACATATTGCTGAAGCCTGGCTTGGAGAATTTTGAGCATTACTTTACTAGCATGTGAGATGAGTGCAATTGTGCAGTAGTTTGAGCATTCTTTGGCATTGCCTTTCTTTGGGATTGGAATGAAAACTGACCATTTCCAGGCCTGTGGCCACTGCTGACTTTTCCAAATTTGCTGCCGTATTGAATGCAGCACTTTGACAGCATCATCTTTCAGGATTTGAAAGAGCTCAACTGGAATTCCATCACCTGCAGTAGCTTTGTTCGTAGTGATGCTTTCTAAGGCCCACTTGATTTCACATTCCAGGATGTCTGGCTCTAGATCAGTGATCACACCATCGTGATTATCTTGGTCGTGAAGATCTTTTTTGTACAGTTCTTCTGTGTATTCTTGCCACCTCTTCTTAATATCTTCTGCTTCTGTTAGGTCCATACCATTTCTGTCCTTTATTGAGCCCATCTTTGCATGAAATGTTCCCTTGGTACCTCTAATTTTCTTGAAGAGATCTCTAGTCTTTCCCATTTTATTGTTTTCTTCTATTTCTTTGCACTGATCATTGAAGTAGGCTTTCTTATCTCTCCTTGCTATTCTTTGGAACTCTGCATTCAAATGGGTATATCTTTCCTTTTCTCCTTTGCTTTTCACTTCTCTTCTTTTCACAGCTATTTCTAAGGCTTCCGCAGACAGCCATTTTGCTTTTTTGCATTTCTTTTTCTTGGGGATGGTCTTGATTCTGATCTCCTGTACAGTGTCACGAACCCCCATCCCTAGTTCATCAGGCATTCTGTCAGATCTAGTCCCTTAAATTTATTTGTCACTTCTACTGTATAGTCATAAGAGATTTGATTTAGGTCATACCTGAATGGTCTAGTGGTTTTCCCTGCTTTCTTCAATTTCAGTCGAATTTGACAATAAGGAGTTCATGATCTGATCCATAGTCCGCTCCCAGTCTTGTTTTTGCACACTATAAAGCTTCTCCATCTTTGGCTGCAAAGGATATAATCAATCTGATTTCGGTGTTGACCATCTGGTGATATTCATGTGTAGAGTCTTCTCTTGTGTTGTTGGAAGAGGGTGTTTGCTATGACCAGTGTGTTCTCTTGGCAGAACTCTGTTAGCCTTTGCCCTGCTTCATTCTGTACTCCAAAGCCAAATTTGCCTGTTACTCCAGGTGTTTCTTGACTTCCTACTTTTGCATTCTGGAAGGGTTCAGATAGAGAGAAAAGATAAATGTTTCAATTTGTGTATAAAATATAGTTTTCCCAAATTGCTGTCATAATTAGTTTCAGGGGAAGGTTTTTTTTTTTCCTTACACCTGGAAAGCACATATTCTAACCAGCAATTTTTCAGACACAAACCATAAAAGTTATAAGCATATTCATCAGTCCTTCTGTTAAGCTTTGTGAAGTCATCAGGTTTTCCATTAGAATCCTTACCCAGTTCAGAAAGTGGTATTTATCTGAAAGTCATTTCTGTACATCTTCTTGAAGAGCAAGTATTTTTGTGAAACTTGATTAGTGCGCTCACAATATTTTGACATAGTAATTAGAATAATGCCTGATAACATTTTCCCCAAACATATCAGAATTTTAGGAGTGCCGTATGGTTTCTATGATATCTGTATTAGTAACATTTACCATACAATATAACCCGAGACTTATTACTCACTTGAGAATACTTCCCATGTCATTCTGTATAGAAAATGAGCCTAATTAGTGTAATATCTCTCTTTGGGGTGTTTGAGGGGCCCTCTGAAGCATCCCAAAGTCAGCTAGAAATCAAGTTCTTCATTACAATGACTTAGGAAGTTTTGTCAACAAAAATCAAAAAGGTTTAGAACACTCCGCCAGATAGGATTATAGGTCATTGTGAAACAATAGCTTTTCATATAGCTAAAGTAACAATAAAAGATTTCAGAACAGATCACTTAAGAGATAAAGAAATTTAAATCTGTTATCAAAGGCAGTTCACCATCTGAAGAAAAGGTGTCATCTTAACAGACAGAAAAGCTAAATTCAAGTTTTGCAACAGACAGAAAAGCAAAATTCAAAGCTAGATAAGTTTTACTTTATTTAAAAGGCAAACTTAATTAAATTTATGTTACACTTATTTTAAACCATGTACAAAACTCACTTCTCATGGTTCACTTTTCACAAACCTGATTACTTTCTGTACCCATTACTTTGTTCTTCCATCCTAAAAAGCCATCTGTAAGTCAGGCTTACTTCCTTTTCCCTTCACAAAATTCAATTCCATTCCTTATACCTTCTTTACTGAAAACACACTTCGTGCTTTCCTTAAGCAACCAAGAATTGACTTTTTTTTTTTGCAGGTTGGTCCATTTTTAATACTGAGTCAAAAAAATCTGTTTTTGGCCCCCCCCCCCCCCCCGTCCCTTTTTATTGAGGTTAACATATTTCAGAATTTTAAGTAAACCATTGCTGTAACTGGGTAAACTTGCCCCAGGTCCATCCTTCAGAAACTGCTGTCATTATTGGCAGTGCCATCCAGTCTTCAAGGGGGATATCAGCCTGGATCTGCTCTGTAATTATTGCAGAGCTCCAATTTGCTTTATCCGTGTCAATAGTTCCCCTCACTCATGAATATTTACTAGATCAGTGCATCCACCTATGCACTCTTTACCGATGAAGACCCAAGGTACCGTTCTGGCTCCTGTGAGCTGTTGCAAGTAATCTTGTATCTCAGTGGTGTCGCCGTTGGCTGTGATATCGACAAATTCCAAAAGCCCTTGTTTGAAGGGCAGTTGACTGAGGAGCTCCTGAGTCCATCTGCAGTAGGGGCAGGTTAGCTTGATGAACACGACCAACTTCTCAGACTGGATCTTGCTGTTCACGAATGCTTGAGACATGCTGCCTCCCCCGGGAGGACACCTTGACTGCCAAGAACTGACATTTATATTAGCATTTTATAGATTGGTGAGCATAAATACCAGTGATAATTTCTAAAATCTTTGCTGTCTTAGAACATTTTAGGATGACACCAAACAAAATGAGGGCAAAATGAGGACTGTAGCCCGGGAGGCAGCATCTCAGATAGCTCTGAGAGACTGCTTCAAAGTGGCAGTGGGGAAGGTCAATATATAAGGTTTTGGTGAATGGGAAGTTCAATACCATGAAGCACTTATTTTACAAAAGGTTTTTTGTTAGTCATGAGGATATGATGTCACTATAAAGGGATTTAGGGCTACTCTAGATAGGAGGAGATGCAATGATTAAGACCATAAAATCTGTTCCTAAAAACATTAAAAAAAAAAAAAAAATCCAGCTGTCTAAAGACCCATCTCACCAGATTCCCTGGAGTGTGAAGTGCCTCACTCCATAGCTGTTGAAGGGCAACAGCTATAGGATCATGGGGTTCACTCTCTGTAGAGGCAGACGGCAAACACCTTTGTTGTTCAGTCACTGGCAGTGCTCTTGGTCAGTGCCACTTTGTAGTTGACAGGCGTTTGCAATGACCAATGTGTTCTCTTAACAAAATCGTTAGCTTTCCCCTGCTTCATTCTGTACTCCAAAGCCAAATTTGCCTGTTACTCCAGGTATCTCTTGACTTCCTACTTTTGCATTCCAGTCCCCTATAATGAAAAGGACATCTTTTTTTGGGTGTTCTATGAAATCTGTAGGTCTTCATAGAACTGTTCAACTTCAGCTTCTTTGGGATTAGTGGCTGGGGCATAGACTTGGATTACTGTGATATTGCATAGTTTGCCTTGGAAATGAACAGAGATCATTCTCTGTAGTTTTTGAGATTGCATCCAAGTACTGCATTTTGGACTCTTTTGTTGACTATGATAGCTACTCCATTTCTTCTAAGGGATTCTTGCCCACAGTAGTAAATATAATAGTCATCTGAATTAAATTCACCCATTCTGGTCCATTTTAGGTCACTGATTCCTAGAAAGTTGATGTTCACTCTTGCCATCTCCTGTTTGACCACTTCCAATTTACCTTGATTCATGGACCTAACATTCCAGGTTCCCACTCAATACGTTCTTTACAACTTCGAACTTTACTTCCACCACCAGAGACATCCAAACTGGGCATTGATTTTTCTTTGGCTCAGCCTCTTCACACCTTTTGGAGCTATTTCTCTGCTTTCCTCCAGTAGCACACTGGGCATCTACCAAGCTGGGGAGTTCATCTTTCAGTGTCGTATCTTTTTGCCTTTTCATAGTGTTGATGCTAGCAAAGTAATGCTCAAAATTCTCCAAGCTAGGCTTCAACAGTACATGAACCAAGAACTTCCAGACATTCAAGCTGGATTTAGAAAAGGCAGAAGAACCAGAGATCAAATTTCCGACATCCAAAACACAAGAGAATGTCAGAAAAACATCTACTTCTGTGTCACTGACTACACTAAAGCCTTTTACTGTGTGGATCACAACAAATTTTGGAAAATTCTTAAAGAGATGGGAATACCAGACCACCTTATCTGCTTCCCGAGAAACCTGTATGCAGGTCAAGAAGCAACAGAACCAAACATGGAACAATGGACTGGTTCCAAATTGGGAATGGAGTACAAAGAAGTACGTCAAGGCTGTATATTGTCACTCTGCTTATTTAACTTAGCTTCAGAGTACATCATGCAAAATGCCAGGCTGGATGAAGCACCAGCTGGAATCAAGATTGCTGGGAGAAATATCAATAACCTCCGATATGCAGATGACAGCACCCTTATGGCAGAAAGTGAAGAGGAACTGAAGTGGAAGAGGAGAGTGAAAAAGCTGGCTTAAAATTCAACATTCAAAAAACTAAGATCATGGCATCCAGTCCCATCACTTCATGGCAAATAGATGGGGAAACAATGGAAACAGTGAGAGACTTTATTTTCTTAGGCTCCAAAATCACTGCAGCCATGAAATTAAAACACACTTGCTCCTTGGAAGAAAAAGTATGACCAACCTAGACAGCATATTAAAAAGCATAGACATTACTTTGCCCACAAAGGTCCACCTAGTCAAAGCTATGGTTTTTCCAGGATTCATGTATGGATGTGAGAGTTGGGCCATAAAGAAGGCTGAGTGTTGAAGAATTGATGCTTTTGAGTGATGGTGTTGGAGAAGACTCTCGAGAGTCCCTAGGAAGGCAAGGAGATCAAACCAGTCAATCGTAAAGCAGATGAACCTGGAATATTCATTGGAAGGACTGAAGCTGAAGCTTCAGTATTTTGGCCACCTGATGCAAAAAGTGACTCATTAGGAAAGACCCTGATGCTGAAAACAGTTGAAGGCAGGAGGAGAAGGGGGCAGAGGATGAGATGGTTGGATGGCGTCACTGACTCAATGGACATGAGTTTGAGCAAGCTCCAGGAGATGGGAAGGACAGGGGAGCCTGGTGTGCTGCAGTCCATGGGGTCACAAAGACTTGGACACAACTTGAGCAACTGAACAACAACTCAAGAAGAGGAAGCAGAAAAGAGAGAGAAGGACACTCTCCCCTCCCCACTTCTCCTTTTATTATAAAACTGTAGCCCACTATTTACTCTGGCCAGCACCCTCTCCCCCTCTGCTTGTAAGCCTCACAAGTGTCCTATCTTTTTTTGTTTATTTGTTTTCAATCAGCACAGGCTGCCATAGAAATATGATATAGATGTCTAGAGACACAGAAAAGATCTTGTTGCTAGCACAGGAGACAGGGTAGATGGTATGTAAGGAGGAAGAAACTTTCCTGTCTGAGTGCTGCTCACAGGATCTGAAAATTGACATTCTTCTTAACTTGGGGATTTTTCGCCTATGTTTTAAGTCTAACCCTGTTTAAACTCAAGTCTGTAAATTTAGGTATTCTACCTGGTATTTGTGTATTTTTAAAAAATAAATACTTATTTATTACTTATTTGGCTGCAATGACTCTTAGTTGTGGCAAGTGGGATTTAGTTTCCCGTCCAGGAATGGAACCTTGGCCCACTGCATTGGAAGCATGGAGTCTTAGTTACTGGGCCACCAGGGAAGTCCTCAAATATCTCTAAGCTGGTAAGTTTTGCATTGCAATGCCTGTTTTGTGACTAAGTTTTAAAATGAAACTATGAGATCTCTATTGGGATATATGTATTGCTCAGGTTAATTTGTAGGTGAGCTCTATTTAACTGTCTTTTTAAAAAGTGCTTACAAATTAAACATGTCTAAATATAACAGAAACTAAGCTAAACGGATTTTGGATTCATATGACCCAAGAAACTTTTAGTATTAAATTAACATGTGGCATTAAAATTTGTTGTTTGCTTGTAATTTAATAGAGACATGTCATTTAGACACATCACTATTAAGCACAACGTTTTTATGGTACCCAGGTTTACTCAAAGTCAGTAAGTATATTTGTTGTAAAGTTTGTCAGCAAGAAAATTAACTCATGGCTTTCCTGGAGGCTCAGCAGTAAAGAATCCCCTTACCAATGCAGGAGACGTGGATTCAATCCCTGATCTGGGAAGATCCCACATGCTGTGGAGCAACTAAGCCCATGCAACACAACTACCGAGCCTGTGCTCTAAAGCCTGGAAGCCACGACTGCTGAAGCCCACGTGCCCTAGAGCCCGTGCTCTGCAAAAGAGAAGCCAGCGCAGTGAGAAGCCAGTGCACCTCAGCAAACAATAACATGCCTGCAAATAGAGAAAGCCCGAGCAGCAACGCAGACCCAGCACAGCCAAAATTAAATAAATAAATATTTTTGAAATGTGTTTTTCACTTGGGGTATACTTTGTACAACTTTTAGTGATCAAGACACTCACTTTCCTGGACAAATTTTACAAGCCTATGTTATCAATTAACCAGACTCATTTTACAAGCAAATTAATCTTAACTTGGCTACGTTTGGGACAAATGAGGGTGATTTAAGAAGAAAGGAATTATGTTTTAATAGATATTAAATTTTAGTTTGGCTGAGAGCAGTATCTACTGTCTAAAACTCACTTTTTAAATAGCGCTTTTGTCTTATTATTGTAAAGTTTAATTGAGTTGTTAGGAAGATATTCTAGGCTTGGGTCTGAAGCTCAGCAGTGTAAGCTATCTTTGGATGCAGATCAGATGCCCATAATCTATAACCAAGGGATTATATGTTCTAGAAAAAAAAAAATCATTTAAAGGACTGTGTCCAGCCTGGATAAATGCCTCTTATGAGGTATTCTCAACATCCTGCACAAGGATACTGAAGGGAATCAGCTTCCAGGATTTACCCTCCTCCCCTGACCCTTTACTTCCAATTTGCAGCCAGACCAGTTCCTGAAAGCTCCCTGTCAATGCCACTGGACACACACTCTGTACTATTCCTTTGGGACAGTTTCTCAGCCATTCACACCTGACTGAGAGACTACTCGGAAGGGATAACATCTAAAGCTGTAAGCACAAGTCCTGATTAAACTGCACAGTGAAGTGCGACACAGGAACGCAACTTCTGCATAGCTAACTACTGCTCGAGGGATGGGAATGGCAAGGACTGTCTCGGCCGGGGTTCCAGCCAAGGCCACTAGCCCAGAGTCAAGGGCACCCAAGGGTGAGGAGACTGCCCACTATATTCAGGAGCTCCTTCTCTGTACCCCGAGTTGCCCAAGGGCCAAATCTCAGCCCAGACAGCACCTGCAGCATGTAAGTTACGGACCAATTGCCCCATGGCTCCGCCTCTGTGAGAAGCGCCTTTCTCCACGTCCGTCTTTCTCTGCCTTTATCCTTGTCCATCTCCTTGTCCATAGTCAGCAGAAGATAAATTGATACATTTTGCTGAGAACTGAACTTTCCAAGATGGGAGTTTACCCAGTTAATGAGATCTTTTGATCTCATCCATAGGGAGATTTGCAGACTTTTCTCTCCCACAGGCAGCTAGGGTACCTGCTGACCCAGTGGCAACCGGAGCCCAACAGGGCCACGCGCGGGGTGGGGGGCACTGCCACTGTCCCTGAGGCAGATCCGTGGCTGCATGATTGTTTAACAGAGGTTATGAAAACCCTTACAGTAAAACCTGTCCGTTATGAAAAAGTGCAGGTAGTACAACAGGGGTGAGATGAAAATTGGAAAGCATTTCAAGAGAGGTTGGTAGCAGCTTCAAAAAAAATATAGCAGGGGCTTTTCTGGTGGCTCACTGGGAAAGAATCCATGTGCCAATGCAGGACACATGGGCTCTATCTCTGATCCAGGGAGATCCCATGTTTGATGGAGCAATTAAGCCCGGAAGCTGAAACTACTGAAGCCCAGGCCCTAGAGCCTGCGCTCGGAAACAAGAGAAGCCACTGCAGTGAGAAGCCCATGCTGAGAAAAGCCCACACAGCAACAAAGACAGAGCATAGACGGGAAAAAAAAAAAAAAAAATATATATATATATATACACACACATACATATATATATAGGAGTGTGGATCCCTTCTCCCTCGAGAGACAGGCCCTTTTGGGGGCAACTAAGCCTACCCTGCCACAGGCATCAGGAGTGAGATTCAAAAAGCAACTGCTAGTCCTCAGACCCCTCTGAGCGATTTGCTCCAAGTGGCTTATTCAGTTTTTTATAATAGGGGCATGGTTGAAAAGGCTGAACACTCCCAGAGAAATACACAAAGGGCTGAAATGATGATTGTAGCTTTGTCCACCTAGAGACCACCAAAGGGGAAGTCAGCCTTTGCAGGCCAAGCTGGTCATGATGGACCACAAAGCCCACAGGTACCCAGACCAACCCAGGGTGCCCTGTGTGGACAGAAGGGCACTGGAGGAGAGACTGTGGCAGACTTGCCCTTTTATAGACGGCCAGGGTACTGGAGGAGGGAATGCCCCAGACACCTGAATTCCATGAGGCCCCTCAGCCTTGGATGGTTTCCCAACACTGAGGGGCCCTGAGGTCACAAGTGGCTCTGTCTACAGCACCGTGCATATAACTAGTGCTGAAGCTCGGGGGGTCACTGAAGCGGGGGTCGAGATGGAATTCCTCGGACACCAGTGCAGTCCTTTCCATCTTAACCCGAAGGGCTGGAAATTTTAATAACCATAAAAAATACATAATGGGAACTTCAGCACCGACACAGAGCCCGCTTTCTAGGAACCCCCTTTGTGCTCCAACAATGGCCAGTGGTTTCTACATCAGTTTCTGTGCCTGTCACCTCTCTCTCTCTCTTTTTTTTTTAACATAAATTTATTTATTTTAATTGGAGGTTAATTACTTTACAATACTGTATTGGTTCTGCCATACATCAACATGAATCCACCACACGAGTGTCACATCTCTTTTAACTCAAGTGACTTACTAGTTAAATTAGGCTCCACTCTGATTTTTGAGGGACAAAGAAGCCACCCTTATGACAAAATGATACTAACAAAACGAAAAAACAGATTAACTCTATAACTGAGATAAAAGACTTAATAGACGCTGCAGTATGAAACACTGAGGTTCTGGGCCTAGCTACAAATAAACAGACTGAGGCCTTATGTGATGCTCTTCCAGATTTGGAACCTGTTTTGAGCTATGTAGCCCAGCTGGTAAAGAATCCGCCTGCAATGCTGTTACTGAAAGATATGTGTTGGGGGTCCGGGCATGTTTTGTACCCCTCCCTCATCAGACAAACTCCTCAGGTTCTTGTGTGGGGCCTCACCCCAGGAATGTGCACAGAGCCACAGATGATTCTGATCTGGATCCTCCATTGAGCACCAGGGGTCTTAGCCTCCACTTCTGAGACTAAGATCAGGCCCTGGGGGAGGGAAGGGCGTTCTGCTCTGAGTGGGGCTGGACCAGGGCCTGCTGTGTGACCTGAAGGGCATCGTGGGGTGAGCAGTGGTACCCCCTGCTGCTGTGTGCATGATGCCTCACCGGGAGGGGAGTGTGATCCACGGGAAAGTGTGGGAAAGTCCCATGTTGGACTCTGTATGGGAGTTGACCGTCCTGAGTCCCTCCTCAGACAGTGGGCACGGAGGACTGTCTGTTCCTCATGGTGACGGCTTCCCTGCATGTGTGGTTGGGGCTCAGGAAGGGGGTGTGTTGTCCCTAAGCATTAAACAGCATGTTTTCCACTTTCATGACAGAACTGTGAAGACTCATGGACGAAGAAGCCCAGAAGAGGAAAGAACAGGAGTCAGGCATGGCTCTTTCTTTGGTAAGGTCATATTCTGAGTGGATTCTCAGTCTGTCCTTCTTGAGTTGCCCTTCTCTGGATTCGCTAATCATGTCTGATTCTGCAGTATCCTGTCTGACTCTTGTACACGCACACTCACCTGGGGCCTTCCCTCAGGGCCTGGTGTCTCCACTTAGATCCCATCTCCCCATGACCTGGTGACCTGGCCATTGTGAGGAGGCTCCCCTGGGCACCGTCCTGGGCAGGGCTTCTCACCCACGTGTTGGAGACGGGGTCTCGGTGCTGTTGGGCAGCAGGGGTTGCTTAAGACCCATGTGGATGCTCTGTTTGCTCTCTGTCAATCGGGGTAAAGAAGCTGTAGGTGGACCTCAGGTATTAACATGTACAGTACACGGTAAATTCTGCAAAAGAGGCCAATGAGGGGAAATCAGTTCTGACTTTTTATAGTACATTTAAAACTAAATGAGTACCTCCTTGAAAGCTTAAGTGTTTGGGAATGGAACAGGACATTCAGAAAGAGATGTCAGGGCTAGGGAGTGTTTTGTTAGACCATCTAATTTAAACTGTAAAATCAGGTTTACTAATTTTTTTTTTTTTTTTCTTTTTTGACCACATGATGCAGCTTACAGGGTCTTGGTTCACTGAGTAGGGATCTTAACCACTGGACCATGAGGGAATTTTCCAACTTTACTAATTTTGATTCAGTATTTTCTTAATGGAATAAAATAATACATTTAAAATTTTGTTAATAAGTGCATACCTAAAATTAATTATAAAAATCACATTATGATTTTTAAAATGTATTTATTTCCTGTACTCTGACTTAATTGCTTCAGTGTCTTCCCTAGTTCTGGCAAGTGGTGGCCACTCTCTAGGTGCGATGCTCACTCATCTCATTGCAGTGGCTTCTCTTGTCTTGCAGCCCAGGCTCTAGAGTGTGCTGGCTTCAGTAGATTCACCTCCTGGGCTCTACAGCTCTGGCTCAGAAATTTAGACTCATGGGCTTAGTTGCCCCTCAGCATGTGGGATCTCTGACTAGGCAACAACCCACATCTCTTGCATTGCCCAGTGGATTCCTTACCACTTACCCATAGGGAAGCCCACATATTTTTAAATACAGGTATTTTATAAAGATTGGAAGAAATCTGTATGTTATTTTCTACTTGTATTATTTTTTATTTTTTTTGAACTAGAATAAGATAATGTTGAGGAGTTCGCTGGTAGTACAGTGGCTAAGAATGTGCCTGCCAATGTAGGGTGCACGGGTTCCACCCCAGGTTCCGGAAGAAGCCTCAGAGCAACTAAGCCCATGGGCCACAATGACTGAGCCTGTGTCCTAGAGCCCGGGAGCCATTACTACGGAAGCCCACACTCTCTAGAGCCTGTGCTCCAAAACAAGAGAAGCCACTGCAAGGAGAAGCCCGGGCACTGCAGCTGCAACTAGAGAAAGCCGACTCACAGCAAAGACCCAACATAAGCAAAATAAATAAGCTTTGAAAAAGAGATAGAATGTTGACAGTTACTGAATGAAGAAGTAAAATGAAAGAAGAGAATGGGAACCCACTCCAGTATTCTTGCCTGGAGAATTCCATGGATAGAGGAGCTGGAGTGCTGCCGTCAGCGGGGTTGCAAAGAGTCTGGCATGAGTAAGCAGGTAAAGAACAACTTCCACACACAGTAGACTGAGCTCTGAAAAACAAATCTAAGTGTCTAGCTTTCCTCCTGCAGATTCTTCAGTGACTTCCAGTAGCTTTTGGAATAAAGTCCCAAATCCATAGATCTTGCATAAATTAGCCTCTGCCTGGCATCACCACATATACATTCCCTGTGTCCCAGTCACACTGGCTGACTTTCTGTTCAGTAAGTATCTTCCTGCCTCAGAGCCAGCACTCAGGCTGTTCTCTCTGCTTGCAACACTCTTCTGTTTCCCACCTTGCCAATCCTAAGTGTTTCTTCCTCACAGAGACCTTGTCTGATTTCTCAGTGTAGGTTAGACTTTCTGTTTAATCTTGTCCTAGCACCAGGCCTGTGTCAGAGCACTTATTTCAGTAGTTACATTAAAATTGTGGATGAAATTGGCTGGCTGGCTGCTAGACTGTAAGCTCCATCGTGTTCATTGCTGTATTTCAAGTTTGAGGCACAAAGCTGACGCTGAATGAAATTTGATAGAATGAAAGAAAAAAAATAAAGACAACTCTTCTTGTTTCAATCAATTGTGTGTTTACACATGCATGCATGAATGCATGGATATGTAACTCCATGGTTTTATTACAAAAACATCATCTCATAAATAATGGTGTATGCTTTGTAGCAGTTTCAGTTGTATCTTAAGTGTATTTCATGGCGTTAAGTTCTTTCTACATCATCACACGAATGATGTAAATTGTAGTACACGAATGATGTAAATTGATACAGGGTGTGACCCTGTATCATGACCATTTATGCTGTTCTATTGTATTTCGGCTTCCTTGAGCTTGTTTCAGGTGTCTCAGGGAACTCTCTGTGGATGCTCTTTCCTTCTCAGGTAGTTAACTGGTTGATTCTTTAGGTTCAGTTGTCTCTCCCTACCACCTGAGCTCAGGTGCTGTAGCCTCATTTCTTAACTGTTTGATCTGAGCGATTTCTTAGAGTGACAGAGTTTTCTCCCCAGTAAGGTGGACACAGATCTTTCTCTAACGTGCTGTTATGTTGATGACAAGTTCATCCGTGTGAAGCCTTTAGAGTAATGCTTAGTGTGTAGGACGTGCTGAAACACCTGTCGTCAGTGTGATGATGTCGTCATCATCACAATGTGTGTTCTTTTAAAGTCACTGTGGACTTTGTCGTCTCTGAAGACACCAGTCTTGCTGTAACTCGTCTAGATAGTGACACTATGTCACTCACTGTGTTGAATGTAACACTTCTGCATAGACAACCCAGTGCTGGTTTTAATTTGTGTATTTTTCATGTATTTTCCACATACATGACAAATTCTTGTTGATTGCAGGATATCATAATCTTAGGAAAAAAGAGGAAATTTTAAATTAGATTAGAGACCAACAGATTGCTTCAAGCAGCTTTTAAGGATTTATCAGAATATTACTTCAACTGAATTGAGCTTTACCCCTCTCACCTCTTCTCATTTTGTGTGAAACTAAGAATCCTCCTCAGGGCCCATTGGTGGAACGTGTTTTCATTTCAGGCACAGTTGAGCTTCAAGGATGTGTTCCTAGATTTCACTCCTGAGGAGTGGGAATGCGTGGACCCTGCCCAGAGGACCTTGTACCAGGACGTGATGGTGGAGACCCTCAGGAACCAGCTGTCTGTGGGTGAGGATCACTTCCCTCTGAAGTGGGGATCTGCCCTGGGGTACCTCTGCATGTTCCCTCTGTACCTTTTGAGATCCCCTGTTTTTCTTGACTAAGCTCAAAAGCTTGTTGACTCACACATGTAAAGCTTCCTGATTGGCATCAGGAGTTTAAACTTGTCTTTCCTTCAGGTGACCTGCCCACTGTGTGATACACAGGGAGTTTCTCCACAGCTCGAGTGTTTATAAAGCTGATTTCAAACTTTGAAATATCCAGTTGCCTGTTTTCTAGCCCTGTGTTCTTGGTTCAGTAGTTCTTAGATAGGAACTAGATACCTGCTGCATGTTGTACTGTATATTATACTGTTCCCTGTTCATTCAGAAGAAGGCAGATCGTAAATTCATTTGAGAAGTATTTTTCTGTCGGTTTGTAATGTCCTCACTCCTTGGCTGACAAAAGAGCTGGATTCTACACCTGCCAATGCAGGAGACACGGGTTGGATCCTTGGTCTGGGAAGATCCCACACATCACAGAGCAGCTACGCCTCTGTGCCTCAACTACGAGCCAGCACTCTAGAGCCTGGAAGCTGCAACTACTGAAGCCCGTGCACCCAGGAGAAGCCGCAGCAAGGGAGGAGCATGAGCACTGCAACTGGAGCGTAGCCCCTACTTGCTGAACTTGGGGAAAAGGCCAAGCAGCAACGAACACTCACCCGAGCCAAAAGAAATGAATACACCAATGTGTTAAAAATAACAGATGCATTTATTAAAAAAGAGAGAGAGGGAGAGAGGTTGGATTCTGGAAGAAGCCACAGTATATAGCATTACTTCTGAGTAGGAATTTCTCTTTCTGATCTGAATGTTATCTCCATTCTTGTGGCACAAGGAAGAAGACCCCTGGATTGTGGAGAATGAAGTGCTAATAGCAATAATCCAGATGAGTGGGAAAGTATCTACAGTGTGATCACAGGTCAACTGTCACAAGGACAGAGAGGAAGCCACACCGTTCATGGGGTTTGGGTGGGAGAGTTCTGTGAGAAAACAGATGTTTAATGTTTGTGAACTCTTACAGGAGATTTTTCTTCTCCATAACTTAGGGCTCTGTTCTTCGACATGTGAAATGTACAGCACCCTCGAGTGGTGCTGTAGCACCCATGGAGATGAAGGCAAGATCTTTTTTTTAGGCTTGGACTGGGTCTTTTTTGCTGTGTGGACTTTTGTCTATTTGAGAAGAGTGAGGGCTATTCTCTAGTTGCGGGGAGCACGGTTTCTCATTGTGGTGGCTTCTTTTGTTGTGAAGCCCGGGCCCTAGGCACACAGGTTTGAGTAGTTCTACCATACAAGCTCAGTATCTGTGGCTCATCAACTTCTTCTCCGTTGCTGGGAGCCAGCATATTGCATATTGAGTGCATATTGCATATTGAGTGCAGCACTTTCCACAGCATCATCTTTCAGGATCTGGAATAGCTCAACTGGAATTCTATCACTGCCAGGAGCCAGCGTGAGGAGCTCCGCCCATGACAAAGGTCATGAGGAAGGAGGCTCGGCATACGCAAAGGCGGGATCGAGCTTCAGGAGTCCCCCTGGAAATTCTCGAGCATATACCCCCAAAACCAGAGTCTGCCTACTTTCTGCTTTGAGCTTTCACCTACACCTCTGACTTTACGGGGGGCTGTCCCCCACTACCTCTCTGAAAAAAGAGTTAGCTTACAGCTCCAGTTAATAATTCCTGGGTGTGACAGTGTTTAACCTACAAACTCCTTTGGAAATCCTCTAGCCTGCCTGAATAGGTTTTTCCGGCCACATGTGATTGTTCAGAGCCTCCCAACTGTGAGAGGCAGGAGATGTTCTAAACTGTCTAAACACAGATTCTTTTGAGTAGTTAAAAGATTGATTAGAAATTGTATTGGTGAAGGGACTTTCACTTGCTGGGCCAATGTTTGCTGCTAAGTTTCCATATCTCTTACCTGCTGTGTCCCTGGCAGTGTATTGATTAATATAATTGGTGTAAGTAGTAGCTTTAATGTTTGTAACCTGGGACCCTTGAGTTAATTCTTTTTCTTGTTATAGCCCACCACACCTTTGTGCTGTAGGAATGCAACTTTATCTAATGCTTTTGGAGGGTGGCTCCTGACCAATCACCTTTAGAGAAAAATAAGTTTTCTGAAGAAAAGGTCTTAAAATGTTAACAGGCCTCTGGGCCAGAAGATGATGCAAATCACCTAAGCTTTTGCATATGATAAGTTTGCAGGAAGAAAGCCTGGCTTGCTGCCTGACTCTACCCCTTCCCCCATTATCCTCTATGCATAACTTAAGGTATAAAAACTACTTTGAAAAATAAAGTGCGGGCCTTGTTCACCGAAACTTGGTCTCACCATGTCATTCTTTCTCTTACCTTCTGGCTGAATTATTCAGCCTCTTTTCTCCACTGAATTTCCTCACTGAGCTATCCTCATTCTATTACTCTTTATATCCTTAATTAACGTTTAATTAAGCAATTGTCTCCCAATCTTCGCCTACACCGTCTCTCCTTTGAATACCCTGGATCAGCCGGGGCTGGTCCCCGGCACTCCGTGACATGTGAGATGTTCCCAGAACAAGAATCGAACCCATGTCTCCCACATTACTAAGCAGATTCTTACCATGGAGCCACCAGGGTGTTAGGGAAATTAAATAAATAGTCTTGTTTAGGCTTAAAGCAGAGAAGGCAATGGCACCCCACTCCAGTACTCTTGCCTGGAAAATCCCATGGACGGAGGAGCCTGGTGGGCTGCAGTCCGTGGGGGCACTAAGAGTCGGACACGACTGAGCGACTTCACTTTCACTTTTCACTTTCATGCATTGGAGAAGGAAATGGCAACCCACTCCAGTGTTCTTGCCTGGAGAATCCCAGGGACAGGGGAGCCTGGTGGGCTGCTGTCTATGGGGTCACACAGAGTCGGACATGACTGAAGCAACTTAGCAGGCTTAAAGACAAAGCAGTGCATTCCTCTTACCTTGCTTCTAACCTGCATGGAAACTGCCCTGAGTGTGAATGTCCTGACTGTCTCCTGTGAGTGCAAGTCTTGCAGCACCATAGATAAGGGACAAATCTTGAGATTGTTCAGCCTTTGCAGGGGCCCTTGCCAACCAAGGCCAAATTTACCTGTTACTCCAGGTGTTTCTTGACTTCCTACTTTTGCATTCCAATCCCCTATAATGAAAAGGACATCTTTTGGGGTGTTAGTTCTAAAAGGTCTTGTAGGTCTTCATAGAACCGTTCAACTTCAGCTTCTTCAGCATTACTGGTTGGGGCATAGACTTGGATTACTGTGATATTGAATGGTTTGCCTTGGCAACGAACAGAGATCATTCTGTCATTTTTGAGATTGCATCCAAGTACTGCATTTCGGACTCTTTAGTTGGCCATGATGGCTACTCCATTTCTTCTGAGGGATTCCTGCCCTCAGTAGTAGATATAACGGTCATCTGAGTTAAATTCACGCATTCCAGTCCATTTCAGTTTGCTGATTCCTAGAATGTCAACATTCACTCTTGCCATCTCTTGTTTGACCACTTCCAATTTGCCTTGATTCATGGACCTGACATTCCAGGTTCCTATGCAATATTGCTCTTTACATCATCGGACCTTGCTTCTATCACCAGTCACATCCACAGCTGGGTATTGTTTTTGCTTTGGCTCCATCCCTTCATTCTTTCTGGAGTTATTTCTCCACTGATCTCCAGTAGCATATTGGGCACTTAATGACCTGGGGAGTTTCCCTTTCAGTATCCTATCATTTTGCCTTTTCATACTGTTCATGGGGTTCTCAAGGCAAGAATACTGAAGTGGTTTGCCATTCCCTTCTCCAGTGGACCACAGTCTGTCATCTCTCCACCATGACCCGCCCGTCTTGGGTTACCCCACAGGCATGGCTTAGTTTCTTTGAGTTAGACAGGGCTGTGGTCCTAGTGTGATTAGATTGACTAGTTTTCTGTGAGTATGGTTTCAGTGTGTCTGCCCTCTGATGCCCTCTTGCAACACCTACCATCTTACTTGGGTTTCTCTTACCTTGGGTGTGGGATATCTCTTCATGGTTGCTCCAGCAAAGTGCAGCCGCTGCTTCTTACCTTGGATGAGGGGTATCTCCTCACTGCCGGCCTTCCTGACCTTCAACGTGGGATAGCTTCTCTAGGCCCTCCTGCGCCCGCGCAGCCACCACTCCTTGGACGCGTGGTTGGTCCTCCCGGCCGCCGTTCCTGACCTTGGACGTGGGGTAGCTCCTCTCAGCCGCAGCCCCTGACCACGGACTTGGGTAGCTTTTCTCCGCCGTTCCTGCGCCATTGCAGCCTGGCACTCTCAGCCACTGCCCCTGACCTCAGATGTGGGGTAACTCCTCTTGGCTGCTGCCCTTCGGGCATGGGGTCCTCCCGGCTTTTGCCCCTGACCTCGGACGTGGGGTAGCTCCTCTTCGGCCGCACTTAGTGAGCTGGTCGCAGGTGCTACCGCACTTGGAACACGGAATGAAGCAGGGCAAAGACTAATAGAGTTTTGTCAAGAAAATGCACTGTTCATAGCAAACACCCTCTTCCAACAACGCAAGAGAAGACTCTACACATGGACATCACCAGATGGTCAACACCGAAATCAGATTGATTATATTCTTTGCAACCAAAGATGGAGAAGCTCTATACAGTCAGCAAAAACAAGACCAGGAGCTGACTGTGGCTCAGATCATGAACTCCTGATTACTAAATTCAGACTTAAATGGAAGAAAGTAGGGAAAACCACTAGGCCATTCAGGTATGACCTAAATCAAATCCCTTATGATTATACAGTGGAAGTGAGAAATAGATTTAAGGGCCTAGATCTGATGGATAGAGTGCCTGATGAACTGTGGAATGAGGTTCATGACATTGTACAGGAGACAGGGATCAAGACCATCCCCATGGAAAAGAAATGCAAAAAAGCAAAATGGAAAAAAAAAAAAAAGCAAAATGGCTGTCTGGGGAGGCCTTACAAATAGCTGTGAAAAGAAAAGGGAAAAGCAAAGGAGAAAAGCAAAGATATAAGCATCTGAATGCAGAGTTCCAAAGAATAGCAAGAAGAGATAAGAAAGCCTTCCTCAGCCATCCATGCAAAGAAATAGAGGAAAACAACAGAGTGGGAAAGACTAGAGATCTCTTCAAGAAAATTAGAGACACCAAGGGAACATTTCATGCAAAGATGGGCTCGATAAAGGACAGAAGTGGTATGGACCTAACAGAAGCAGAAGATATTAAGAAGAGGTGGCAAGAATACACAGAAAAACTGTACAAAAAAGATCTTCATGACCAAGATAATCACGATGGTGTGATCACTCACCTAGAGCCAGACATCCTGGAATGTGAAGTCAAGTGGGCCTTAGAAAGCATCACTACGAACAAAGCTAGTGGAGGTGATAGAATTCCAGTTGAGCTCTTTCAAATCCTGAAAGATGATGCTGTGAAAGTGCTGCACTCAATATGCCAGCAAATTTGGAAAAGTCAGCAGTGGCCACAGGACTGGAAAAGGTCAGTTTTCATTCCAATCCCAAAGAAAGGCAATGCCAAAGAATGCTCAAACTACTGCACAATTGCACTCATCTCACATGCTAGTAAAGTAATGCTCAAAATTCTCCAAGCCAGGCTTCAGCAATATGTGAACCGTGAACTTCCTGATGTTCAAGCTGGTTCTAGAAAAGGCAGAGGAACCAGAGATGAAATTGCCAACATCCGCTGGATCATGGAAAAAGCAAGAGAGTTCCAGAAAGACATCTATTTCTGCTTTATTGACTATGCCAAAGCCTTTGACTGTGTGGATCACACTAAACTGTGGAAAATTCTTCAAGAGATGGGAATACCAGACCACCTGACCTGCCTCTTGACAAATCTTTATGCAGGTCAGGAAGCAACAGTTAGAACTGGACATGGAACAACAGACTGGTTCCAAATAGGAAAAGCAGTTCGTCAAGGCTGTATATTGTCACCCTGCTTACTTAACTTATATGCAGAGTACATCGTGAGAAACGCTGGACTGGAAGAAGCACAAGCTGAAATCAAGATTGCCGGGAGACATGTCAGTAACCTCAGATATGCAGATAATACCACCCTTATGGCAGAAAGTGAAGAGGAACTCAAAAGCCTCTTGATGAAAGTGAAAGTGGAGAGTGAAAAAGTTGGCTTAAAGCTCAACATTCAGAAAACGAAGATCATGGCGTCCGGTCCCACCACTTCATGGGAAATAGATGGGAAACAGTGCAAACAGTGTCAGACTTTATTTTGGGGGGCTCCAAAATCACTGCAGATGGTGACTGCAGCCATGAGATTCAAAGATACTTACTCCTTGGAAGGAAAGTTATGTCCAACCTAGATAGCATATTCAAAAGCAGAGACATTACTTCGCCAACAAAGATTCATCTAGTCAAAGCTATGGTTTTTCCAGTGGTCATGTATAATGTGAGAGTTGGACTGTGAAGAAGGCTGAGCGCCGAAGATTTGATGCTTTTAAACTGTGGTGTTGGAGAAGACTCTTGAGAGTCCCTTGGACTGCAAGGAGATCCAACCAGTCCATTCTGAAGGAGATCGGCCCTGGGATTTCTTTGAAGGGAATGATGCTAAAGCTGAAACTCCAGTACTTCGGCCACCTCACGAGAAGAGTTGACTCATTGGAAAAGACTCTGATGCTGGGAGGGATTGGGGGCAGGAGAAGAAGGGGACGACAGAGGATGAGATGGCTGGATGGCATGACTGACTCGATGAACATGAGTCTGAGTGAACTCTGGGAGTTGGTGATGGACAGGGAGGCCTGGCGTGCTGCGATTCATGGGATCGCAAAGAGTCGGACACGACTGAGCGACTGAACTGAACTGAACTTGCCAACCAACCCCAGGCTTAGCAGCATCCAAGTTGGCTCCTGGATCCTCCTCTCTGCCTACCATGAGGTAAATAAAGGTAACTTAAAACCGTCTAACGAGAAGTTACAACTGAGAAAACAACTACACATTTGTAAAGATGATTATCCATATTACAATGTCACTTTATATTTTGGCTGATGAAGTCTTCACTTTTTAAATCGACTCTCTTTAGCCAGCCCACAGCTCCAATAGTGTCCCCCATTGCCCTTTCTCTCTCCATTCTTTGTCCTGTTTTGGCCTGACACCCCTCCCAACCCCTCTGTCTCCCTCTCCATCAGCTGGTCCCCTTCTAACTGCCCCAGTCTCTGAGTGGGGAGGGGGAGCCCAGGTTCCCCCACTCTAGCAAGTTTGTTTATCCCTTTAGATTCTTCTGATTAAAGACCCCCATCTCCCTGGAGGGAAGTTCCAAGATTTTTATCAATCCTTCTGTCCCTGTTATCACAGTCAATTTGAGCACTATTTGATCTGTATTTTAGCCGTAAAGCTATGACTATAGAAAGGAAAGATAGCTTGTTTGACACAGGATGGCCATGATATTGTTTCGACTCTGGAGAAAACTGGTTAAGATGAATTTTTTTTCTTTGAAAGTGCAAATCCGGTTCTTTTTACATATGGAATTAAAAACAGCAAGCTTGTTAAAAAGACCTGCCGAAAAAAAAGCTGAAAGTTAACCTTTGCCAGGGCTTCCCAGATGACTCTAGTGGTAAAGAACCTTAGAGCCCCTGGGGGAGACACAGGAGATGTGGATTTGACCCCTGGGTAGGGAAGATCCCCTGGAGGAGTGAATGGCAACCCACTCCAATATTCTTGCCTGGAGAGTCCCATCATGGACAGAGGAGCCTGGTGGGCTAGAGTCCACGGGGTTGCAGGGGGTTGGACAGGACTGAATCGACCCTGCATAGTGTGCAAACTTTGCCATGTCCTGGGAATAAGTAACCCATTTTTCCAGAGATTTCAGTCTTGGGCAAATTAGAATTTTAAACCACAGGGCAGGGGATGGGAAGAAAAAGGTGAAAGAGATTGTAAATCTCAAGCAGGAAAGTATGAAAGCTCTCATGTCTGTCGATGTGCATTTATGTTTGTCTCAGTGTGTGTCTTTGTTTTTGGATAATATTGCTGAGGTTAATTTGTAAATTAGCTCTAATTCAATTGTTTGTAAAAAAAAAAAAAAGTAAGCACTTACAAATCAAACAATTACAAGAGAAATTAACCTAAATGAATTTCAGGTTCACATGAAGTGGGAAATATTCAATATTAAATATCTATTATTAATGTTTGTTTGCTAATCTAATTAAGACATGTCTTGTGTCTTCAACATTGTCTAATACTTTTATTGTACCTAGGTTTAATGTTAAGTAAGTTTGTCAACACTTAAAGTAACTCGAGTGAAGAAAGTTTTAAGGAAAGAATGCAAATGCGATTGGAGATTTTAGATAAACTCTGTTAGGAATGATTATACTTTAGAAATGTCTGTCTAAAATAATCTCTGCAGATTTGAATAACCTGAGTTTCTAGGGTTGTGCTAAACTAAGTGATGGGGCAGCTGGTCACATGGTGAGGGGTGGGGGTGGTAAAGGGGGCCGCTCTAGCCTGCGGCCTGTGTCTATGGTCGGGCCCATAGCTTCCAGCTGCCTAGGACAGACCTCGAGTGTATGGCGCTGCAGGAACCAGCTCCAGGATCTGGATAACGGGCCGACCCTGCAGCTCCTGACACGGGGCGAGGGTCTCCTCTGGTCTGAGAATGGCTACCTCCTGATATGAGCCAGTGGCTGAGATTGGTGTCGGTGCCTATGGGACAGTGTACAAGGCCCGTGATCTCCACAGTGGCCACTTCATGGCCCTCAAGAGTGTAAGAGTCCCCAGTGGAGGTAGTGCTGGCGGGGGCCTGCCCATCAGCACCGTTTGGGAGGTGGCCTTACTGCAGCGTCTGGAGGCTTTTGAGCATCCCAATGTTGTCAGGCTCATGGACGTCTGTGCAACGGCCTGAACTGACCGGGAGACCAAAGTGACCCTGGTGTTTGAGCATGTGGACCAAGACCTAAGGACACATCTGGACAAGGGACCCCCACCAGACTTGCCAGTGGAGATCACAAAGGATCTGATGCACCAGTTTCCAAGAGGCCTGGATTTCCTTCATGCCAACTGCATCGTTCACCGAGACCTGAAGCCAGAGAACATTCTGGTGACAAATGGTGGGACAGTCAAGCTGGCTGCCTTTGGCCTGGCCAGAATCCACAGCTACCAGATGGCACTTACACCTATGGTTGTTACAGTCTGGTATCGTGCTCCAGAAGTTCTTTTGCAGTCTACATATGCAACACCCGTGGACATGTGGAGCGTTGGCTGTATCTTCGCAGAGATGTTTCGTCGAAAGCCTCTCTTCTGTGGAAACTCTGAAGCTGACCAGTTAGGCAAAATCTTTGACCTGATCGGACTGCCCCCAGAGGATGACTGGACCCGAGAGGTCTCTCTACCCCAAGGAGCCTTTTCCCCCAGAGGGCCCCGCCCAGTGCAGTCGGTGGTCCCTGAGCTGGAGGAATCTGGAGCACAGCTGCTGCTGGAGATGCTGACTTTTAACCCACACAAGCGAATCTCTGCCTTCCAAGCCCTGCAGCAGTCTTATCTACACAAGGCAGAAGGTGACGCAGAGTGAGCAACAGAATGGCTGGAACAGAACCAAGGCGAGAGACACCAAATTTCCCTTCCTTTGAACACTTGAGTGGAGAGCCCCACCACTGAGAAGGCAACCTCTGCCTTCACCTCTGAAGCTATGCAGACTCCTCCTCCAACTTTTTACAGAGGATATTTTACTGCCTTAACGATATTTCCCTCCCACCCTTCTTTTTGAGGCTTATCCTTATCCCGTGTCCTTACACCAAGGGATATGTCCCTTGTTCTCCCCTTCTAAATACCTTTATATTGGGATCCTTTTTTATACAGGACAAACAAAATAAATAAATAAATAAACTAAGTGATGAAAGTTCATTGAATATCTAGGTCATTTCCAAATAAAATAAGATTCTGAAACACAGATTACTGAAAACTCATTTCCTCTTACAGACAAACTAAAGAGATTTTGGACTATTAATGAATACGTTTGGTGCCACCCTGAGATGTTCTCTATAAGAAAGCAAATATTCTTAGACATTATCAATGGTATTTATGTTCATCAGTCTACAAAATGCTAATATAACGGACAGCTCATGGTTGCTTAAGGAAAGTAAGATGTGTGTTTTTAGAAAGAAAGGTATGAGGAATGTGGGCCAATCACCTTGCTTTGTCCCCCCCGGTTAATTTGTCTCAGGACCCTCCCCTTGGGTACACAGGCACACCCTGGATCTTGAAGTAAAGGCTTCTCAGAGGAGCAAAACTCATTATGGCCTGGACTGATCCTCTGACTTTTAACTCCAAGGCACCTTTCTGCACTTGTGTACTGTCTCCTTCATCAGACAGGGTTTTTTCCTTTCTTTGTCCTTGCCATGACTGTTCCCTTGAATTAAGAGACAAACTGCCTGTTTACCCTGTTTTTGTTGGCTGTAAATTCCTCAACCGGAGCCGACCTATCTCTTATCTCAGGGCATGCAAGAGGAGGGTAGCTGACTGTAGATGTCCAACCTGCAGGCCTTCCAACTCCTACCTCAAAATTACATTTTATTAAGGAAAATGGAAAGTACTTCTGACCTACAGATGGCTGTTTCTAAATGAACAAAGTGATTTTTTTTTTTTAAGAGAGAGGTTTCATGGAAAGTGGACTCCACGAAAACAGGTCCCAGAAGGCAAGGTCTTTATATGTTCTGCAACAATCTGTCATTTGTCTCCTGTCAATTTTGTTGCTTGACTTTGGGTAGCATGTGATGAGCTATTTCAAAGGGATTTACTTCCCCTTGTCCCCCTCCTGTGGTAATTAGTGCTGTTAGGTGGCATAGACTCTTGCGTGTTTTATAGAAAAAATTAGGTTATTACTATTATTATTTTTTTTGCTGTGACAATGGCAGTCTGGTTCCTAGTTCCCCATTCATGATGTAATCTGTGCCCCCTACAGTGGAAGCACATGGTCCTAACTACTGGACCTCAGGGAGTTTGCCTCAAAGGTTACTTTTGCTTAAAAGATATATTTACTTCCTGTCATGCTTATTGTGACATGTCTCTTTGTCTACATTACATCTTGTATGTTGTTATTTTACATTTCGTTCCCAAGAGAGTTGTCTCTGACTCTAGTTAACTAAGTTTTCCAATCACATTCCTTTATCTTCATAACAGTATGTTAAAATTTTATTTAAAATTTATTTGTTTTTGGCTGCACTGGGTCTTTGTTGCTTCAGGGGCTTTTCTCTACTTGCAGCGAGCAAGGGCTACCCTCTAGTTACAGTGCATGGACTTCTCATTCTAGTGTATTCTCTTGTTGCAGTGCGTGGTCTCTGTGTGTTTGCGCAGAAGTTGTGACTCCCCAGCTCTAGAGCACAAAATCATCACTTGTGGCCTACAGGCTTAGTTGTTCTCAGGCATGTGGGAATTTCCCGGATCAAGGATCAAACCTGTGTGCCCTACCTGCACTAACAGGCGGATTCTTTACCTCTGAGCCACAAGGGCAGCCCCAAAGCTTGTTCCTTTACATATATCTTGGAGCCAATGAACTGGGTGAGTTTAGGTTACTGTGTAGATAGGGAGTTGATGTATTGAATGATTATTGTGTAAGCAAAGAATGTTTCACTCATTTTTTGTTTTTTAAAAATGATGGTCTTTTTGTATTACACAATAGAACTGACATGAACCACTTATTAATGTCTTAAAATGCCTATATGTCTATCTACTGATAGATTTCTAAGAGGTATTTAGAAAAGTATTAATTTTTTATTTTTAAAATTATTTTAGGGAATTCCCTGACAGTCCAGTGGATAGGATTCAGGAGTTTCACTCCAGTGAGCCTGGATTTAATCCATGGTCAGGGAACCAAGATCTCATAAGCCATATGGTCCAGCAAATATATATATATAGTTATAGAATTCTTTATTTTCTCAATGCAGTATTTATTGACCAGTTACTAACTGCCATTTATTTTTTACATTATTCATTAGAATGCTTCTTTTGCATTGTTTACCATTCCAGTGTGTTGCCTGATTGATGCTTGTTTGCTCAGTTGCTCAGTCCTGTCTGACTCTTTGTGATCTCATGGACTGTAGGCCACCAAGCTTTCCTATCCATGGAATTTTTTTCAGGCAAGAATAGTGCACTCGGTTGTGATTTCCTGCTCCAGGGGATTTTCCCACCCAGGGATTATATCCCACTGTGCCGTGTCTTCTGCATTGGCCGGCAGTTTCTTTACCACTGAGTCACCTCTATAGTCCTGTATGTTCTTTACCATTTAAATATGTATAAATATGCATAAAGTATGTACAATATACCATTAGTTTCTCCTCAATTATGAGACAGCAGCATGTTTAGTACAAAGTAGGATGAGCTTTGAGGTCATGGTGGGAAAATATGTTTTCTTTGCAAACTGACATGAGTTTGCATAAAATGAATGTTTTCTGATTGTGTTTGAAACTACATTACCCTAAAGTTAATTTGAATTACATATGATCACTCTTTTTTTAAAGAGTTCTATTCCTTTAGTGTTCTATAGTTTTAAGATCATCATTGCGAAGATTCGTAATTCTGTTCAGGATGGATATGACTTTTGGTATAATATCATGTGTTTGATAAGAAATAATTTATTTATGAATTGTAACTAATAGAATACCTGTGGTTCTTTATGTCTTATAGATATGTCTCATATACATATGACCAAGAAATTACAAGCAAAAGCAAACAGTGGTAAAAGGGAAATTTTTCAAAGAGTGATGTTTGGAAGAGCTGAAAGCCTTGAAATCAAAGATTTTCGCCTCAGGAAGATCCAGGAAAATATACATGACTTTGATTGTTTGTGGACAGATGATGAAAGAAATGACAAAGGATTGTCTACATCCCATAACAAAACCTCACTGATGGAAGAGATCATTATAGTAGAAGTGATGCAGGAAATAGACCTTTTGAAAGGCATGGATCAACCTTTCAGGATGAATTGCAGATGGTACAATCTGAAGGGATAATTTTTGAATGTAGTCAAGTTGTGACAAATGTCAGCACCTCAGGTTTATTGTCTCAGAGAACTCGTAATGTCTGCAAAGGCTTTTCTCATAAACATGAAAATGCTGTTATGCATCCTTCAGAACTGTTACCAGACCATGAACCACAAAAGAAAAGACCTTACAAACGTAATGAGTGTGACATAACCTTTCTTCAGGACTCAGAACTCACTAGACATCAAAGAATCCATACTGGAGGAAAACCATATAAATGCGATGTGTGCGATAAGGCTTTTTTTTTTTTTTTTTAACTTTACAATATTGTATTAGTTTTGCCAAATATCGAAAATGAATCCGCCACAGGTATACCTGTGTTCCCCATCCTGAACTCTCCTCCCTCCCCATACCCTCCCTCTGGATCATCCCAGTGCACCAGCCCCAAGCATCCAGTATCGTGCATCGAACCTGGACTGGTGACTCGTTTCATACATGATATACATGTTTCAATGCCATTCTCCCAAATCTCCCCACCCTCTCCCTCTCCCGCAGAGTCCATAAGACTAATCTATACATCAGTGTCTCTTTTGCTGTCTCGTACACAGGGTTATTGTTACCATCTTTCTAAATTCCATATATATGCGTTAGTATACTGTATTGCTGTTTTTCTTTCTGGCTTACTTCACTCTGTATAATAGGTTCCAGTTTCATCCATCTCATTAGAACTGATTCAAATGTATTCTTTTTAATGGCTGAGTAATACTCCATTGTGTATATGTACCACAGCTTTCTTATCCCTTCATCTGCTGATGGGTATCTAGGTTGCTTCCATCAAGACAGTATGGTACTGGCACAAAGACAGAAATATTGATCAATGGAACAAAATAGAAAGCCCAGAGATAAATCCATGCACATATGGACACCTTGTCTTTGACAAAGGAGGCAAGAATATACAATGGATTAAAGAGAGTCTCTTTAACAAATGGTGCTGGGAAAACTGGTCAACCACTCATAAAAGAATGAAACTAGAACACTTTCTAGCACCATACACAAAAATAAATTCAAAATGGATTAAAGATCTCAATGTAAGACCAGAAACTATAAAACTCCTAGAGGAGAACATATGCGACAAGGCTTTTAATCAAACCACAAAAGTTGCAATGCATTGGAGAATTTATACTGGAGAGAAACCACATAAATGTGATGTATGTGGCAAGGCCTTTAATCAAGCTGCAAAATTTGTAATTCATTGGCGATATCATATGAGAGAGAAACCATATAAATGTGATGTATGTGGCAAGGCCTTTAGTCAAACTTCAAACCTTGCAGTTCATCAGAGAATTCATACTGGAAAGAAGCCATACAAATGCAATGTATGTCGCAAGGCGTTTAGTCATACTGCAAACCTTACTATTCATCGCAGACTTCATACTGGGGAGAAACCATATAAATGTGATGTATGTGGCATGGCCTTTAATGAAGCTGCAAAGCTTGCAGTTCATCAGAGATTCCATACAGGAGAGAAACCACATAAATATCATATTTGTGGCAGAGCCTTTAGTCAAACTTCAAACCTTGCAGTTCATCGGAGAATTCATACTGGAGAGAAACCATATAAATGTGATGTGTGTGGCAAGGCCTTTAATCAAACTACAAGACTTGAACTTCATCAGAGAATTCATACTGGAAAGAAGCCATACAAATGCAATGTATGTGACAAGGCATTTAGTCATACTGCCAACCTTACTGTTCATCAGAGACTTCATACTGGAGAGAAACCATATAAATGTGATATATGTAGCAAGGCTTTCAGAGTAAGTTCAAACCTTGCTGTTCATCGGAGTGTTCATACTGGAGAGAAACCATATAAATGTGATGTATGTGGCAAGGCATTTAGTCATACTGGAAAACTTGGTTTTCATCAGAGTTCATATTGGAGAGAAACCATATAAATGAGGTATATGTGGCAGGGCTTTCAGTGTGAATGCAAACCTTGCAGTTCATCAGAGAATTCATACTGGAGAGAACCTCAGAAATATAAAAATTTTGACAAACCATTTAGGCACAGTCATCCATAACTCATCATCAGGCAGTTCAGACAGGAGAGAAATCATATAAATATGATGTATATGGTTAGTGCTTTATTTGAAATGATGAACTTAGAAACCATCAGAGAATTCATACTAGAGAGAAACATTAGAAATGTGACAGTTGTGAGAAACATTAGAAATATGACAGTTGTGAGAAACATTTTAGTGCAAATGTCATGAGTGTGACAAAGCCTTTAGTCAGTGCTCAGGCCTTATAATTCAGAGAATTCCTACTGCATAGAAAAGATACAAGTGAAATGAATGTGGCAGTTTCTAGTGCATGTTCAGCATTAACTGCACATTAGGCAGTTCATACAGGAGAGAAACCACATAAATGTTATTATGTGGCAAACCCTTCAGTCACAAGGAATGATGTTGCAGATCATCTGAGACTCCATACGGCAGTGAAAACTTAGACATGTAGAGAATGTGGTAAAATATATCAACTTTTTGACCCCCAGAAAATTCAAACTGGAGGAAAACTACACAAATGTGTTAGGTGTGGGAATGCTTTGATTCTGTGTTCAGGCCTAACTCACCATCACTTAATTGTTTTTTTTGTTTTTTCAATATTGTGATGGTTTTTGCTGTACATCAACATGAATAGGCCATAGGCGTACATATGTCCCCTCCCTCCTGAACCCACCTGTCTCACCACCGTATTCCTCCAGATTGTCCCAGAGCACTCGCTCATTCATCAAACTCCCACTGGCTCTTTTACATATGGTAATATATATGTTTCAGTGGTAATCTCTTAAATCCTGCCATCCTATTTCTTTTGTTTTTTTTCAATAGTTTTTCCTTAGCGTTACTTTTTCAATCCACATGTTATGACCCAGATTTAATGTTTAATTTACATTTCCTTTCTGCCTTACACTAACAAATACATAAGTCAGTGGGTTATTTTGAGACTTTTGTAACATTAAAATGCACATAGACAATTACAGGGAACATAGTAGGTGCCCTGTAAATGTAAAGAAAGACAGTTCCTTTACAATTTGAGTTCAGTCACATAATACACATAGGAATATTTATAAATATCGCCAAGTTGATAATTTTGATGAAAATAAATTCTAATGTCTTCTTAAGACTTTATATTTTACAATATGCTTTGTTGTCCACAACTGACAGATCTTTCAGAAACAGACAACAAAAAATAAGAGAAAATATATTACAATTTTCAACAAGAAGTAAATTGCCTAATTACCGTCAAGTGATCATATAGTAATTTGACATTCCATTACATTGAAGTACTGACTTAAGTATTATATATTATGATGTAAACAAGTTTTTCTCATATAAGTATTTTAAGCTTTGTCATCATAAGCATGGAAAAGAAACTTTTATAAAGAAGAGTGCATTTCTCATTAAAACTTTTTTTCTCTCTTTAATAATCTTTAAAATTTATTTTTGGCTATGCTAAGTCTACATTGTGCTGGCTTCTTTCTCTTTTTGCAGCAATTGGGCTATGAATTCTCCACACAAACTTGGCTGGGGTATGGTTGGAGACTGGCGTTTTGATGCTTCTTTTGGTCAGTCCAGAGGACTCAGTCTTTTTTTTTTTTTGGCCATGCTGAGCCTCTTTTTACTGCATGTGGGCTTTCTCTAGTTGTAGCAAGGAGAAGCAACTTTCTAGTTTCTTGTGTGCAGGCTTCTCTTTGCTGTGGCTACTGTTTGTTGTTGCAGAGCACAGGCTGTAGAGCACAGGCTCAGTACTTGTGTTGCACGGGCTTAGTTGCTCCGAGGCATGTGGTATCCTCTCAGACCAGGGATCAAACCCGGGTCCTATGCATTGGGAGGTGGATTATTTACCACTAGACCACCAGGGAAGTTCTACTCAGTGTCTTTTAACTGGGTGCTATGCATGTTAAAACACTGCCAAACAAAATTGGGGTCATCAAACAATAACCTGAAAACCAGGAGAGACTCCCCCAAACTTCTCTGGACTTGCTGAAGAGGTGGATGGACCCAAGAGACCCTTCCTGAAATACCAAGGCCAGAATGTCCAAAGCACAGTAGGGTGCCTGCTTTTCTCAATCCTGCTTTGCCCTCAGGGTGCACTTTCGCTGGGTCACTGCAGTGACTAATAAGCTTGATCCTTGAAGAAGTGGAATGTCGAGACATTTTTCTCCTTAGAAGTGTTAGTATGAAGTAGCCCTTTCTAAGAGTTGTGTGTTTCACATTCTAGCTTGTCATCCCTACATACAGCCAGTTCTTGTTTACTTAAACTGCTTAAATTCTAATTGCAGGAATATTCCTGGGTCCAGCCAGCACCCCACATCCAGCCCCACCCCACCAGCACCCCACATCAACCCCCACCCAACCCCAACCTGGCCACCAGACCAGGTTTCAGTTCCCAGGCCTCTGAATCACTTCCGCCTCAACAGCAGGACTCCACGTACAGTTTGGTTCAGTCGCTCAGTCATGTCCGACTCTTTGTGACACCATGGACTGCAGCACGCCAGGCCTCCCTGTCCATCACCAATTCCCAGAGTTTACTCAAACTCATTGTGTCGGTGATCCCATCCAACCATCTCATCCTCTGTTGTCGGACATGCAGGACTCCAAATGTTATGTCAAAACCTTTCTTTCCATTGTGATTATCCCACAGAATTTTAAGGTTTTATTAAAAGTGTTACAGTTACTTAAACCAATGAGCAATCAATGGTGCAATATGAGACGTGAGGAACCCTCAAGTACTACTTAACCCTGACAAGAGACCTCTGGAACCAAACGGAGGAACAAGCAGGAAGGTGTGCCCTGCTCGCTCGGCCCTGCTCAGCCCCCTTCTGTGTTCATCTCTTCTTTCCTGCAGCCATTCACAGGTTAGGAAGTCAGAGTATCTCCCTGTGAGCTCAACAAAGGCACTTTAGTTTAACAGTCAGGCCAAGAGGTAGGGTCCTCTGAGGCCAGCCATTATGGATGATTACAATAACCACAGCAGTGAGAAGCAAGGCAAAGAAACCGTTGCAACTTGGAATCAGAATTGGCTCTTCCCTGCAACAGTTGTGGGATCACGTTGTGTGGAACTGTTGACAAGGGTGGTCTCAGTTTTGACTGGAGGACCTGGATGTGGGCTGATGGCTAATTGTGGGTTGCCTGGAAGGGTGGGCATGCCATAGTGTCTTAGCTCAATTTACTTGGGACACAGACACTGTGACTGAGGTTTGTCTGCGTTGGTTGATTGGGAAGGTCATGATCACACCTGTGGAGGAAGGAAGGAAGTGGAACTGGGAAGAGGACTGTTACCCTGCAGTGTGTTAGAATCAAGGCCTGAGCTGAGCCCACAGGGAGGGATGGGTGCGTTGGTCCTGGAGGTGGGATCCAGAAGGTTCCCCACAGCATTGACTCCATGGAGTGGATTTTGTGATGTCTTTTGGAAGGGCAAGAATCACTATGCAATCTTAAAATACTGTTGGTAAAATCCCGGAGATGATAATGTTGGTTACTTTTAGTATTCTCTGTTATTTTGAGTTGTAATGAAGAAGGTTTCTGATGGATTTGGAAGGGGAAAAAGACCTTGGAGTGTATCTTTGGAAGTTGTTGAAGTCTCACTGGGACATGTGCATCAGCATACACATTTGTTTTTATTATTGGAGTTCAGAGATGACAGTTTTTGGGCTGGCTGAGGTCACTGTGACTGATAAGAAGCTGTCTTGAATCCGGTTTGCTTCTCGGGCGCCTTCATGTGTATTATTCCATCATAAATGCATGAGTTGTTAAACCTTGGCATCTTTTTGAGGATTGCACAGCACGATGGATGGATTATTACTGAATGTGTGGAGAGTGTGTTGAACCAGATGAAATTTCATAAGGGTCTTTCAACCTAGAAGGAAAATGGTGCTAAACTTTGATGGCAGAGGGATTTCATTAGGGAGGGGCCATTAAATCTCAGGATGTAAGGAAAGATCGGGCTCCCCAGGTGGTGCTAGTGATAAAGAATCACCTGCCAATGCAGGAGACATAAGAGACATGGGTTTGATCCCTGAGTCGGGAGGAGGGCATGGCAACCTACTCCATGGGCAGAGGAGTCTGGTGGACTACAGTCCATAGGGTCGCAAAGAGCCAGACATGACTGAAGTGACTTAGCTCACGGGCACAGGGAAGGATTATTCGTAGACTCCGAGGACCATCAGCTCCATAGCAACCTGTAGTACAAAGGCTTCTTCTGCAGATGATGCAGCTGCTATTTCTTGCTGCCAGTGCAGTGGGGTTCTCTCCATGTCTTTCCAAACCACGTGCATGTGCCGCATACTTGCACAATACAGATAAACAGGAACTCTTGTGAATGGTTGGTGGGAATGTAAATAGTACATGGAAAACAGTACGGAGGTTCCTCAAATATTAAAAAGAACATGCATAGGATCTCAGAGTCTCACTTCTGATTATATACCCAAAGAAGCAGAATCAGTGTATTTTAAAAAATATTTATTTATTTGACTCCAGTGGGCCTTAGTTGTGGATCACGAGATCCTTTTTGCATCACGCAGGACCTTTCATCCTGGCAGGGGGCTCTGGAGTATGCCGGCTCTGTCTTTGCGGTACCTGGGCTTAGTTGCTCTGCTGCATGTGGGATCTTACATCCCCAACCAAGGATTGAACAAGGATTGAGTCCCCTTTGTTGCAAGGCAGGTTCTTAACCTGGAATTCCTGTGCCCACCAGGAATGTCCTGTGAAAAATCAGTGTTTTGAAGGAGTTACCTGCATTCGTATAATCAGTATTTCTTTATTCACAACAATCATTTTTCTTCAAATAACACAGTTTTATCTGATTTCAGTTCTTCATAACAGAACTTAGTAATGCCCCAAAGGCTCTCAAGGTTGGAAGAATCTATTAGAGTTTCTTTTCATGGTGAAACCAAAGAATAGTTAATTTGGGGATTATATACTAATAATTTGCACTTGAGTTATTCTCTCCACACTCTGTCCATAGTGGAGATTTTATAGACTCTGGCCCCCTAAAACCTACTCCCCTGTTTATGGATGTTCCTGTATGATATTTCCCAATGTCCTCTTTTGTTCCCAATAAAACCAATAGTATGTGCCTGATTTACATGAAGTGAAAATAGAAAAATAAACATGTAAACTATTAGGAAATAAACTTCAGAACTAAGGTTAAAAGTGGTATCTCTTTTTGACCTTGGAGAATTCTGAAATAACTTATTTGTGATTATTTATTTATTATTGGCTGAACAGTTGTGGCTCAGGGGCTTAGTGGCTCCACAGCATGTGGGAATTTCCTGGACCAGGCATTGACCCCCTCGTCTCCTGCATTGGCAGGCCGATTACTTATCCCTGAGTCACCAGGGAAGTCCCAGAAATCATTGAGAATGCAGACTACATGGTGGTATTTTTTTGTTTGATTGATAAACTAGAAATTTCATACATTCAATCCCCAACATTTTTTGTTGTTGTTGTTACTTTGAAGTCACTGAAAGCACAAGATGGAACCAAACCCAAAGTTTAGTTTGGATACTGGGACAGATGATATGTTATGAGAATGTTTGTTAACTGATGAAGCTTTCTAGTTGGAGCACTGTAGACTTCCAACCTGACGGGAATATCTCAGCCTGCCCAGATAGGCAGCATAGGAAGCAGTTGGCTGTAAAGTCTAAAGGTATCAGTTGTCAAACACTGGAGAAACCACAGTGAGATTATTTAACAAAACACTGAATGTTTACTCATGCTATGAATTTGTTACATTCCTTTTCCTGCTGTACAGATATGTTCCATTGTTCTATACGGTTGTTGAAGATGGTAGTAAATTACTATTTATCTGTTTTGCTAAACAGAAAAATTACTATTTACTATCTATTGCCTAGGACATTTTTACATTAGCCTAATGAACAGTAATGTTTAGAAATATTTAATATTAATACTAAATAGAAGTCCAGTTTTCCAAAGCGTATTAAAATGTTGATGTAACATTATAGAATTAATAAATATCCTCCATAGTTCATTGTCAGCTGTAGTAGAATTTCTTTTTTCTTGAGTTTTTTTTTTTTAATATTGTGATGGGTTTTGCCATTCCTCAACATGAATCGGCCATAGGCATTCCTGTGTCCCCTCCCTCCTTCCCCACCCTATCCCTCCAAGTTGTCACAGAGCAGTGGCTCTAGATGCCCAGTCAAATATCAAACTCCCACTGGCTATCTATTTTACATATGGTAATATATATGTTTCAATGCGATTTTCTCAAATCATGCTACCCTATTTCTTTTGTTTTTTCAAGTTTTTCCTTAGCGTTATTTTTTCTGTCCACATGTTGTGACTGAGATTTAAAGTTTAAATTACATTTCTTCTCTACCTCACACTAACAAATACATAAGTTGGTGGGTTGTTTTGAGACTTTTGTAATGTGAAAATGCACATAAGACAATGACAGGGAACATAGTAGCTGCCCTATAAACATGAAGAAAGTTCCTTTAGGACTTGAGTTCAGTCAGTTAATACACATAGAAATATTTATAAATAGTGCAAAGTTGGTGATAATTTCTGTGAAAATAAATTGTAATGTCTTCTCAAGATGTTATTTTGTAGTCTGCTTTGTTGTCCACATCTGACGGAGCTTTTGGAAACAGACAGCAAAGAAAAGAGAGAATATATAATTTTTAAATAAAAACTAAAACTGCCTAATTACTGTCAAGTGATCATCTAGTAATTTTTGACATTCCATTACGTTGAGGAAGTATTCACTTATGATGTTATATGTATATGACATATTATGATGTAAACAAGTTTTTCTCAAAAGTATTTGTAGCTACGTCATCATAAGCATCATAAGCATGGAACAGAAACAGTTTCTATACAGAAGAATGCAGTTCTCATTACAGGAAATTTTTTCTCTCTTCTTTAATAACTTTTAAAATTTATTTTTGGCCATGCTGGGTCTTCACTGTGCCCCTGGCTTTTCTCTCCTTGTGGTGAGCAGGGGCTATAAATTCTGTACATAAAATACATAAATGTGGCTGGTGTTTGATTGGAGACTAGCATTCTGAATCTCCTTGTTTTGGTCAGTCCAGATCACTCAATGTCTCTTTTTCTTTCAGCTGTGCTTAGTCTTTTTTGCTGCACGTGGGCTTTCTCTGGTGGCAGCAAGCAGGAACTACTTTAATTGCTATGCTGGCTTCTCACTGCTGTAGCTACTCTTGTTGCAGAGCACAAGCTTTAGAGCACAGGCTCAGTACTTGTGTTGCTCAGGCTTAGTTGCTCCAAGGCACATGGTATCCTCCCAGACCAGGCATCAAACCTGTGTCCCATGCATTGGCAGGTGGATTCTTTATCACAGGACCACCAGGGAAGTGTCACTGAGCAAATCCCAGTATCTTTCAACCAGGATCCTCCTGTGTCTTTAAACCGTTAATGATCTGCCTCTTGAGAAATTTGTATGCAGGTCAGGAAGCAACAGTTAGAACTGAACATGGAACAACAGACTGGTTCCAAATAGCAAAAGGAGTACATCAAGGCTGTATATTGTCACCCTGCTTATTTAACTTCTATGCAGAGTACATCATGAGAAACGCTGGGCTGGAAGAAGCACAAGCTGGAATCAAGATGGCTGGGAGAAATATCAATAACCTCAGATATGCAGATGACACCACCCTTATGGCAGAAAATGAAGAGGAACTCAAAAGCCTCTTGATGAAAGTGAAAGTGGAGAGTGAAGTTGGCTTAAAGCTCAACATTCAGAAAACGAAGATCATGGCATCTGGTCCCATCACTTCATGGGAAATAGATGGCCAAACAGTGGAAACAGTGTCAGACTTTATTTTTGGGGGCTCCAAAATCACTACAGATGGTGACTGCAGCCATGAAATTAAAAGACGCTTACTCCTTGGAAGGAAAGTTATGACCAACCTAGATAGCATATTCAAAAGCAGAGACATTACTTTGCCAACAAAGGTCTATCTAGTCAACGCTATGGTTTTTCCTGTGGTCATGTATGGATGTGAGAGTTGGACTGTGAAGAAGGCTGAGTGCTGAAGAATTGATACTTTTGAACTGTGGTGTTGGAGAAGACTCTTGAGAGTCCCTTGGACTGCAAGGAGATCCAACCAGTCCATTCTGAAGGAGATCAGCCCTGGGATTTTTTGGAAGGAATGATGCTAAAGCTGAAAGTCCAGTACTTCGGCCACCTCACGAGAAGAGTTGACTCATTGGAAAAGACTCTGATGCTGGGAGGGATTGGGGGCAGGAGGAGAAGGGGACGAAAGAGGATGAGATGGCTGGATGGCATGACTGACTCGATGGACGTGAGTCTGAGTGAACTCCTGGAGTTTGTGATGGACAGGGAGGCCTGGTGTGCTGGGATTCATGGGGTCACAAAGAGTCGGACACGACTGAGCGACTGAACTGAACTGAACTGACCGTGCAAAATAAAATTTGGGGTCATCACCCCATAACTGGGAGATCGGAAAACCAGGAGAGACTCCCCTAAACTTACCTGGACTTCCTGAGGAGGACAATGGGCCCAAGAGGCTCTTCCTTATTTACCAAGGCTACTATGTCGTAACCTCAGAATGGTACCTGTTTTGCTCCAGCCTGCATTCCCCTCAGGGTGCATTGTCGTTGGGCTGCTGCAGTGACTAATAAGCTTGATCTTTGAAGAAGTGGAATGTCAAGATATTTTTCTCCTTATAGGTGTTACTATGAGATGTTACTAAGAGTTGTGTGTTTCACATTCCAGCTTGTCATCCCTACACAAAGCCAGTTCTTGTTTACTTAAACTGCTTAAATTAATTCTAATTGCAGGAATATTTCTGGGTCCAGCCACCACCCCACATCAACCCCCTCCCACCCCTTCCCACCCCCAGCCCGGGCACCACACCAGGTTTCAGTTCCCATACTGAACTGCTTCAGTCTCATCAGCAGGAATCCTGTTAAGAGGAAACCTTACTCTCCAATGCAATTATCCCACAGAATTTTAAGTTTTTACTTTAAAACTCTTACAGTTATAAGGAACCAATGATGCAACACAAGACAGGAAAGACCCTCATGTACTTCTAAACCCTGACAAGATAACTGGGAACCAAAAGGAAGAACACAGCAGGTGTCCTCTTGGCCCGGCTGGGCACCGCTGGCTCGGCCCCTCACACTCCCAGGTGGAGGCCTGTGTCCTACGTTCGCCCTGCCCCTCACGCCCAGGCGCATGCGTGTGTCCTACGCCCCTCCCCTCGCTGTGGCATTCTTCTGACACCAATGGCTGAGGAGTCTCGCGTCCTCGCTCGATGCAAGCGATTCTACAGCCAATTCCCGAAGCTGAGACTTGGTAGGTGCAGTTGACCGTTGGAAATGTCAGGTACTTGTTTTTGTTTTTGTTGTTAAGCTGCGCCTGTCGGATACCCTCTCCTCCCTATCCGTAGTCTCCAGTCACTTCTCACCTCCCTATTCCCTGACCCCTTCCTCTAGCCCAAATAAATTCAGCCGTTGCTGTGAGAGGCCCGGGGTCTGATTTCCTCTTGATATAAGATCCTGAGGTAACAGATACAGTGCACGAAATACGTAGTAATTTAAAGGAAAAAGTCATTTTAATTATGACGTGGCACTTGATGATTTTATAAGTATCAAATCACGTGTTCAGGAACTAGTTTAGAATTTCAGCTTTGGGATGAGCTGAAGTTCTTTCTCGAGTGTTAGGGAGGCATATTACTGTCCTTTTTTATATGAGCATGGTAGCAAACTGACTACAAAGACTTCATTTTAGGAGATTATTTTCAGTGATGCTGATTGCTTGTATGAGCATAAGAATCAAAGAGAAACATAAAATGGTCGCAGTGCTCACTCAGATCTCTTTGAGATCCCCAGGGTCTGTAGCCCGCCAGGCTCCTGTGTCCATGGGATTTCCCAGGCAAGAATACTAGAGTGGGTCGTTGTTAATCCGCTCAGTCCTGTCGGACTCTTGGCAACCCTATGGACTGCAGCAGGCAGGGTTCCCTGCCCTTCACCATCTCCAGAACTTGCTCAAATTCCTGTCCATCGAGTCCGTGATGACATCCAACCATCCCATCCTCTTTCCCGCCTGCTTTCCATCTTTCCCAGCATCAGGGTCTTTTCTGATGAGTCAGCTCTTCACATCAGGTAGCCAAAGTATTGGAGCTTCAGATTCAGCATCAGTCCTTCCAGTGAATATTCAGGGTTGATTTCCTTTAGGATTTGTTATGGAAAAAATGAGAATCCAGAGTCACAAAGCACACCTCAGAGGACACTCAAGAAAGCAGAGTACGGTTTATTACGCCAGCACGTCCCAGGGGAATCAGCTCCGAACAAGGACCCCAACATTTTCTAGAGATTCGGTTTTACATCCCTCACTAAGTGAGCGTTTATATGTTTGCAACTTTTTTTTTTTTGGATGTATATAATTTAGTTTTACAACCTGTAGGTGTAGGGAGAACTAACAATTAAGGTTAAAGGGGAACAGTAATTATACTTCAAGGGGGATATCTTCATTGTTAATCTAACCAGGGCAGCCTGACCTTAACTCCAATCTTTGCCATCTGTGGAGAAAGAGGTCTCCAAGGAGACCTGGTTTTACTTTAAGGATGGTTTCCTCATTCTTGGGCAAAGTTCAGGCCCAGTTTACCTGCTGTCTTAAGATGGCTGATAGGCCTCAAGATGGAGTTCTTCCTGTTCTCCTAAAAGCAGCCCCAAGGGATTGGTGGTCCTAGATGACTCGCCTTGCTGTCCAAGAGACTCTCGAGAGTCTTCTTCAGCACCACAGTCCAAAAACATGAATTCTTCTATGTTCAGCCTTCTTTATGGACCAGCATTCAAAAAGCAAAACTGTGATTCTAATTTTTATATCATAGGCTCTTCAGATAAAACATTCAGTTGCTTAAGCACTGCATAAGAACATTATAAAATTTTTATTTTCTAGTGTTCCCCTTACATAATTGTTGAAATGGAGATGATCTGTAATGTATACATAATATTTAAGTCATGAATAATGTTGATAATGCCATTTATCATGTTTTAAAAATAGTCCACAAAAATGTCGTCTTACCTATTTACACCTCTCATACAGAGGGTTACCATATGCAGCTGTTTTTGGTTAGATGCCACATCCAGACTCAACGGCAGTATGTTACGTGACAGGTTAAAGCAAAATCAAACAAAAAACCCGTGAATTAAATTTGAAACTGTATATGATATTACATATTTGCTAGGAATTTGATATTTGGAGAGATGAAAATACAATGGACCCTTCGTATCTGCATATCCATGGATTCAATCGAAGCATGGAAAATATTTGGGGAAAAAATTCCATGATATTCCAAAAAACACAACTTGAATTTGCCACTCATCTCAACTATTTCCATAGCACTTACATTATATCTGAGCTTCCCTGGTGGCTCAGACAGTAAAGAATGTGCTTGCATTGTAGGAGACATGATTTGATACGTAGGTCAGGAAGATCCCCTGGAGAAGGAAATAGCCACCCACTCCAGAATTCTTGCCTGGAGAATTCCCGGGACAGAGGAGCCTGGCGGACAGAGGAGTCTGACTCCATGGGGTTGCAAAGAGTCAGACTGAGCGACTAACATTACGTTATTTTGACTATAGGGACCTTTGTTGTCAATGTGATACCTTTGCTTTTTAACTTCCCTTCCAGGAAGCAGACATCTTTTAATTTCCTGCAGTCACCTTCCTCAGAGATTACACTATTGAATTGTTCGGCCCCGCCCGCCTCACCTTCCCATGGTGCAGGGCAGACCCGGCTTCCCTCCACGGCCCGCACCGTGACAGCTTGTCTCCATTTAGGCCGCTTCCCCAGGCCGCCCCCGCTGTTTCACTGCCGGCCCGCGCAGCTTCCCACATCTGGAAGCGGAGAGCCAGCAGTGCAGCTGTCTCAGCAGCGCGGCCTGAGTTTCTCTCTTAGTCGCACGTGCCGCTCTCACTCGGCTTCCCTCGGTACCCCGGGTCTGAGGGTCTCTGCTGACTCTAAATCCCCAGGCTCGCCCTACCAACCCCAGCAAATTCAGACGTCTCCGTGAGCGGTGAAGGGGCGCCTCCCTTTTGGTTTAAAGTCTGCACTGAAGCCGGTTCCTGCTTTTGGAACTCGGAAACGCTGCGTTTCGCACCTCTTTCCATCTTAAAACCATTTACTGTCCCATCTGTACCGCATAAAATTCTCTTCCACGAGGTGGGCATTTACGCTCCGTGGTCCTCAGCCTCGCCTTCTCGGCCCCTGGAGGCCACGTCCTCTCCCAGGTCCTGGGATTCTGGGGAGTGCGCCCCGCTCCTGAGGCTCACTCCCTCTCAGCGGCCGTGTCTCCTCCGGCGTTGTCTTCATAATGATCTTTCCCCTGATCCTGTGTCGGGGTGGGTGACCTGGGCCAGCCACTTGACCCCCATGGTTCTTCCATCCCAAATTCAACCAGCTGGAATTTGGCTCTTGCAGGAGGAGGGCTTCTAATTCAGCAGCCATTCCCGTAAATAGTGGGGTGGGGTGGGGTGTGGTGTCATGAGAAGCAAAGACATCCACTTTGAGAGAAATAGGAAACTGAAAAAAGCCTGAGGAAGAATCGATGACAAGAGAGTTGATGAGGAACTTGCCAAGAGACGGTAACATGAAAGAGAGGAAGTCTTGAAGGTTGCGGGTAGTCAAGGACAGAAGTTTAGAGAAAAGCAGGATCTCCAGAGAGTTAAAGGTGAGCAAAATAGGAAGGTGTTGTGCTGGGAGGCAGCGTGAGGAACTCTGCCCATGGCAAAGGTCATGAGGAAGGAGGCTCAGCATATGCAAAAGCGGGATCGAGCCTCAGGAGTCCCCCTGGAAATTCTCAAGCATCTACCCCCAAAACCAGAGTCTGCCTACTTTACTGCTTTGTGCTGTCACCTACACCTCTGACTTTACGGGGGGCTGTCCCCCACCACCTCTCTCTGAAAAAGAGTTAATTTACAGTTCCAGTTACTAAAGTTCCTGTGCGTGACAAGAGTGTTTCAACCTATAAACTCCTTTGGAAATCCTCTAGCCTGCCTGAACAGGTTCTTCCAGCGACATGTGATTGTTCACAGCCTCCCAACTGTGAGAGGCATGAGATGTTCTAAACTGTCTAAATACAGATTCCGCTGAACAGTTAAAAGATTGATTAGAAATTGTATTGGTGAAGGGTTTTTCACTTGTTGGGCCAATGTTTGCTGCTAAGTTTCCATATCCCTTACCTACTGTGTCCCTGGGAGTATATTGATTAATAGAATTGGTATATAGGAATATAAGTAGTAGCTTTAATGTTTGTAACCTTGGACCCTTGAGTTAATTCTTTTCTTATTATAGCCCACCACACCTTTGCCCTATAGGAATGCAACTTTATCTAATGCTTTCAAAGGGTGGCACCTGACTTTAGAATAATCACCTTTAGAGAAAAATAAGTTTTCTGAAGAAAGGATCTTAAAATGTTAACAGGCCTCTTGGCCAGAAGATGATGTAATTCACCTAAACTTTTGCATATGATAAGTTTGCAGGAAGAAAGCCTGGCTTACTGCTGACTCTACCCCTTCCCCCATTATCCCTATGCACAACTTAAGGTATAAAAACAACTTTGGAAAATAAAGTGCAGGCCTTGTTCACCAAAGCTTGGTCTCCTCATGTCATTCTTTCTCTCACCTTCTGGCTGAATTCCCATCTGGAGCGTGGAGGCTCGTCAAGCCTACTAATTATGCCTGGGCTTCTAAGATCTAACCGGGGAGGCCTTAGTGTCTCCTCTCCTTTGGGAGAATGGGAGGACGCCTGCAGCCTATGTAGGTGACGCAAATTCCTTATCTTGGAATTTAATTAGCTTTTCACACAAACCAAGTTATTCAGCCTCTTTTCTCCACTGAATTTTCTCACTGAGTTATCCTTATTTAACCACTCTTTATATCTTTAATTCTATCATATCCTGATCGCCAAAGCCGTCTCCCCTTCGAATCCCCTGAATCCTGCTGGGGCTGGACCCCGGTAGTGTTGTTCAGTCCGAGTCTTTGCGACCCCTGTATCTCTCAGAGTTTGCTCAAATTCATGTTCATTGAGTCCAGGGATGCTATCTAACCATCTGATCCTCTGCCGACCCCTTCTATAGCCTTCACGTAGAGGGGCTGTAAATCAGGGGTCCCAAAGAGGGCGACAGTGGAGAGGCAGTTCACATAGAGAGCCCGCAAAGGGGATACAAGAGTTGGAACCTTGGCTTACAGAGCAATATCCTGCTGGGTGAGAAAGGGGACTCCTAGTGATCGGGCTTCCCTCGTGGCTCAGCTAGTAAAGAATCCGCTGGCAATGAGGGAGACCTGGGTTCAATCCCTGGGTTTGGAAGATCCCTTGGAGAAGGGAACCCACTCCAGTATTCTCCAGACCTGGAGAATTCCATGGACTACAGCCATGGGGTCGCAAGAGTCAGACAGGACTGAGTGACTTTCACTCACATCCAATAATTGGAGGAGCTGAGAAAGCAAGCAAGGTGAAAGGAAGCATAGCCACTTGGGGGTGCCAGAGAGTTGGGAGGAAGGGAGGCCAGAGATGGAGGAAGAAAGGCAGAAATTCATGGAGATTTAGGATCATCAAGGAGGTTGGATTAGAAGCATTTTACAGGGAACAGATGGCAGCGAGAGGCTGGATGGGAGTCAAGGAAGAAGTAGAGAGGAGGACAGCTGGAGAGCAGAGGGGAAGAGAAAGAGAGACTGAGAAAGAAGTAGGGAAACAGATCAACTAAATGAAGTGGGAAAAAAGTGTGCAGGTGGTGGACAGGACTAGATCCAGGAGAGTGTTGAATTGGTACAGTCTCCAGACAGAGTCCTGGTTCCTACTCAAAGAAATATGCATAACAATGTCTTTGAGCCCCCACCCAGGTGGAGGGTGGTAACTTCAGACTGAAGACAAGATTCCTGGAGCACAGTTCTGTTGCCTCACCACCAACCAATCAAAAAGGGTCACAAACCCTGCAACCCTCACCCCAAATGTTGCCTTCTGTTTCCGGGGACCAGAGATGACCATCCTGTTAGGTCTCCTGTTTGGCCCCTGTCTGTTTCCTCTCTGAGAGAGGCCAACAGTTTCAAACTAAATTGCTGTTATTATAAGGGTTAATGCTGGTTTCAGGCAAAAAATACCTTGACTTAGATCTGGTAGACAGAGACTTCTGCTCTGCTAGGCAGGCCTACGCCCATGCATAGCAGGAAGAAGTTACAGAAGAAGGAGACCTCTGCCCTAATTTCCAAGAAGTATCTTGAGTATGAAGTCTCTCAGGGGGGAGTTGATAGGGGAAACACACTGATTGAAACCGCCCACCCTGGCCAGGTACCATAGTAACCATTTGCATGAGTTGTTTTATGACAGGAGATCCTGATAAGGAATACGGAACTAATAAGCCACCACCAACTGGAAGAGTTCAGGAAAGGTCTAAAGGAGACATTGCGTGTCCGTCCAGTTCCCAGAATCCCTCTCACTAGCATCCATCTTGGCTGAGCGATGCGTGCACCACCAGGAAAGACTCTGAATTAGAATGATTGGTCAAAGACCACCTGGAAACTAATCCCATCACCATAAAGCCCGACATTGCGAGCCATGCAGCAGAGCAGTTCTCCTGGGTTCTCTTACCCTACTGCTCTCCACCTGGGTGCCCTTTCCCAATAAAATCTCTTGCTTTGTCAGCACATGTGTCTCCTCGGACAATTCATTTCTGATTATTAGACAAGAGCCCAGTTTTGGGCCCTGGAAGGGGTCCACCTTCCTGCAACAGTTGGATAAGGATTATGAAGTCGTAATACATTGATTTTTGCCTTACCTCATAGCTCAGTTGGTAAAGAATCTGCCTGCAATGCAGGAGACTTGAGTTCAATTTCTGGGTGGGGAAGATCCTCTGGAGAAGGAAATGGCAACCCACTCCAGTATTCTTGCCTGGAGAATCCCATGGACAGAAGAGCCTGGTGGGCTACAGTCCATGGGATCGCGAGAGTCTGACACGACTTAGTGACAAAACCACCACATTGATTTTTGTCTTTAGGATCTAATAAATTTAAAACTTGTAATAAATTTAAAACTTGTTTCTTTACATTCTACTTCCCTGGTGGCTCAGATGGTAAAGCATCTGTCTACAATGCGGGAGACCCGGGTTCGAGCCCTGGGTTGGGAAGATCCCCTGGAGAAGGAAATGGCAACCCATTTCAGTATTATTGCCTGGAAAATCTCATGGACAGAGGAGCCTGGTAGGCTACAGTCCATGGGGTCACAAAGAGTTGGACACGACTGAGCGACTTCACTTTCCCTTTCTTTACATTATACAGGTGAGAATTGCAAAACTTCTGTCTGTAAGGCTTGTGCCTTTTGTAATTATTTGTATTAAAAGATAACATCCATGTGTAGAACTGACTGACTCTTACTACATTATGCCTTTTCCAGGAACATTAAATATGTTCTTTGTGATCATTTTCCTTTTTGCTTTCTCCTTTACGTTTAATTCTTTTTATAGCTTGGGATAGATTAGATCATTCAATACCGACTTTCTTGTAAAGAATTATTCGCTTCTGAAATAAGATTTGTTGCCCTTCTGTAATTAATTCATGTCATTGTTTTCTAAGTATGCTGTGTTTTCAAAAGTTTTTTTTCACTTGACACCATAATTCTTCAGTGGAGAATTTTTTAACAAGCTGATTCACTTTAGGTCTGTTTCATGTTTATTTTAGGCCCATTTGCTGTTTCTTCTTGATGTTATATTTTCGAAGCATTTTTCTGGTAACTAGTAAAGAGAAGTAGACTGTTTTGATGAGTACTTAGGAAGAATGTCAGTGATCTTTTATATTAAGAGTCACGACCTAATTTAAGCAGTTCGTCTGATACTCCATTTTCCTCTCTTTTATGTGATCTGGTAACTAGTGAGCAATGAGGTGGTCTGATGATGTTTCCCTCGGGTCCAGAATCTGAGCAACAGTGACCGCTGAAATGATTGGCCAAATTGGGTGTGGGACTGTGTGTGGCAGTTCTTCTTTGAGGGAGAGCCCAGTTGTTACTAGAATTTGAAATGGGTCCGTTTTGCAAACTGAAAACGGACAACAGTAGGATGGAGGCAGGAACATATGCTTAGAGTGAGATAGATTATCTTCAAATGTCTTCTATGAATAAGGGTCAATCTGCAGGGAGGCCTCCCACCTTTACTGGCTTCCCCGTGTCCTCAGGGCAGCATCCTGACTCCTCAGATGGCTCCACAGCCCTTTGTCACCCTCAGGTCGCTGCCAGTGTCTCCAGCCTCATCCTGGGAGCTGACCCCGTTCTCATGGTCAGGCTGTCCTGGTCACATTCACTTAGTCCTTGGTCATAGACACCAAAACCTTCTCTGTCTCAGATCTTAGTTTCTATGCCTGCCTTTGGTCATTAATCACCGTGGCTCTTGCTCTTTCTGTTCCTTCAGGTCTAGGCCAGCGAGGTCTCCCCGTCTCTTTCCCATATTCTCTGTCACATTAACCAGGTTTACTGCCTCTATATTAACCACCTTCATCAGAAATGCCCTTGTCCTTTGACTGTTTGGAGTCTTTCCTCTTTTCCCTCCATTGAAGGATGCACCATGTTCCTCTTCCTCCATGGATGCTCACAGCATCTCACTCTGGAGGTGAAGACTGGGAATGTGGGTTGGGCTGAAGAATTCTCAGGGGAGACAGAGGGGACAGGGTAGGTGATGATGGTTCCTGTATCTGTTCTGGACATTTAAACTCTAATTGATCCTTACCCCGTTGTGGACACTTAATTACTGAAAAGCAAAAACATATGGGGAGTCCTAATGAGCCTGATAGATCTAGTGTCTTGAGATGTCCCCATGTTTTAGTCTGCTGTGTCACTCCTCACTGCAGCCCCCAGGTCTTCTAAGCTCTGTCCATCCAGGGACCGGTTGCCATCTTAGACAGCAGCTCTGCCTTCCAGCAGTTTATCTGCTCAGATCAGGGGATGCTGAGTTTACTGTGGTTTGAATGGCCAGGAGGTTTGGAATCCAAGGGGATATTAAGGAGTCCCCCCTCTTTAAAAGATCAGGGATATCTTCCAGTTAGCTCTCACTGGGGAGAACAGGGATCAGTGAGACTGGGGCCTCTCTCTTTGTTAATTCTTCACTGAGCTCAATCCAACCAAATCTCAAGGGCCTGTAAAACATTATGATATCCCAAGTTGCTGGCAGGTTTTCCCAGGAGGGCCAGCTTCTTGGTCTCTCTACTGAGTGCCGAGTGTCCTTGGATTTGCAGCTTGTGCGCAACTCTGTTGTGATGCTCATGCCCTTGGTCTCTGCTGTTTAGCCCTCTTGTTTAACCATGCATGAAGAGGTAGAAAAATGGGGGAAAGAGAAGGGGAGCTTGTCAGAGTCTCCAGGAGGGCTGTGGCAACAAGAGTAGGCCTCTGGATGAACCCAATGAATGGGGATGTGTGTATGTATGTGTGTGTATGAGAGAGAGAGAGACATTCGTACTTGTGGGATCATGTTGTGTGGAACTGTTGACAAAGGTGGTCTCATTTCTACCTGGAGGACCTGGGTGTGGGCTCATGGCCAATTGTGGGCTGCATGGAACGGTGGGCATGCCATAGTGTCTTAGCTCAGTTTCCCTGGGACACAGATGCTGTGACTGAGGTTTGCGTGACTGGGTTTCGTTGGGAAACACATGATCACACCTCTGAAGGAAGGAAGGAAGTGGAATTGGATTGAGGACTGTTACCCTGCAGTGTGTTAGAATCAAGGCCTGAGCTGAGCCCACAGGGAGGTCTGGGTGCAGGAGGATGGGCACAGTGGTCACAGAGAAGGGGGATGGGATCCAGGAGGTGCCCCACAGCACCCTCTCCACACAGTGGATTCTGTAGAGTCTTTAGGGAAGGCGAGAATTAGGCCCATAGAATAACTGTCGTTAAAATTCCAGAGATCACTTTGTGGATTACCCATAGTTTTTCTCTTAGTTTAAGTTACTAATGAAGAAGATTTCAGATGGAAGGTAAAAAAAAGAGAAGTTGGCGTGTTCCTTGGAAGATGTTGAAGTTGCACTGGGGCGTGTGCATCAGCCTACACATCTGTCTTGTATTATTAGATTTTTGTGATGACAGTTTGGGGCTGCTGGGGTCACTGTGACTGATAAGATGTCTTGAGTCTGGTTGGTGTTTGGGCATCTTCGTGTATATTATTCCATCATTAACACAGGGGTTGTTAAGGCTTGGAACCTTCTGGGGATTGCATAGCAGGATAGGTGGATTATTACTACATCTCTGGGGAGTGTGTTGGCCCAGATGCAGGTTTGGAAGTTTCTTTCAGCCTCAGAGGGTAATGATTGGGCCTCAGCTTTGATGGTAGAAGTTTCGCATGATGCACTGAAGGCTTGTTCTTAGAATCCGAGGGTTATCAGCTCCACAACAACCTGTAGTACAGAGGCTTATTCTGGAGATGACGCAGCTGCTACTTGTTGCTGCCAGCGCAGTGGATTCCTCTACTGTTCTCTCATCATCTTTACAGGTCTCGGGCGTCTGCTATGTACATGCACAGTACAGTTAATGGTTGTAAACGGTTGAAGGCAAGTAAATGGTACATGGAAAACAGTACTGCTGCTACTGCTGCTAAGTTGCTTCAGTCGTGTCCGACTCTGTTCGACCCTATAGACGGCAGCCCACCAGGCTTCCCTGTCCCTGGGATTCTCCAGGCAAGAACACTGGAGTGGGTTGCCACTTCCTTCTCCACTGCATAAAAGTGAAAAGTGAAAGTGAAGTCGCTCAGTCGTGCCTGACTCTCAGCGACCCCATGGACTGCAGCCCACCAGGCTCCTCCGTCCATGGGATTTTCCAGGCAAGACTACTGGAGTGGGGTTCCATTGCCTTCTCCAGGAAAACAGTACCGAGTTACCCAAAGATTAAAAATAGAACATGCATAGGATCGCGCAAGCTCACTTCTAATTATATAGCTAAGAAAAGCAAATTTTTAAAAACTTTATGTATTTGGCTTTGCCTGCGTCCTCCAGGATCTTTGGTTTCAGTGCACCGAAATTCTAGTGTGGTGCTCAGGCTTAGTCCCTCTGCTGCCTTTGGGATCTTAGTTCCCCCACCAGCGATTGAACCCACATCCCCCAAAGAGCTAGGCAGGTTCTTCACCACTGGACCATCAGGGAAGTCCTGTGCAAAAATCAGTATTTTGCAGGAGTAACCAGCACTCCCGTAACCCATTCTGTATGATTCACAACAGCCATGTGTTGTAGAAACAACCTGAATGTCTGTGCTCAGCCGAGTGGATGATGAAACCGTGATGTGTGTATGAGACAGGCTGGGTCCTGGGACCTTTTACTGCAGTTCTTGCACCTGGACGAACATCTTCTCGGGCAACAGACCTCAAAGAAAATGTAATTGAATGAAAAAACTATAACCACATTCATGAGCGGACAGCAATTCTGAACAATAAGTAAAAGGACCACAAACCAAGCTTGATTTCTGAGGCTCCAGAAGCAAAAGCAGGTCACTTCCCGTGATCCCGGCTCACAGCACCACCGGGGGGCCCGAGGCAGGGCAGATCACCTCAGCTTCCTTCCAGCCTTAACCAAAGGGATCAACTCACCCCGCTTTTTGGGAGGAGCAGGGGCACACACTTCTTTTTCTGTCTCTCCTTACTGCAGCAGGAGTCCCAATAAAGCCTTTCTTGAAATTCCCCCCTGGTCTCATAACTATTTCTATTGATTAAAGAGCCCCAGGATCCAGGTTGAAAACATGTAAATGTAAGTGTTAGTCACTCAGTCATTCAGACTCTTTGTGACCCCAGGGACTGTACTCTGCCAGGCTTCTCTGTCCATGGAATTCTCTAGGCAAGAATACTGGAGTGGGTTGCCATTCCCTTCTCCAGGGGATCTTTCCATCCAAGGGGTCAAATCTGGGTCTTCTGCATTGCTGGCAGATTCTTTACCTTCTGAGCTCCCAGGGAAGTCCTCACGGGTAACCCAGGCAAATATACACACATATTTGTAATGACATATTCAGTTCAGTTTAGTTGCTCATCCATGTCTGACTCTTTGCCAGCTCATGGACTGCAGCACGCCTGGCTTCCCTGTCCATCATCAACTCCCAGAACTTACTCAAACTCATGTCCATCGCATCAGTGATGCCATCCAACCATCTTACCCTGTGTCATCCCCTTCTCCCACCTTCAATCTTTCCAAGCATCAGGGTTTTTGCCCGTGACTCAGTTCTTTTCATCAGGTGGCCAAAGTATTGGAGTTTCAGCTTCACATCAATACTTCCAATGAATAGGAATGATTTCGTTTAGGATTGACTGGTTGGATTTCTTTGCTGTCCAAGGGACTCTCAAGAGTCTTCTCCAACACCACGGTTCAAAAGCATCAATTCTTCGCCACTCAGCTTTCTTTATATTCCAACTCTCACATCCATACATGACTACTGGAAAAACCATAGCTTTGACTAGACAGACCTTTGTGGGTAAAGTAATGTCTCTGCTTTTTAATATGCTGTCTAGGTTGGTCATAGACATAGCTTTTCTTCCAAGGAGCAAGCGTCTTTTAATTTCATTTCTGCAGTCATCATAAGCAGTGATCTTGGAGCCCCCCAGAATAAAGTCTGTCACTGTTTCCACCGTTTCCCCATCTATTTCCCATGAAGTGATGAGACCAGATGCCATGATCTTCATTTTCTGAATGTTGAGCTTTAAGCCAACTTTTTCACTCTCCTCTTTCACTTTCATCAAGAGGCTTTTGAGTTCCTCTTCACTTTCTGCCATAAGGGTGGTGTCATCTGCATATCTGAGGTTATTGATATTTCTCCCAGCAATCTTGATTCCAGCTTGTGCTTCATCCAGCCCAGCATTTCACATAATGTGCTCTGCGTGTAAGTTAGGTAAGCAGGGTAATAGTATGCAGCCTTGATGAACTCCTTTCCGAATGTGGAACAAATCTGTTATTCCATGTCCAGTTCTAACTGTTGCCTCTTGACCTGCATGCAGATTTCTCAGGAGGCAGGTCAGGTGGTCTGGTAGTCCCAGCTCTTTAAGATTTTTCCACACTTTGTTGTGATCCACACAGTCAAAGGGTTTGGCATATTCAATAAAGCAGAATTAGAAGTTTCTGTGGAACTCTCTTGCTTTTTCCATGATCCAGTGGATGTTGGCAATTTGATCTCTGGTTCCTCTGCCTTTTCTAAATCCAACTTGAACATCTGGAAGTTCACAGTTCACATACTGTTGAAGCCTGGCTTGGAGAACGTTTAGCATTACTTTGCTAGCATGTAAGCTGAGTGCAATTGTGTGGTAGTTTGAACATTCTTTGGCATTGCCTTTCTTTGAGATTGGAATGAAAACTGACCTTTTCCAGTCCTGTGGCCACTGCTGAGTTTTCCGGATTGGCTGTCGTATTGAGTGCAACACTTCCACAGCATCATCTTTCAGGATTTGAAATAGCTCAGCTGGAATTCCATCACCTCCACTAGCTTTGTTCTTAGTGGTGCTTCCTAAGGCCCACTTGAATTTGCATTCCAGGGTGTCTCACTCTGGGTGAGTGATCACACCATCGTGGTTATCTGGGTGGTGAAGATCTTTTTGTACAGTTCTTCTGTGTATTCTTGCCATGTCTTCTTAATATCTTCCGTTTCTGTTAGGTCCATACCATTTCTGTCCATTATTGTGCCCATCTTTGCATGAAATGTTCCCTTGGTATCTCTAATTTTCTTGAAGAGATCTCTAGTCTTTCCCATTCTGTTGTTTTCCTCTATTTCTTTGTGTTGATCACTGAGGAAGGTTTTCTTATCCCTTCCCGTGTAGATGGAGATTTTTGTCACTTGGGACAGCCTGGATGAATGCAGAGAATATTATGCTAAGTGAATTAGGACAGACGGGGTAACACTGATATTGTATGGGCTTGCTTATATGTGGAATGTAAAAAAGTGAAACTCACTAGTATCAGACAGTGAGATGGTGGTTATCTGGGGCTGGGAGGTGGGGAGGTTGGGGAGATATTGGTCGAAGGGTGGTACAGACTTTGAGTTGTAAAATGAGTGCGTCCTGGGGAGGTATGTGCAGCACACTGACCTTAGTTAATCCCATTCTGTTACTGCATGCTGGGAATTTGTCGGAAGAGTGCATCGTCAGTGTTTTCACCACATACAGAACATGGGAATTTGAAGGTGATAGATGTGTTGGTTCGTAGATTGTGATAAATATTTCACAGTGGACACGTGTCACATGATCACATGGTGTATGGTATATGTACACATAACCCTTTGCGTTAGTCTCAGTAAAGCTGGAAAAGAAGAAAGTGGGAGGTGGCCTGGCCTTAATCCTTCACTAGTGATCAACCCAGGCTTCACATGAGATCATGAGGCATTTTGCCCAGGCATGTTTTGTACCCCTCCCTCAAAAAACACACTCCTCAAGATCTCGTGTGGGGTCTCACCCCAGGAATGTTCACAGGCTGCGGATGATTCCGATCTGGATCCTGCTTTGAGCACCAGGGCTCTTAGCCTCCACTTCTGAGACTGAGATCAAGCCCTGGGGGAGGGAAGGGCACTCTGCTCTGAGTGCGGCTGGACCAGGGCCTGCTGTGTGACCTGAAGGGGATTGTGGGTTGAGTGGAGGTGTCCTCTGCTTCTGTGTACATAAGGCCTCACCAGGAGGGGGGTGTGATCCGAGGGAAAGTGTGGGAAATTCCCGTGTTGGTCTCTCTGTGGGAGTTGACCGTCCTGCGTCCCTCCTGAGACAGTGGGCACAGAGGACTGTCTGTTCCACAGTGTGAGGGCTTCCCTGTATGTGCGGTTGGGGCTCAGGAAGGGAATGTGTTGACCCTAAGCACTAAACAGCATGTTTTCCACTTTCATGATAGAACTGTGAAGACTCACGGATGAAGAAGTCCAGAAGAGGAAAAAACAGGAGTCAGGCATGGCTCTTTCTCTGGTAAGGTCATATTCTCAGTGGATTCTCACACTGCCTTCCTGAAATGGCCTTCTCTGGACTCGCTAATCATGTCTGACTCCGAAGTATCCTGTCTGACTCCTGTACATGAACACTCACCCAGGGCCTTCCCTCAGGGCCTGGTGTCTCCACTTAGATCCCATCTCCCCATGACCCGGTGACCTGGACCTTGTGAGGAGGCTCCCCTGAGTGCCGTCCTGGGCAGAGCTTCTCACTCATGGGTTGGAGACGGGGTCTCAGTGCTGTTGAGCAGCAGGGGTTGCTTAAGGCCCATGTGGATACGCTGTCTGCTCTCTGTCAATCAGGGTAAAGAAGCTGTAGGTGGACCTCAGGTATTAACATGTACAGTACATGGTAAAATCTGCCAAAGAGGCCAATGAGGGGAAATCAGTTCTGACTTTTTATAGTACATTTAAAATTAAATGAGCACCTCCTTGAAAACTTAAGTGTTTGGGAATGGAATGGAAGATTCAGAAAGAAATGTCAGGGCTTGGGAGTGTTTCGTTACATCATCTAATTTAAACTGTGAAATCGGGCTTACTAATTTTTTTTTCTTTCTTTTTTGACCACATGATTCAGCTTCCAGGGTCATAGTTCGCTGAGTAGGGATCAAACCTGAAACCCTGCAGTGGAAGTGAGAGATCTTAAGCACTGGACCATGAGGGAATTCTCCAACTTTACTAATCTTGATTCAGTATTTTCTTAGTGGAATAAAATCATAAATTTTGGAGTTTGTTAATAAGTACATACCTAAAATTAATGATAAAAATCACATTATTATTTTAAAAATATATTTATTTCCTGTACTCTGACTTCCTTGCTTCAGTGTCTTTTCCCTAGTTCTGGAGAGCGGTGACCACTCTGGTAGCGGTGTGCACACTTCCCATTGTGGTGGCTTCTCTTGTCTTGCAGCCCAGGCTCTAGAGCGTGCTGGCTTCAGTAGTTTCACCTCCAGGGCTCTACAGCTCTGGCTCAGGAATTGAGACTCACGGGCTTAGTTGCCCCTCAGCATGTGGGATCTTAATGGGCCAGGCAACAACCTGTGTTTCTTACATTGGTCAGTGGACTCTTTATAACTGAGCCACCAGGGATGCCATCATATTGTTTTTAAATACAGGTATTTTATACAGATTGGCGTTAAAGTATTTTCTGTATTATTTCTGCTTGTACTACTTTTTATGTTTTTAATAGTAAAAGATAATGTTGAGGACTTCCCTGGTGATACAGTGGATAGCAATGTGTCTGCCAATGTAGGGGACACGGGTTCCATCCCAATTCCTGGAAGATGCTGCAGAGCAACTAAGCCCATGCCCAACAACTGCTGTGGCTGTGCTCTGGAGCCTGGAATCCTTAACTACTGAAGCCCACATGCTTGAGCTTGTCTTCTGAAACAAGAGAAGCCACTGCAATGAGAGCCTGGGCACTGCAGCCACAACTCCATGCAGTGCAGCCACAAGTAGAGACAGCTGGGTCACAGCAACGAAGGCCCAGCATAACCAAACCAGATAAGCTGTAAAAAGGAAATAGAATGTTAACAAACTTACTGAATCAAACTTACATTTGACTCACTTTTAATGTGCCAAAGATGCCAAAATGTAGGAGAAGGGAATGGCCACCCACTCCAGTTTTCTTGCCTGGAGAATCCCATGGACAGAGGAGCCTGGCAGGCTACAGTCCATGGAGTCCCATAGACTCTGACATGACTGAGCCAACTGAACAACAACCTCCTCACATAGCAGAGTGAGTGCTGAAAAACAAACCTAAACCTCTAACTTTCCTCCTGCAGATTCTTAAGTTATGTCCAGTTGCTTTTGAAATAACGTCTTCAATTTATATGCCTTGCAGAAATCAGCCTCTACCTGGCATTACCCCGTCTTCATTCCCACGTTGCAGTCACACTGGCTGGTTTTCTGTTCAGTAAATATCTTCCCGTGTCAGAGCACTCAGGTCTTCTCTCTGCTTACAAGACTCTTCCATTTCCCACCTTGCCAATCCTAAGTGTTTCTTCTTCACAGAGACCTTGTCTGACTTCTCGATGTAGGTCAAGACTTTCTGCTGAATCTTCTATTGGCACCAGGCCTGTTTCAGAGCACATAAAAAAATAGTGATGTTAAAACTATGGATGTAATTGGCTGGCTGGCTGCTGGATGGTAAGCTCTGTCGTGTTCACTGCTGTACTCCCAGTTAGGGACACAGAGTTGATACTCACTAAGTTTTGATTGAACGAAGGAAAAAAATAAAGACAACGTTTCTTGTTTCAATCAATTGTGTGTTTCCATGTGCATGCATGAGTGCATGGATGTGTAACTCCATGATTTTATTACAAAACCATCTCATAAATACGGTTTATGCTTAGAGCAGTTGCAGTTGTATCTTAAGTGTGTATTCCATGGCCTTTAATAGTTTCTACCTCATCACATGAGTAATGTCAATAGTGGTCAGATTATTGACATTGTGTGGGTTGTGGGGTAGAGGGGGTGATCCTGTACAGTGACTATTCATGCTGTTCCATTGCCCTTCAGCTCCCCTGAACTTGTTTCAGGTATTCTCAGGGGACTCTCTGGGGATGGTCTTTTATACTGTTACTTAACTCTTTGATTCCTTAGGTTCAGTTGTCTCTCCCAACCACCTGAGCTCAGGTGCTGTTGCCTCATTTCTTAACTGTTTGATCAGAGCTATTTATTAGAGTGACAGAGTCTTCTCCCCAGTAAGATGGACACAGATCTTTCTCTACTGTTGCTGTTATGTTGATGACAAGTTCATATGGGTAAAGTCTTTAGGCTAATGCTTAGTGTGTATGAAGTGTTGAGACACCTCTCGTGAGTGTGATGATGACATCCTCATCACAGTCTGTGTTCTTTTAAAGCCACTGTGGACTTTGTCCTCTCTGAAGACAGCAGTCTTGCTGTAACTCATCTAGATAGTGAATGTCACTCAGTGTGTTGAACATAACACTTCTGCATCAATGACCCACTGTTGATTGTAATCTGTATATTTTTCATGTCTTGTCCACACTCATGATGAATTCATGTTGATTGGAGGATATCATCATCTTAGAAAAAACAGGAAACTAAATTAGAGAGCAACAATTTGCTCCATATAGATTTGCATGGATCTATCAGAATATTACTTCAGCTGAATTGACCTCACTTGTCTCACCTCTTCTCCTTTTCTGTGAAAATAATAACCCTCCTCAGGGCCCGTTGGTGACATGTGTTTTCATTTCAGGCACAGTTGACCTCCAAGGATGTTTTCATAGATTTCACTCCCGAGGAGTGGGACTGTCTGGACCCTGCCCAGAGGACCTTGTACAAGGACATGATGGTGGAGACCCTCAGGAACCTGCTATCTGTGGGTGAGGATGACTTCCCTCTGAAGTAGGGATCTACTTTGGGGTATCTCTGCATTTTCCCTCACTGTGTCTTGGGAGCCCTGTTTTTCTTGACTGAGCTGAAAACCTTGTTCACTCAGACATGTAAGGCTTCGTGATTGGCATCGGGAGTTCAAACTTGTCTTTCCTTCTGATGACCTGCCCACTGTGTGATACACAAGGAGTTTTTCCAGAGCTTGAGTGTTTATAAAGCTGATTTCAAACTTTGAAATATCCAGATGCCTTTTTATACCCCTGTATTCTTGGTCCAGTAACTCTTGGAAAGGAACTAGATACCTGATATATACTATACTGTATATTGTACTGTTCCTGTGCATTCAGAAGGAGGCAAATAGTAAAGTAATTTGTGAAATATTTTCTGTCCATCATAATGTCCTCACTTCTTTTTTGTTTGTTTGTTTGTTTCTCTTTTTTTGTCCTCACTTCTTGACTGACAAAAGATCTGGGATTTTCCACCTGCCAATGCAGGAGACACAGGTTCGATGCCTGGTCTGGAAGATCCCACGTCACAGAGCAGCTAAGCCTGTGGGCCAGAACTACTAAAGCAGCATTATAGACCTGGAAGCTGCAATTACTGAGCCCACATTGGAGAACTACTGAAGCCCATGGACTCAGGAGAAGCCAAAGCAAATGAGAAGCCCAAACACTGCAACTGGAGAGTAACCCCTACTTGCCCAACTTGGGAAAAGTCCAAGCAGCAAGGATCACTCACTGGAACCAAAATAAATGAATAAACAAAATTATTAAAGATAGCAAATGCATTTATTTTTAAAAAAGAAAGTTTGGATTCTGGAAAAAGCCAAGTATATGACATTTCTTCTGAGCAGGAATTTCTGATTCTGACCTGAATCATAACTCTATTTTTGTAGCACGAGAAAGATCCCTGGATTGTGGAGAATGAGGTGCTAATAGCAGAAAACCAGATTAATGGGAAAGGATGAACAGTGTGATTTCAGGTCAGCTGTCACAAGGACAGAGAGGAAGCCACACAATTCATCGTGTTTGGGAAACTCTTGAAGTGCTAGAGTTCTATGAGAAAACAGATATTTAGTGTTTATGAACTCTCACATGAGATTTTTCTTCTCTTCAACTTCCTGCTGTGTTCTTTGATGTGTGAAATGTACATCACCCTCCAGTGGTGCTTTACAGTGGTGCCCACAGAGACAAAGACAAGGCCTTTTGGTTTTGTTTGGTTTTGTTTTTGGCTGTACTGGGTCTATTTCCCGTATGGCCATTTCTCTATTTGAGACAAGTGGGGGCTACTCTCTGCTTGCAGGGTGCATGGCTTCTCATTGCAGTGGCTTCTTTTGTTGTGGAGCACCGGCTCTAGGCACACACACTTCAGTAGTTTTGCTACACAGGCTCAGTATCTGTCCTTCATCAGCTTAGTTGCTCCTTGGCATGTGAGATCTTCCCAGAACAAGGATTGAACCCATGTCTCCCACATCGGCAAGCTAACTTATTACCATGCGGCCACCAGAGTGTTAGGGAAATTAAATAAATAGTCCTGTTTAGGATTCAAGACAAAGAAGTGCATCCCTTTGTGCTTGCCTCCATCCTCCCTGGACACACCCTGACTGTGAGTACCATGACTGCCTGCTGTGAGTTCAAGGCTTGCAGCAACATAGATAAATTAGGACACAAATCTTGAGATTGTTCACCCTTGAGATTGTTCAAAGAGGCTCTGACCAACCCAGCCCCAGGCTTAGGAAAATCCAAGTTTCATAAGACAAAACAAACAGCATTAAGATGAAACCAGAGCTGCTGTTTGCTCACAGATTGATGATATCGGTTTGCATCCTGGGATGATAAGCAGAAACCCTGAACTGCAATGTTAGAGCCTCACCCATGGAGTGGACAGGCTGCCTGGGACCTTTATTCAGTTGAGACTCCAGATGTGCTGTGTCCTGGTACTTCTCAGGGCTGTTCCAGTCTGGATGTTGGTCAGAAGCCAATTTGGTGATTGTCAGGAGTTGTGTTAGGCATTACTGACAAAATGGAGGCACAGCCCCAACCTCCTCTCTTTGTCCTGCAGGCACGGAGCTGGGATGAAGGAGTTAGGCCTTGTGATTCTGACTTGTTTTTTCCTCTCCTCGACTGAGTTGACTGAGAAGAATATTAAGGTGCTTATTTTTCTTGAGAGGAGCATGAGAAGGCCTAAAGCCTTCTGCAGCTGTGCTCAGAGAATAATTCATAAAGTTAATCATTGACATTTGTATCAAGGACTTTTACAAAAGAGTGTTCCAGAATAGTCCACAGCCATAGGAGGGATTGCTATTTGAAGCCTATTTGTGAAGAAAATGTTTATGGCAAAGGAGTTTGCTGAATTTAGGGCTTAGGAATAATTAAAATAGTTGGAAGTTAAAGATTTAAGGAATGTTGTAATGTTAGCATATTTTACTATAGCTTATAGAGGTTAGAAACTTTAGAGATATTAATAGCTAGAAGCCCTTTTTAAGAGATAGTGAGCTCAGGATACTAGGGGCAAACAGGACTTAGAAAGATAAGAAATAAGCTGAGATTTGTGGTATGCAGCCCAGACTTAAGCACGAGTTACAATGTAATCACGAGTTAAAGCAAACACTATTCTGAGAGAACCGCTGGAGCAGAAACTCTGTTTGAAGGGCAACAATGATTTATGGAGACAATAAATCTGGGTGAGGGGAAATTGAAAATGTCAAACCCCTGACCTAATGCTTTTGTTAAAGTATAAAAAGAATCTTAAGCTTGAAATAAAGTTACGCAGTCCAAGAAAATTGTGAGGCTGTGTCGTTACTCGCTGACACTGCCCCTCCCTTCAGGTTGAATCCCTGGCTGCTGGAGCTGGACTCCCGCAGGTGATGTATCCTCTGCTGTTTCTATTTCCTTGTCTTTTCAGTTCAGTTCAGTTGCTCAGTCATGTCCAACTCTTTGTGACCTCATGAACCGCAGCACTCCAGGCCACCCTGTCCATCACCAACTTCCAGAGTTTACCCAAACTCATGTCCATTGAGTCGGTGATTCCATCCAACCATCCCATCCTCTGTCCTCACCTTCTCCTCCTGCCCTCAATCTTCCCCAGCATCAGGGTCTTTTCAAATGAGTCAGCTCTTCACATCAGGTGGCCAAAGTACTGGAGCTTCAGCTTCAACATCAGTCCTTCCAATGAACACCCAGGACTGATCTCCTTTAGGATGGACTGGTTGGATTAGTATATTGAAAGTCAGCTAGATAATTCTCTAATAAATATTGGAATATTTATTTGTATAGAACGAGTGGCATATTTTCTTAACAAATTCTTGGAACCTGAGACAAAAGTGAAAACTTTTGGCAAGGCATTAATTGGCGCTGTGAGCAGGATTTGTGAGACAAAACGCCACTCTTTAGGATTCAAGAGATTAAGGTTGATGACATTTTCATTCCCACATGGTAAGATTCACCTTATTACTCATTAGCTAATACATGGGACATCTTCTCTGGATTGTGTGAGAATTGGAACCATAAATTAAACAGGGCTTTCAGTACATCATGAGAAATGCTGGGCTGGAAAAAGCACAAGCTGGAATCAAGATTGCCAGGAGAAATATCAATAGCCTCAGATATGCAGATGACACCACCCTTATGGCAAAAAGTAAAGAGGAACTCAAAAGCCTCTTGATGAAGGTGAAAGAGGAGATTGAAAAAGTTGGCTTAAAGCTCAACATTCAGAAAACTAAGATCATGACATCTGGTCCCATCACTTCATGGGAAATAGGTGGGGAAACAGTGGAAACAGTGTCAGACTTTATTTTTGGGGGGCTCCAAAATCACTGCAGATGGTGACTGCAGCCATGAAAGAAAAAGACGCTTACTCCTTGGAAGGAAAGTTATGTCCAACCTAGATAGCATGTTCAAAAGCAGAGACATTACTTTGCCAACAAAGGTTCGTCTAGTCAAGGCTATGGTTTTTCCTGTGGTCACGTGTGGATGTGAGAGTTGGACTGTGAAGAAGGCTGAGCGCCAAAGAATTGATACTTTTGAACTGTGGTGTTGGAGAAGACTCTTGAGAGTCCCTTGGACTGCAAGGAGATCCAACCAGTCCATTCTAAAGGAGATCAGCCCTGGGATTTCTTTGGAAGGAATGATGCTAAAGCTGAAACTCCAGTACTTTGGCCACCTCATGCGAAGAGTTGACTCATTGGAAAAGACTCTGATGCTGGGAGGGATTGGGGGCAGGAGGAGAAGGGGATGACAGAGGATGAGATGGCTGGATGGCATCACTGACTCGATGGACGTGAGTCTGGGTGAACTCTGGGAGTTGGTGATGGACAGGGAGGCCTGGCCTGCTGCGATTCATGGGGTCGCGAAGAGTCGGACGCGACTCAGCGACTGATCTGACCTGATCTGATCTGATCTAAAAGGTCTTATAGGTCTTCATAGAACCGTTCAGCTTCTTCAGCGTTACTGTTTGGGGCATAGACTTGGATTACTGTGATATTGAATGGTTTGCCTTGGAAACGAACAGAGATCATTCTGTCATTTTGAGATTGCATCAAAGTACTGCATTTCGGACTCTTATTGACCATGATGGCTACTCCATTTCATCTGAGAGATTCCTGCCCGCAGTAATAGATATAATGGTCATCTGAGTTAAATTCACCCATTCCAGTCCATTTTAGTTCTCTGATTCCTAGAATGTTGACGTTCACTCTTGCCATCTCTTGTTTGACCACTTCCAATTTGCCTTGATTCATGGACCTGACATTCTAGGTTCCTATGCAATATTGCTCTTTACAGCATCAGACCTTGCTTCTATTACCAGTCACATCCACAACTGGGTGTTGTTTTTGCTTTGGCTCCATCCCTTCATTCTTTCTGGAGTTATTTCTCCACTTATCTCCAGTAGCATATTGGGCACCTACCGACCTGCGGAGTTCCTCTTTCAGTATCCTATCATTTTGCCTATTCATACTGTTCATAGGGTTCTCAAGGCAAGAATACTGAAGTGGTTTGCCATTCCCTTCTCCAGTGGAGCACCTTCTGTCAGACCTCTCCACCATGACCCGCCCGTCTTGGGTTGCCCCACAGGCATGGCTTAGTTTCATTGAGTTAGACAAGGCTGTGGTCCTAGTGTGATTAGAGTGACTAGTTTCTGGAGTAAGGTTTCAGTGTGTCTGCCCTCTGATGCCCTGTTGCAAAACCTACTGTCTTACTTGGGTTTCTCTTACTTTGGACATGGGGTATCTCTTCACGGCTGCTCCAGCAAAGCACAGCCGCTGCTCCTACCTTGGACGAGGGGTATCTCCTCACCGCCACCCCCCCTGACCTTGAACGTGGAATATCTCCTCTAGGCCCTCCTGCGCCCGCGCAGCCACCGCTCCTTGGACATGGGGTTGCCCCTCCCGGCCGTCGCCCCTGGCCTCAGATGCTAGAAAGGCCTTTATTTGCAAACAAAGCCATTCACTTCATCAGATCCTTCATACTGGAGAGAAACCGTATAAATGTGATATGTGTGGCCATAGATATACTTGAAAGTCATGACTTGCAATTCATCACGGAGTGCATACTGGAGAGAACCCTTATAAATGTGGTGTATGTGGCTGTGATGTGACTGGAAAGAGACAACGTAGAATTCATCGGAGAAGTCATAGTGAAGTGAAATCTTACAAATGTGATAGCCGTGGCAAACGTTTTTTTGCACTGTCATCCTTAAATAAAAATCAGGCAGTTCAAACAGATGAGAAAGCATGTAAATGTAATTTGTGTGGCAAAATGTTCAGTTCCAGGTGTTATTTAGCATCACATCACATACTGGAGAGAAACCATATAAATGTGATGTGTGTGGCTGTGGCTATACTCGAAAGTCACAACTTGGAATTCATCAGAAAGTTCATACTGGAGAGAAGCCATATAAATGTGATGTATGTGGCTGTGACTTTACCGGATGGAGACAACTTAGAAATCATCAGAGAATTCATACTGAAGTGAAATCTTACAAGTGTAACAGCTGTGGCAAACTTTTTTTTTTGCAATGCCATCATTAATAAACATCAGGCAGTTCAATCAGATAAGAAAGCATGTAAATGTAATTTGTGTGCCAAAATGATCAGTTCCAAGTGTTGTCTAGCAGTTCATCAGAGAACTCATACTGGAGAGAAACCATATAAATGTGATGTGTGTGGAAAGGCCTTTACTCACAAAGAAAGCTGTGTACTTCATCAGATCCTTCATACTGGAGAGAAACAATATAAATGGAATGTATGTGGCCATGGCTATACTCGAAAGTCACAACTTGAAATTCATCAGAGAGTTCATACTGGAGAGAAGCCATATAAATGTGATGTGTGTGGAAAGGCCTTTACTCGCAAAGAAAGCTGTGTACTTCATCAGATCCTTCATACTGGAGAGAAACCATAAAAATGTGATGTATGTGGCCATGGCTATATTTGAAAGTCAAAGCCTGGAATTCATCAGAGAATTCATACTGGAGAGAATTCGTATACATGTGATGTATGTGGCTGTGGCTTAACCGGAAACAGACAACTTGGAATTCATCGGAGAATTCATACTGAAGTGAAACCTTTCAAATATAACAGCTGTGACAAACGTTTTTTCACTCGGGCGTCCTTAAAAATACATGAAGTCATTCATACACGGAGAAGGCACGGGCACCCCACTCCAGTACTCTTGCCTGGAAAATCCCATGGACGGAGGAGTCTAGTAGGCTGCAGTCCATGAGGTCATCAAGAGTCATGTCATTTTCCCTTTTCCTTTTCATGCATTGGGGAAGGAAATGGCAACCCACTCCAGTGTTCTTGCCTGGAGAATCCCAGGGACGGAGGAGCCTGGTGGGCTGCCATCTGTGGGGTCGCACAGAGTCGGACATGACTGAAGCGACTTAGCAGCAGCAGTTCATTTAGATGAGAAAGCACGGAAATGTACTTTATGTGGCAAAGTCTTCAGTTCCAGGTGTTACCTTGCAGTTCATCAGAGAACTCATACTGGAGAGAAACTAAACAAATGTGACGTGTGTGGACAGGTGTTTACTCGCAAAGAAAACCATGCAGTTCATCAGATCCTTTATACTGGAGAGAAACCATATAAATGTGATATATGTGGCTGTGGCTATACGCGAAGCACGCAACTTGCAGTTCATCAGAAGGTTCATACTGGAGAGAAACACTATAAATGTGATGTATGTGGCAAGGCCTTTAGAGTAAACGGCAGCCTTACATCTCATCAGAAAATTCATTGCCGAGAGAAACCATGTAAGTGTGATGTATGTGGCAAGGCCTTTAGAGTAAACAGAACCCTTACATTGCATCAGAAAATTCATACTGGAGAGAAACCGTATAAATGCGATGTATGTGGCAAGGCCTTTAAAGTAAATGGAACCCTTACATCGCATCAGAAAATTCATACTGGAGAGAAACCATATAAATGTGTTGTATGTGGTAAGGCCTTTACTATAAATGGAAGCCTTGCAACTCATTGGAAAATTCATTCTGGAGAGAAACCATATAAATGTGATATATGTGGCAAGACCTTTAGTTTAAATGGAAGCCTCACATATCAGAAAATTCATTCAGACGAGAAACCATACAAATGTGATATATGTGGCAAGGCCTTTAGAGTTAAAAGGAAGCCTTACATCTCATCAGAAAATTCATACTGGATAGAAAGCATATAAATGTGATGTATGTGGCAAGGTCTTTAGTTTCAAATCAGCCCTTGCATTTCATCAAAGAATTCATATTGCAGAGAAACATTACGAATTAGCAATGGTGACAGAGCTTTTAGTGCACAGTCATCCTTATCTCTTCATCAGGCAGTTCATACAAGAGAAAAGCATAGAAATGTATCTATGGGGCAGACTCTTCAATTCCAGCTGTTACTTTGCTGTTCATTGGAGAACTAATATTTGAGAGAAACCATATAAATGTGATGTATGTGGCAAGGCCTTTAGCCAAACTGCAAACCTTGCAATTCATCGGGGAATTCATATTGGAGAGAAAGCATATGAATGTGTTGTCTGTGTCAAGGCCTTTAGTCATATTGGTAAGCTTGAAGTTTATCCAAAATTCATACTGGAGAGAAACCATATAAATGTTTGTGGCTGATGCTTTACTTGATGTGCACAACTTGGGATTCATCTGGAGATGAATTCATACTGGAGAGAAAACACATAAATATGATCTCAAGGTCAAGGCTTGTAATCTAAATGCAAACCTTACGGTTCATCAGAAAATTCATGTTGGAGAGAAACCTTAAAATTGAAACAATGGTGACAAACGTTTTAATGGACAGTCAGTCTCACCATCAGGCTGTTCGTACAGGAGAGAAAGCATAGAAATGTGATGTATGTGCTTTACTTGAAATGACCATCATAAGAAGCATCAGATAATTCATAGTGGAGAAAACTGTTACAAATGGAACAATTGTGAGAAACATTTTAGTGCAAATGTAATGAGTATGGCAAAGCCTTTAATCTTAGTTCAGGCCTTATAATTCATCAGAGAATTCATACTATATTGAAAGCATAAAAATGAATATGGCAAAGTTTCTAGTTCACGTTCAGCCATAACTGACCATTCGGCCGTTCATACGGGAGAGAAGCCACATAAATGGGATTTATATGACAAAGCCTGCAGTCACAAGGAATGACTTTGCAGATCATCTGAGAGTCAGTAGTGCGGTGAAAACTTACAAATGTAGTGAATGAAGTAAAGTATATGAAGTTTTAGGCCTTCAGAAAAGTCAGACTGGAGGAAAACTGCATGAATGTGGTAGATGTGGTAAAGTTTTGATTTTGTATTCAGACCTAACTGATCCTCAGGTAATTAATGTGAATTGAAATCTTACGCACATAGTGCATGTGGTAAGTCTTTTGGAAGGTGTTCAGTTTTTTACAAAACACGAGAAAATACCTACTGACAAGAATCCGTACATTCAGAGCACAATCAATCCCTCCAGTGGAGGAAATCATATGTCTGTGGCCAGGATTTCAGTAATGGGCGGATCATTCCCTTCATCAGGAAAATTCATTATTCCTTCAGGTGCCATTCAGGCCTAAAGATATCAGGTGATGCATACTCGAGAGACCTTCCAAATGTTATCAGTGTGGCCAGGCTTTTTGTTTACACCTTAAGCTTCTTGAGACTATTCACACTAGATAAAAACTGTATCAATGTAATAATAAATGTGTCAGGGATTTTAGGCAACAATCTGAAGTCAGGTTTCAGAAAAGAACTAATTTTGTAGAGAACGCTGACAAGTGACATGAGTATGTAAACCTTAACTAGGGATCACATCTCACCATTCATCAGTTTATCCATACTAGAGAGAACCTTACCAGTGTAGAATATGTGGCAAGGCTTTTAGGTACTCTCTGTGTCTCGGTTTTCACCAAATATTTTATACTTAGAAATGCAAATTTTATGGCAGTTGTGGTAATTACTGCTCACTCTTTAGGTATCTAAGAACATATACCCTGGAGATAAACCACTAATACAATATTTGTGGAAAGCTATTGTGAAGAAACTTGAGTCAAAAGAACCAGAAAAGTATGCGTGTGTATCTATTTCATCATTGATAGCTGCCATTTCTGTTGTACCGTTGTTTTCTTCAGAATGTGTCATAAGTCTTGTGCTCTAATAAAATTTGTGTAATTTTCCCCATAACCCTGAATGGATCCTGTTTCTTCCAACAACACAGTTTTCACCATCTCAGTACTTCGTAACAGAAAGTAGCAACGCACCAAAGGCTCTCAAGGTTGAAAGAACGTAGAAGAATTTCTTTTCATGATTAAATCAAACAATAGCCAATTTTGGGATTATAGTCTAATAATTTTCACTTGAGTTATTCTTTCCACACTCTGTACATAACAGTGCAGTTATATTTCCTGAGTCCTCTTGTGCCAAAATGAAACTAATGGCGTGTGCCTAATTTACATGAAGTGAAAATAGGATTAATAACTGTGCAAAAATTAGGAAATAAAAAACTTTGGCAATAAGGTTAAAAGTGAGCTGGGAGCATTCTGAAATATTTTTTATTATTCACTTGTTATTGGTCATATAGTTGTGGCTCGTGGGATATCTACAAAACATGTAGGAATTTTTCAGACCAGGGATTTGTCCCATGTTTCCTCCTTGGCAGGCAGATTCCTTACCACTGAGCACCAGGGAAGATCCAGAAATACTTCACAATCCACACTATATGATGGGAATATTCTTTGTTAACTAGAAATTTCATATATTCAGTTCCCAACATGTTGGTTCTTGTTACTTTGCAGTCACTGAAAAAAGAGGGTGGAACCACACCCAAAGTTTGCTTTGGATGTTGAGACAGATGAAGCCATACGCTGAAGTCTTATGAAAATGTTTAACTGCTGAAGCTTTCTAGTTGAATCATGGTAGACTTCCAAGTTGTTCAGTTTAGTCACTCAGTAGTGTCCGACTCTTTCCGACCCCATGGACTGCAGCATGCCAGGCTTCCCTGTCCATCATCAACTCTTGGAGCTTGTCACACTCATGGCCATCAAGTCGGTGGTGCCATCCAACCATCTCATCCTCTGACATCCCCTCCTCCTCCTGCCTTCGATCGTTCCCAGCATCAGAGTCTCTTCAAATGAGTCAGTTCTTCTCATCAGGTAGCCACAGTATTGGAGTTTCAGCTTCAGCATCAATCCTTCCAATGAATATTCAGGTCTGATTTCCTTTAGGATGGACTCTTTGGATCTCCTTGCATTCCAAGGGACTCACAAGAGTCTTCTTCAACACCACGGTTCAAAAGCATCAATTCTTTGGTACTCAGTGTTCTTTATAGTCCAAATCTCACATCAATACATGACTACTGGAAAAACCATAGCTTTGACTAGACAGATCTTTGTTGGCAAAGAAATGTCTCTGCTTTTTAATGTGCTGTTTAGGCTAGTCATAACTTTTCTTCTAGGAAGCAAGCGTCTTTTAATTTCATGGCTGCAGTCACCATCTGCAGTGATTTTGGAGACCAGGAAAATAAAGTCTGCTACTGTTTGCAATGTTTCCCCATCTATTTGCCATGAAGTGATGGGACCAGATGCCATGATCTTAGTTTTCGGAATGTTGAGTTTAAGCCAACTTTTTCACTCTCCTCTTTCATTAAAAGGCTCTTCAGTTCTTCACTTTCTGACATAAGGCTGGTGTCATCTGCATATCTGAGATTATTGACATTTCTCCTGGCAATCGGAGAAGGCAGTGGCAATGCACTCAAGTACTCTTGGCTCGAAAATCCTATGGACAGAGGAGCCTGGGAGGCTGCAGTCCATGGGGTCACTAAGAGCTGAACATGACTGAGTGACTTCACTTTCACTTTTCACTTTCACACATTGGAGAAGGAAATGGCTACCCACTCCAGTGTTCTTGCCTGGAGAATCCCAGGGACGGTGGAGCCTGGTGGGCTGCCATCTGTAGGGTCACACAGAGTCAGACAGGACTGAAGCAACTTAGCAGCAGCAGCAGCTCCCGGCAATCTTGATTCCATCTTGTGCTTCATGCAGTCCAGGATTTCTCATGATGTAGTCTTCATATAAGTTAAGTAAGCAGGGTGATAAAATACAGTCTTTGCGTACTCCTTTCCCTATTTGCGATCAGTCTGGTGTTCCATATCCAGTTCTAATTGTTGCTTCCTGACCTGCATACAAGTTTCTCAAGAGGCAGGTCAGGTGGTCTGGTATTCCCATCTCTTGAAGAATTTTCCTGAGATTGTTGTGATCCACACAATCAAAGGCTTTGGCATAGTCAATAAAGCAGAAGTAGATATTTTTCTGGAACTCTTTTGCTTTTCCAATGATCCAACAGTTCGGTTCAGTCGCTCAGTCATGTCCGACTCTTTGTGACCCCAGGAACCGCAGCTTGCAAGGCCTCCCTTTCCATCACCAACTCCCGGAGTCTACCCAAACTGATGTCTATGAGTCGGTGATGCCATCCAACCATCTCATCCTCTGTCGTCCCCTTCTCCTCCTGTCCTCAATCTTTCCCAGCATCAGGGTCTTTTCAAATGAGTCAGCTCTTTGCATCAGGTGGCCAAAGTATTGGGAGTTTCAGCTTCAACATCAGTCCTTCCAATGAACACCCAGTACTAAACTCCTCGCAGTCCAAGGGACTGTCAAAATTCTTCTCTATCCCCACAATCTAAAAGCACCAATTCTTTGCTCTTCTTTGTTTATGGACCGACTCTCACATCTGTACCTGCTACTGGAAAAACAATAGCTTTGACATCAGGGACCCTCGTTTGCAAAGTGATGCCTTTGCTTTAAAATACACTGTCTACTTTTATGATACCTTTCCTCTCAAGGAGCAGGCCCTCTTTTCATTTACTGACTGCAGCGAGACCCCGGCCGCCTCACCCTCCCACTGTCTTCACGCAGGCCTGATTTCTCTCCAGCCCGCGCCCCTGAGCGCTGGCTCCGCTCGGGCCCCGCCTCCAGGCCGCTACGGCTTGTCACTGCGCGTGCGCACAGCGTCACACACGTGTAGTCTGAGAGGAGAGAGCGGAGGTCTCAGCCAAAATTGAGTTTCTGTCTTTCCTTTCAAATTTTCTTCTGGTTGTTAGCTTTCCTCTGTAATGTGAGTTGAGGGTCGCTACTGAACCTAAATTCCCGCGGCCGTCCCCAAGCAAATTCAGATGTCCCTGTGTGGCGAAGAGGCGACCCCATTTTGCTTTATACTCGCTCTGAAACGGATGCCTGCGTTTGGTCTGAGACGCTTCGTTTCCCACCTCTTTCCTGCTTAAAACCAATTTCTGAGTTCAGTGACCCCTCTACCCTTCCTGCACCACGTGAAATTCTTTTGGGCGACGTGAGTTTATTCACTCCGCTGTCCCCAGGCTCGCTCTCTGGACCCCTGGAGGCCGCGCCGGCCCCCGCTCCCGGAGAGGCCGGGTTCTTTCCCCGGTCCTGGGATTCTGGAGAGCCCGTCGCGCTCATGAGCCCCACAGGCTCCCAGCCGTTCAGTCGTCGCGTCTCATCAGGCCGGTAATTCTGCCCCTCAGTCATTCCTTAGAGCGTTACCCCGACTCCGTGTGGGGGGAGGTGGCCTGGGCCAGCCATGTGACACCTATGGTTCTGTGTCCCAAATACTACCCGCTGGAATGTGTCTCTTGCGGATGGGGGCTTCTTAATCAGTCGCCATCCCTGCAAATAGGAGGCCAGGAGGGTTAGGAGAAGCAGGGAGAGCGACTCCGAGAGAATTAGAAATTGAAGAAAACATGATGGAGAAACGATGGCAGCAAAGCGGATTGGTGAGGAACTTGGGAAGAGATAGCAACAAGATAGAGCATAAGCCTTGAAAGTAACGGTGGGTAAAGGAGAGAAGCTTAGAGAACAGCAGGGTCTCCGTTTAGTTAAAGGTGTGCAACATAGGGAGGTAGTGTTGAGTCTGCTGCTGCTACTGCTAAGCCGCGTCAGTCATGTCTGACTCTGTGCGACCCCATAGACGGCAGCCCACCAGGCTCCTCTGTCCCTGGGATTCTCCAGGCAAGAATATTGGAGTGGGTTGCCATTTCCTTCTCCAATGCATGAAACTGAAAAGTGAAAGTGAAGTCGCTCAGTCGAGTCCGACCCTTAGCGACCCCATGGACTGTAGCCTACCAGGCTCCTCCGTCCATGGGATTCTCCAGGCAACAGTACTGGAGTGGGTCGCCATTGCCTTCTCCGGGTGTTGAGTCCAGGGATGCTGTCTAACCATCTCATCCTCTGCCGCCCTCTTCTATAGCCTTCTATAGGGAGAAGGGCTGTAAATCAGCGGTCCCAAAGAGGGCGACAGTGGAGAGGCAGTTCACACAGAGACCCCGCAAAGGGGATACAAGATTTGGAACCTTGACCTACAGACAATATCCTGCTGGCAGAGAAAGGGGACTACTAGTGAATGGAATCAGCGATGCACTTTATATTCCTGGGCTCCAAAATCACTGCAGACGGTGACTGCAGCCATGAAACTAAAAGACACTTGCTCCTTGAAAGAAAAGCTATGACCAACCTAGACAGCATATTAAAACGTAGAGATATTAATTTGCAGACGAAGGTTTATATAGTCAAAGCTATGATTTTTCCAGTAGTTATGTATGGATGTGAGAGTTGGACTGTGAAGAAAGCTGAGCACCAAAGAACTGATGCTTTTGAAGTCTGGTGTTGGAGAAGAGTCTTGAGAGTCCCTTGGACTGCAAGGAGATAAAACCACTTAATCCTAATGGAGATCAGTCCTGAATATTCATTTGAAGAATTGATGCTGAAGCTGAAGCTCCAATACTTTAGCCAGTTGTTGCAAAGAGTTGAGTCTTTAGAAAAGACCCTGATGCTGGGAAAGACTGAAGGCGGGAGGAGAAGGGGATGACAGAGGATGCGATGGTTGGATGGCATCACCGAGTTGGGGTGCATGTGAGTTTGAGCAGACTGCGGAAGTTGGTGAAGTGAAGCCGCTCAGAAGTATCCGACTCTTTGTGACCCCACGGACTGTAGCCTACCAGGCTTCTCCATCCATGGGATTTTCCAAACAAGGGTACTGGAGTGGGTTGCCATTTCCTTCTCCAGGGGATCTTCCTGACCCAGGAATCGAACTTGGGTCTCCTGCATTGCAGGCAGACGCTTAACCCTCTGAGCCACCAGGGAAGCCCAGGGAGTTAATGATGGACAGGGAAGTCTGGCATGCTGCAGTCCATGGGGTCACAAAGAGTCCAACACGACTGAGCAATTGAACTGAACTGAATGATTCGAGGAGCTGAGAAAGAAATTGAGCTGAAATGAAGCATTGCACTTGGAGGTACCAGAGAGTTCGGAGGAAGGGAGGGCAGAGATGGAGGAAGAAAGGCAGAAATACAGGGAGATTTTGGATTATCAGGGAGGTTGGAGAGTAAGCATCTTTATGGGGAACAAATGGCAGAGAGAGGCAGGATGGGAGTCAGGGAAGAAGTAGAGAGGAGGACAGGCACAGCCAGAGAGCAGAGGGGAAGAGGAAGGGAGACAGAGAAAGAAATAGGGAATCAGATAAACCAAATGAGGTGGAAACAACTAGTGTGCAGGTGGGGGAGGGGACTAGATCCAGATGAGTGCTGAATTGGTTGGATAAAGAATTAAGACGTGATACATTGATTTTTTAGCTTTACAGTCTAATAAATTTAAATCTTCTTCCTTTAAATTATACAGAGGAGGATGAGAATTTCTAAACTTTCTGTAAGGCTTGTGGGTGTTATAATTACTTGTATTGAAAGATAACGTCCATGTGCAGAGTCTGTTGAGGTGGGGGCTAAGGCAGTGACTTGACTCTCAGAGGTGGGTCACCCGCTTCCCTTTTCCTGGTGTGGAGTAGAGGTTGTGGGAGAGGAAAAGTGGTCTAAGGATTGACAGACTCTGTTACTACATGGTACCTTTTCAAGGAATTTTAAACATGCTCTTAGTGATGGTTTTCCTTTTTGCTTTCTCCTTTGTTTACATTTAATTCTTTTTGTAGCTTGGGTTAACAATTAGTTCATTTGGTACCTACTTTCTTTTCAACAGCTATTTGCTTCTGATAAGATTTCGTGGTCTCCTATAATTAGTTCGAATCATTCTTTTCTAAATATATGCTATATTAACAGTTGTTTTTTCACTTTGCACCAGAATTATTCAAGGAAAAATTTTTAATAAGCTGATTAACTTTAGGTTTGTTTCATGTTTATTTGAGGCCGTTTTGCTGTCTTCTCTTTATGTTATATTTTGGAAATGTTTTTTGGTAACTAATAAATAGTTATAGACTATTTTGATGAGTGCTTAGTAAGGATGTCAGTGATGATTTTTATTGAATCAAGACCTAATTTCAGCAGGCAGTATGATGGTCCATTTTCCTCTCTTTTATGTGGTCTGGTGACTAGTGAGCTATGAGTTGATCTGATGCTGTTTCCTCAAGTCCAGAAGGTGAGCAGCAGTGACCCCTGAAATGATGGCCAAATCGGGTGTGTGACTGTGTGTGGCAGTTCTTGGAGGGAGTTGCCACTTGTCCTTAGAATTTGAAATACATCAGTTTTCCACAATGAAGCAAGGACAACAGTAGGATGGAAGCAGGAACATAGGCTCAGAGTCAGAGAGACAATCGTGAGCTGTCTTCTGTGAATAAAGGTCAATATGAAGCGATGCCTCCCACCTCCACTTGCTTCCCCGTGTCCTCAGGGCAGCATCCTGACTCCTCAGGTGGCTCTACAGCCCTTTGTCATCCTCAGGTCTCTGCCAGTGTCTCCAGCCTCATCCTGGAAGCTGACCCTGTTTTCATTGTCTGTCTGTCCTGGTCACATTCACTTAATCCTTGTTCATAGACAACAAAACCTTCTCTGTCTCAGATCTTAGTTTTTTTCTTCTACCCTTGGTCATTACATCACTGTGGCTCTTGCTCTTTCTGTTCCTTCAGGTCTAAGCCAGAGAGGTCTCCCCATTTCCTTCTGATAGTTGCTGTCACGTTAACCAGATTTACTGCTTCTATATTACATTCATCAGAGACGCCCTTCTTCCTTAATTATTTGTAATCTTTCCTCTTTTCCCTTCACTGAAGGATGCCCTGTATTCCTCTTCCTTGCAGCATGCTTGCAGCATCTCACTCTGGGGGTGAGGACTGGGAATGTGGGTTCGGCTGAAGAATTCTCAGAGGAGACAGAGGAGATAGGGTAAGTGATGATGGTTGCTATATCTGTTCTAGACATTTCAAGTCTAATTGATCCTTACCCCATGTGTTCACTTAATTACTCAATAAAAAAAAGATGTGAGGAATCCTGAAAAGCCCGATAGATCTAGTGTCTTGAAGTGCCACCTTGTTTTAGTCTGCTGTGTCTGCTCACTGCAGCCCCCAGGTCTTCTAATCTCTGTCCATCCAGGGACCATTTGCCATCTTGGACAGCAGCTTTGCTTTCTAGCAGTTCATCTACTCAGAGCGGGGGATGCTGAGTTTACTACTGTGGTTAGAGTGGCCAGAAGGTATGCAAGTTAAATGCATATGAAGGAGACATCTCCCCATCCAACAACCGCACACCCCCTTAATGACCTGAAGTATCTGGCAGTGAGGTGTGAGCACGGAGAAGAGGAGCCAGTGAGCTGGGACCTTTCTCCTGTGACTTCTTTACCAACCATCCCTCATTTGCCATTGCTGCCAGGTTTTCCCAAGAGGACCAGGTTCTTGGTCTCCATTCTGAATGCTCAGTGTTCTTGGATTTACAGCTTGGGTGTGTTTCTGTTGTGATGCCCACGCCCAGTAGTCTCTGCTCTTTAGCCCTCTTGTTCAGCTGTACTGGAGAAGAGGCAGTGAAAAGGGTTTCAGGTCAGCTGAGGTGCCCCCTGCTGCTGTGTACATGAGGCCTCACCAGGAGGGGAGTGTGATGCCAGGGAAAGTGTGGGAAAGTGCCTGTGTTGGACTCTGTGCCAGAGTTGACTGTCCTGCATCCCTCCTGAGACATCGCGTGGCAGAGAACTGTCTGTTCCACATGGTGAGGTCCTCCCTGTGTGTGTGGTTGGGACACAGGAAGGGGCTGTGTTGACTCTAAGCATTAAACAGCATGTTTTCCACTTTCTTGACACCCCTCTGAAGCTTCCTGTTGCCCCAGGACGCCCAGAAAAGGAGGAAGAGGAAAAAACAGTCAGGAATGGCTATTTCTCAGATAAGAAGTATTTCTTACTGTATTTTCAGTTGATTCTCAGTCTGTCCTTCCTGAAATACCTGTCTTTGGACTCGCTAATCTTGTCTGACTCTGGAGTATCCTGTCTCACACTTTTACATGCACATTCAACCAGACACCTTCTGTCAGGATCTGTCATCCTCACTTAGATCCCATCTCCCCATGACCCTGTGACCTGGACCTTGTGAGGAGGCTCCCCTGGGCACCACCCTGGGCAGGGCTTCACACCCACGGGTTGGAGACAGGGTCTCAGTGCTGTTGGGCAGCAAGGATTGCTAGGGCCCATCTGGATGTGCTGTCTGCTCTCTGTCAACCAGGGTAAGGAAGCTGCAGGTGGACGTCAGGGTATTAACATGCACAGTATGTTGTAAAATACGGATAGAGACCACTAAGGGGAAATCAGTTCTGACTTTGTGTAGTACATTTAAAAGTAATTGAGGATTTTGGAATGGAATGGAAAATTCAGAAAGAGACTTCAGGGCCAGGGTATGTTTCATTATACCATCTAATTGAAACTATGAAATCAACATTTTTTGTTTTTGTTTTTTTACTTTATTTTCTGGCCACATGATGCAGCTAGTGGAGTCTTAGTTCCCTGAGTAGGAATTGCACCTGAAACCCTGCAATAAAATATGAGTACTTGACCACTTGACTTCCAGGAAATTCCCCAGCTTTCCTAATTTCAATGCAATATTTTGTTCATGGAATAAAAAGATAAACTTTGGCTTTTGTTAATAACTGGATACCTAACATTAAGGATTAAATCATATTACTGTGTTTTAAATATTTTTATTGGCTGTACTGGCTCTTCATTGCTGCAGTGGTTTTTATCTAGTTCTGTGTGGTGGCCACTCTCTAGTTGCAGTGTGTGGGCATTGTTGGGGCTTCTCTTTTCTTGCAGCATAGGCTCTAGAGGAGGCTGGATTCAGTGGTTTCACCTTCTGGGCTCTAGAGCCTGGCTCAGAAATTGAGGCTCATGGGTTTAGTTACCCTTGGCATATGGGATCGTACCAGAGCAGGGATCAAAGCCATGTCTCTTGCACTGACCAATGGGTCCTTTACCACTTTGCTACCAGGGAAGCCCTCATATTATTTTTAAATATAGGTATTTTATAGAGATTGTAGTTAAAGTCTTTTGTATGTTACTTTATGCTTACACTACTTTTTATTTTTTTGAACAAGTATAAAATAATGTTGAGGACTCCTCCTGATACAGTGGAGAAGAATGTGCCTGCCAATGTAGGGTACACGGTTCCACCCCAGGTCCAGGAAGATCCCTCAAAACAACTAAGCCCATGCGGCACAATTACTGAGTCTGTGCTCTAGAGCCCGGGACCATCACTCCCAAAGCCTGCACACTCCAGAGCCTGTGCTCCAAAACAAGAGAAGGCACTGCAGTGAGAAGCCCGTTCACTGCAGCCTCAACTGGAGAAAACCCACTCATAGCAGCGTTCTGTGTGGCAAGGGCTTTAATCAAACTGCAAAGCTTGCAGTTCATCAGAGATATCATACTGGGGAGAAACTGTGTAAATGTGTGTGTGGAAAGGACTTCAGTCAAACTTCAAGCTGTGCAGTTCATGGAAGAATTCATACTGGAGAGAAACCTGACAAACGTAACAATTGTGACAAATGTTTTATTGCACAGTCATCCTTAACTCCGCATCAGGCAGTTCCTATAGGAGAGAAAGCATAGAAATGTAATTTGGTGGAGGAGTCTTCAGTTCCAGCTCTTACTTTGCATTTCATCAGAGAATTCATACCAGAGAGAAACCATGTAAATGTGATATCTGTTGCAAGGGTTTTAGTCATATTAGAAAACTTGTAGTTTAATTGAGGAAGTCATACTGGAGAGAAAGCATATAAATGAGATCTCAGTGGCAAGTCCTTTAATCTAAATGCAAACCTTGCAGTTCATTGTAGAATTCATACTGGGGAGCAACCTTAGAAAGGTAACAGTTGTGCCAAACATATTAGTGAACAGTCAGCTTTAACTCACTGCCATGCAGTTCATGTAGGAGAGAAAGCGTAGAGATGTGATGTATATGGGCAGTGCTATATTTGAAATGACCATGTAGAAATCATAGATAATTCATAGTGGAGAAAAATGTTAAGAATGGAACAATTGTGAGACACATTTAGTGCAAATGTAATGAGTATGGCAGAGCCTTTTATCTGAGTTCAGGCCTTATAATTCATCAGAGAATTCACACTGTATAGAAAGCATTCAAATTTGGCAGAGCTTCTAGTGCTTGCTCAGCCTTAACTGACCTTTTGGCAGTTCCTAGAGGAGAGAAACCACATAAATGTAATTTATGTGACAAACTCTTCAGTCACAAGGAATGACTTTGCAGATCATCTGAGAATCAATATGGCAATGAAAACTTACAAGTGTAGTAAATGAAGTAAAGTATATCTACTTTTTGACTCTCAGAAAAGTCAAACTGGAGGAAAACCACATGAAATGTGCTAGGTGTGGCAAAGCTTTGATTCTGTGTTCAGATGTAACTAACCATCAGATAATTAATTAGAATTGAAGTCTTACTCACCTAGTGCCTGTGTTATGTGTTTCGGAAGCCATTTGGTTTTTACAAAATTCATACTGGTGAGAAGCCATACATTTAGAACGCAGTCAATCCCTCCAGTCTAGATTGGAGGGAATCATAAATATAATGTGTGTGGTCAGAGCTTCAGTAATGGGCTGATCATTCCCATCATCAGATTATTCATAATATAGAGAGACTTTACAAGTGTACGAGGGTGCAAATCCTTCAGTTGGCATTCAGGCCTGAAAAGACATCAGGTGATCCATACTGCAGAGACCATACGAATGCAATCAATATGCAACCAGGCTTTTCAGGTGTTTACACCTTCGGCTTCTTGAGAATATTCCCTAGGTAGAAGCTACATCACTGAAAGGAGTGCATCAGGGGTTTTAGACAACAGTCTGCCGTCAGGATTCAGTAAAGAACTCATTCTGGATAGAAAGCTTACATGTGACCTGAGTGTGTAGAACCTTTACCTCAGGGTCACACCTTACCAACCATCAGATGATCCGTCCTAGCGAGAACCTTGCTAGTGTACAGAATGTGGCAAGGCCTTCAGGTACTGCTTCAAACTCATGGTTCACCACTTTATACTTAGAAATGCAACGACTATGATAGCTTTCAAAATTGCGTTTCACTCTTTAGGTATTCTGGAATTATATATGCCTTTTCAATACAATGTCTGGGTTTATCATAAATTTCCTTGCAAGGAACAGACCTGTTTTAATATTCCGGCTACAGTCACCTTCAGAGGTGATTACAGTAATGAATTGTTTATCCCCGCTGCCCCGCCCCGCCCACTGCGCCCGGAGGCCCGGCCCCCCACGCCCCGAAGCTCCTCCTAACACTTCCGCTGTCCCCACGCGTCTTCGGCTTCGCTCAGTGCCCCGCCCCTCGACGACCAGGCTCCGCTGAGTCCCCGCCCCCAGGCCGCTCCGCCCTTTCACGGCGCGTGCGGGCAGCGTCCCACAAACCAGGAAGCGGAGCGCGGCGAGTGGAGGTCTCTCAGCTCAGCGTGAGTTTCTCTCTTTCTAATTAAACCTGCGGCCTGCTGCCTCCTTTCCTCGGTACCAGGAGCCTCAGGTTCGCTAGTGACTCTCAATCCCTGCGCCCGTCTCACCATCCCCAGCAAGTTCAGACGTCTTGGTGAGCAGCAAAGGGGCTCCTCCATTTTGCTTTAAAGTCGCTCTGAAGCCGCTTCCAGCTTTTGGTCCACAGCGACGCTTCGTTTCGCACCTCTTTCGTGCTTCAAACCATTTACTGACCTCACTGACCCCTCTGCCCTTCTTACACCGCATACAGTTCTCTACGGCTAGGTGGGTTTATTAGCTCCGCGGCCCCCAACCTCGTCCTCTCGGCCCCTGGCCGCGCCGACCGCCACGACCACCCCGCTCCCCGGTCCTGGGATTTTGGAGAGCCAGCCCCGCTGCTGAGACCGCTTCCCTCCCAGTCCCTCTCACCTCAAGTCTCCTCAGGCCGGCCCTTCCGCCCCGCAGGCCATGCCTTCATAGTGACGTTGCCCTGTCCCGTGTCGGGGAGGCGACCTGCGCCAGTCACGTGACACCCGAGGTTCTTCCGTTCCAAATTCCACCCGTTGCGGTTTGGCTCTTGAGGGAACCGGGCTTCTTATTCAGTCGCCATCCCTGCAAATAGGAGGCCGGGGCGGGGCGGGGGTGGGGGTGGGGGTGGGTGGGGTTAGAAGCAGCAGAGACAGCGACTCCTAGAGAAATATTTAATTGAGAAAAGGATGACGGATAAGCGATGGCAATGAAAAGTAATGGTGAGGAACTTGTGAAGAGACAACAGCATGAAAAAGAATCGGCCTTGAAGGTAGCGGTTAGGTAAAACGTTTAGAGAAAAGCAGCATTTCCTGAGAATTAAAGGTGAGCAAGATAGGGAGGTAGTGGTGTTCATTCCGAGTCTTTACGACCCCTCTATTCCTCAGAGTTTGCTCAGATTCATGTCTGTTGAGTCCAGGGATGGTATCTAACCATCTCATCCTCTGTCGCCCCCTTCTATAGCTTTCAAGGGAGAGGGGCTGTAAATCACAGGTCCCAAAGAGGGCAACAGTGGAGAGGCAGTTCACACAGAGAGCCCGCAAAGGGGACACAAGCGTTGGGGTCTTGGCTTACAGAGCAATATCCTGCTGAGAGACAAAGGGGACTCCTAGTGATTGGAGAAGGAAATGGCAACCCACTCCAGTGTTCCTGCCTGGAGAATCCCAGGGACGGCGGTGCCTCGTGGGCTGCCGTCTATGGAGTCACCCAGAGTCGGACACGACTGAAGCGACTTAGCAGTGATTGGAGGAGCTGAGAAAGGAAGCTGAGAGGAAGCATAGCCACTTGGGGGTGCCAGAGAGGGGAGGAAAGGAGGGCAGAGATTGTTGGAGATTTAGGATCATCAAAGAGGTTGGATTAGAAGCATTTTACAGGGAACAGATGGCAGAGAGAGGCCGGATGGGAGTCAGGGAAGAAGTAGAGAGGAGGACAGGCACAGCAGGAGCGCAGAGGGGAAGAGAAAGGGAGACGGAGAAAAAAGTAGGGAAACATAAACTAAATGAAGTGGAAACAAGTAGTGTGCAGGTTTGGGAGCGGATTAGATCTAGATGAGTGCTGAATCGATTTGATCAGGATTTTTAACTCGTGGTACATTGATTTTTGGCTTTAGAATCTACTAAGTTTAAAACTTTCTTTTTTAAATTATACATATGAAAATGAGAATTGCAAAACTTCTGTCTGTAAGGCTTGTGCGTGTTGTAATTTTCTGTATTAAAAGATAACATCCACGTGCAGAAGCTATAGAGGTGGGGGTTGCAGCAGTGACTTGATTCCCTTAGAGGTGAGTCGGGGTACCCCCTTCCCTTTTCCTGGTGCAGAGTAGAGGTTATGGAGAGGAGAAATGGGACAAGAACTGACTCTCTTACTACATGATGCCTTTTCCAGGCACAGTAAAAATATTCTTTGTGATGGTTTTACTTTTTGCTTTCTCCTTTCTTTATATTTCATTATTTTGTATCTTGGATTAGTTAATTGAATTAGTTCATTGAATAGTTCATTGAATACCCACCTTCTTATAAACAATTATTCATTTGTGAAATAAGATTTGGTGGACTCCTGTAACTAATTCATGTCATTCTTTTCTAAATACTCTATATTCTGAAATTTTTTTTAAACTTTACACCGGAATTCTTCAATGAAAAAAATTTTAATAAGCTGATTCACTTTAGGTTTGTTTCACATTTATTAGAGGCCCATTTGCTGTTTCTTGTTTATGTTATATTTTGAAAACATTTTTTGGTAACTAATAAATAGTTATAGACCATTTTGATGAATGTTTGGTAAGGGTGTCAGTGATCTTTTATATTAAGAGTCACAACCTAATTTAAGCAGTTAGTCTGATACTCCATTTTCCTCTCTTTTATGTGATCTAGTAACTAGTGAGCTATGATTTGGTCTGATGATGCTTCCTCAGGTCCAGAAGCTGAGCAACACTGACCCCTGAAATGATTGGCCAAATTGGGTGTGTGACTGTGTGTGTGGCAGTTCTGCTTGTAGGGAGAGCCCACGTGTTATTAGAATTTGAAATAGGTCCCAGTCTTCGAAAATGAAAAAGGACAACAGTAGGATGGAGGCGGGAACATAAGCTCAGACCCTGAGAGGAAGTCATGAGCCATCTTCTGTGAATAAAGCTCAGTCTGTAGGGAGGCCTCCCACCTCTTGCCAGGGTCTCCAGCCTCATCCTGGGAGCCGACCCCGTTCTCATGGTCAGTCTGTCCTGGTCACATTCACTTAGTCCTTGTTCATAAACACCAAAACCTTCTTGTCTCGGATCTTAGTTTCTACTCCTACCTTTGGTCATTATATCACTGTTGCCCTAGCGCTTTCTGTTCCTTCAGGTCTGGGCCAGAGAGGTCTCCCCATCTCCTTCTGATATTCTCTGTCATGTTAACCAGGTTTATTGCTTCGGTATTAATTACCCTGATCAGATATGCCCTTCTCCTTTAATTATTTGGAGTCTTTCCTCTTTTCCCTTCATTGAAGGGTTCACCGTATTCCTCTTCCTCCCAGGATGCTTGCAGCATCTCACTCTGGGGGTGAGGACTGGGACTGTGGGCTGGGCTGAAGAATCCTCAGGGATGATGGAGGTTATAGGCTTGGTGATGACGGCTCCCGTATTTGTTCTGGACATGTCAACTCTGATTGATCCTTACCCCATGTGGAGACTTAATTACTCAAAAGCAAAAGGATGTTGGAGTCCTAAAAAGCCTGGCAGATCCAGTGTCTTGAGGTGTCCCCATGTTTTAGTTTGCAGTGTCACTGCTCACTGCAGCCCCCAGGTCTTCTAAGCTCTGTCCATGCAGGGACCAATTGCCATCTTGGACAGCAGCTTTGCCTTCTAGCAGCTCATCTGCTCAGCGGCAGATGCTGAGTTTCCTGTGATTAGACTGGTCAGTATCTTAGGGGAGTATGTAGGAGACGACACCTCCCTATCCCCAAACCACCTTCCCCCCATTAATGACCTGGGGTATCTTCCAGTTAGCCATGAGCAGGGAGAACAGGAGCCGGTGAGATTGGGGCCTCTCTCTCTTTGTGACTTCTTTACTGAACTCAGTCCAACCATCCTCAACTACATAACGTCCTTTTTGCTAAGTGGTTTCCCCAAGAGGACCAGCTTCTTGGTCTCCATACTGAGTGTCCAGTGTCCTTGGATTTGCAGCTAGGGTGCATTTCTTTTGCAATGCCCACGCCTAGAGGTCTCTGTTCTTGTTCAGCTGTGCACGGAGAAGGGGTAGAAAAATAGGAGAAAGTGAGGGGGAGCGTGTCGGGGTTTCCAGGAGGGTTGTGGGAGCAGGAGTGCACCTTTTAATGAACCCAATGAATGGTGTGTTTGCGTGTGAGAGAGAGAGACAAGCATAGTTGTGGGATCACGGAGCATGTGGACCTGTTGACAAAGGGGGTCTCAGTTCTGGCTGGAGGTCCTGGACGTGGGCTCATGGCTAATTGTGGGCTGTGTGGAATGGTGGGCGTGCCAGTGTCTTGGCTCAGTTTTCCGGGGACACAGATGCTGTGACTGAGGTTTGCATGACTGGGTTTAATTGGGAATCTCGTGATCACACCTGTGGAGGAAGAAAGGCTGTGGGATTGGGAAGAAGAATGTTATCCTGCAGTGTGTTAGAAGCAAGGGCTGAGCTGAGCCCACAGGGAGGTCTGGGTGCAGGAGGATGGGGACAGTGGTCCCAGAGAAGGGGGGCGGGATCCAGGAGGTGCCTCACAGCACCCCCTCCACACTGGATTTTTTGTGGTCTTTAGGGGGGGCGAGAATTAAGTATGCAACCCATAGCATAACTGTGGGTAAAACCCCAGAGATCACTTCGTGTGTTACCTTTGGTATTTCTGTTATTTTGAGTTGCTCATAAAGTTTCAGATGCATTTGGAAGTTAAAAAAAAAAACAAAACTTGCAGTGTTTCTGTGGAAGATATTGAAGTTGCATTGAGATATGTGCATCAGCCTACACATCTGTCTTTTATTATTAGAGTTTGGAGATAACAGTTTGGGGACTGGCTGGGGTCACTCATTTCTGACTCTTGTAACCCCTTGGCCTGTAGCCTGCAGGCTCCTCTCCATAGAATTCTCCAGGCAGGAATACTGGAGTGAGCTGCCATTCTCTTCTCCAGGGCGTCTTCCCAACCGAGGGATCGAACCCGGGTCTCCAACATTGGCAGCGGATTCTTTAACGTCTGAGCTACCAGAAAAGTCCTGGTAGGTAGCATACACTCAGAGAAACACAAACACGTATATAATGACATGCACCCATAAAAATGGCGATTTTTGTCACTTGGGATCACTTGGATGAATGTAGAGAATATTATGCTAAGTGAATTAAGGCAGGTAGGAAAAGACTGATTATATGTGCTTGCTTATATGTGGAATGTAAAAATCTGAAACCACTAGTAGCAGACAGTGGGATGGTGGTTATCTGGGGCTGGGAGGTGGGGAAAATGGGGAGATGCTGGTCAAAAGGTAGAGACTTTTGAGTTGTAAAATGAGTGCGTCCTGGGGAGGTGTGTGCAGCATGCTGACCGTAGTTAATGCTGTTCTGTTACTGCATGCTGGGAATTTGTCAGGAGAGTACGTCATGAGTGTTGTCACCACACATGGAACATGGGAATTTGGAGGTGATGGATGTGTTGGTTCGTGGATTGTTATAAATATTTCACAGTGTAGACATGTGTCACATGGTCACATCGTGCATGGTATGTGTACACATCCCTTCTTGTTAGTCCATTCAATGTCAGTCAGGCTGGAAAAGAAGAAAGTGGGAGGTAGGCTAGACTTGACCCCTTGAGTGGTATTCAACCCAGGCTTCACATGAGATCATGAGGCATTTTGCCTGGGCATGTATTGTACCCCTCCCCCAACAGACACGCTCCTCAGGTTCTCATGTGGGGCCTCGCCCCAGGAATGTGAACAGAGCCACAGATGATTCCGATCTGGATCCTGCATTGGGCACCAGGGCTCTTAGCCTCCACTTCTGAGACTGAGATCAGGCCCTGGGGGAGGGGAGGGTGCTCTGCTCTGAGTGGGGCTGGACCAGGGCCTGCTGTGTGACCTGAACGGCATCGTGGGGTCAGCGGAGGTACCCCCTGCTGCTGTGTGCATGAGGCCTCACCAGGAAGGAAGTGTGATCCCAGGGAAAGTGTGGAAAAGTCCCGTGTTGAACTCTATGCTGCAGTTGACTGTCCTGAGTCCCTCCTGAGACAGTGGCCACAGAGGACTGTTTGTTTCACACGGTGAAGGCTTCCCTGTGTGTGTGGTTGGGGCTCAGGAAGCGGATGTGTTGACCCTAAGCATTAAATACCATGTTTTCCACCTTCTTGACACTCCTCTGAAGACTTGCGTTAGCTGAGGAATAAGCCCAGAACAGGAGGAAGGTGAAAGAAAACGTGTCAGGAATGGCTCTTTCTCAGGTAAGGTCATATTCTCAGTGGATTCTCAATCTGTCCTGCCTGAAGTATCCATTTTTGGACTCGCTAATCTTGTCTGACTCTGCAGTGCCTTGTCTGACTCCTGTACATTCACACTCACCCCGGGGCTTTCCCTCAGGGTTTGTCGTCCTCACTTAGATCCTGTCTCCCCATGACCCCGTGACCTGGCCCTTTTGAGGAGGCTCCCCTGGGCACCGTGTTGGGCAGGGCTTCTCACCCACGGGTTGGAGACAGGGTCTCAGTGCTGTTGGGCAGCAGGGATTGCTTAGGGCCCATCTGGATGCCCTGTCTGCTCTCTGTCAACCAGGGTAAAGAAGCTGCATGTAGATGTGAGATATTAAAATGCTTAATACATGCCAAAATCTGAAAAAGAGTCCAATAAGGGGAAATCAGTCCTACTTTTTATAGTACATTTAAAACTAAGTGAGGACCTCCTTGAAAATCTTAAATGTTTGGGAGTGAAATGAAAAGTTCAGAAAGAGACCTCAGGGCTAGAGAATGTTTCATTACAGCATCTAATTTAAACTATGAAATATATTTTGCTAATTATTTATTCTTCCTTTTTGGCCACACGATGCAGCTTGCAGGGTCTTAGTTCCTTGAGGAGGACTTGAACCTGAAATGCTATGGTGTAAGTGCAAGATCTTAAACCCTGGACTGACAGGGAATTCCCCCAACTTTCCTAATCATGATGCAATATTTGGTCATGGAATGAAAACATAAACTTTGGATTTTGTTAATAACTACATACCTAACAATAAGAATAAGATAATATTACTATATTTAAATATACTTTTTCTGCTGTACTGGCTCTTCATTGCTTCACTGGCTTTATCCAGTTCTGGCGAGTGATGGCCACTCTCTAGTTGTGGTGTGTGGGCTCCTCATTACGGTGGCTTCTCTTTTCTTGCAGCCCAGGCTCTAGAGCATGCTGGCTTCAGTAGTTTCACCTGCTGGGCTCTAGAGCTCTGGCTCAGAAATTGAGGCCCACAGGCTTAGATGCCCTTTGGCATGTGGAATCTTTATTGACCAGGTATCAAACTTGTGTCTCTTGCACTGCCCAGTGGATTCTTTACCACTGAGCCTCCAGGAAAGCCCTCATATTATTTTTAAATATAGCTATTATATACAGATTAGAATAAATCTTCTGTATATTACTTTCTGCTTGTATTTTCATTTTTTTGAACTAATATAAGATAATGTTGAGGACTTCCCTGGTGGTACAGTGGATAAGAATGTGCCTGCCAATGTAGGGTGCATGGGTCCCATCCCAGGTCCAGGAAGATGCCTCAGAGCAAAGACGCCCAGGCGCCATAACTACTGAAACCCACACACTCTATGCTCCAAAACAAGAGAAGCCACTGTAATGAGAAGCCCGTGCACTGCAGCTGCAAATACAGAAAGCCTCCTCACAGCAAGAAAGACTCAGCAAAACCAAAGTAAATAACTTGAAAAAGACATAGAATGCAGACAAATTACTGAAGTACAAACTGATGCATTTTTAATGTCCTAAAGATGCTGAAATACACGTGAATAAAAGAAAACGAGAGTATCATCCCAGAATGTGTCAAAAGGCATCACCTTGGAGTAGGAGATGGCCACTCACTCCAGTATTCTTGCCTGAAAATCCCATGAACAGAGGAGCATGGCAGGCTACCATGAGGTCGCAAAGATCTGACCCGACAGCAACAAAGCAACAACAACCTCCACACACAGCAGAGTGAGCTCCCAAAAACAAATCTAAACCTCTGATTTACCTCCTGCAGATTCTTCAGTGACTTCCAGTTACTTTTGGAATAAAGTCCTAAATCCAAAGACCTTGTAGAAAGCGGCCTCTACCTGGCATCACCCCTCTTTGTTCCCTGTGTCCCAGTTAGACTGACTGACTTTCTGTTCACTAAATACCTTCCTGCCTCAGAGCCAGCACTCAGGCTGTTCTCTCTGCTTGCAACACTCTTCCATTTCCCACCTTGCCAATCCTAAGTGTTTCCTCCTCATGGAGACCTTGTGTGATTTCTTGATGTACGTCAAGACTTTCTGATAAATCTTCTCTTAGCACCAGGCCTGTTTCAGAGCACATGTTGCAATAGTAACTTTAAAATTATGGATGTAATTGGGTGGCTGGCTGCTAGACTGTAAGCTCCATTATGTTCACTGCTGTACTCCCAGTTTGGGGACCACGTTGACACTCTGTAAATTTGGATTGAAAGAAAAAATAGGCAGGTCTTCCTTGTTTCAACCAGTTGTGTGTTTACATTTGCATGTGTGAGTGCATGGATCTGTAATCCCATGGTTTTATTACAGAACATCATCTCATAAACATGTTTTATGCTTTGTAGCAGTTGAAATTGTATCTTAAGTGTTTTCCTTTCCTTTAAGTTTTTTCTATCTCATTACATGAATGATGTAAACAGTAGTAAGAGTATTGACATTGTGTGGTTGGTGGGAAGAGCGGGTGACCCTGTACAGTGACCATTTATCCTATCATCGTGTCCGACTCTTTGTGACCCAATGGGCCATACATAACCCTTCAGGCTCCTCTGTCCCTGGAATTCTCCAGGCAAGAATACGGGAGTGGGTTGCCATGCCCTCCTCCAGGGGGATCTTCCCCCTGGAGATATGAACACCATGTCCCCTGCATTGCAGGCAGATTCTTTACCGCTGAGCCTTAGGGCAACCCAGATACCTACATATGATACTGCATGTTATAGTGTTCCCTGTGCATTCAGAAGGAGGTAGATAGTAAATTAATTTGTGAATATTTTTCTGTCCATCTATCATGTCTGTCTTTCCTTGGCTAACAAAAGATCTGGGATTCTACACCTCCATTGCACTTCAGCTTTCTTGAACTTGTTTCAGGTATTCTTGGAACTCTCTCTGGATATACTTTGCTGCTCTGGTATTTCTGTTGCCAGTCCCAACCACCTGACCTCAGGTGCTGTTGCCTCATTTCTTAACTGTTTGATCTGCGCAAATTCTTAGAATGACAGAGTTTTCATGGTAAGATGGACCCAGATCTTTCTCTAATGTGCTGTTATGTTGATGATAAGTTCATCTGTGTAAAGTCTTAGAGTAATGCTTAGTGTGTAGGAAGTGTTGAGACACCTGTCATCAGTGTGATGATGTCATAATCAAAACAATGTGTGTTCTTTAAAGCCGCTGTGGACTTTGTCATCTCTGAAGACACCAGTCTTGTAACTCATCTAGATATTGAATGTCCCTTGGTGTGTATAGTGTAACACTTATGCATAAAGAACTCACTGGTTGAATTTATTTGTATATTCTGCATGTATTGTCCATACGAGTGACAAATTCATGTTTATTGGAAGATGTCATAGTCTTATGAAACAACAGGAAAATTACCCGAATTGATCATTACCCCTCTAACCTCTTCTCATTTCGTGTAAAAATAAGAATCCTCCCCAGCGCCTGTTAGTAAAATATGCTTTCATTTCAGACACAGTTGACCATTGAGGATGTGGACATCAAGTTCACTCCAGAGGAGTGGGAATGCCTGGACCCTGCTCAGAGGGCCTTGTACCGGGACGTGATGGTGGAGACCTACAAGAACCTGCTGTCTGTGGGTGAGGATCACTTCCCTGTGAAGTTGGATTCCGGTTTGGGGGTATCTCTGTGTTTTCCCTCTGTGTCTCTTGGCAGCCCCTGTTTTGCTTGACTGAGTTCATAGCCTTGTCCTTTCTTTGGGTGATCTGCCCACTGTGTGATACACAAATTTCTACACAGTTTAAGTATTTATAAAGGTGATTTCAAACTTTGAAATATCCAATTCCCTGTTTTCTACCCTTGTATTCTTGGTTCAGTAGTTCTTGGAAAGAACTAGATACATGGATGCCTGTGTGCTCAGTTGGTACAGTTGTGTCTGACTCTGCAACCCAGTAGACCGTAGCCCTCCAAGCTGCTCTATCCGTGGGACTCTCCCGGCAAGAGTCCTGGAGTAGGTTCCCATGCCCTGGTCCAGGTGCTTTTCCCCCGCATGGGTCGAAGCCATGTCTCCTGCGTGGCAGGTGGATACTTTACCTTTGAGCCCCAAGGAAGCCCAGGTATCTGCATATTATACTGTATATTATACTGTTTCCTGTGCATTCAGAAGGATGCAGATAGTAAATTAATTTGTGAATGTTTTTCTGTCCGTCTATAATGGCCACCACTTCTTGGCTGACAAAAGAAGTTGGATTCTACACCTGGCAATGCAGGAGGCACAGGGTCTACGTCCTCTTTAAAGCAGGCCTGTGAGCTTGCTTCTAACTGGCTGGACATTGCCCTGACTGTGAGTGCCCTGACTGCTTGCTGTGAGTGCAAGGCTTGCAGCACCAGAGATAGATAGGGGACAACTCTTGAGATTGTTGAGCCCTTGGAGGTGCCCTGGCCTACTCAGCTGTAGGCTTAGCAACATTATAAGTTTTGTAAGACAAACAAATAGTATTAACATGCAACCAAAGCTGCTATTTGCTCACAGATTGCCGATGATATCAATTACCGTCCTGGGATTATAAGGGCGAACCCAAAACTGCAATCTTTGAAGTCTCACCCATGACTGTAACATGCTGCCTGGGACCTTTTCCCCACTGGGTCTCCAGATGGGCTGTGTCCCGATACTTGCCAGCACTGTTTGAGTCTGGATGTTGGTCAGAACCCAATTTGGTTGTGTACCTTCTGCTGTTTCTACTTCGCTTTTCTTTTATTGTTAGCATATTGAAAGTCAGCTTGATAATTCTATAATAAGTATTTGTATTACTTATTTCTACAGAACAAGTGGCTTATTTTGTTAACAAATCTTTGAACTTGAGGTGAAAGTGACAACATTTGGCAAAACTTTAATTGGCCCTGTGAGCAGTATTTGTGAGACAAAATGCCACTCTGTAAGAAGAAAGCGGTTAAGGTTGATGAAGTTTTTATTTCCTAATAGGAAGATCTGCATTACTGCTAGTTCGCTGATACTGCAGAAGACAATGGCACCCCACTCCAGTACTGTAGCCTGGAAAATCCCATGGACAGAGGAGCCTGGTGGGCTGCAGTCCATGGGGTCACTAAGAGTCAGACACGACTGAGCGACTTCTCTTTCACTTTTCACTTTCATGCATTGGAGAAGGAAATGGCAACCCACTCCAGTGTTCTTGCCTGGAGAATCCCAGGGACGGAGGACCCTAGTGGGCTGCTGTCTATGGGGTCGCACAGAGTTGGACACGACTGAAGCGACTTAGCAGCAGCAGCAGTAGCAGTTAGCTGATACATGGGATGTTTTCACTGGATAGTGTGAAAATTGGAACCTTAAAGAGGGCTGTACCCTTAGAAGTTACTGAATATTTGTGACTCTCACCCATTGAGAAAGGATAAGAATGCCATGCTGGATGAGAGGCTGGATCCTTCTCTCTCCTACTGTGAGGTACATAAAATGAAAGGGAAACTCACCCAGTCATGTCGGAGTCTTTGCGACCCCATGGACTATAGAGTCCATGGAATTCTCCAGGCCAGAATTCTGCAGTGAGTAGCCTTTCCCTTCTTCAAGGGATCTTCCCAACCCAGGTATTGAACCCAGGTCTCCCCTTTATTGCTGGAGGATTCTCTACCAGCTGAGCCACCAGGGAAGTACAGGAGGTACATAAAGCGATCTTAAAATTGTCTGAAGAGAAGTTACAACTGGAAACAGAATTATGCGATTGGTGATAATGGTTGTCCATATTACAATGTCAAATTATATATTAGCTGATCAAATTCTCACATTTTAAGTGGGCTCTCTCCTGTGCTGGCCCACATCTCTTAACAGTGACCCCCACTGCCTTTCTGTCTCCATTATCTTTGTCCTGTTGTGGCCTTTCACCCCTCCTACTGCTCTGTCTCTCTCTCCATCAGCTAGTCCCCTTCTAACTTCCCCTGTCTGTCAGTGGGGAGGGGGAGCCCAGCTTCCCCCACTCCTGCCCCCACTCTAACAAATGTCTTTACCCCTTCAGATTCTTCTGATCAAGTGAAGAGCCCCATTTCCCAAGATGGACAATCTATGATTTTTATCATCCATCTGCCCCAGTTAATCACAGTCAATTTGAACACTGTTTACTCTGTATTTTAGATATAAGACTGTGACTATTGAAAGGGAAGATAAGTTTTTTGACACAGGGATTGCTGTGATATTCTTTAGACTCTGGAGAAAACTGGTTAAAATGATTTTTTCTTTTTTCTTTTGAAACTAAAAAACCATTTCTTTTTGCATATGGAATAAAAACAGCTAGCTTCTTAAAAAGCCCTGCCTACAGAAAAGCTTGAAGTTAACCTTTACCAGGGATCCCAGATGACTCTAGTGGTAAAGAAGCTGCCTGCCAGTGTGGGAGACACTGGAGATAACCCACAGGAGATGTGGGTTCAATCGCTGGCTTGGGAAGATCCCCTGGAGGAGGATACCAACTCCAATAGAATCAGAGAGACATTTTAAATCTGTTTGGATTTATGCATGTCTCAGTGTGTGTCTTTGATTTTGGATAATATCGCTGAGGTTTATTTTTAAATGAACTCTTACTCAATTGGCTTTAAAAGAAAGGAAGCACTTGGGCTTCCCTGGTGGCTCAATGGTAAAGAATCCACCTGCCAGTACAAAGGACAGGTTCTATCCCTGGTCCAGGGAGACTACACATGCCGCAGAGCAGCTAAGCCCGTACACCACCACTACTGAAGCCCACGTTCTCTAGAGCTCATGGTCCACAAGAGAAGTAGGTACAATGAGAAGCTCATTCACCACAACTAGAGAGTAGTCCCCGCTTGACATAATGAGAGAAAGACAGAGCAGTGATGATGACCCAGTGAAGCCAAAAATAATAAGTGAATTAAAAAAACAAAAAACAGTAAGTGCATACAAATCAGTTAGAAGGGAAATTAACCTAAATGAATTTCAGGTTCATGTGAACTGGGAAATATTCAATATTAAATATCTAGTATTAATGTTTACTCATCTAATTAAGACTTATCTTGAGTCATCCACATTGTGTAATAATTCTGTTGTGTTACATTGAGAGATTTAGGACTATTGATGAATATGTTTGGTGCTACTCTGAGATGCTCTCTATAAGAAAGCAAATGTTTTTAGAAGTTATGGTAGTATTTATGTTCACTAATCTAGAAAATGCAATATAAAGCACAGTTCATGGTTGCTTAAGGAAGGTAAGATGTGTGTTTTCAGTGAGAAAGGTGTGAGAAATGAAATTGAGTTTGGATGCTCATAGCAATGAGTGGAAGCTGGAAGGAAGGTCTTCATTTCCCAGGCCAAGAGTCCTGACCATTGGACCACAGCAGCCAACAATTAGGGCTGAGGTCCCTAGTGTTGCCTGCCTAGTCAATAAAGAATTCAGATGAAGAAGCACAAGGTAAAGAGTAAAGGAAAATGTTTATTGAAAGGAAAAGTACATGCAGAAAGGTGCATGGGCTAGATCAGAGAGACCGCCCCACCTTTGGTAAATGTCAATTCTTTTTAAAGGTACAGTTTTCCAGGTCTTCGTCTCCCCTTGGGCTAGTCACCTTCCTTTGTCCCCTCTGGTTAATTTGTCTCAGGACCTCCCCCTGGGGTGTGAACGCACACCCTAACCAAGATGTATCTCAAAGTGAAGGCTTCTGGGAGAAGCAAGACTCATTATGGCCTGAATTATCCTCTGACTTGACCTCAAGCGACCTTTCTGCACATGTGTAGTGTCTCCGTTAATAGAGTTTTTTCCTTTCTTTGTCATTGCTGTGATTATTCCCTTGAGGTAAGAGACAAAGACTGGCTATTTACCCTGTATTTGTTAGCTATAGATTCCTCAACTGGAGCCCAGCTATCTCTTGTCTCAGGGAATGCAGAGAGAAGGGTGACTGATTGTAGATATCCAATCTGGAGCCCATCTGTCTCCTACGTAAAAATTACATTTTATTAAGGAAGAAGAAATTCAGTCTGACTTACAGGTGGCTGTTTATGTTCATCGCAGCACTGTTTATAATAGCCAGGACATGGAAGCAACCTAGATGTCCATCAGCAGATGAATGGATAAGAAAGCTGCGGTACATATACACAATGGAGTATTACTCAGCCATTAAAAAGAATACATTTGAATCAGTTCTAATGAGGTGGATGAAACTGGAGCCTATTATACAGAGTGAAGTAAGCCAGAAGGAAAAACATAAATACAGTATACTAACGCATATATATGGAATTTAGAAAGATGGTAACAATAACCCAGTGTACGAGACAGTAAAAGAGACACTGATGTATAGAACAGTCTTATGGACTCTGTGGGAGAGGGAGAGGGTGGGAAGATTTGGGAGAATGACATTGAAACATGTAAAATATCATGTAAGAAACGAGTTGCCAGTCCAGGTTCGATGCACAATACTGGATGCTTGGGGCTAGTGCACTGGGACGACCCAGAGGGATGGTATGGGGAGGGAGGAGGGAGGAGGGTTCAGCATGGGGAACACATGTATACCTGTGGTGGATTCATTGTGATATTTGGCAAAACTAATACAATTATGTAAAGTTTAAAAATAAAATAAAATTAAAAAATTAAAAAAAATTAAAAAAAAAAAAAGGAGAGAAAGGTTTATGGAAAGTGGACCCCAAGAAAAGAGGTGTCAAAGGTTAGGTCTTTCTATGATCTGTAGCAGTGTGTCATTTGACTCCTGTCAATGTTATTGCTTGATTTTGGGGAGCATGTGATGAGGTGTTTCAAAGGGATCTAATTCCTCTCTGTCCCCCTTCTGTGCTGGATTCCGTGGGATGTCCACTTTTTGGTCCATGTAGAGCAATAGTAACACCTCCAGAGCTGTAATCCCTGGAGCCAGCCTGCTTCTCTTCGTATTTGCTGCACTTGGGAGACCTCATTGGAAGAAGGGAAGAGAATGGCCAACCTTTGATTGCATTTGGTATCTCGGATCCTACACAGAGCTGCCTTCAACCTGTCTTCCTGTTCAGAACCCTCAGCTATTCCAGTTGTTACTGCTTTTGCCACAACCTTCAGCAGTACGTTGGGAGAAGGCAATGGCAACCCACTCCAGTACTCTTGCCTGGCAAATCCCATGGACAGAGGAGCCTGGTAGGCTGTAGTCCATGGGGTCGCTAGGAGTTGGACACTACTGAGCGACTTCCCTTTCACTTTTTCACTTTCATGCATTGGAGAAGGAAATGGTAACCCACTCCAGTGTTCTTGCCTGGAGAATCCCAGGGACGGGGGAGCCTGGTGGGCTGCCGTCTCTGGGGTCACACAGAGTCGGACACAACTGAAGTGACTTAGCAGTAGCAGTAGCAGTCAGCGGTATATGTAACAGGAATGTGGTTTTTATCTTCTGTGATTGTAACTCAGGAAGCCTGTAAGGACGGTGGACTCAGATCTTCTCTTCCATCCCCAGTCTTGCATATGTGAATCATGCTCCAGGTTCCTTCCGTCCATGCTCATACTGTACAAAATGACCCGTGCTCATCCACTGAACCACATTTTCAGGACATGGATTGATATGTGGGGGAGTGGTACTTGAGAAACCATTTATAGGTGAGATGGCTGAGTAAGGCTGTTTGTTACGCAGATCAGTTCTTGTGTCTCACTTGACCTTATGTTTTTAAAGTCCTGAAGTTTGTTGTAACCTTTTGTAATGTGTTCTGCCCAAGTGGGCCCTGGTGGTTAAGAACATGCATGAATCTGTAGGTCTGGGTTTCAGTCCTGCTTTGCTCATTACTTCATGTGCCATGGAATTATGTTCATGAACCCTGGGAATCTACTACTTTTATTTGAAAAATTGAGGTAATTCATGCTTTTAGGTGTCATAGAATTTTGACTATTTTACTGAAAAGGTCAGAAGTTACTTTTTTTTTTTTTTTTTCCTGAAGCATGTGGCTGACGGGATCTTAGTACTCCACTCAGGGATGGAATCTGTACCCCCTACAGTGTAATCATGTAATGCTATCCACTAGACCATCAGGAAATTTGCCTCAAAGATTACTTTTGCTTAAAATGCATATTTACTTCATGTCATTGTTATTGTGACATATCTCTTTGTCTGCATTACATCCTGTATATTGTTAATTTACATTTCGTTCTGAAGAGTTTGTCTCTGACTCTAGTTAATAAGTTTTCAAATAATATTCCTCTTTTATAGCGTATTCTTTACCTCTCAGCCATAAGGAACGCCCCAAAGCTTGTTCCTTTACATGTATCTTAGAGCCAATGAACCGAGTAAGTGAAGGATACTGTATAGATAGGCAGTTGCTATATTGAGTGGCTGTTATTTAAGTAGAGATTGTTTCATTTATTAATTCTTTGTCATTTAAAGATGACAGTATGTTTTACACAGTATAACTCACACGAACCACTTGTTATAAAATGACATATGTCTGTCTAGTCATTGATTTATAAGAGGTATTTAGAAAAGTGTTCTTTCTTTTTTGTAAAAAGTATTTTAGGGAATTCCCTGACAGTCCAGTGGATAGGAGCACTTTCACTGCAGTGATCCTGGGTTTAATCCATGGTTAGAGAACTAAGATCTCATAAGCCCTCATAGGGAGGGGGGCTGTTTTAATAAATTCTTTATTTTCACTATGCAGTGTTTGTTGAACAGTTGTCAACTGCCATTTATGTTTTACAGTTTTCGTTAGAATGCTTCCTGTGGATTATTTACCATTACAGTGTATTGCCTTGTTGATCCTTTCTTGCTTAGTTGCTCAGTCCTTTCTGACACTTTGTGGTGTCATGGACTGTAGCCCGCCAATCTCCCCATCCGTGGAATTTGTACTATTTTTTTATCCTCAATTATGAGACAGAAGTGTGTTTCTACCAAGTAGAATGAGCTTTGAGATCATGGTGGGAAAAGATCTTTTCCTTTGAGAATTGACATGGGTTTGCATAAAATGAATGTTTTCCTGATTGTGTCTTTCAAACTTGGGTACCCTAAAATTAATTTGAATTCTGTGTGATTGCTCTTTTCTTTTTTAAGGAGTTCTATTCCTTTAGTGTCCCTTATATTTTTAGTTCATCATTGGGAAGATTCAAAATACTGTTCAGGATGGGTATGACTTTTGGTATAATATGATGTGTTCAACAGGAAAAAATTTATTTATGAATTGTAATTAATACGATACCTATGGTTCTTTATATCTTGTAGATGTGTCTCGTATAGATATGACCATGAAATTACAAGCAAAAGGAAACAGTGGAAAAGGAGAAATTTTTCAAAGAGTGATATTTGGGAGAGCTGAAACTTCTGAAATTAAAGATTTTTTCCTCGGGAAGATACAGGAAACTGTGGATGGTTTTGAGAGTCTGTGGACAGATAATGAAAGAAGAGACTACGGAATATCTATATCCCATAACAAAAATCTCACTGACGGAAGAGATCATCAGAGTAGAAATGATGCAGGAGATAAGCCTGTTGAAAGGCACGAATCAAACTTTCATGATGAATTGCAGATGCTTCAGTCTGAAGGGACAATTTTTGAATGTAGTCAAGTCGTGATGCATATGAACAGTAGTGCTTCAGTTTTGCCAATTCAGAGAACTCATAGTGTCTACAAAGGCAATTCTCATAAAAATGAGTGTGCTGTTATGCATCCCTCAGAACAGGCCCCAGACCCAGAAGGACACAAGAAAAAATCTTACAAAAGTAATGAGTGTGGCATAACCATGCTTCAGGACTCAGAACTCACTAGACATCAAAGAATCCATATAGGAAGATTACCATATAAAGCTGACGTATGTGGCAAGGCGTTTAATGATAATGTGAGGCTTGCAGTTCATCAGAGAAATCATACCGGAGAGAAACCGTATAAATGTGATGTATTTGGTCACTGCTTTAAGCACAATGCACACCTTCAAAACCATGGGAGAACTCATACTGGAGAGAAACCATATAAATGTGATGTGTGTGCAAAAGCCTTTACTTGCAAAGAAAGTCAGGCACTTCATCCGATCCTTCATACTGGAGAGAAACCATATAAATGTGATATATGTGGCCGTGGCTATACTAGAAAGTCAGACCTTGGAATTCATCAGAGAGTTCATACTGGAGAGAAGCCATATACATGTGATGTGTGTGGCCGTGGCTATACTCGAAAATCAGACCTTGGAATTCATCAGAGAGTTCATACTGGAGAGAAGCCATATAAGTGTGATCTCTGTGGACAGGCCTTTACTCGCAAAGAAAGCTACACAGTTCATCAGATCCTTCATACTGGAGAGAAACCATATAAATGTGATGTGTGTGGCTGTGGGTATACTCGAAAGTCACGCCTTGGAATTCATCAGAGAGTTCATACTGGAGAGAAGCCATATAAGTGTGATCTCTGTGGACAGGCCTTTACTTACAAAGAAAGCCACACAGTTCATCAGATCCTTCATACTGGAGAGAAACCATATAAATGTGATGTGTGTGGCCGTGGCTATACTCAAAAAGCACAACTTGTAATTCATCAGAGAGTTCATTCTGGAGAGAAGCCATATAAGTGTGATCTGTGTGAACAGGCCTTTACTCGCAAAGAAAGCCACACAGTTCATCAGATCCTTCATACTGGAGAGAAACCATATAAATGTGATGTATGTGGCCGTGGCTATACTCGAAGCAGACAACTTGCAATTCATTGGAGACTTCATACTGGAGAGAAGCCATATAAATGTGATGTATGTGGCAAGGCCTTTAGTGTAAATAGAAGCCTTAGAACGCATCGGAAAATTCATACTGAAGAGAAACCATAAAAATGTGATATATGTGGCAAGGCCTTTAGAGTAAAAGGAAGCCTTACATCTCATCAGAAAATTCATACTGGATAGAAAGCATATCAATGTGATGCATGTGGCAAGGTCTTTAGTTTCAAATCAGCCTTAACTCTCCATCAGGCAGTTCATACAGGAGAGAAAGCACAGAAATGTATCTATGGGGCAAAGTCTTCAATTCCAGCTGTTACTTTGCAGTTCATTGGAGAACTCATTTTCGAGAGATGTTTGTGGCAAGCCCTTTAGTCAAACTGCAAACCTTGCAATTCATCGGAGAATTCATACTGGAGAGAAAGCATATGAATGTGTTGTCTGTGGCAAGGCCTTTAGTCATATTGGTAAGCTTGCAGTGTATCCAAAATTCATACTAGAGAATAACCATATAAATGTGTTGCGTGTAGCTGATCCTTTCCTTGAAGTGCACAACATGGAATTCATCAGAGAATTAATACTGGAGAGAAAACAAATGTGATCTCAGTGTCAAGGCTTGTAATCTAAACACAAACCTTGTAGTTCATCAGAGAATTCATATTAGAAACCTTACAATTGAAACAATGGTTACAAACTTTAGTGCTCAGTCAGCCTTAACTCACCATCAGGTAGTTCATATAGGAGAGAAAGCATGGAAATATAATGTATGTGGCCAGTTTTTTACTTGAAATGACTGTCATAGGAAGCATCAGATAATTCATAGTGGAGAAAACTGTTACAAATGGAACAATTGTGAGAAGCATTTTAGTGCAACTGTGATGAGTGTGGCAGAGCGTTTAATCTGAGTTCAGGCCTTATGATTCACCAGAGAATTTGTACTGTATAGAAAGTGTACAAATGAAATGATTGTGGCAAAGCTTTTAGTTCATGTTCAGCCTTAACTGACCATTCGGCAGTTCATACAGGAGAGAAGCCACATAAATGGGATTTATATGGCAAAGCCTGCAGTCACAAGGAATGGCTTTGCAGATCATCTGAGAATCAGTACTGCAGTGAAAACATACAAATGACTACATTTGTATGTAAATGTAGTAAACTACTGCAGTAAACTACGTGAAGTTTTTGACCTTCCAAAAAGTCAAACGAGGAAACTGCACAAATGTGGTCGATGTGGCAGAGGCTTGATTCTGTATTCAGATCTAACTAATCCTCAGGTAATTAATTCTGAATTGAAATCTTGCCCACATAGTGCATGTGGTAAGTCTTTTGCATGGCATTCAGTTTTTTACAAAACACGAGAAAATGCCTACTGTCAAGATTCCATACATTCAGAGCACAGTCAATCCCTCCAGTGGAGGAAATCATGTAAATGTCTGCAGCCAGGATTTCAATAATGGGCTGATCATTCCCATCATCAGAGAATTCATAATGCAAAGAAATCTTACAAATATGAGTGTGGAAAATCCTTCAGGTGGCATACAGGCCTAAAAAGACATCAGGTGACCCATACTCAAGAGGACTTCCAAAGATAATCAATGTGGCCAGGCTTTTTGTTTACACCTTAGGCTTCTTGAGCCCAAACTGTATCAATGTAATAAGTGTGTCGGGTTTTTAGGCAACAATCCAACTTCAGGCTTCATTAAAGAAGTCATTTTGCAGAGAAAGTTTAGAAGTGACATGAGTATGTAAAACCTTTACTCAGGGGTCACATCTCACCAACTATCAAATCATCCATGCTACAGAGAAGCTTACTAGTGCAGAATATGTGGCAAGGCTTTTAGGTGCTCCCTGTATCTCAGTGTTCAGCAAATACTTTATACTTAGAAATGCAACTTTTATGGCAGTCGTCACAATTACTGCTCAGTCTTTAGGTATCTAAGAACATATATCCTATAGATAAACCACACAAATAAAATATCTGGGAAGAATTTTACCCAAACATCAAAGTTGGGAAACATTCTGGAGCAGTGCTTTACAAATGCAATGGAGGTGGAGAAAGTTTCAGCTTGAGTTGAAGTATTAGACAAGACTCCATAGTAAAGAGGAGTCTTTGAATTGGATGGCAAAGGCCTTTCTGCAGGCTTCAGAGTGCACTAGGCTTCAGAATATATGTTTCAGAGAAACCACACAGAAGTAATGTGCTCAGTAAAGCCTTAAGGCAAAGATCAAAATGATGGAACCTGAGAGGGCAAGCTTACAGAAGTAATGAATTTTTTCATGAGATATTCACACCTTGGGTGTGATTTATGCAGGCCAGAAACTACAGATAAACTGAATTTGGAAATACATTTAAGAAAATTTATTTCCTCAAGATTCTCCCCAAGATTCATATCGGGGAGAATCCTTAGAATTGTAATGACTTTCATAAAATTTTGGGACAGTTCTTACAACAGATCACATGAGAAGATTCATTTTAGGATTAAATCTTTAGTTTTCCAACAATTAACCTCCTGTTTTATGGCAGTATAATTATGTTAAGTGTGTTGAAACTTCCTGACCTTTTGAAATGATCACTAATCTTCAGTGTATATTTAATTCCTTGAGTTTTCTTGAAAAGGTGATGTTATTTTTTAATGACATTTCTGCAAGGTTTGACAGCTTTTATAGCTTTCTTAGGGAGTTTCATGATGGTTTCTGCAAAGAAATCAGTAAGATGAAGGAGCAGACTTCATTAGGTGTGCTTCGTTAATATCCATCTTTCATGGGTAAACAGGGACACTAAAATATCAAATTCAGTGGTGTGTGAATTAGGATCAGCGAGGGACAGAGAACCATGTCAAACCATGACAGGACTCAGCATGCTCATTATGTTCAGGATGCCCTTCTGTACACAGGCCACCGTGATTATAGGACTGAATGATGTACCATCTGCCTATGCAAAGAGCAACCTGGACATTAAGGGACTTGGGCTTTTCATGGGAGGGGAGTTGACAGGTTACTGAAGACTGATTACGTGGGAGAAATTATAGCAGGGAAATGCTGGTCATTTTCTCCCTTAACTGGCTGTTGCCATTGCATATAAATGATTAATGGAAACGTCTTGGAAATTGAAGAAAATGGGATCCAAAGAACCAGAAAAGTATGCATGTGTATCTGTTTCATCACTGATTGCTGCAATTTGTGTTGTACTTCTGTTTTCTTCAGAATGTATCCTAAGTCTTGTAATCTAATAAAATTTGTATCATTTTCCCCATAACCCTGAATGGATCATGTTTCTTCCAACAACACAGTTTTTCACCACCTCAACTTCATAACAGAAACTAGGAATGCACCAAAGGCACTCCAGGTAGAAAAAATGTAGAATTTCTTTTCATGATGACATCAAACAATAAGCAATTTGGGGATTATATACTTATAATTTGCAATTCAGTTATTACAGCACACTCTGTCCATAACGGAACAATTGTATTTCCGATGTCCGCTTGTGCCAAAATGAAACTAATAGCATGTGCCTAATTTACATGAAGTGAAAATATGAATAATAAATGTACAAAAACTAGGAAATAAAACACTTTCAAAATAAGATTAAAGGTGATAGCTCTTTTTGAGCTGGGAGGATCCTGAAATAAATTATTTTTTGTTATTCATTTGTTATTGGTCATATAGTTGTGGCTTATAGGATATCTCCAAAGCATATAGGAATTTCCCAGACCAGGGATCTCTCCCATGTCTCTATTTGGCAGGTGGATTCCTTACCACTGAGCACCAGGGAAGACCCAGAAATAGTTTAGAGTCCACACTATATTATGGGAATATTTTTGTTTGATAAACTAGAAATTTCATATATTCAGTCCCCAATATGTTGGATCTTGTTACTTTGCAGTCACTGAAAGAACAAGATGCAACGAAACCCAAAGTTTGGTTTGGATTTTGAGACAAATGAAGCCATATGTTGAACTCTTATGAGAATGTTAACTGCTGAAGCTTTCTAGTGGAAGCATGGTAGCCTGCCAAACTGTTCGGTTCAGTTCAGTCGCTCAGTCGTGTCCGACTCTGCGATCTTATGGACTGCAGCATGCCAGGCTTCCCTGTTCATCACCAACTCCTGGAGCTTGTCAAACTCATGGCCATCGAGTCAGTGATACGATCTAACCATCTCATCGTCTGCCGTCCATTTCTCCTGCTCTCAATCTTTGCCAGCACCAGGGCCTCTTCAAATGAGACCGTTCTTTTCATCAGGGGGCCAAAGTATTAGAGTTTCAGCTTCAGCATTAGTCCTTCCAATGAATATTAGGACTGATTTCCTTTAGGATAGACTGGTTGGATCTCCTTGCAGTGCAAGGGACTGTCAAGATTCTCCAACACCACGGTTCAAAATAATCAGTTCTTTGGCGCTCAGCTTTCTTTATAGTCCAACTCTCAAATCCATACATGAATACTGGAAAAACCATACGTTTGATCAGACAGATCTCTGTTGGCAAATAATGTCTGCTTTTTAATATGCTGTCTAGATTGGTCATAACTTTTCTTCCAAGGAGGAAGTGTCTTTTAATTTCATGGATGCAGTCACGATCTGCAGTGATTTGGGAGCCCAAGAAAATAGTCTGCCACTGTTTTCACTGTTTCCCCTTTAATTTTCCTTGAAATGATGGGACCAGATGCCATCATCTTAGTTTTCTGAATGTTGATTTCAAACCAACGTTTTCACTCTCGTCTTTCACTTTTCTCAAGAGGCTCTTTAGTTCTTCACTTTCTGCCATAAATGTGGTGTCATCTGCATGTCTGAGGTTGTTGACATTTCTCCCGGAAATCTCGATTCCAGCTTGTGCTTCTTTCAGCCCAGCATTTCTCTTAATGTATTTTGCATGTAAGTTAAATAAGCAGGGTGACAATATACAGTCTTCATGTAACCCTTTCCCTATTTGGAACCAGTCTGTTGATGTCCAGTTCTAACTTTTGCTTCCTGACCTGCACACAGATTTCTCAAGAGGCAGGTCAGGTGTTCTGGTATTCCCATCTGAAGAATTTTCTAGAGTTTGTTGTGGTCCACACAATCAAAGGCATTGGCATAGTCGATAAAGCAGAAGTAGATACTTTTCTGGAACTGTCTTGCTTTTTTGATGATTCAACTGATGTGGGCAATTTGATCTGTGGTTCCTCTGCCTTTTCTAAATCCAGATTGAAGGTCTGGAAGTTCATGGTTCACATCCTGTTGAAGCCTGGCTTGGAGAATTTTGAGCATTACTTTACTAGTGTGTGAGATGAGTGCGACTCTGCAGTAGTTTAGCATTCTTTGGCATTGCCTTTCGTTGAGATTGGAATGAAAACGGACCTTTTCCAGTCCTGTGGCCACTGCTGAGTTTTCCAAATTTGCTGGCCTATTGAGTGCAGCACATCCACAGCATCTTTTAGGATTTGAAATAGCTCAACTGGAATTCCATCACTTCCACTGGCTTTGTTCACAGTAATGCTTCCTAAGGCCCACTTGACTTCCCATTCCAGAATTTCTGGCTCTAGGTTGGTGATCACACCATCGTGTTTATCTGGGTCATGAAGATCTTTTGTGTATAGTTCTTCTGTGTGTTCTTACCACTTCTTCTTAATACCTTCTGCTGCTTTTTGGCCCATACCATTTCTGTACTTTATTGTGCCTGTCTTTGCATGAAATATTCCCTTGGTATCTCTAATTTTCTTGAAGAGATCTCTAGTCTTTCCCATTCTATGTTCCTCTATGTCTTTGCATTGATCCTGAGGAAGGCTTTCTCATCTCTCCTTGCTATTCTTGGGAACTCTGCATTCAAATAGTATATCGTTTCTTTTCCATGCTTTTGGGAAAAGCATACTTAAAAAGGAATGGTGACATTCTTGGAGTGTTAAGATGATTACTGGATGGCAAGGAGGGGAGAGTTTTTGCTCTGGTGAACTACTAGTTGGTATCAAAGGAAGGAGGCCTTAAATTTTTTTCTCAGCCTGCCCAGAGAGGCAGCACAGGAAGTGGTTGTTTTTAAAGTCTAAAGGAGTCAGTAGTCAAACATCGAAAAACCACAGTGAGACTGTTTAAGAAAACAATGAATGTTTACACATGCTATGAATTTATAATATTCCTGTATGGTACACATATGTTCCATTGTTCATATGGTTGAAGACGGCCATAGCTTACTATTTATCTATGTTACTAAACGGATAAACTACTAAACGAAGATCATGGCATCCGGTCCCACCACTTCATGGGAAATAGATGGGGAAACAGTGGAAACAGTGTCAGACTTTATTTTTCTGGGCTCCAAAATCACTACAGATGGTGACTGCAGCCATGAAATTAAAAGACGCTTACTCCTTAGAAGGAAAGTTATGACCAACCTAGATAGCATATTCAAAAGCAGAGACATTACTTTGCCAACAAAGATTTGTCTAGTTAAGGCTATGGTTTTTCCTGTGGTCATGTATGGATGTGAGAGTTGGACTGTGAAGAAGGCTAAGCGCCAAAGAATTGATGCTTTTGAACTGTGGTGTTGGAGAAGACTCTTGAGAGTCCCTTGGACTGCAAGGAGATCCAACCAGTCCATTCTGAAGGAGATCAGCCCTGGGATTTCTTTGGAAGGAATGATGCTAAAGCTGAAACTCCAGTACTTTGGCCACCTGATGCGAAGAGTTGACTCATTGGAAAAGACTCTGATGCTGGGAGGGATTGGGGGCAGAAGGAGAAGGGGACGACAGAGGATGAGATGGCTGGATGGCATCAGTGACTCGATGGACGTGAGTCTGAGTGAACTCCAGGAGTTGGTGATGGACAGGGAGGCCTGGCGTGCTGCGATTCATGGGGTCGCAAAGAGTCAGACATGACTGAGCGACTGATCTGATCTGATCTTTTACCTAAGGTATTTTTACAGTAGCCTAATGAACATTACATATCTATACAAAAAAGATCTTCATGACCCAGATAACTGTGATGGTGTGATCACTCACTTAGTTGAGGTATTGCAAATCCTTAAAGTGCTGCACTCAACATTCCAGCAATTTTGGAAAACTCAGGGGTGGCAATAAGACTGCAAAAAGTCAGTTTTCATTCCAACCCCCTAAAAAAGCAATGCCAAATAATCTTCAAACTACCTCACATTTGTACTCATCTCACATGCTTGCTCAAAATTCTCCAACCCAGGCTTCAACAGGTTGTGAACCATGAACTTCCAGATGTTTGAGCTGGATTTAGTAAAGGCAGAGGAACCAGAGATCAAATTGCCCACATCCATTGGATCATTGAAAAAGCAAGATAGTTCAAAAAAAATATCTACTTCTGCTTTATTGACTATGCCAAAGCCTTTGATTGTGTGGACCACAACAAAGTCTGGAAAGTTCTTCCAGAAATGGGAATACCAGACCACTTACCTGCCTCTTGAGAAATCTGTGTGCAGGTCAGGAAGCAACAGTTAGAACTGGACATCAACAAGAGACTGGTTCCAAATAGGGTAAGGATTACATGAAGACTGTATATTGTCACCCTGCTTATTTAACGTATATGCAGAATACATTAAGAGAAATGCTGGGCTGGAGGAAGCCCAAGCTGGAATCGAGATTGCCGGAGAAAATGTCAATAACCTCAGATATGCAGATGACACCACCCTTATGGCTGAAAGTGAAGAACTAAAGAGCCTCTTGAGGAAAGTGAAAGATGAGAGTGAAAAAGTTGGCTTAAAACTCAACATTCAGAAAACTACGACCATGGCATCCATGGTAAGTAGGTAGGGAAACAATGGAACAAGTGAAAGACTTTATTTTCTAGGGCTTCCAGATCACTGCAAATGGTGACTGCATGCATGAAATTAAAAGATGCTTGCTCATTGGAAGAAAAGCTATAACCAACCTAGACAGCATATTAAAAAGCAGAGACATTACTTTGCCAACAAAGCCTTGTCTAGTCAAAGGTATGGTTTCTCTAGTAGTCGTATATGGATATAAAGAAAGCTGAGGGCCAAAGGATTGATTGTTTTGAACTGTGGTGTTGGAGAAAACTCTTGAGAGTCCCTTGGACTGCAAGGAGATCCAACCAGTCCATCCTAAAGGAACTCAGTCCTGAATATTCATTGGAAGGACTGATGCTGAAGCTGAAACTCCAATACTTTGACCACCTGAGGCGAAGAAGCGAGTCATTTGAAGAGACCCTGATGCTGGGAAAGATTGAAGGTGGGAGTAGAAGGGGACAACAGAGGATGAGATGGTTGAATGCCATCAACAACTCGATGGACCTGAGTTTGAATAAGCTCTGGGAGTTGGTGATGGATGGCAGGGAGTCCTCCTGTGCTGCAGTCCATGGGGTCACAAAGAGTCAGACACGACTGAGTGACTGAACTGAACTGAATGAACATTACGTGATTGGAAATATGTCTTGGGTTAAATACTAAAAAGAAGTTCTGTTTTCCAGAGGATATTAAACTGTTGATGTCACATTATAGAAATAAGTAATATGCTCCATGGTTCAGTGTCAGCTGTAGTAAAATTTGTTGTTTTTTTTTAACAATATTGTGATGGTTTCTGCAGTACACCAACATGAATAGGCTATAGGCATACATATATTCCCTCCCTCCTGAACCCACTTCCCTACCTACCCTATCCCTCCAGGTCTTCAGAGAGCAGTAGGTCTGGGTGCCTTGTCATACATCAAACTCCCATTGGCTATTTTACATATGGTAATATGTAAGTTTCAATGATTTTCTCTCAAATCGTGCCACCCTATTTTGTTTTTTCAGTAGGTTTTCCTTACCTTTTTTTTTTTTTTTGGTCCACATGTGACTTAGACTTAGTGTCTAGTTTACATTTCTTCCCTGCCTTACACTATCAAATACATTTGTGGGTTATTTTGAGATGTGTAAGATTAAAATGCACATAAGACAATGAGAGGGGACATAATAAATGCCCTAAAAATATGAAGAAATTTCCTTTAGGACTTGAGCTCTGTACATTAATACATATGGAAATATAAGTGGTGCAAAGCTGATAATTTTGGTGCAAATAAACTGTCTTCTGAAGACTTTATATTTTACATTCTGCTTTGTTGTCCACATCTGACAGAGCTTCCTGAAACAACAAAGAAAAGGAAGAAAATGCATTCAAATTTTGAAACAAAAAATAAACTGCCTAATAACCATCAAATGATCATCTAGTAATTTTGACGTTCCATTTCATTGGGAAGTATAGACTTAAGTATTATATATTTTGATGTAAACAAGTTTATCTCAAACGTATTTGAAGCTAAGTCATCACAAGCATAGAGTAGAAACACTTTTTATAAAGAAGAATGCAGTTTTCATTACAGGAAATTTTTTCTCTCTTTAACAATTTTTAAAATTTACTTTTGCCTGTAGGTCTCCATTGTTGCGCTGGCTTTTTTCTCTTTGCAGCGACCAGGGGCTATGAATTCTGTACATAAAATACATAAACCTAGCTGGGGCTTGCTTGGAGACAGGAGTGCTGACCCTCCTTGTTTTGGTCAGTGCACAGCACTCAATGTATTTTCTTTTCCTGCTGTGCTGATTTGGTTTTGCTGCACATGGTCTTTCTCTAGTTAGCAGAGAGCAGGAGCTACTCTCTAGTTGCTGTGTGCAGGCTTATTGCTGTAGCTACTCTTGTTGCAGAACACAAGCTTTAGAGCACAGGCTCAGTACTTGTGTTGCATAGGCTTGTTGCTCCAAGACACGTGGTATCCTCCCAGACTAGGGATCAAACCCTTGTCCAATGCATTGGCAGGTGGATTCTTTACCACTGGACCACCAGGGAGGTACCACTAAGTGTCTTTCAACTGAGAAAACCCCAGTATCTTTCAACCAGGATCCTCGTGTATCTTTTCACTGGGGCCTGTGTATGTTAATACATTGCCATATAAAGTTTGGTGTCCTCAACCAATAACTGGGTGATCTGAAACCAGGAGAGAATGGCCCAAATTTATCTGGACTTCCTGAGGAGGAGGACGGGCCCAAGCAGCCCTTCCTGAAATACCAAGGCCAGAATTTCCAAAGCATTGAACGGTGCCTGATTTTCTCCATCCTGCATTCCCCTCAGGGTGCACTGTCGCTGGGCCACTTCAGTGACTAATAAGCTTGGTCCTTGAAGAAGTGGAATGTCAAGACATTTGTCACCTTAGAACTGTTAGTATGAAGTAGTGCATTCTAAGAGTTGTGTGTTTTAGCCTGTAATTCCCACACAAAGCTAGTTCTTATTTACTTAAACTGCTAAATAATTCTAATTCCTGGAATATTCCTGGGTCCAGCCACTGCCCTACATTAATCCCCACCCCACTCCCACCTACCCCCAGCCCAGTGGCCATGCCTGGTTTTAGTTCCCAGGCCTCTGAATCGCTTCAGCCTCATCAGCAGGAAACCTTACTTTTGACAGTTATTATCCCACAGAATTCCAGCTTTTATTTTGAAACTGTTACAGATAGTTACTTAAACTAATGATGAATCAGTGGTGCAACTCAAGACGTGAAACACTGTGTGTGTGCCTAGTCCCTCAGTCATGTTAACTCTTTGGGTCCACATGAACTGTAGCCCACCAGGTTCCTCTATCAATGGGGTTCTCCAGGCAAGAAGACTAGAGTGGGTTGCCATGCCCTCCTCAAGGGGATGTTCCCATCCCAAGGAGCAAACCCAGACTCCTGCATTCTGGGTGGATTCCTTTACCATCTGAGCCACCAGTGAAGCACCAGGTACTTCTAAAGACTGACAAAAGGCCTGGCAACTAAAGGATGGAACATGCCAGTATCATCTCTGGCCCACTTGGGCCCGCCCCTCATGCCCAGAAGCGAAGTTCACAGCAAATGGTAGGTGTAGTCACCATTGGAAACATGTGGTACTGTTTTTTGTTCTTTTTTTCTTGTTAAACTGAGCCTCTGCTCCATATCTGTGATCTTGGGTCACCAGACTTTCCTACTCATCCACCCGTTCCTCCACCCCAAGTAAATTCAGTTGTGGACTTAGAGGCTTGGGGTTTGAGTCCTTTCCATGTAAAATCCTGACACAAATAGTGCACGAAATATATAGTAGTTTATAGGGAAAAAGTAATTTTAATTAAGACATGACAATAATTTTATAAATATCCTATAATAAGTGTTCATGAACTAGATTAGAATTTCAACTTTGGAGATTAGTGATGGAGCTGGAGTTTTTTCTCCCGTGTTAGGGAGGCTTATTACTGTCCTTTTCTAGTTTTTATGACCAGAGTAATAAATTGACTACAAACACTCTTCATTTTAGGAGATTATTTTCAGTGATGCTAGTTAGTTGTATCAGCACTAGAATCATTGTATCAGCACTGGAGTCAAAGAGAAATACAGAATGGTCGCTGTGCTCTGTCACCTCTGATTCTTTGAAACCCCATGGAGTGTAGCCCACCAGGCTCCGTTGTCCATGGGATTTTCCAAGCAAGAATACTGGGGTGGATTGCATGTCCTAATCCTGGGGGTCCTTGACTCAGGGATTGAAGCCCCATCTCTTGTAGCTCCTTCATTGGCCGGCAAATTCCCAACTGAGCCACCTGGGGAGCCCATATGGTCTGACACTAGTGTAGAAAATTTTCTTTGAATTAAAGAAGTGGGTTTTTGTTGGATGTTTTCCAGTCCAATGAAACCCAGTGGGGATAGGGCTGAATTTTGGACTGCTGACAAGTGTGGTGGGTAGTGCTGTGTAATAGTGGGGAAAGATCCTAAGAGATTGGAGAATGTGAAGACATTTGAGGGATAATTTTACATGTTGTGCATTAAGGTTGATTGCCAGTGCTAGACTGAAGCCTGAGATGATTATATGGGATGGGTGGGGCGAGGAGCAGTTATTGTTCTGTACCTCAGTCGTGTTCGGCTCTTGGCGACCCCATGGACTAAAGCAGCCAGGCTTCCCATCCTGCATCTCCTGGAGCGTGCTGAAACTTGTCCATCCAGTCGGTGATGCCATCCAACCATCTCGTCCTCTGTTGTCCCCCTTCTCCTCCTGCCTTCAGTCTTTTCCAGCCTCAGGGACTTTTCTGAGTCAGGTTTTCCCATCAGGTGGCCAAAAGTACTGGAGCTTCAGCTTCAGCCTCACTCCTTCCAATGAACATTCAGGACTGATTTCCTTTAGGATTGACTGGTTTGATCTCCGTGCAGTCCAAGGGACCCTCAAGACTCTTCTCCAGCACCACAATCCAAAAGCACCCGTTCTTCTATGCTGAGCCTTCTTTATGGACCAACTCTCACATCCCTATCTGACTACTGGAAGAACCATAGTTTTGAGTATAGGGACCCTTGTTGGCATAGTAATGCCATTTCTTTTTAACACTTTCTGGTTTTATCATAACTTTCCTTGCAAGGAGCAGGCCTGTTTTAATATTCTGGCTGCAGTCAGCTTCAGAGGTGATTACAGTAATGAATTGTTTCTCCGCGCCGCGCCCGCACCGCTCTACCCACTGCGCCCGGACGCCGGTCCCAGAACGCCTCGAAGCTCCTCCTCACACTCCCGATGTCCCCACGCGTGTTCGGCTTAGCTCAACGCCCCGCCCTCCGACGACCTGGCTCCGCTGAGTCCCCGCCCCCAGGCCGCTCCGCCTTTCACTGCGCGTGAGCGCAGATTCGTGCAAACCCGGAAGCGGAGCGCGGCAAATGGAGGTCTCTCAGCTCAGCGTGAGTTTTTCTGTCTGATCAAACCTGCGCCTTCAGTCTCCTTTCCTCGTTACCCCGAGTCTCAGGTTCGCTAGTGACTCTAAATCCCTGCGCCCGTCCCACCATCCCCAGCAAGTTCAGACGTCTTGCTGCTGCTGCTGCTAAGTCGCTTCAGTCCTGTCCGACTCTGTGCGACCCCATAGACGACAGCCCACCAGGCTCCTCCGTCCCTGGGATTCTCCAGGCAAGAACACTGGAGTGGGTTGCCATTTCCTTCTCCAGACGTCTTGGTGAGCGCCAAAGGGGCGCCGCCATTTTGCTTTAAAGTCGCTCTGAAGCCGCTTCCAGCTTTTGGTCCACAGAGACGCTGCGTTTCGCACCTGTTTCCTACTTGAAACCATTTACTGACCTCACTGACCTCTCTGCCCTTCCTACACCGCATACAATTCTCTTCGGCGAGGTGGGTTTATTAGCTCCGCGGCCCCTAGCCGCGCCGACCGCCCCGACCTCTCCGCTTCCGGAGAGGCCGCGTTGTCTCCCGGGTCCTGGGATTCTGGAGAGCTCGCCCCGCTGCTGAGACCCCTTCCCTCCCAACCCGTCTGTCCTCGCGTCTCCTCAGGCAGGTGTTTCTGCCCCGTAGGCTTTCTCTTCATAGTGACGTTGCCATGACCGGTGTCGGGGGGAGGTGACCTGCGCCAGCCACGTGGCACCCGAGGTTCCGTCCCAAATTCCACCCGTTGCTGGTTGGCTTTTGCGGGAACCGGGCTTCTTAATCAGTCACCATCCCTGTAAATAGTGGGCGAGGGGTTGTCAGTAGAAGCAGGGACAGCGACTCCTAGAGAAATAGAAAATAAAGAGAAACATGAAGAAGAAGCGATGGCAATGAAGAGGATTGTGAGGAACTTGTGAAGAGACAACAGCATGAAAAAGAATGAGCCTTGAAGGTAGAGGTTAGGGAAAAAAGTTTAGAGAAAAACAGGATTTCCTGAGAGTTAAAGGTGAGCAAGATAGGGAGGTGGTGTTCGGTCCCAGTCTTTTCGAACTCTGTTTCTCCCAGAGTTTGCTCAGATTCGTGTCCGTTGAGTCAGGGATGCTATCTAACCATCTCATCCTCTGCCGCCCCCTTCTATAGTCTTCAGGGGAGAGGGGTTGTAAATCAGGGGCCCCAAAGAAGGCGACAGTGGAGAGGCAGTTCACACTGAGAGCCCTCAAAGGGGATACAAGACTTGGGACCTTGACCTACAAACAATATCCTGCTGGGAGAGAAAGGGAGCTCCTAGTGGTTGGAGGAGCTGAGAAAGGAAGCTGAAAGGAAGCACAGCCACTTGAGGGTGCCAGAGAGTTGGGAGGAAGAGAGGGCAAAGATGGAGGAAGAAAGGCGGGAGATTGAGGATCACCAGGGAGGATGGAGAGAACGCATCTTGATGGGGAACAAATGGCAGAGAGAGGCCGGATGGGAGTCAGGGAAGAAGTAGAGAGGAGGCCAGGCACAGCAGGAGAGCAGAGGGGAAGAGAAAGGGAGACGGAGAAAGAAGTAGGGAAACAGATAAACCAGATGAAGTGGAAACAACTATTGTGCAGGTGTGGCAGGGGACTAGATCCAGACGAGTGCTGAATCGATTGTATAAGAATTATTAAGTTGTGATACATTGATTTTTGGCTTTAAAATCTACTAAGTTTAAGACATTCTTTTTTAAATTATACAGATGAAAATGAGAATTGCAAAACTTCTGTCTGTAAGGCTTGTGCATTTTGTAATTATCTGTATTAAAAGATAACATCCATGTGCAGAGGTTATAGAAGTTTAAGCTGCGGCAGTGTCTTGATTCTCTCAGAGGTGGGTCAGCCCCTTCCCTTTTCCTGGTGTGGAGTAGAGGTTAAGAGTCACGACGTAATGTAAGCAGTTAGTCTGATACTCCAATTTCCTCTCTTTTATGTGATCTCACATGTAGTGAGCTGAGTTGATCTGATGATGTTTCCCTCAGGTCCAGAAGCTGAGGAACAGTGACCCTCTGAGATGATGGGCCAAATTGGGTGTGTGGCAGTTCTTGGAGGGACTGCCCAGTTAGTATTAGAATTTGAAATGGATCCCAGTCTTGCAACATGAAAAAGGACAATAGTAGGATGGAGGTGGGAGCATAGGCTCAGAAAGAGAATCATGAACCGTCTTCTGTGAATAAAGGTCAATGTGAAGGGAGGACTCCCACCTCTGCTGGCTTCCCTGTGTCCTCAGGGCAGCATCCTGACTCCTCAGGTGGCTCCACAGCCCTTTGTTATCCTCAGGCCTCTGCCAGTGTCTCCAGCCTCATTCTGGGAGCTGACCCCTTTCTCATGGTCAGTCTGTCCTGGTCACATTCACTTAGTCCTTGTTCATATAACCAAAACCTTCTCCGTCTCTGATCTTAGTTGCTACATCTACCTTTGGCCATTATATCATTGTTGCCCTTGCTCTTTCTCTTCCTTCAGGTCTAGGCCAGCAAGGTCTCCCCATCTCCTTCTGATATTTGCTGTCATGTTAACCAGATTTACTGCCTCTATATTAATCACCTTCATCAGAGATGGCCTTCTTTGATTATTTGGAATGTTTCCTCTTTTCCCTTCATTGAAGGATGCCCCATTTTCTTCTTCCTTCCAGGATGTGTGCAACATCTCTTACAACATCTCACAGACTATGAATGTGTGTTTGGCTGAAGAATTCTCAGGGGAGATGGAGGTTACAGGGTAGGTGATGATGGTTCCCATATCTGTTCTGGACATTTCAACTCTAATTGATCCTTACCCCACGTGGAGACTTATTACCCAAAGCAAAAAGATGTGAGAGTCCTAAGAAGCCTGACAGATCTAGTGTCTTGATGCTATGCTATGCTATGCTAAGTCACTTCAGTCGTGTCTGACTCTGTGTGACCCCATAGATGGCAGCCTACCAGGCTCCCCTGTCCCTGGGATTCTCCAGGCAAGAACACTGGAGTGGGTTGCCATTTCCTTCTCCAATGCATGAAAGTGAAAAGTGAAAGTGAAGTCGCTCAGTCATGTCCGACTCTTCGAGACCCCATGGACTGCAGCCTACCAGGCTCCTCCATCCATGGGATTTTCCAGGCAAGAGTACTGGAGTGGGGTGCAGTTGCCTTCTCCGAGTGTCTTGAGGCATCCCCATATTTTAGTCTGCAGTGTCACTGCTCACTGCAGCCCCCAGGTCTTCTAAGCTCTGTCCATCCAGGGGCCAGTTTCCATCTTGGACAGCAGCTTTGCCTTCCAGCAGCTCATCTGCCCATTGCAGCAGATGCTGAGTTTACTGTGGTTATCTTGCATTTAGCTGTGAGCAGGGAGAACATGAGCCAGTGAGACTGGGGGCTCTCTCATCTTGTGACTTCTTTATTGAACTCAGTCTGCCTATTTCTCAGCTACATAATGTCCACAGTCGCTGATAGGTTTTCCCAAGAGGACCAGGTTCTTTTTCTCCATATTCAGTCCCAGTGTCCTTGGATTTGCAGCTTGGGCAGATTTCTGTTGCACTATGCATGCCTAGTGGTCTCTGCTCTTTTTCAACCATGCACGGAGAAGAGGTAGAAAAATGGGAGAAGCTGAAGGGAAGCTTCATTGAGGTCTCCAGGAGGGTTGTGAGAGCAAGAGTGGACCTTTTGATGAACCCAGTGAATGGGTGTGTGTGTGTGTGTGAGAGAGACAAGCGTTGTTGTGGGAGATGTTGGTCAAAAAGTACAGACTATGAGTTGTGAAGTGAGTAAGTCCTGGGGAGGTATGTGCAGCATGCTGACTGTAGTTAATCCTATTCTATTACTGCACAGTGGGAATATGTCAGGAGAGTACATCGTCAGTGTTTTCACCACACACAAAACATGGGATTTTGGAGGTGATGGATGTGTTGGTTCGTGGATTGTGATAAATATTTCACGGTGTACACATGTCACATGGTCACATGGTGTATGGTATGTATACACATACCCCTTTTGTTAGTCGATTCTCCCCCATCAGACACGCTCCTCAGGTTCTCATGTGGGGCCTTGTCCCAGGAATGTGCACAGAGTCGCAGATGATTCCGATTTGGATCCTGCATTGAGCACCAGGGCTCTTAGCCTCCACTTCTGAGACTAAGGTCAGGCCCTGGGGGAGGGGAGGGCGCTCTGCCCTGAGTGGGGCTGGACCAGGGCCTGCTGTGTGACCTGAAGGGCATCATGGGGTCAGTGGAGGTGCCCCCTGCTGCTGTGTGCATGAGGCCTCACCAGGAGGGGAGGGTGATCCGAATAAAAGTGTGGGAAAGTTCCATGTTGGACTCCGTGCGGGAGTTGACCATCCTGAGTCCCTCCTGAGACCGTGGGCACAGAGGATTGTCTGTTCCACATGGTGAGGGCTTCTCTGTGTTGGGGATGGGGCTCAGGAAGCGGGTGTGTTGACTCTAAGCATTAAACGCATGCTTTCCACTTTCATTATAGACCTCTGAAGACTTGTGTTGCCTGAGGAAGAAGCCAAGAAGATGAAAGAAAATGTGTCAGGAATTGCTCTTTCTCAGGTAAGGTCATATTCTCAGTGGGTTCTCAGCCTGTCCTTTCTGAAATGCCCTTCTCTGGACTTGCTTATTGTGTCTGACTCTGAAGTGTCCTGTCTGACTCCTGTACATGCACACTCAACCTGGGGCCTTCCCTCAGGGCCTATCATCTCCACTTAGATCCCGTCTCCCCATGACCCAGTGACCCGGCCCTTGTGAGGAGGCTCCCTTGGGCACTGTCCTAGGCAGGGCTTCATACCCACGGGTTGGAGACAGGGTCTCAGTGCTGTTGGGCAGCAGGGATTGCTTAGGGCCCATCTGGATGTGCTGTCTGCTCTCTGTCAACGAGGGTAAAGAAGCTGCATGTGGAAGTCAGGTATTAGTGTGCACAATACTTGTTAAAATCTGGAAAAGAGGGGGAATCAGATCTGACTTTTTATAGTACATAAATGCTGGAGAGGGTGTGGAGAAAAGGGGACCCTCTTACACTGTTGGTGGGAATGCAAACTAGTACAGCCACTATGGAGAACAGTGTGGAGATTCCTTGAAAAATTGGAAGTAGAACTGCCATATGACCCAGAAATCCCACTGCTGGGCATACACACCGAGGAAACCAGAATTGAAAGAGATACATGTACCCCAATGTTCATTGCAGCACTGTTTATAATAGCCAGGACATGGAAGCAACCTAGATGTCCATCAGCAGACAAATGGATAAGAAAGCTGTGGTACATATACACAATGGAATATTACTCAGCCATTAAAAAGAATACATTTGAATCAGTTCTAATGAGGTGGATGAAACTGGAGCCTAGTATACAGAGTGAAATAAGCCAGAAAGAAAAACACCAATACAGTATACTAACGCATATATATGAAATTTAGAAAGTTGGTAACAATAACTCTATATGCGAGACAGCAAAAGAGACGCAGATGTATAGAACAGTCTTTTGGACTCTGTGGGAGAAGGCGAGGGTGGGATGATTTGAGAGACTAGCACTGAAACATGTATATTATCATATGTGAAACAGATCGCCACTCCAGGTTTCATGCATGAGACAGGGTGCTCAGGGCTGGTGCACTGGGATGACCCAGAGGGATGGCATGGGGAAGGAGGTGGGAAGGGGGTTCAGGATGGGGAACACATGTACACCCATGGCTGATTCATGTCAATGTATGACAAAACCACTACAATATTGTAAAGTAATTAGCCTCCAATTAAAATAAATAAATTTAAAAAAAATAATAATCAGTTCAGTTCAGTTGCTCAGTCGTGTCCGACTCTTTGCGACCACATGAATCGCAGCATGCCAGGTCTCCCTGTCCATCACCAACTCCTGGAGTTCACTCAAACTCACGTCCGTTGAGTTGGTGATGCCATCCAGCCATCTCATCTTCTGTCTCCTTTTCCTCCTGCCCCAATCCCTCCCAGCATCAGAGTCTAATAAATAAAATTAAATGTGCATCTCTTAAAAATCTTAGTGTTTGGCAATGGAATGGAAAGTTGAGAAAGAGGCTTCAGGTCTAGAGAGTGTTTCATTACCTTTCCTCATTTAAACTGTGAAATCAAGTTTACTAATTTTTTTTCTTTTTTTGGCTGCATGGTGAGCTTGGGTGGTCATAGTTCTGTGAGTAGGGATTGAACCCAAAATCATGCAGTGGAAGTGTGGGATCTTAACCACTGAACCGTCAGGGAATTCTGCAACTTTCCTAATCTTAATTAAATATTTCATTAATGGACTATAATAATAAAATTTTGATTATGTACTCATACACATACATAACTACATACCTCAAATTAAGGATAAAGTCACTTTTTTTAAAATGTATTTATTTGTTGTACTGGGTCTTCATTGCTTCAATGGCTTTTCCCTCATTCCAGCAAGTGGTGGCCACTCTCATTGCAGTGGGGGCTCCTCCTTGCATTGGCTTCTCTCATTTTGCAGCACAGGCTCTAGAGTGCACTGGCTTCAGTAGTTTCACTTGCTGGGCTCTAGAGCTCTGGCTCAGGAATTGAGACTCAGGGATCTAGTTGCCCCTCAGCATGTGGGATCTTACCGGACCAGGCAACAACCCATGTCTCTTGCATTGGTCAGTGAGTTCTTTACCATTGAGCCACCAGGGAAGCTTTGATATTATTTTTAAACACAGGTATTTTATACACATTAGAATAAATCTTCTGTATATTATGTTCTGCTTGTATTACTTTTTATTTTTTTGAACTAGTATCCTTTTATTTTTTTGAACTACAATAAGATAATGTTGAGGACTTCCCTGGTAGTACAGTGGATAAGAATGTGGCCGCCAATGTAGGGTGCATGGGTTCTATCCCAGATCCAGGAAGATGCCTCAGAGCAACTAAGCCCATGTGCCACAACTACTGAGCCTGTACTCTAGAGCCCAGGAGCCATAACTCCTGAAGCCCGCACTGTCTAGAGTCTGTGCTCCAAAACAAGCGAAGCCACTGCAATGAGAAGCCAGGCACTGCAGCTGCAACTAGAGAAAGCCTGCTCACAGCAACGAAGGCCCAGCATAACCAAATAAGCTTTAAAAAAGACATAGAATGCTGACAAACTTAATGACGTACAACTGATTGATTTTTAATGTCCCAAAGATGCTGAAATATACAAGTAAAAGAAAATGGGAGTATCATCCCAGAATGTGTCAAAAGGCAACTCTTTGGAGTACGAAATGTCCACCCTGGCAAGCTACCATGGAGTCACAAATAGTCTGACATGACTGAGCAGCTGAACAACGACCTTCACACACAACAGAGTGAGCTCGAAAAACCAAATCTAAACCTCTAACTTTCTTCCTACAGATTCTTCAGTGACTTCCAGTAGCTTTTGGAATAAAGTCCTAAATCCTACACCTTGTAGAAATCAGCCTCTACCTGGCATCACCCCTCTTTGTTCCCTGTGTCCCAGTCACACTGGCTGACTTTCTGTTCACTAAATATCTTCCTGCCTCAGAGCTGGCACTCAGGCTCTTCTCTCTGCTTACAAAACTCTTCCATTTCCCACCTTGCCAATCCTAAGTGTTTCTTCCTCACGGAGACCTCATCTGATGTCTGATTTCTTGATGTAGGTCAAGACTTTCTGTTGAATCTTGTCTTAGCACCAGGCCTGTTTCAGAGCACATATAACAATAGTGATGTTAAAATTATGGATGTAATTGGCCAGCTGGCTCCTGGATTGTAAGCTCCATCATGTATACCGCTGTATTCCCAGTTCGGGACACAGAGTTGATGCTCACTAAATTTTGATTGAATGAAAGAAAAAAGACAACTCTTTTTTTTTTCAATCAGCTGTTTGTTTACATGTGCATGCATGAGTGCATGGATATGTAACTCCATGGTTTTATTATAAAACATCATCTCATAAATATGCTTTATGCTTTGTAGCAGTTGCACTTGTATCTTAAGTGTATTCCATGACCTTAAGTTTATTCTATCTCATCACATGAATGATATAAATAGTAGTAAGATTACTGACATTGTGTGGATTGGCGGGGAGAGGGGGTGATTCTGTATAGTGATCATTTTACTGTTCCATTGCACTACAGCTTCCTTGAACTTGTTTCCTGTATTCTCTGGGAACGTTCTGTGGATGGTCTTTTACACTGTTACTTAACTGTTTAATTATTTCGGTTCAGTTGTCTCTCCCAACCACCTGAACTCAAGTGCTGTTGCTTCATTTCTTAACTATTTAACCTGAGTAATTTCTTAGAGTGACAGAGTTTTCTCTCCCGTAAGGTGGACACAGATCTTTCTCTAACGTGCTGCTATGTTGATGAGAAGTTCATATGTGTAAAGTGTTTAGAGTAATGCTTAGTGTGTATGAAGTGTTGAGACACCTCTGGTCAGTGTGATGATGACATCCTCATCACAGTGTGTGTTCTTTTAAAGCCACTGTGGACTTTGTTGTCTCTGAAGACACCAGTCTTGCTGTAACTCATCTAGATAGTGAATGTCATTCAGTGTGTTGAGTGTAACACTTCTGCATAGACAACCCACTGTTGATTGTAATTTGTTTTTCTTGTCTTGTCCACACATATGACAAATTCATGTTGATTGGAGGATATCATCATCTTATGAAAAAACAGGAAATTAAATTAGACACCACCAATTTGCTCCAAATAGATTTGCATGGATCTATCAGAATATTACTTCAGCTGAATTGACCTTACCTGTCTCACTTGTCCTTTTCTGTGAAAATAAGAACCCTCCTCAGGGCCTGTTGGTGAAATGTGTTTTCATTTCCAACACAGTTAACCTTCAAGGATGTGTTCATAGATTTCACTCCCGAGGAGTGGGAATGTCTGGACCCTGCCCAGAGGACCTTGTACAAGGACGTGATGGTGGAGACCCTCAGGATCCTGCTGTGGGTGAGGATCACTTCCTTCCGAAGTGGTGGTATACTTTGGGGTACCTCTGCATGTTCCCTCTGTGTCTCTTGGGAGCCCCTGTTTTTCTTACTGAGATCAAAGCCTTGTTGACTCTCACATGTAAGGCTTCATGATTGGCATCGGGAGTTCAAACTTGTCCTTTCTTCAGGTGACCTGCTCACTGTATGATACACAAGGAGCTTTTCCCGAGCTTGAGTGTTTATAAAGCTGATTTCAAACTTGTGAAGGATCGAACCCATGCCTCCTGTATTTGCAGGCATAGAGCCACCAGGATGTTAAGGAAATTAAATAAATAGTCTTGTTTAGGCTTCAAGACAAAGTAGTGCATTCTTCTGACCTTCCTTCTAACCTGTCTGGACACACCCTGACTGTGAGTGCCTTGACTCCCTGCTGTGAATGCAAGGCTTGTGGCACCATAAATAAGTTAGGGGACAAATCTTGAGTTTGTTCAGCCCTTGGAAGGGGCTCTGACCAACCAAGCCCCAGGCTTAGCAGCATCCAAGTTTTATAAGATGAAACAAACAGCATTAAGATGAAACCAGAGCTGCTGTTTCCTCACAGATTGATGATGATATCAGTTCATGTCCTGGGATTATAAGCAGTAACCTCGAACTGCAATCTTTGAAGTCTCACCCACGGAATGGACACACTGCCTGGGACGTTTTCCCAATTGAGACTCCAGATGTGCTGTGTCCTGGGATTTGCCAGCGCTGTTTGAGTCTGGATGTTGGTCAGAAGCCAATTTGATGATATATCCTCTGCTGTTTCTATTTCTCTTTGCTTTAAATGGTAGTGTATTGAGAGTCAGCTAGATAATTCTCTGTCTGTATTATGTATTATTTATTTGTATAGGGATTCCCTGGTTTCTCAGATGGCAGAGTCTGTGTGCAATGTGGGAGACCTGTATTCGATCCCTGGGTTGGGAAGATCCCCTGTAGAAGGAAATGGCAACCCACTCCAGTATTCTTGCCTTGATAACCTTGTGGCCAGTTGAGCCTGGTGGGCTACAGTCCGTGGGGTCACTAAGAGTCAGACACGAGTGAACACCTTCACTTTCACTTTTTTCATTTGTATAGCACACATGGCTTATTTTATTAACAAATCCTTTAACCCTAAGATGAAAGTGAAAACTTTTGGCAAAACATTAATTGGTGCTGTGAGTAGGATTTGTGAGACAAAATGCCACTCTGTAAGAAAAGAAGAGATTAAGATTGATGAAGTTTTTATTCCGAGATGAAGGTTCATCTTTACTCATTAGCTAATAAATGGGATGTATTCACTGGATTATGTGAGAATTGGGACCTTAAATTCAGTGGGCTGAACCCTTAGAAGTTACTGAATGTTTGTGACTCTCACCCCTTGAGAAAGGATAAGAATCTGCCCTGCTGGATGAGAGGCTGGATCCTCTTCTCTCCTACTGTGAAGTACATAAAGCTAACTTAAAATTGTCTGAAGAGAAGTTACAAATGGAAACAGAATTATGTGATTAGTGAGGATGATTGTCCACATTACAATGTCAAATTATATTTTAGCTGATCAAATCCTCACTTTTTAAGTCGGCTCTCTATTGAGCCAGCCCACAGCTCCAATAGTGTCGCCTACTGCCCTTTCTCTCTCCATTCTCTGTCCTTTTGTGGCCTTTCACCCCTCCCAACCCTTCTGTCTCCCTCTCTATCAGCTGGTCCCCTTCTAACTTCCCCTGTCTCTCAGTGGGGAGGATGAGCCCAGCTTCCCCCACTCCTGCCCCCATTGTAGGAAGTTTCTTTACCCTTCAGATTCTTCTGATCAAACCAATACCCCCATCCCCACAGAGTGACAATCTAAGATTCTTATCAGCCCATCTGTCCCTCTTATCACAGTCAATTTGAGCACTATTTGGTCTGTAATTTAGCCATGAAATTTTAGCCATGACTATACAAAAGAAAGTAGCTTTTTTGATACAGGATGGCCATGATATTCTTTAGACTCTGGAGAAAACATAATTTCTGTGAGTCTACTGCCTTTATTTGTAAAATTGGAATATTAGTGCTGTTAGGTTGTATAGAATATTGCCTCTTTTACAGGAAAGATCAGGAATTTTTTTTTTTTTTTGGCTGCAGCATGCGACAGGCAGTTGCATCTTAGTTCCCCATTCATGGATGGAATCTGCTCCCCCTACAGTGGAAGCACAGAGTCCTAGCCATTAGAGCACCAGGGAATTTCCCTCAAAGATTACTTTTGGGTAAAAAATATATTAACTTTTTGTCATGCTTATTGTGACATGTCCCTTTGTCTACATTACATCATGTATGTTGTTAATTTGCATTTTATTTCTGACAGTGTTGTCTCTGACTCCAGGTAATAAGTTTTTAAAGAATATTCCTTTCTTGTGATAAGAATACATTTTTAAAATAATTTATTTTTTATTCATTTTTGGCTGTGCTGGGTCTTCGTTGTGATTCGGGCTTCTCTGTACTTCTGGCAAGCAGGGTCTACTCTCTGGTTACAGTGCACAGGCTTCTCACTGCAGTGCCTTCTCTTGTTGCAGTGTGTGGGCTCTAGGTACCCAGGCTTCAGTAGTTACAGGTGCCAGGCTCTAGAGCATAGGCTTAGCTGCTCCGAGGCATGTGTGATCTCCCCAGACCAGCACTTGAACCTATGTGCCCTGCACTGGCAGGTGCATTCTTTACCCCTGAGCCACCAGGGAACCCCAAAGCATGTTCCTTTACATGTATGTTGGGGCCAGTGAACTGGATAAGTTGTATAGAAAACGGAATTGCTGTATTGAATGGCTATTGTGTAAGTAGAGAATATTTCATTTACTAATTTTTTAAATTTAGAGATGATGGTCTTTCTGAATGTATTATCCAATGTAACTGGTATGAACTACTTGTTAATGTCATAAAATGGCCTATACGTCAGTAAACTGATAGATTTATAACAGATGTTTATAAAAGTGTGTTTTGTTTTGGTTTTAAATCATATGAGGGAATTCCCTGGCAGTCCAGTGGCTAGAATTCAGTACTTTTACCTGCTTGGGCCTAGGTTCAATCCCTGGTCGTGGAATTAAAATCCCGCAAGGGATGTGGTATGACAAAAAAAAATTGTTTTAAATGAATCCTTTATTTCCTAATGCTGTGTTTCTTGTGCAATTGTAAACTGCCCTTTTGTTCTTTTTTTTGTTCATCACTAAGTCATGTTTGATACTTTGCAACCCCATGAACTACAGCACGCCAGGCTTCCCTGTGCTTCACTATTTCCCTGAGTTTGCTCAAACTCATCTGCATTGAGTCAGTGATGCCATCCAACCATCTCATCCTCTGTTGCCCCCTTTTTCTTCTGCCCTTGACCTTCCCCTGCATCAGGGTCTTTTCCAGTGAGTCAGCTCTTTGAATCAAGAAGTCTTAAGTATTAGAGCTTCAGCTTCAGCATCATCCCTTCCAATGAATATTCAGGGTTGACTTCCTTCAGGACTGACTGGTTTTATCTCCTTGCAGTCCAAGGGACTCTCAAGAGCCTTCCCCAGCACCACAGTTCGAAATTATCAATTCTTTGGCATCAGCCTTCTTTATTGTTCGACTCTCACATCCATACATGATGACTGGAAAAACCATAGCTTTGACTGTATGGACATTTGTTGGCAAAAGTGATGTCTCTGCTTTTTAATATGCTCTCTAGGTATGTCATAGCTTTTCTTCCAAGGAGTAAGCATCTTTTAATTTCATAGCTGCAGTCATCACCCATGGTGATTTTTGAGCCCAAGAACATAAAATCTGGCACTGTTTCCTTTTTTTCCCCATCTACTTGCCATCAAGTGATAGGACCAGATGCCATGGTCTTAGTATTTTGATTGTTGAGTTTTAAGCCAGCTTTTTTTACTGTCCTCTTGCACCCCATCAAGAGGCTGTTTAATTCCTCTTTTATCTCTTTCATTAAAGTGGATTCATGTCCGTATCTGAGATTGTTGATATTTCTCCTGCCAATCTTGATTCCAGCTTGTGTTTAATCCAACCCAGCATTTTACGTGATGTACTCTGCATATAAGTTAAATAAGCAGGGTGACAATATACAGCCTTGACATACTGCTTTCCCAGTTTTGAACCAGTTAGTTGTTCCATGTCCAGTTCTAACTTTTGGTTCTTGTCCTGTATATAGATTTCTCAGGAGACAATAAAGTTGGGTATTCCCATCTCTTTAAGAAACTGCTCTTTAGTTTTTACATTATTCATTATTTAGTTTCTTTTGGATTATTTACTATAACAATATATTGTCTAGTCTTTGCATGCATACTCAGTCTTTCAGAGGTATCTGACTCTTTTGACCCCATGGACTGTAGCCTTCCAGGCTTCTCTGTCCATGGAATTTCTTTCAGGCAAGAATACTGGAGTGGGTTGTCATTTCTGTATCCAGAGATTCATCCAGATCCAGGGACTGAACTCTAGTCTTTCGCATCTCCTGTAGTGGCAGGCAGATTATTTACCACTGAGAAACTTGCGAAGCCCTGTCTGTTCTTTAGCATGTAATTATGTATAAATATGTGTATATTGTGTATAATGTATTTTTTTCCTCCTCAATTATGAGACAATAGTATGTTTACTACTAATTCGAGTGTGCTTTGGGGTCATGGTGTCATAATACCCTTTTCTTTGAGAGCTGACATAGGTTTGAACTATGTGAATGTTTTTGTCATTGTGTGTTTGAAACTAGCCTACTGTAAAAGTAATTTGAATTACAGGTGATCACTTTTTTTAAATTTTTAAAAATTTTAGTTATTTGGCTGTGCTGGGTCTTTGTTGCGGCACAAGGTTTTCTCTATTTGTGTAAAGCAGGTGCTACTCTATGGTTGCGATGTGTGAGCCTGTCATTGCCTTGTCTTCTCTTATTTTGGAACACAGGCTCTAGGTTGTGGACTTGTGTAGTTGTAGCATATGGGCTCAATAGTTGTAGCTCCTAGGCTCCCAAGCATAGGCTTAATAGTTGTAGCTCATGGGCTTAGTTGCTCCATGGCATGTGGGATCTTCCCAGGTCAGGGACTGAATCCATGTTTCCTGCACTGGCAGGCAGATTCTTTACCACTGAGCTACCAGGGAAGCCCAATTACTCTTTCTTTATTAAACAGTATTCCTTTAGTGTTTCTCTTATTTTGAAAATCATCACTGGGAAGATTCATAATTCTGTTCAGGATGAGTACTACTTTTGGTGTAAGATCATGTGTTGAACATGAAAGAATTTATTTATGAATTATAATTAATAGGATACCTATGGTTCTTTAATGTCTCATACACATATAAGCCAGAAATCACCAACAAAAGCAAACAGTGATAAAGCAGAAATATTTCACACAGTGATGTTGGGAAGACCTGAAAGCCATGAAATCACAGATATTTTCCTCAGAGAGATCCAGAAAAATTTGCATGAATTTGATTGTCAGGGGAGAGATGATGAAAGAAATTACAAAGGAATGTCTATAACCCAGATCAAAAATCTCACTAATGAAAGTGATCGGTACAGTAGAATTGCAGCGGGAAATAGGCCTGTTGAAAATAGGCATGGATCAAGGTTTCAAGATGAACTGCAGATACTTCAACCTGAAGGGAAAACATTTGAATGTATTCAAGTTGTGAGGAGTATCAACAGTAGCACCTCAGATTTACAACTTCAGAGAACTAGTTTCTGCACCAGCATTTCTAATATATGTGAGAGTGCTGTTATGCACCCTTCAGTACTGGCATAAGACCAGGAAGCACACACAGGAAGACCTTACAAATGTACTGAGTGTGCCATGACTTTTGTTCAGGACTCAGAACTCACTGGATATCAAAGGGTCCATAGAGAGAAACCATATAAATGTGATGAGTGCAGAAAAGCTTTTAGTGCACATTCAGACTTAAGTAAACATCAAGCACTTCATACAGGAGAGAAACCATATACATGTAATTTATGTGGTAAAGCCTTCAGTCTCAAGTCTTACTTTACACTCCATTGGAGAATTCATACTGGAGAGAAACCATATCAGTGTGATGTATGTGGCCAGTGTTTTAGTCGAAATTCATATCTTAGGAATCATCGGAGAATTCCTACTGGAGAGAAACCTTACAAATGTAATGAGGGTGGCAAAGTGTTCAGTCAGAGTTCAGGCCTTATAACTCATCAGAGAATTCATAATTTAGAGAAACCATATAAATGTGATGAATGTGGCAAAACTTTTAGTGCACATCCAGACTTAACATCAAGCAGTTCACACAGGAGAGAATCCATATAAATGTAATTTATGTGGCGAAGCCTTCAGGTACAGGGCTTCCTTTGCAGTTCATCACAGAACTCATACTGGAGAGAAACCATACAAATGTGATGAGTGTGGCAAAGCTTATAGTGCACATTCAACCTTTATTTACCATCAAGCAATACACAGAGGAGAGAAACCATATAAATGTAATTTGTGTGACACAGCCTTCAGGTACAGGACCGACTTTTCAGTTCATCAAATAATTCATAATGGAGAGTAACCTGACAAATGTCCTGAGTGTGGCAAAGTCTTTAGTCAGAGTTTAGTCCTTACAGTCAATCAGAGAGTTCATACAAAAGAGAAACCATGTAAATATGATACGTATGCCTTAATCAAATTGCACACCTTGGAATTAATTGGAGAATTCATACTGGAGAAGAATCTCACAAATGTAATGAGTGGCAAAGCCTTTAGTGCATGTTCAGCCTTAACTGACCATTAGGCAGTTCATACAGGAGAAAAACCATAGACATGTAATTTATGTGCAAAGCTTTCAGTCACAGGAATCACTTTTCAGATCTTCTGAGAATTCATACTAGAGTGAAAACTTACAAATGTAATGAATGCAGTAAAGCATATCATCTGTTTGACCCTCAGAAAAGTCACACTGGAGGAAAACCACACAAACGTGTTGCATGTGGAAAAGCTTTGATTATATGTTCAGACTTAAGTAACCATCAATTAATTCTGAACTGAGATTTTACCCACATCATGAATGTGGCAGGTGTTTTGGAAGGCATTCATTTCTTACAAAGCAAGAGAAAATTCATCCTGGAGAGAAGCCATACATTTAGAGTGCAGTCAATCATGTGACCATAAGGTAACTCTTATGGAGGGAACCATATAAATGTAATGTGTGGCCGGATCTTCAGTAACAGGTCTCATCATTCACATCATCAGAGAATTCATAATGCAGAGACACCTTACAAATGTAAGGTGGGGAACATACTGGAACAGTAGTTTACAAATGCAATGGGGGTGGAAAAAGTTTCACCTTGAGTTGGATGCATTTGACAACAAGAGTCCACACTGAAGAGGAGTCATGGAAATGTGTGGGCACGGGCTTTCTCCAGGCTCCGTGTGCACTAGACCTCAAATTACACATCTTTCAGAGAAACTACACAGATATAATGTGCACAGTAAAACTTTAACCCGAAGTTCAAATCTGTGAAACATGAAAGAATTTATATTGGAGAGCAAGCTTGTACAGGTAATGAATGTTGTATAGTTTTTTTTCACCAGATATTCACACTTTGGGCATTATGAGGTAATTTATGCAGATCAGAAACTGAACAGATATACTGAATATGAAAATATTTCTAAGAAGGCCAATATGTCTTCAACAGTCACCAGGAAATTCATTTGGGGAGAATCTTTATAGATGTAATGAATTTGCTAAGTTTTTAGACCAGTTCTTACAGCAGGCCACATATCAGACAATTCATATTAGGAATAAATAAATCTTTAGTTCTCCAACATTAACCTCCAATACTATTGCAGAATAATTACATACATACAAATACTATTGCAACATAATTACATTAAATATGTTGAAACTTATGACATGAGGTGTATATTGAAACTGAAGGACATGTAGGAAGATAGCCCAGTATCTTCAGTGTGTAAAGTATTTAATTAGTGGAGTTTTCTTGAGAAGGCCATATTACTATTGAGAGGGTAACAGGCAGGAAGGCCAGGGGTCTCCAAACGGAGGAAATAAGCTGCAAGTGTCAGACATTTTTATCTCTTTTAAGCAGCAGGAGGAAATAAACAAGCGATACTTTTTTCCTTCTCTATACAAATTTAAAAGGAGGTTTCTCTTAAAATACTGAGTTGCCATAATGACACCTGGTTTCACCTGAAGTTAACTATTCTCAAACCTTGAGTTAACCAATGCATTTTTCTTATGGAAATATTTGTCTTAAGCTATGTTAATGTACTGTGCATTTACCCCAGACTCTGTCTTCAAGTCGGTTCCGCCTAATGGCTCAGAACCTACTTGACAAACCAGTATGTTATACTCAGATGTTGTTCCCCTAGTCTATGTAAACAAAACTATTTGTATGGTATTCTGCCCTTTCTACAAGATTCAAGTCAATCCTTTTATGGCCCGGGATGAATCATGTGGTGCCAAGATTATCCCAAAATACACTTTATGGATGAGGGGCCTGGTGCCATTCTGAGTTTTAAGACATTCCTTTCTTTCATTAACAGACTGCTAGTGACAATGGCAGCCCACTCCAGTACTCTTGCCTGGAAAATCCCATGGATGGAGAAGTCTGGTGGGCTGCAGTCCATGGGGTCACTAAGAGTCGGACACAACTGAGCGACTTCTCTTTCACTTTTCACTTTTATGCATTGGAGAAGGAAATGGCAACCCACTCGTGTTCTTGCCTGGAGAATCCCAGGGACAGCAGAGCCTGGTGGGCTGCTGTCTCTGGGGTCGCACAGAGTCGGACATGATTGAAGCGACTTAGCAGCAGCAGTGACTATATACGAAGGCAATGGCACCCCACTCCAGTACTCTTACCTGTAAAATTCCATGGATAGAGGAGCCTGGTGGGCTGCAATCCATGGGGTCGCTAAGAGTCAGACACAACTTCACTTTCACTTTTCACTTTCATGCATTGGAGAAGGAAATGGCAACCCACTCCAGTGTTCTTGCTTGGAGAATCCCAGGGATGGGGGAGCCTGGTGGGCTGCCGTCTATGGGGTCGCACAGAGTTGGACACGACTGAAGCGACTTAGCAGCAGCAGTGACTATATATCCAGCTGAAGACTAGCCAGGGGGGTACTCTTTCTGCCCCCTTCTGATGCCTATGTCAGAAGCTTTCTCTGTCTCCTTTATACTTTAATAAAACTTTATTACACAAAAGCTCTGAGCGATCAAGCCTTGTCTCTGGTCCCAGATTGAATTCTTCTCCTCCGGAGGCCAAGAATCCTGGCGTCTTTTTGTGGTTCAGCAACAGCCTTTCACTATGACTTTTCTGCAGTAGTTTGAAAACCTTCTGCAGCTGTCTTATAGGCCTTTAATGATGGTCTCTGCAGAGGAGTTAGTAAGATGAAGAGCCTAACCTGATTAAGTGTGGTTCATTCATATCCATCTTTACTGAGAAAACAGGGACACTGCATTATTCAATTCACTGGTGTGTGAATTGGCATCAGATAAGGGCAGAGAATAATGTAAAACTGTGCCATAACTTATCATGTTTTTTCAGGGCGCCCTTCCATACACAGACCACAGCGTGTTGTAGGACTGGGTGCTATACCATCTGACCATCGAGAGAGCAGTTATCTGAGTGGAAATTTAATCAAAAGAAATCAAATAGTATGTGTATGATTGACATTTAACTGTTGCCATTACCATTTGCTATTGTTTTATTCCGAATGTATCATGGATGTCCTCTTGATTCATAAAATGTAATCACTTTCTCCACAACCCCAGATGAATCATGTTCTTCCCACCAACAGGGTTTTATCTGACCTCAGTATTTTGTAACATATAATAACAATGCAGTGTTAGGCTCTTGGGGCTGAAATAATCTATGAGAATTGCTTTCCACAGTGGAACCAGAGATCACGCAATTTGGGAATTACATATTCATAATTTGCACTTGAGTTACTCTGCTTCAGAACATTCAGACAGCTGTAATTAAAATACCATAGCATGCATTTTCAGACTCAAAATATATATAAATAGAAAAATTGTGGACTTCCCCAGCAGTCCAGTGGTTCAAACTCCACACTTCACTGCAGAGGGCACAGGTTTGATTCATGGTCAGGGAAGTAAGATTCTGCAAGATGCCAGGTAGGGCACCCCACGCCCCCCCGCCATACACACACACACACACACACACACACACAGTACAAAAATTTGAACTTAGAAAAAATTTTTTAAATTTTATTTTTAAACTTTACAATATTGTATTAGTTTTGCCCAACATTGAAATGAATCTGCCACAGGTATTCCCGTGCTCCCCATCCTGAACCCTCCTCCCTCCTCCCTCCCCATACCTTCCCTCTGGGCCGTCCCAGTGCACCAGCCCCAAGCATCCAGCATCGTGCATCGAACCTGGACTGGCGACTCGTCTCATACATGATATTACACACGTTTCAATGCCATTCTCCCAAATCTCTCCACCCTCTCCCTCTCCCACAGAGTCCATAAGACTGATCTATACATCAGTGTCTCTTTTGCTGTCTCGTACACAGGGTTATTGTTACCATCTTTCTAAATTCCATATATATGCGTTAGTATACTGTATTGGTGTTTTTCTTTCTGGCTTACTTCACTCTGTATAATAGGTTCCAGTTTCATCCACCTCATTAGAACTGATTCAAATGTATTCTTTTTAATGGCTGAGTAATACTCCACTGTGTATATGTATCATAGCTTTCTTATCCATTCATCTGCTGATGGGCATCTAGGTTGCTTCCATGTCCTGGCTATTATAAACAGTGCTGCGATGAACATTGGGGTACACGTGTCTCTTTCCCTTCAGGTTTCCTCAGTGTGTATGCCCAGCAGTGGGATTGCTGGATCATAAGGCAATTCTATTTCCAGTTTTTTAAGGAATCTCCACACTGTTCTCCATAGTGGCTGTACTAGTTTGCATTCCCACCAACAGTGTAAGAGAGTTCCCTTTTCTCCACACCCTCTCCAGCATTTATTGCTTGTAGACTTTTGGATCACAGCCATTCTGACTGGCGTGAAATGGTACCTCATAGTGGTTTTGATTTGCATTTCTCTGAGAATGAGTGATGTTGAGCATCTTTTCCTGTGTTTGTTAGCCATCTGTATGTCTTCTTTGGAGAAATGTCTATTTAGTTCTTTGGCCCATTTTTTGATTGGGTCATTTATTTTTCTGGAGTTGAGCTGTAGGAGTTGCTTGTATATTTTTGAGATTAGTTGTTTGTCAGTTGCTTCATTTGCTATTATTTTCTCCCATTCTGAAGGCTGTCTTTTCACCTTGTTTATCGTTTCCTTTGTTGTGCAGAAGCTTTTAAGTTTAATTAGGTCCCATTTGTTTATTTTTGCTTTTATTTCCAATATTCTGGGAGGTGGGTCATAGAGGATCCTGCTGTGATGTATGTCGGAGAGTGTTTTGCCTATGTTCTCCTCTAGGAGTTTTATAGTTTCTGGTCTTACGTTGAGATCTTTAATCCATTTTGAGTTTATTTTTGTGTATGGTGTTAGAAAGTGTTCTAGTTTCATTCTTTTACAAGTGGTTGACCAGTTTTCCCAGCACCACTTGTTAAAGGGATTGTCTTTAATCCATTGTATATTCTTGCCTCCTTTGTCAAAGATAAGGTGTCCATATGTGCGTGGATTTATCTCTGGGCTTTCTATTTTGTTCCATTGATCAGTATTTCTGTCTTTGTGCCAGTACCATACTGTCTTGATAACTGTGGCTTTGTAATAGAGCCTGAAGTCAGGTAGGTTGATTCCTCCAGTTCCATTCTTCTTTCTCAAGATAGCTTTGGCTATTTGAGGTTTTTTGTATTTCCATACAAATTGTGAAATTATTCGTTCTAGCTCTGTGAAGAATACTGTTGGTAGCTTGATAGGGATTGCATTGAATCTATAAATTGCTTTGGGTAGTATACTCATTTTCACTATATTGATTCTTCCAATCCATGAACATGGTATATTTCTCCATCTATTAGTGTCCTCTTTGATTTCTTTCACCAGTGTTTTATAGTTTTCTATATATAGGTCTTTAGTTTCTTTAGGTAGATGTATTCCTAAGTATTTTATTCTTTCCGTTGCAATGGTGAATGGAATTGTTTCCTTAATTTCTCTTTCTGTTTTCTCATTATTAGTGTATAGGAATGCAAGGGATTTCTGTGTGTTGATTTTATATCCTGCAACTTTACTATAATCATTGATTAGTTCTAGTGATTTTCTGGTGGAGTCTTTAGGGTTTTCTATGTAGAAATTTTAAAGATCTAATTGAAGTTGAATGATTCATGAATCAGGCGGCACCCTACCTAGTTCATTCAGAGGTGCTCAAAGGAGCTGTACAACATGGAAGGCTTCCATAGGTAGAAACTAAATAGGACAAGAAAATTATTCGCAAACACATTGCTTCAGGTCTGGTGTCCTATGCAGGGATGTGTGCAGGAGGAGGGTGTAGCCAGCGTCTGGCCCTGCAGATTACAGCACTATTGTCCTGGAAATTCCAGTCAATGACTCCTGGTCACATTTTTAAGCAGGCAGACACTGCAGTGAAGTGTTGTTTGCCCTCCTGGAGGCAGTGGCTCCACCTTGGGCCTGTCTCCTTTTTAATATGGCCTGAACCTTGCCATGCATCACCATGAATAGGTGTCTTCATGTTCTTTCTGTATTGCTTGACATAAAGAGAAAATAAGCATATAGTTGTTTAGTCATGAAGTCGTGTCCAACTCTGTGACCCATAGACTGTATCCCGCCAGTCTCCTCTGTGGAATTTCCCAGGCAAGAATACTGGAGTGGGTTGCCATTTCCTCCTCTAGAGGATCTTCTTGACCTGGGAATCAAACCTTCGTCTCCTGCATTGACAGGTAGACTCTTTACTGCTGAGCCAGCTGGGAAGCCCCAAATAACAAGGTGAGTCTTTAAATTTTAATGATAGATATTCTAATTCTAGCATCAAGGCAAGGAAATGAAAAATACCCATTTTTGAAATGTCATTTGTACCACTCTACCTGAAAGTGAGAGATAAAGGCTTGTAGTTGGGAAATTACTTTACATTTTTATTACATAAACTTTTAGGTTTGTTTTGAAAGACATGAAACAGTTTTTTCTTACAGTCTTCAATTTTTTTTCTTTTTTATTTCCACATACAAATTTTCAGTAAAGATCACTCCAATGTAATGACTTCCTTCACTTTTATGATAACTTCACAAACATAGCCATGTGTATTCTTAATTTCTCAGCCACTGTGCAGCAAGGCAAGGCCATGACACCAGTTTTGCCAAATACAGTGTGAGTGCAAGTAATGCATTACTCATCTGAATGATGTTATAAATAAATCACCCAGGCAACTCCCTGATGAACCAATGGTTTGATTTCTGTGCTTTCACTGCTCGGAGGGCCTGAGTTCAAGCTCTGGTCAGGGAACTAACATTCTGCAAGCTACATCAGTCAGTTCAGTCACTCAGTCGTGTCCGACTCTTTGCAACCCCATGAACTGCAGCACGGCAGGGCTCCCTGTCCATCACCAACTCCCGGAGTTCACTCAAACTCAGGTCCATCGAGTTGGTGATGCCATCCAGCCATCTCATCCTCTGTCGTCCCCTTCTCCTCCTGCCCCCAACCCCTCCCAGCATCAGGGTCTTTTCCAATGAGTCAGCTCTTCGCATGAGGTGGCCAAAGTATTGGAGTTTCAGCTTCAGTATCAGGCCTTCCAAAGAACACCCAGGACTGATCTCCTTTAGAATGGACCGGTTGGATCTCCTAAGGTCTGTTTAATGTGGGGATGATTCATTTGTTTATTTTTGGCTGTGCCAGGTCTTATTTGTTGGGCTCAGGGCTGCTCTCTAGTGGTGCTCAGACCTCTCATTGTGGTGACTTGTTGCAGAGCACGGATCTAGGTCATGTGGGCTCAGTAGTTGTGATGCTCGGACTTAGCTGCCTTGTGATATATGATGTCTTCCTGGACCAGGGAGCTAACCCGTGTTCCCTGGCAGGTGGATTCCTAACCATTGGGCCTACAGCGAAGTCTCTCATCTAATGTTTGTATAAGCACCTGTGAGATCCACTGAGGGGAAGCTGAAACCACAAATAAATTCTCCCAGACTGAATTTTTTGTTCATTTGTTTCATTGGTTGTTTTAAATTATGGGGGTTCTTAATGTTAACCATTATATGTCTTTGTATTCACCTTTTAATTTGATCTTTTCAGAGATACAAATAAAACTATAAGAAAGCTCTTTCTGTGTGTGTGTGTTTGTGTGTGCGCGTGCACGTGCATGCTAGGTCACTTCAGTCCTGTCTGACTCTTTGCAACGCTAAGGACTGTAGCTTCCCAGGCTCCTCTGCCCTTTTGTCTCCTGCACTAGCAGGCAGATTCTTTACTACTAGTGCCTCCTGGGAAGCCGAAAGCTGTTGCTAATGAGTTCTAAAAGTGTCGCAGCTTAAAAGTTTCCTTATTTAAAGGATCCACCATCTGGCTATTGAGTAGTAATAGCCCAACAGCCCCTCAAGGCGATAAGACACAAGACAGGTCACCACAAGAGGGTGCAAAGAATGCAGCCTTCAAAATAGTCTAAGAAAGTGAAAGCCCTTGTCCAAGCAGACAAAAGGAAGGTTAAAATAATGGCAGGGACCATTAATGGCTGGGACCCCTTATGACAAATTCCCCTGAGAGCTGGTCCAGTCTATTCGACTGGCTGCCAAATATAACCCTGTGTGTACCTTCCAGACCAAGTTCTCAGAACAAAATGCCTAAAAGGATGGGTAGAACATTGATATCACAAAGGTACAAGGAAAGAAATGCAGGTTCGTCTTAGAAGGATTTAATCCTTTAGGGTGAATTCTGAGAAGATGTTTTACAAAACTGGCTTTCTCTAGCCAGTTTTAGAATGTCAAAAAGAGCTCCCATGTTGGCCAGACATAATTTAAAGCAGCTCCCATTTTTAAAGCAGAATTTCCTTAGTACCCAGTTAAGTACCCCCAAGTATAAATTCCATACTGCTGGCTTAGGTTTGCTTGGAGGTTGGAGTCCTGATGCTTCTTATCTTGGTCAGTACAGATCACTCACTGTTTGTTTTTCTGCTGTGCTGGATCTTTTGCCTTGCATGGGCTTTCTTTTGTTCCAGCAAATGGGGGCTACTCTGTAGTTGCTGTGTGCAGGCTTCTCATAGCTATGGCAGTGAGCCTACTGTAGCCCACTAGGCACTAGGAGAAAAAATGAAAGTCACTCAGTCGTGTCCAACTCTTTGTGACCCCATGGACTGTAGCCCTCAGAGGAGCCTGGCAGGGTCACAAAGAGTTGGACACGACTGTGTGACACTTTCACTTTTTCTCCTAGTTTTCAGATCTCCCAGTTATTTGTTGATCACCCTGAATTTTACTTGGCAGTGTATTAACGGGACTCTCAAACTTATCTGGACTTGCTGAGGAGGTGGATGGCCCCATGAGGCGCTTACTGATGTACCAAGGTCAGTATCTCCAAAGCACAGACTGGTGCCTGTTTTTCTGCACTGTTGGTGGGGCACTGTAGTGTCTAACGAGCTTGATCCTTGAAGAACTGGAATGTCAAGACACTTTTCTCCTTACAGATGTTAGTTGAAAGTAGCTGGTTGTAAGAGTTGTATGTTTCACATTCTAGTTTGTCATCCCTACACAAATCCAGTTGTTTACTTAGATTGCTTACATTCTAATTGCAGGAATATCTGGATTTCTGGGTCCAGCCACCACCCTACATTAACCCCCAGCCCCGCCACCACACCAGGTTTCGGTTCGCAGACCTCTGAATCCCTTCAGCCTCATCAGCAGGACGCCTGTTAAGAATAAACCTTAATTTACAGCGTAATGATCCGACAGAATTTCAAGTTTTTACTTTAAAATTGTTCTGTGACAGTTACCTAAACTAGGGAAGAATCAATAGTGCAAAACAAGACACGGAAGACCATAAAGGGTTTCTAAACCCAGACAAGCTATGTTGGGAACCAAACGGAAGAACGTGCACCTGCCCCTCTCAGCAGGAAGCTGGCGAGTGCTCTACACCCCACCCTTCTCAGTGGCCTCTACTCAGGCCCCACCCTTCTGCTCAGGCCCAGCCCCCAGCTCCTCTTCCCTCTTTACCCAGGTCTGCAAGTTTCCAGCAAGTTCCGAAACCATGACTGCGGAGCTGAGGTCACTGTTGAGAACATGAGGTACGTTTCTTTCTTTTTTTTTTTTTTTGCCTAAACTGCTACCCCACATCCAAGGTAAAGAGCACTGGCTGCGCTTTGCTAGAGGAGCTGTGAAGATATATCCTAAATCCAAGGTAAGAGGAACCCAAGAAAGATGGTAGGCACTGAGAGAGGGCATCAGAGGGCAGACACTCTGAAGTCACAATCACAGACAACTATCCAGTCTGATCACACGGACCACAGCCTTGTCTAACTCAATGAAACTAAGCCATGCCATGTGGGGCAACCCAAGATGGGCGGGTCATGGTGGAGAGGTCTGACAGAATGTGGTCAACTGGAGAAGGGAATGGCAAACCACTTCAGTATTCTTGCCTTGAGAACCCCATGAACAGTATGAAAAGGCAAGAAGATAAGACACTGAAAGAGGATCTCCCTGGGTTGGTAGGTGCCCAATATGCTACTGGAGATCAGTGGAGAAATAACTTCAGAAAGAATGAAGGGATGCAGCCAAAGAAAAAACAATACCCAGTTGTGGATGGGACTGGTGATAGAAGCAAGGTTCAATGCTGTAAAGAGCAATATTGCATAGGAACCTGGAATGTTAGGTCCATGAATCAAGGCAAATTGGAAGTGATCAAATAGGAGATGGCAAGAGTGAACCTCAACATTCTAGGAGTCAGTGAACTAAGATGGACTGGAATGGGTCAATTTAACTCAGATGACCATTATATCTACTAATGTGGTAGGAATCCCTTAGAAGAAATGGAGTAGCCATTGGATGCAATCTCAAAAACGACAGAATGATCTGTGTTCGTTTCCAAGGCAAACCATTCAATATCACGGTAATTCAAGTCTATGCCCCAACCAGTAAGGCTGAAGAAGCTGAAGTTGAACAGTTCCATGAAGACCTACAAGACCTTCTAGAACTAACACCCAAAAAAGATGTCCTTTTCATTATAGGGGACTGGAATGCAAAAGTAGGAAGTCAAGAAACACCTGGAGTAACAGGCAAATTTGGCCTTGGAGTATGGAATGAAGCAGGGCAAAGTTAATAGAGTTCTGCCAAGAGTTTCTCTTTTAGTCCTCCATTAATAATGATATGATTTCTAATAGTACATTATTGTTACTCTAAAGTGTTTTATCTCTTATGTTTCTCTTCTAAACCTCAGCAACCACAATCTTGTCCAATTATTTCAGTAGTTGGCACCAATTTACACTTGTTCTTGGCTAAAAGGAAATGTGTCTTCTCTATCAATCAGAATGAACCACTCTTGCCTAAACAAATACAACTTCACCTTGGATAATCTCTCTTCTGGGATTATATGGTAATCAGTGTGCCTACATCTTATTTAAACATTCATTGGCAACACTGATGAAATAAAACTATAGACATGGTCTGGAGATATTGTGGGTTCATTTCCGGACTACCACAACAAGGCACTTATCACTGGGTCATGGTGATGCTAGTGGTAAAGAACAGTTTGATCCCTAGGTCAGCAACATACCCTTGAGGAGAGCATAGCAATCCACTCCAGTATTCTTGCCTGGAGAATCCGATGGACAGAGGAGCCTGGGGGGGCTACAGTCCATAGGGTCACAAGGAGTCAGGCACAACTGAAGTGCCTTAGCACACACACACACATGGTGCATATAAAAGTTACATTTTCACTATTCTACAGACTAAACTATGCAACAGAATTAGGTCTTAAAAAAACAGTCTAAATACATTAATGAAATGTTTATGCCTTGTCTTTTTCTTCTGGGAGGCAGCCCACTGGACACAGATATTTATTGGATTGACCGAACAGTTTATTCAGGTTTTTCTGTTATTCCAACAGATCTTTGTAAATACACTGAGGTCATCCTAACTGACCAGCATCGTTTGATTTTTGTGGGCACAGAGCTGGTGGATGGCCCTACTGTCTCAGAATTACTATATGCAGAGTCCACCTGCACTTGGTCTGCTGCCTGAGGTGCCACCTCAGGGAGCCTCCCCTCAGCTGTTCCCCCAGAAATACAACTGGGACAAGGTGACTCGTCCCACGCTTTGTGCCTGCCCGCACCTCGGCCCTGTCAACTGCAACAAGAATTATGGTAGCCATGCCAACAACCTGGGCCTCAGTGTAACAACATGGTGAAGAGATTTTTGAGGCAAGACAACGTAGATTCAAGCTCCGATTCAGTCACTTCCTGGGATGGGGTGATTTTTGTTGCATTCAAGTTCATTCATCTGGGAAACGAGAAAGAACATCAGTACTTATTTTGGAGTTCAAATTCAAAAAGATTGCATGCATAAAGCATTAAAACAGGGACTTCCAAACTGTGATATAAAAGTGAATTTGAGTACAACTTAACACCAGTTATCAAAGAAAGTATTTTCAGTTGGGAACAAAGAACACATCTCACTTTCTCTGCAAGATCTTCACGCTCTGAATGTGAACACAACACTGAGAAACAGCAGGATGACTTGCAGACATCTGGCACTGGAGACTAGTTCCCTGTCACAAAATACAGTTGGAATCCATAGTCATTCCCTTCACTGTGTGCTTGTGCAACTCTACTCACTTGACTTTCAAGCACCTGATCACAGCCAACTCCCAAATTAAACATTTCATTTCGCCATTTTGCCATTTCAGTTTTTTCATGGAAGTGAACCCCACCCCTAAAGAAACTCAGCTTCTTCGTGTTTATGCTGCATCTACTTTGTACACATCATGGCATTTATGAGCATATTCAGGTCACAAAAGTTTGAAAACAATCCACTGATTCATACATACCTTGGTGTAAAGAGGACAGCTTCTGGGAGCACATGTTTATTTACCAGGTGGGATGCTGACCAACCCATGAATCAATGAATAAGGCCAAAGAGATCTTTAACATTTACGTCTGAAGACCAGTGGGCCCTGACTGCAGGAGTCTGACAGGAATGGGGAAAACAGAGACTTCACTCTTAACAGGTGCAGACGAAGCCTCATGCACACTGAGGGGAAGCTGAGATGAAGGGCAAAACACAATCTTTTGCTAGGATCCTGGATGGTGAGAGCTGCCTGCTGGTCTTGAAGGATCCCCGGGGGGTAGGGGGTGGGCTGTGGCTCACCGAGGGGACACAGATCCTGAAGGCAGAACTATGAGAGAGCACTCCTCTGCGTGAGGTCTCCATCTTGGCCTGACACTGGCTCCACTCAGAACCTGTAGGCTACAGAAATGGGACCCCTAAGGCCAAAGGATGAAAGGGCCAGGATGCGACCCTAACCATCAGCAGACAGGATGTCCAAAGGCTTCCTGTACACATGCCTTTCGACAAACTCTAACCACAAAAGTGTGAAGACCCAGTTCTAACCACCACTGTGCAGGCACAAGCCTCCAGACCAGCCTCACCCAGCAGTGTTGTTGTTCAGCCACTCAGTCGTGTTCGACTCTTTGTGACCTGATGGACTGCAGCACGCCAGGCTTCCCTGTCCTTCAACATCTCCTGGAGTTTGCTCAAACTCATATCCATTGAGTCGGTGATGTCATCCAAACCTCTAGTTCTCTGTCGCCCCTTTATCTTCCTGTCCTCAATCTTTCTCAGCATCAGGGTCTTTTCCAATAAATCAGCTCTTCACATTAGAGGGCGGCCACCAAAAGAAAGAAAAGTAGAGTCCCACAGCTTGAAAACCGAGTCCACAAATACACGTGGACACCACCCTGGGATTAGATGTCCTATGGCCCTTGGATCGGAAGAAGGATGCCTGGGATATCTTCTGCAGGGGGCCACTTCTCCAACGTCAAGAAACATAACTACACTACCAGATAGATTAAAGTACAAGTAGAAATTTACACAAAACGAGGTGACAGAGGGATATGTTTCAGAGGGAAGAACAAGACAAAACCCCAGAAGAACTAAGTAATGTGGAGATAGACAATCTACCTGAAAGAGTTCAGAGTAATGGTAGTAAACATGATCAAAGAACTTGGGAGAAGAATGCACGACCTGAGAAATGAGAAGTCTTTAGCGAAGACTTAGAAAATATAACAACCAACGAAACAGAACTGAGGAATATAGTAAATGAAAACAAACAAACAAACAAACAAAAACACAAAAACCCAAAAAACAGAAACTAAAATGAATCAGAACAGGCTAAATGAGGCAGAAAACACATCAGTGAGCTAGAAGAAAAAGCACTGAAAATCACCACTACTGAACAGAATAAAAAATAATAAAAGCAGGACATTTAAAGAGATATCTGGGATAAGAAGCCATTAATAGTTGCCCTGTAGGAGTCCCAGAAGAAGACAGGAAAGATCTTAGGAGGAGAAAACAGCTGAAACCACTCTAACCTGGGAAAGGAAACAGTCACCCAAGTCTAAGAAACACCAAGAGCCCATATCTAAATAAAAACTTCATAGTAAGGACAAGCCAAAAATCTGTAATAGATACATAATCAAAATGCACATGAAAATACCCTCAACATCCTGAGACTGTCCACTGTGTCAGGCTCCTTGGTACACCCATTTACCAGGTTGAATTCTGCCCAATGCATCAATCATTCAATAAAGCTAATTAGGGACTTCCCCAATGGTTCAGTGGTTAAGAATCCGCCTTTCAATGCAGAGGATACAGGTTCCATCCTTGGTCTGAGAAGATTCCACATACCACAGGGCAATTAACAGCATGTGCTGCAGCTACTGAGTCCATGCTTTAGAGCCTGTGAGCTGCAACTACTGAGTCCTCGCATCTAGAGACTGTGCTCCCCAACAAGAAAAGCCAACACTCACAGCAACTAGAGAAAGCTTACACGCAGCAACAGCACAGCCAAAAATAAAAAAAAAAAGAAAAAGCAAATTAAACCTTCAAGTTTATTTGATGCAATTTTTGCACATTAATAGGAGTCAGTCTAAAATGCACTGCTGTGCTATTTGGATTACAGTCATATGAATGCTCTGCTATAGAGTGTAAAGAGAGTAACTTTAGTTAAAAATTTTGACTATGTAACCTCCAAATTTCATGTTGTTTGATTCCATAGTGACAAGAAATTGTTCTATATTTATTTAAACCTGAGAGCCTAATGCTGCCTTCTTAGCTGCTGTTATAAAGTACTGAAGTGAGATAAAACTGTTGATGGAATAAACACAATTCATCCAGGGCTGTTTCAGAAGTGTTTATATTGTATTCATGGAAACAGGAAACCTTGATACATTCACAATGTAGTTCTTTGAATACAACAGTAGCAAATGGTAATGACAGCTGTTAAATGTGATTCATACACATACACATACACATATTATCCTGGTTCCAATCAAATTTGATGTTCAAAATAATTGCTCTGTGTCAGGGGACGTTCAACTTTAAGGGATCCAATATGTTTTCTTTTTGTGTGTCCCGTTTCTCAAGAACTCTTATTCCTTACCAGTTCCTGGAAATTAGGAATGAGCAAAGCTTCACGCAGTTCTCAGGACTGAGATCATGAGAAAGGGCACCTGCTTGCACTCCTTTCAGTGACTCCCTCCAGTGACCTTTTACTTAAAGGTAATCTATTCAGTTATGCCCCTCTTCTTCAGGATATGGAATGCTTTCTGGCCCTTTGAAGATTGTTATTTGCTTGGCTTTGTTTTTCCTCAATTATTTTACTGCCTAAAGCTGCCCTGTATGAAGATATAGAAACATACGTTTCTGCAAATAAAGCACCCTTGTTTCACTCGAGACCTGGGTTCCCTGCGTCCTTCTTCTCGTTGACTCCAGTCCCCAGGTCCCCGTCTACAAAGACCGTGACAAGTGGCGCCTGAACAGGGACCTAGTGAATGCCCTAGGCAAGCGGATGGAGTGACTGTTAGGACCTATGGAGGTCGGTAAGTGCAGGGTTATAGGACAAATGGCTGGAAAGCCCCACCACTTTTCTGCTTTATCATTTATTTAAGGTTCAAGGACTTTCAGTTTTGTGTTAACAGATAGAGCCTTATCTCCAAACAGTGGTTAAATATAATCCCTGGTTCCCTGATGAAGGCAGTTTCAATTTAGAAATTTGGAACTGGGTTAAAGAAAATGTTGAACAAGCTGCAAGACGGGGAGAAAATATTCCAATAAATTTCTGGCCCTTGTGGGCCCTCATTAAAGCCGTGATCTTGCCATTTCAAGGCAGTTCTAGCCCCCCTGGTATTTGTCTACAAGCGGAATGCTCATTATACGAATATAAATTAGATGATAAGACTTTACAGAAGGCCCAATTACAGAAACATAAAATGTTTCAAAACTTTCCCACAATCCCTGCTCTGGCTGTCCCAAGCACTCCTCCTCCTCCTCTTGTAATGGGCACGAAACTGAAGGTCCCCTCAATTAGAGGACAAAATTAATCTGACGATGATTCTTCTGATGCTCTCTTTGACCCTAAAGCCAACAATGCTTCTTTTGATGACAATGATAGTCCCTAACACACACTTATATTTATGAAAACAGATGATCCACTCATTCTCCTTCACGACAAAGGCTTTCTGGTTTACTGGCTTTGCAATCTCAAGTCTCTGAGGCCGATGATCTTTTTGCCTTTCCTGTGTTAGGAAATGTTTATGCTCAAGGGCAACTAACACCACAATACGAAGGCATTGATTTTTTTCACATGCAACAGATGAAAAAGGCTGTAACTATGTACGGCCCTCATTCACCTTTTACAAAAGAACTTCTAAATGCTATGGCATCTTCTATTGGAAATTTTATTCCTTATGATTGGTGAATGTTGAGAAAAGCTCTTCTTAAACCAGAAAAATATCTTCAATGGATAATGTGGTTTCATGATGTGACCCGAGATCATGCCAATTCTAACGCTCGAGCTGGCACTCCCCAAAACCAAATTATTTTTAAAATGTTAACCAGTATGGGGCAATTTAATTTGGTGAAAGCTCAGATACAATGCCCTCCTTTGTTGCATGAGCAATTGAAAGAAGTTGCCCTTGAAGCCTGGGATCGAATTACTCCTTAAGGGGGACCTAAAAGTAACTACACAAAGATATTACAAGGGCCTAATGAAGCCTAATGAAGACTAGAGATCTCTTCAAGAAAATCAGAGATACCAAAGGAATATTTCATGCAAAGATGGGCTCGATAAAGGACAGAAATGGTATAGGCCTAACAGAAGCAGAAGATATTAAGAAGAGATGGCAAGAATACACAGAAAAACTGTACAAAAAAGATCTTCACGACCCAGATAATCACGATGGTGTGATCACTGACCTAGAGCCAGACATCCTGGAATGTGAAGTCAAGTGGGCCTTAGAAAGCATCACTACAAACAAAGCTAGTGGAGGTGATAGAATTCCAGTTGAGCTATTCCAAATCCTGAAAGATGATGCTGTGAAAGTGCTGCACTCAATGTGCCAGCACATTTGGAAAACTCAGCAGTGGCCACAGGACTGGAAAAGGGCAGTTTTCATTCCAATCCCAAAGAAAGGCAATGCCAAAGAATGCTCAAACTACCGCACAATTGCACTCATCTCACGCTAGTAAAGTAATGCTCAAAATTCTCCAAGCCAGGCTTCAGCAATATGTGAATCGTGAACTTCCTGATGTTCAAGCTGGTTTTAGAAAAGGCAGAGGAACCAGAGATCAAATTGCCACCATCCGCTGGATCATGGAAAAAGCAAGAGAGTTCCAGAAAAACATCTATTTCTGCTTTATTGACTATGCCAAAGCCTTTGACTGTGTGGATCACAAGAAACTGTGGAAAATTCTGAAAGAGATGGGAATACCAGACCACTTGACATGCCTCTTGAGAAATTTTTATGCAGGTCAGGAAGCAACAGTTAGAACTGGACATGGAACAACAGACTGGTTCCAAATAGGAAAAGGAGTACATCAAGGCTGTATACTGTCACCCTGTTTATTTAACTTATATGCAGAGTATATCATGAGAAACGCTGGGCTGGAAGAAACACAAGCTGGAATCAAGATTGCCAGGAGAAATATCAGTAACCTCAGATATGCAGATGACACCACCCTTATGGCAGAAAGTGAAGAGGAACTAAAAAGCCTCTTGATGAAAGTGAACGTGGAGAGTGAAAAAGTTGGCTTAAAGCTCAACATTCAGAAAATGAAGATCATGGCATCCGGTCCCATCACTTCATGGAAATAGATGGGGAAACAGTGGAAACAGTGTCAGACTTTATTTTTCTGGGCTCCAAAATCACTGCAGATGGTGACTGTAGCCATGAAATAAAAAGACGCTTACTCCTTGGAAGGAAAGTTATGACCAACCTAGATAGCATATTCAAAAGCAGAGACATTACTTTGCTAAACAAAAGTTCGTCTAGTCAAGGCTATGGTTTTTCCTGTGGTCATGTATGGATGTGAGAGTTGGACTGTGAAGAAGGCTGAGCGCCGAAGAATTGATGCTTTTGAACTGTGGTGTTGGAGAAGACTCTTGAGAGTCCCTTGGACTGCAAGGAGATCCAACCAGTCCATTCTGAAGGAGATCAGCCCTGGGATTTCTTTGGAAGGAATGATGCTAAAGCTGAAACTCCAGTACTTTGGCCACCTCATGCGAAGAGTTGACTCATTGGAAAAGACTCTGATGCTGGGAGGGATTGGGGGCAAGAGGAGAAGGGGACGACAGAGGATGAGATGGCTGGATGGCATCACTGACTCGATGGATGTGAGTCTCATTGAACTCCGGGAGTTGGTGTTGGATAGGGAGGCCTGGCGTGCTGTGATTCATGGGGTCGCAAAGAGTCGGACACAACTGAGCGACTGATCTGATCTGAATGAAGCCTATGGTGATTTTTTAAGTAGACTGGAATTTGCTATCTCCCATAATGTTGACGGAGAAGAGACAAGAGTGCAATTAGAAAAACTACTTGCATATGAGAATGCGAATCAGGAGTGTTAAAGAGCCATCACTCCGATTCGTGAGACCGGGAATGTTATTATTCGAAGGCTTGTCGCAACTTAGGATCAGAAACTCAGACAATGCAAATGTTAGCTGAAGCAATGGCTGCTGCCTTTAAAAAGGGGAATGAAGGATGTTTTGTTTGTGGAGATAAGAGCCATTTAAAAAAGAACTGCCCTAAAAAAACACACAGAAAAAATTAAAACTACTAAAAAACCTCCAGGAGTCTGCCCTCAATGTCATAAAGGGGTACATTGGGCTAAAAATATCGATCTAAGTATGATGTTGAAGAGAACCCTATTTCAGGAAATTCAAAGATGGGGACTCCCCGGGTGGGTCCCCATCAACAAAAACCAGGGGCAATCGCCATCTTTTCCCTCAAACCTTCAACATCCAGCAATGCTGCCATCAATATACCAGCCCTAAATGATTTTCTTCTCTTTCCTCAAGCAGTCCCTTCTAGAATACCTACCAGACTTTATGGACCCCTACCCCCACAAACCTTTGGCCTTATACTTGGCCAATCTAGTCTGACTTCTAAAGAAATGGCTATCCACCCTGAAATAATTCATTCAGATTATAAAAAAAAATTTCAAAGTATGATGTCATCTCAGATACTATGACAATTCAAAAAGGGGGACAAAATTGCCCAATTACTTCTTTTACCTTACATTTCTATTAACTTCTCTAATGGTATAAGGACAGGTGGATTTGGTAGTACAGATGAAAAGCAATCCTTATGGACATCAACAGTATTTGAATGTGCACGACCAAATATAAATATGAAAATTAATGGCAAAAGATTTTCTGGTCTTCTTGATACTGGATCTGATATTACCATTATTTCCAAACATTTGTGGCCTAAATCTTGGCCTATACAGGAAATTTCTCAGCAAATTGAAGGGATTTCTCAAACCAAAATACAAGAGGTTTATATATGAGGGACCAGAAGGCCAGCCTGCAACATTACGACCTTATGTGATGGATGCACCCCTTAATTTAATAGGAAGACATTTACTTATGCAATGGCAAACTCAAATATACATTCCACATTTTTCCTTTGGGCCACCGCTCATTTAACAAACAATACAATTATTAAAATAACTTGGAAAAATGATAAGCCTATTTAGACAGAGCAGTGGCCCCTTGCAAAAGACAAAGAGGCTGCTAAGGAACTTATAGATACACAATTGAAATTAAAACATATTGAGGAATCTTGTTCCCCTTGGAATTCTCCCATTTTTGTAATAAAAAAGAAATCTGGCAAATGGCGTCTTTTAACAGATCTTCGAAAAGTTAATACATCTATGAAACCTATGGGTGCATTACAACTAGGAATTCCATCACTTACCACTTACTCCTCAAAACTGGAATATTATTATTATAGATTTACTGGATTGCTTTTTTACTATACTTTTACACCCTCTAGACCGAGAGATTTGCTTTCTTTCTTCCTTATCATAATCATATTGGGCCTCATAAACGTTATCAATGGACTGTGTTGCTTCAAGGAATGATGAATTCTCCCACCATGTGTCAAAATTATGTAGCCAAAGCCCTTGCCTGTGAGAAAACAATTTCCTGACTTTCTTGTTATTCATTATATGGATGATACATTGTTTTCAGCTCCATCTATTTTAGAAACTCAACAGATGTTTGACATAGCTCAACAATGCTTAAAAGCTTCTAAATTAATCAAAGCCCCTGAAAAGATTCAAACATCTACACCTTACTATTATGTAAGATTTGTTAATAGACAACATATTACTCCCCAACTAATACAGATTTATGTTAATAAACTATCAACCTTGAATGATTTTCAAAAACTTTTAGGCGATATAAATTGGATTATACCCTCTTTAGACATTACAAATTATCAACTAACTAATTTATTTAACACTTTAAAAAGAGATCCGGATTTAAATAGCCCTCGTTCACTTTAACAAGAGGCACAAGAAAAACTCTGTTTAATACAAACTAAATTGCAAAAACAATTTCTTACTCGTATTAGACTTGATTTACCTCTAGAATTATTTATACTCCCCTCTCCCCATTCTCCCACAGGACTTCTTACCCAACAAGCATACCCAATAGAATGGATCTATACCCATTTCAGAGGGACAAGGTCACTTACACTCTATCTTGATCACTCTAATCATTATCAATGGAAGAAATAGAGCTAAGGCTATAATTGGCCCCAATCCTCATAAAATTGTAGTACCTATTAATAAATATCAATTTGAGAATGCATATAGATGGGACTAAAAACACCAAAGCCTCATTCTGATCTCTCAAAGAATATAATGTCTTTTATACTAAATTTCACTCTGCTCAACAAATCGAATCATATGCTCTCATTCACGTTATTCACATACATACTTATTCTATTAATATAGTTTCTGACTCCTTATATTCAGTTTTTGTATTAAGAAATATAGAAACTTCTACCATAAATTCTAATCATTCTATTATCCAACCACTTTTTCTTGAACTACAATCTACTGTTAAGAACCACACTTCCCCTATTTATATTACCTGTATTCAAACACATTCTTGTCTTCCTGGCCCTATGGCTCATGGTAATGACAAACTGATAAACTTCTCTCTCTTGCTACTCCTGAAGAGCATCATGCTCTATTACACAATAATGCTGGCTCATTACATCAAATTTGGAAAATTCCATACCGACATGCTAAAGAAATCATTAATAATTGCTCTACTTGAAGGCCCTTACATCTTCGACCCATTGCACAAAGTATCAATCCTCGAGGATTACAACCCAATGAACTATGGCAAATGGATGTAACTCATTGCCCTGAACTTTCTTCCTCTTCCTTCTTACATATCTCAATCGGTACGAGTTTTTCTTTTATATGGGCCACACCTCCCCAAGGTGAAACTACACAACATGTTATTACTAACCTATTAACTTGCCACTCCAGTGTTCTTGCCTGGAGAATCTCAGGGACGGGGGAGCCTGGTGGGCTGCCGTCTATGGGGCCACACAGAGTCGGACACGACTGAAGTGACTTAGCAGCAGCAGCGGCAGTAACTTGCTTTACAATAATGGGAACACCTAGTTCTATAAGAACAGACAATGGCCCTACCTATATTTCTAGGCAATTCAAACAATTTTTACAATCATTTTCTATTAAACATATTACAGATATTCCTTATAATCCACAAGCACAGGGCATAGTTGAACGAGCACATCACACACTGAAACTACAAATAAAAAAAATTTTAAAAAGGGGAATACACAGGAACATGTCTATTTTCCTTATCTGTTATGGTCTTTACAGACCGGGACCTGGGGACTGGAGTAGATGAAAAGAAGGCGAAGAAAAGAAGGATGTGGGACACCCAAATCTCGAGTGAAACAAGCGTACTTTATTTGCAGAAACGCGTGTTTATATATCTTCAATAAAATGATTACTCAGCCATTAAGAATGAAATTCCATGAGTTGCAACAAAATGGATAGTCCTGTAAATAAAAGGTCACTGAAGAGAGTCACTGAAGGGAGTCACTAAAGGGAATCCAAGCAGGTGCTCTTTCCCATGATCTCAGTTCTGAGAACTGCATGCAGCTCTGCTCGTTCCTGTTTCCCAGAACTGATAAGGAACAGAGAGTCCTTGAGAAATGGCACACAAAGGAAGAAAAAACAACATACTGGATTCCTTAAAGTAGAACATCCCCTAACAATTCCCCCCTTTATTATTTTTTCATAATTGGGGGTGACTGTGGATACTTTTGTGAAAAAGGCTCTGACCAATTGAATTTGTTTAGTTTGAACAATTTTAGTTGAAAGGCTTTGGTATACTACAAATATAATCACCAGGATAATTGTCAGCATTACAGTTCCAGATCCAATACTATGTGTAATGCTTTGAAACCATCCTCGAGGGTCTAGCCCAGATAATTGATCAGCTAGCTGTTCAGCTAAGGTTTTCAAACTGTTGGAAGAGGGTAGACTCTTAGAGAAGGTTTCAAAGATTTCCTTTTGTAGTAATTGTACATTTAAGGAAGGATTATCATGTATATCTTGCAAATGAAATTTGATTTGTTCCCAATAGTAGGCACTATAGTTGAACCAAATAGGGGTAATACAAAATTGAGTAGAATTCCAGTCAAATTTTAGTATAACTTGTTTTTGTAAATCTATTAATTGATCTCTGACCCATTGGATGGCTGTTTTTATTTCCTGTATTTCATCTTGAACTTCCTCATTTATCTGCGCCTGAGTGGTCCACATAGTATAAGCATCTTTGGTCCAATTTTGAATAAAGGTGTGTGTTTGAATTCAGGTTTGTAAAGCAATGTCTGCAACAGTGATAGTAGTGCAAATAGCTATTAATCCCCAAATGCCAAGAATTAACCATCCAATGAATCGTTTAGATCATTGAAGTAATTTAGTAAGTAGCAGGGAGGCAAGTCTTGCCATAGGACCCTCTTCCCACGGTCGTTGGAGATCTACTGGCAACCATAGATTACGTCGAGATCAAAGAATCAAAAGAGATACGTTTTTCAAAGAAACACAGGAATTAAGACAATTATACAATCTGCAATCTATACAAGTCACAGGACGTAAAGTCTTATTAAACTGCAAGTTCCCTATAGCTATAACAAAAGGAAGGGGGACACAAGCTTGTATGAAATATGAAAGATTATAACAAAAGGAATAGTTACTATGACTACAGCTGGTCCCCATGAAATATCCACTCCAAGTTCCAAGTTCTTCGGTGCTCAGGGCAAGTTTCCAGATGTCCCATTGTTCAGGCCTAATCTGTTTATTGAGGACGAATCAAGGGTGAGGGGGTGCCATTCCACCGTCAAGCCAGCCAAGAAGTCCTTTGTCATGGTAATGTTCCATCGTAGCATAACCTTCTATGCTACTTGAGTAGCATAATCACATACAGTGCTGTTAATATCATCTGAGCAGTTAGACAACCACATACCATGGGATCCCGAATCAACAATGGTGTAATTGGCCCCAAACATTAATTTCCCTGATTTAGCTTGACATCTGTCCCAATGAACAGGAGTGTATTTAAAGTTCTTATATGTAAACCCTTTGCATAATGATTTTTGTCCTTTTCCTAGCGTTTCAGTAGTGTTGACATGGTTCTCATAGAGAGAAAGGGCAGTAAACAGTCCAAGCAAAGTTCTTCTTTGGAAGCAGAATGAAAGCCCATGTTTGTCGGCTAACGTTAATGTATAATTCTGCTGGACTCATGCATAGAGGAAGGACTTCATACTCGAGAGAAAAATTAGTCTCCCTTCATCCTCAGGATGAAAGGGCCCCTCGAAGCTCTGAGGAGGAGGCCTATGTACTGAGTCACTGGTGGATAAGATTGGTTCTTTATCTGTTCATTCTACAACCTGCAGTAAAGGGGGGTTGTATATATAGGCCCAGTCAGATCAGATCAGATCAGTCGCTCACTTGTGTCCAACTCTTCGCGACCCCATGAATCGCAGCATGCCAGGCCTCCCTGTCCATCACAAACTCCCGGAGTTCACTGAGACTCACCTCCATCGAATCAGTGATGCCATCCAGCCATCTCATCCTTTGTCGTCCCCTTCTCCTCTTGCCCCCAATCCCTCCCAGCATCAGAGTCTTTTTCAATGAGTCAACTCTTCGCATGAGGTGGCCAAAGTACTGGAGTTTCAGCTTTAGCATCATTCCTTCCAAAGAAATCCCAGGGCTGATCTCCTTCAGAATGGACTGGCTGGATCTCCTTGCAGTCCAAGGGACTCTCAAGAGTCTTCTCCAACACCACAGTTCAAAAGCATCAATTCTTCGGCGCTCAGCCTTCCTCACAGTCCAAATCTCACATCCATACATGACCACTGGAAGAACCATAGCCATGAATAGACGAACCTTTGTTGGCAAAGTAATGTCTCTGCTTTTCAATATGCTATCTAGGTTGGTCATAACTTTCCTTCCAAGGAGCAAGTGTCTTAATTTCATGGCTGCAGTCACCATCTTCAGTGATCTGGAGCCCAAAAAATAGTGTCTCACTGTTTCCATTGTTTCCCCAACTATTTGCCATGAAGTGATGGGACCAGATGCCATGATCTTCGTTTTGTGAATGTTGAGCTTTAAGCCAACTTTTTCACTCTCCACTTTCAGTTTCATCAAGAGGCTTTTTAGTTCCTCTTCACTTTCTGCCATAAGGATGGTGTCATCTGCATATCTGAGGTTATTGATATTTCTCCTGGCACTCTTGATTCCAGCTTATGTTTCTTCCAGTCCAGCGTTTCTTATGATAGGCCCAGTAAGTATGATTAATTAATTCAACTTGAGCAGGGGAGGCAAAGGCAAGCAAAGCAAGCATAGCAACAAAAATATTTTCTGGATTCTAAGGCATTCCCTATTGAGAAACCAGATTTTCAGCTTGATTAGTAAGGGTTTTTATTTGTCCCCAAATAAGGAGATCTTGAGGTCGATGACGTCGAGGGCGGTGCTTCTTGGAGATTTTTAGAGCCGCCATGGCCTGTGTTGGAATTTTTTCATCCCTGGGGTTTTGTCTTTTCGTCTTTATGTTGAACACCGGAGGCTCCCCTGGGGCAGATCTTCCGAAGCGGAAGCCAGTTGAGTTCGTTGGATCCATCTGGAGAAATACAAGCATACCCCTTTTCCTGAAAGATTCCTTTCCCAGATTTCCATTGCTTTCAGTTCAGTTCAGTTCAGTTCAGTCGCTTAGTCGTGTCCGACTCTTTGCGACCCCATGAATCACAGCACGCCAGGCCTCCCTGTCCATCACCAACTCCCAGAGTTCACCCAGACTCACGTCCATCGAGTCAATGATGCCATCCAGCCATCTCATCCTCTGTCGTCCCCTTCTCCTCCTGCCCCTAATCAGAGTCTTTTCCAATGAGTCAACTCTTCGCATGAGGTGGCCAAAGTACTGGAGTTTCAGAAGACAGGTATACTTCAATTCCTTGAAATGTTTTTCTGCTTGTGTCAAGAAATCTCCTTGCGGTAAGTTTAAAAAATTTAAAACAAAGCTGTATTAACAATAGTTATAGGATCAGAGAATATATAGTGTTGAGATCTAGTAAAATCTGCTCTGGATAAGGAAGATAGAAATTTCCTGTGTATTCCCCCTTAAAAAAATTTTTTTTATTTGTAGTTTCAGTGTGTGATGTGCTTATTCAACTATGCCCTGTGCTTGTGGATTGTAAGGAATGTCTGTAATATGTTTAATAGAAAATGATTGTAAAAATTGTTTGAATTGCCTAGAAGTATAGGCAGGGCCATTGTCTGTTTTTATAGAGTTAGGAGTTCCTATTATTGCAAAACAAGCTAATAGGTGGGTTATGACGTGCTGTGCAGCCTCAACTCAAAGAGATGTGTCCCATATAAAAGAAGAATTTGTGTCAATACAGACATGTAGGAAACAAGATGGGAACGTTCAGGGCAATGAGTTACATCCATTTGCCATAATTGATTGGTTTGTAATCCTCGAGGATTAACACCATGTGCAATGGGTCTAAGATGTAGGGGTCTATAAGTATAGTAATTATTAATGATTTCTTTAGCATGGCGGTATGGGATTTTTCTAAATTTGGTTTAAGGAGCCAGGATTATTGTACAATAGAGCATGTTGTTCCTCAGGAGTAGCAAAAGAAACAAGTTTATCAGCTTGTTCATTACCATGAGTCATAGGGCCGGGAAGGCAGGAATGTGTTCAAATATGGGTAATATAAATGGGGGAAGTGCAGTCCCTAATAAGAGACTCTAGTTCGAGAAAAAGTTGTTGAATAATAGGTTCACTGTAATTTATAATAGAGGTTTCTATATTTCCAAATATAAAAACTGAGTATAGGGAGTCAGAGACTATATTAATTGGGTAAGGATGTAGGTGAATAACTTGAATAAGAGTATATAATTCGTTTTGTTGAGCAGAATGAAATTTAGTTCAGTTGAGTTGCTCAGTCGTGTCTGACTGCGATCACATGAACTGCAGCACGACAGGCCTCCCTGTCCATCACCACCTCCTGGAGTTCACTCAAACTCATGTCCATCGAGTTGGTGATGTCATCCAGCCATCTCATCCTTTGTTGTCCCCTTCTCTTCCTGCCCCCAATCCTTCCCAGCATCAGAATCTTTACAATGAGTCAAGTCTTCGCATGAGGTGGCCAAAGTATTGGAGTTTCAGCTTCAGCATCAGTCCTTCAATGAACACCCAGGACTGATCTCCTTTAGGATGGACTGGTTGGATCTCCTTGCAGTCCAAGGGACTCTCAAGAGTCTTCTCCAACACCACAGTTCAAAACAATCAATTCTTCAGCGCTCAGCTTTCTTCACAGTCCAACTCTCACATCCATACATGACCACTAGAAAAACCATAGCCTTGACTAGATGACCTTTGTTGGCAAAGTAATGTCTCTGCTTTTTAATATGCTATCTAGGTAGGTCATAATTTTCCTTCCAAGGAGTGAACATCATTTAATTTCATGGCTGCAATCACCATCTGCAGTGATTTTGGAGCCCACAAAAAATTTAGTATAAAAGACTTTATATTCTTTGAGAGGCCAGAATTAGGCTTTGGTGTTTTTGGTCCCATCTGTATAGAAAACATCAGTTTGAGGTATAGGTTGTGATGTGACAACGCGAGAGATGATTCAGTAGTTTTGAAGAAATTTCAGAGTTTTTTAGAAGGATAATGAAATGAAATTTCTCTAAAATGTTCCAGAAAGGCTATTTGGAAATCAGTAGAAGTTTGTAGTGCATTCTCGAATTGATATTTATTAACAGGTATTACAATTTTTATGAGGATTGGAGCCAATTAGTCTTAGTTCTATTTCTCCCATTGATAATTATTAAAGCAATCAAATCAAGATAGGGCGTAAGTGACCTTGTCCTTCTAAAATGGGTATAGATCCATTCTATCGGGTGTTCTTCTTGGGCAAGAAGTCCCATCGGGGAATGGAGAGAAGGGAGTATAAAAAACTCTAGAGGTAAGTGAAGTCTAATACAACCAAGAAACTGTTTTGCAATTTACTTTGTATTAAACGAGGAGCACTTGGGGCAGGGTTGGTGGGGAAATTTTGAAATATTTTATGTTGTTCTAATTGAGCCTTTTGTAAAGTTTCATCATCTAATTCATATTCATGTAACAAGTGTTCCGCCTGTTGTCAAATATCGGGGGGAGGCTAGAATTACCTTGAAATGGCAGAATCACAGCTTTAATAAGAGCCCATATGGGCCAGAAATCTATTGGAATAGTTTTTCCCTGTCTTGAAGCTCGTTTAACATTCTCTTTAATCTGGTTCCAAATTTCTAAATTGAAATTGCCTTCATCAGGGAACCAGGGATTATGTTCAACCACTGTTTGGAGATAAGCCTCTATTCGCTAATGTGAAACCAAAAGTCCCTGAACTTTAAATAAATGATGAAGTAGAAAAGTGGTGGGTCTTTCCAGCCGTTTGTCCCATATCCTCGCACTTACCAACCTCTGTAGGTCCACAGTCACTCCGTCCGCTTCACAAGGGCATTCTCCAGGTCCCTGTTAGGGCACCACTTGTTATGGTCTTTACAGACGGGTACCTGGGGACTGGAGTCTATGAAAAGAAGGCAAAGAAAACAAAGATGCGAGGCACCCAAGTCTCCAGTGAAACAAGGGTACCTTATTTGCAGAAATGCATGCTTATATGTCTTCAATAAAATGATTACTCAGCCATTAAGAATGAAATTCCATCAGCTGCAACAAAATGGATAGTCCTGTAAGTAAAACATCACTGAAGAGAGTCACTGAAGGGAATCCAAGCAGGTGGTCTTTCCCATGATCTCAGTCCTGAGAACTGCATGCAGCGCTGCTCGATCCTGTATTCCAGGCACTGGTAAGGAACAGAGTCCTTGAGAAACGGCACACAAAGAAAGAAAATGCAACATATTGGATCCCTTAAAGTTGAAGGTCCCCTGACACTTATCCAGAGCAGACTTTACTAGATTCCAATGCAATATATTCTTTAATCCTATAACTATTGTTAATACAGCTTTGTTTTAAATTTTTTAAACTTACCGCAAGGAGATATTTTGACAAAAGAGAAAATCGTTTCAAAGCATTGAAGGATAGATACCTCCCTTCCTCTGCCCATTTGGTATCAAGACAGGTTGACTAAACAATGGAAATCTGGAAAATCAATATTACAGGAAAAGGGGTATGCTTCTATTTCTCTAGATGGACCCAACAAAATCAGTTGGCTCCCTCTTCGGAAGATCCACCCCAGGGGAGCCACCGTATTTCAAAATAGAGAAGAAACGGGGAAATCTCCAGGAGGAGGAGTTTCCAGTATAAGCCATGGCGACTTGAAAAATTTCCAAGACACACCGCACTCGAGGTCATCAATCTTATGATCTCCCTACTTGGGGACAGATAAAAACCCTTACTAATCAAGCTGAAAATCTGGTTTCTCAACAGGGAATGTCTCGGAATCCTGAAAACATTTTTGTCGCTATGCTTGCTTTTCCTTCCCGTGCTCAGACTGACTTGATTAATCACACTTATTGGCTTTAAATACCTAACCCTCCTTTATTGCAGGTTGTAGAATGGACAGATATAGGACCAGTCGTATCCAGTAATGACTTAGTACATATGGCTCCTCCTTGGAGCTTGGAGGGGCCCTCTCATCCTGAGGAAGAAAGATTAATTAACATTTCTCTAGGCTATGAAATCCTTCCTTTATGCATGGGCCCAGCAGAATTATGTATTAATGTTAGTCAACAAACGTGGGCTTTCATCCTGCCTCCAAAAAAGAATTTCCGCACATTGTTTAGACTGTTTACTGCCCTGTCCTTTTATGAGAACCATGTCAATACTACCAAAACTCTAGGAAAAGGACAAAAGTTGGAATGTAAGGGGTTTACTTATAAGGATTTTAAATATACTCCTATTTATTGAGATAGATGTCAAGCTAAATCATGGAAATTAATGTTTGTGGCCAATTACACCATTGTTGATTGGGGACCCTATGGTATGTGGTTATCTAACTGCTCAGATGACATTAACAATACTATGTGTGATTATGTTACTCAAGTAACATGGAAGATTACCAACAGTTCAATGGACAAAGAATTCCTTGGCTGGCTTGATGGCGGAATGGCACCTCATCGCCCTCAAATTGTCCTCAATAAACGAATTGGGCCTGAACAATGGGACATCTGGAAACTTGCTACAAATACTGAAAAACTTGGAACTTGGACTGGATAGTTCATAGGGACCAGTCATAGTCATGGTAACTATTCCTCCCATTATAATCATTCATATTTTATACAAGCTTGTGTTCCCCTTCCTTTTGTTATTGCCATAGGAAACTTACAATTCAATAAGACTTTACGTTCTGTGACTTGTATAGATTGCACATTGTTTACTTGTCTTAAATCCTCTATTTCTCAAAAAAAACCCAAAAACCGAATCCCTTTTGATTCTTCGATCTCGACATAGTCTGTGGTTGCCAGTACATCTCCAACGACCCTGGAAAGAAAAGAGGGTCCCATGGCAAGACTTACCTCTCAGTTACTCACTAAATTATTCCGACGATCTAAGTGATTCATCGGATGATTGATTCTTGGCATTTGGGGTTTAATAGCCATTTACACCATTGCTGCTATTGCAGACATTGCTTTACAAACTTCAATTCAAACACAAAACTTTATTCAAAACTGGACTAAAGATGCTTATAGTATATGAGACACAGGTTCAGATAGATGAAAAAGTTCAAGATAAAATTCAGGATTTAAAAAGAGCCATCCAATGGACTGGAGATCAATTAATAGATTTACAAAAACAAGTATTATTAAATTGCAGTTGGAATTGTACTCAATTTTGTATCACTCCTCTTGTGTTCAACCATAGTGCTTACAATTGGGAACAAACCAAATTGCATTTGCAAGATACACATAATAACGCTTCCTTAAATGTACAGCCTGCCACCACCATCTTGAATCGAGTGTCGTGTGCAGCACATCTGTACACCGCCCTCCGAATTGAGGTATCTGTGCAGTCATTCTGCACCAGGAACTCTGGCTTGAGGTCTGAAACGTTTGAAACCTCACCATGTGACTCTCTATGAGTGAGTGAAACTAAGCACAGAGGAAAAAGGGGGGAAAAGGTGTGTGTGGGGGGGGCATGGATTTGACTCTACGTTGGGGAACTAACTGCTCCATCACCAGGCTGCAACAGCACAGGAGCAGCCTAGAGGAGCTACCACACATCCAAGGTCAGGGGCGGCAGCCAAGAGGAGCTACCCCATGCCCGAGGTCAGGGCGGTGGCCAAAATGAGCAACCCTACAGCCAAGGAGTGGTGGCTGAGCAGGTGCAGGGGGGCCGAGAGGAGCTATTCCTTGTTCAAGGTCAGGAGGGGTGGCCGTGAGGAGATACCCCTCATCCAAGGTAAGGAGCACCGGCTGTGCTTTGCTGGAGCAGTCATGAAGAGATACTACACATCCAAGGTAAGAGAAACCCAAGTAAGACAGTAGGCACTGAGAGAGGGCATCAGAGGGCAGACACTCTGAAACCACAATTACAGACAACTATCCAGTCTAATCACACGGACCACAGCCTTGTCTAACTCAGTGAAACTAAACCATGCTGTGTGGGGCCACCCAAGATGGGCAGGTCATGGTGGAGAGGTCTGACAGAATGTGGTCCACTGGAGAAGGGAATGGCAAACCACTTCAGTATTCTTGCCTTGAGAACCCCGTGAACAGTATGAAAAGGCAAAATGATAGGATACTGAAAGAGGATCTCCCTGGGTTGGTAGGTGGCCAATATGCTACTGGAGATCAGTGGAGAAATAACTCCAGAAAGAATAAAGGGATGGAGCCAAAGAAAAAACAATACCCAGCTGTGGATGTGACTGGTGATAGAAGCAAGGTTCAATGCTGTACAGAGCAATATTGCATAGGAACCTGGAATGTCAGGTCCAGGAATCAAGGCAAATTGGAAGTGGTCAAATAGGAGATGGCAAGAGTGAATGTCGACATTCTAGGAATCAGCAAACTAAAATGGACTGGAATGAGTGAATTTAACTCAGATGACCATTATATCTACTACTGTGGGTAGGAATTCCTTGGAAGAATTGGAGTAGCCATCATGGTAAACAAAAGAGGCTGAAATGCAGTACTTGGATGCAATCTCAAAAACGACAGAATGATCTCTGTTTGTTTCCAAGGCAAACCATTCAATATCACGGTAATCCAAGCCTATGCCCAAACCAGTAAGGCTGAAGAAGCTGAAGTTGAACGGTTCTATGAAGAGCTCTAAGACCTTTCAGAACTAACACCCAAAAAAGATGTCCTTTTCATTATAGGGGGTTGGAATGCAAAAGTAGGAAGTTAAGAAACACCTGGAGTAACAGGCAAATTTGGCCTTGGAATACGGAATGAAGCAGGGTAAAGACTGATAGAGTTTTGCTAAGAGAACACACTGGTCATAGCAAACACCCTCTTCCAACAACAAGAGAAGACTCTACACATGGACATCACCAGATGGTCAACACTGAAATCAGATTGATTATATTCTTTGCAGCCAAAGATGGAGAAACTCTATACAGTCAGCAAAAAAAAAAAAGAAAAAGACCAGGAGCTGACTGTGGCTCAGATCATGAACTCCTTATTGCCAAATTCAGACTGAAATTGAAGAAAGTAGGGAAAACCACAAGACCATTCAGGTATGACCTAAATCAAATCCCTTATGATTATACAGTGGACATGAGAAATAGATTTAATGGACAAGATCTGATAGAGTGCCTGATGAACTATGGATGGAGGTTCGTGACACTGTACAGGAGACAGAGATCAAGACCATCCCCATGGAAAAGAAATGCAAAAAAGCAAAATGGCTGTCTGAGGCCTTACAAATAGCTCTGAAAAGAAGAGTGAAAATCAAAGGAGAAAAGGAAAGATATAAGCATCTGAATGCAGAGTTCCAAAGAATAGCAAGGAGAGATAAGAAAGCCTTCTTCAGCGATCAATGCAAAGAAATAGAGGAAAACAACAGAAAGGGAAAGACTAGAGATCTCTTCAGAAAATTGGAGATACCAGGGGAACATTTCATGCAAAGATGGGTTCGATAAAGGACAGAAATGGAATGCACCTAACATAAGCAGAAGATACTAAGAGGTGGCAAGAATACACAGGAGAACCGTAAAAAAAAGAGCTTCATGACCCAGATAATCACGATGGTAATCATTCACCTAGAGCCAGAAATCCTGGAATGTGATCAAGTGGGCCTTTGAAAGCATCACTACGAACAAAGCTAGTGGAGGTGATGGAATTCCAGTTGAGCTATTTCAAATCCTGAAAGATGATGCTGTGAAAGTGCTGCATTCAATATGCCTGAAAATTTGGAAAACTCAGCAGTGGCCACTGGACTGGAAAAGGTCGGTTTTCATTCCAATCCCAAAGAAAGGCAATGCCAAAGAATGCTCAAACTACCACACAATTGCACTCATCTCACACGCAAGTAAAGTAATGCTCAAAATTCTCCAAGCCAGGCTTCAGCAGTACGTGAACCGAGAACTTTCAGATGTTCAAGCTCGTTTTAGAAAAGGCAGAGGAACCAGAGATCAAATTGCCAACATCCGCTGGATCATGGAAAAAGCAAGAGAGTTCCAGAAAAGCATCTATTTCTGCTTTATTGACTATGCCAAAGCCTTTGACTGTGTGGATCACAATAAACTGTGCAAAACTCTGAAAGAGATGGGACTACCAGAGCACCTGATCTGCCTCTTGAGAAACCTGTATGCAGGTCAGGAAGCAACAGTTAGAACTGACATGAACAACAGACTGGTTACAAATAGGAAAAGGAGTCTGTCAAGGCTGTATATTGTCACCATGCTTATTTAACTTATATGCAGAGTACATCATGAGAAACGCTGGGCTGGAAGAAGCACAAGCTGGAATCAAGATTGCCAGGAGAAATATCAATAATCTCAGATATGCAGATGACACCACCCTTATGGCAGAAAGTGAAGAGGAACGAAAAAGCCTCTTGATGAAAGTGAAAGTGGGGAGTGAAAAAGTTGGCTTAAAGCTCAACATTCAGAAAACGAAGATCATGGCATCTTGTCCCATCACTTCATGGGAAATAGATGGGGAAACAGTGTCAGACTTTATTTTTTTGAGCTCCAAAATCACTGCAGATGGTGACTGCAGCCATGAAAGAAAAAGACGCTTACTCCTTGGAAGGAAAGTTATGACCAACCTAGATAGCATATTAAAAGGCAGAGATAATACTTTGCCGACAAAGTTCCCTCTAATCAAGGCTATGGTTTTACCAGTGGTCATGTATGGATGTGAGAGTTGGACTGTGAAGAAAGCTGAGTGCCGAAGAATTGATGTTTTTGAACTGTGGTGTTGGAGAAGACTCGAGAGCCCCTTGGACTGCAAGATCCAACCAGTCCATCCTAAAGGAGATCAGTCCTGGGTGTTCATTGAAGGACTGAAGCTAAAGCTGAAACTCCAATACTTTGGCAACCTCATGTGAAGAGCTGACCCATTGGAAAAGACCCTCATGCCAGGAGGGATTGGGGGCAGGAGGAGAAGGGGACGACAAAGGATGAAATGGCTGGATGGCATCACCGACTTGATGGACATGAGTCTGAGTGAACTCCAGGAGTTGGTGATGGACAGGGAGGCCTGGAGTGCTGCAATTCACGGGGTTGCAAAGAGTCGGACACGACTGAGCGACTGAACTGAACTCAACTGAAACGTGTACAATTGTTGCAAAAGGAAATCCTTGAAACCTTCTCTCAGAGTCTACCCTCTTCCAACAGTTTGGAAACCTTAGCTGAACAGCTAGCTGATCAATTATCTGCGCTAGACCCTTGAAGATGGCTTCAAAGCATTACACATAGTATTGGATCTGGAACTATAACGCTGATAATTATCCTGGTGATTATATTTGTAATATTCCCATGCCTTTCAACTAAAATTGTTCAAACTAAACAAACTCAATTGGTCAGGGCCTTTTTCACAAAAGTATCCACAGTCATCACCAATTATGAAAAAATAAAAAAGAGAGAACTGTCAGGGGATATTCAACTTTAAAGGATCCAATATATTATTTTCTTCTTTTGTGTTTCTCAAGGACTCTATTCCTTATCAGTTCCTGGGAAACAGGAACGAGCAGAGCTGCACGGAGTTCTCAGGACTGAGGTCATGAGAAAGAGCATCTGCTTGGATGCCTTTCAGTGACTCCCTTCAGTGACCTTTCACTTGAAGGTAATCTATTCAGTTATGCCCCTCTTACTCAGGATATGGATTGCTTTCCTGGCCCTTTCAAGATTTTTATCTGCTTGGCTTTGTTTTTCCTCAATTTTTGTACTGCCTAAAGCTGCCTTGTATGAAGATATAGAAACATGCATTTTTTGCAAATAAAGCACCCTTGTTTCACTACAGACTTGGGTCCCCTGCTTCCTTCTTCTCATTGACTCCAGTCCCCAGGTCCTGGTCTACAAACACTGTGACAGCGCTGTCTTCCATTTCCACAAATAAGAGTAACTCTTCTTTAACCATACATACAACAGTTATTTCTATCCAATGGAGAACATGGCCATTTTCCTATGCATTTTCCCTAGAACACCATCAGTCCCTGGTAACTGTCCCTCTCCTATGAAAAGCCCAGTCCTTTTAACATCTTGCCTACTCTGTTCAAGGTCAGTTGGTAGAAAATTATGTTTTATAACAGGCTGGACTATGTACGGAAGGGCTTCCTGATCCTACTGACCATGATGAGTCATGTCCTAGTTTTACATTATTTTCTGACCTCCCTGTTGCTAATTCACACACACTATTGAATTTCGTAATTCAGGCTATGTGTTTTTCCAGGAAACACTGATGTGAATGAATTGTATCTAATGAAGTCAGCCCCTTCATCTCACTGATTCCTTCCCTGAGACCATTATGAAATGCATGTAGCAAATGCATTTGATCAGTGTATTACCAAAGCGAAGATCTTAGAGCTCACCACACAACAGGCCATTAACTGAGAGACTACTTGTTGGGCAAGGAATAATGACTTTATTCAGAAAGCCAGGAGACCAAAAAGATGGTGGGCTACTGTCCCAAAGAATCATCTTTGCTGAGTTAGAATTCGGGTTTCTTTTACACGAAAAGATCTCTATAGCTTCTCTTCAAATGTGGACTTACTGCAATTGCTGAATACATGAACTAAAGTCATCAGAGACTAAATATAGTGAAAAGGGTAAAGGATTTGCCACAACCACTGAATCTGGGAAGTATGGCTCCACTATGTTCCTATCTTGTGACTTTTGGGTAAGATCCTTGCCACACAAATTACATTGCTGTGTGTTTTCTCCAGGATAAATACTCTGATACTACTGTTGAGATGTGACCAGTGAGGATAGGGTTGTTTTTTTTTTTTTCCACATTTGTGAAATTGGTGAGGAATCTTTCTAGAATGAATTCATGTTCTAAAGACCTGACTAATAAATACATATATATCTGGCTTCTATCCAGTATGAATTTTCTCATGAAGCCTAAGATGTTGCCAGACTCATGATATTTGTATGGTTTCTCAGTAGTGTGAATTCTCTGACCAACAGTAGGGTGTAAATTTTGAACTTTGAATTTTGTAGACTTCTAACATATACCACATTCACATGAGTTTCTCTCATGTATGGATTTTCTGATGTTTAGTGAGTGTTGAGACCTGAATAAAGGATTTTCCACACTCGAAACATTTGAAAGGTTTCTCTATATGTATTCTCCGATGACTCGTAAGGTGTGAATTTCGACTGAAGAACTTGCCACACTCATCACATCTGAAAGGCCTCTCTCCAGTATGAATTCTCCAGTGAAGTCGAAGATGTGGTTTTTGACCGAAGACTTTTCCACACTCATCACATTTGTAAGGTTTCTCACCAGTATGAACTGTCTGATGACTTAAAAGGATTGACTTTACACGAAAGGCCTCGCCACACTCATCACATTTGTAAGGTTTCTCTCCAGTATGAAGTGTCTGATGACTTAAAAGCTTTGACTTTACACAAAAGGCCTTGCCACACTCATCACATTTGTAAGGTTTCTCTCCAGTATGAACTGTCTGATGATTTAAAACGTATGACTTTAAACGAAAGGCCTTGCCACACTCATCACATTTGTAAGGTTTCTCTCCAGTATGAACTGTCTGATGTCGTAAAAGGGTTGACTTTGCAGAAAAGGCTGTGCCACACTCATCACATTTGTAAGGTTTCTCTCCAGTATGAACTGTCTGATGCTGTAAAAGGCTTGACTTTACACCAAAGGCCTTGCCACACTCATCACATTTGTAAGGTTTCTCACCAGTATGAACTGCCTGATGCATTAAAAGGGTTGACTTTACACGAAAGGCCTTGCCACACTCATCACATTTGTAAGGCTTCTCTCCAGTATGAACTGTCTGATGACCAGCCAAGTTTGAGTTTCTGCTGAAGACTTTGTCACATATATCACATTTAAATAATTTCTTTCCTGTATGAATCTTCTTATGTCTCCTGAGTTGTGAGCTGTGAGTAAACGCCTTGCCACATTCACCACATTTGTAAGGTTTCTCTCCAGTATGAACTGTCTGATGACTTAAAAGGGTTGACTTTAAACGAAAGGCCTCGCCACACTCACATTTGTAAGGTTTCTCTCCAGTATGAACTGTCTGATGACTTAAAAGGGTTGACTTTAAACGAAAGGCCTCGCCACACTCACCACATTTGTAAGGTTTCTCTCCAGTATGAACTGTCTGATGACTTAAAAGGTTTGACTTTACACGAAAGGCCTTACCACACTCATCACATTTGTAAGGCTTCTCTCCAGTATGAACTGTCTGATGACCAGCCAAGTTTGAGTTTTTGCTGAAGACTTTGTCACATATATCACATTTAAATAATTTCTTTCCTGTATGAATTTTCTTATGTCTCCTGAGGTGTGAGCTGTGACTAAAAGCCTTGCCACACTCATCACATTTGTAAGGTTTCTCTCCAGTATGAACTGTCTGATGCTGTAAAAGGTTTGACTTTACACGAAAGGCCTTACCACACTCATCACATTTGTAAGGCTTCTCTCCAGTATGAACTGTCTGATGACCAGCCAAGTTTGAGTTTTTGCTGAAGACTTTGTCACATATATCACATTTAAATAATTTCTTTCCTGTATGAATTTTCTTATGTCTCCTGAGTTGTGAGCTGTGAGTAAACACCTTGCCACACTCATCACATTTGTAAGGTTTCTCTCCAGTATGAACTGTCTGATGACTTAAAAGGGTTGACTTTAAACGAAAGGCCTCGCCGCACTCACCACATTTATAACGTTTCTCTCTAGTATGAACCCTCTGATGACCAGCAAGCTTTGCATTTCGCTTGAAGACTTTCTCACATATATCACATTTAAATAATTTCTTTCCTGTATGAATTTTCTTATGTCTCCTGAGGTGTGAGCTGTGAGTAAGGGCCTTGCCACACTCATCACATTTGTAACGTTTCTCTCCAGTATGAACTGTCTGATGCTTTAAAAGGTTTGACTTTACACGAAAGGCCTTACCACACTCATCACATTTGTAAGGCTTCTCTCCAGTATGAACTGTCTGATGACCAGCCAAGTTTGAGTTTTTGCTGAAGACTTTGTCACATATATCACATTTAAATAATTTCTTTCCTGTATGAATTTTCTTATGTCTCCTGAGTTGTGAGCTGTGAGTAAACGCCTTGCCACACTCATCACATTTGTAAGGTTTCTCTCCAGTATGAACTGTCTGATGACTTAAAAGGGTTGACTTTAAATGAAAGGCCTCGCCACACTCACCACATTTATAACGTTTCTCTCTAGTATGAACCCTCTGATGACCAGCAAGCTTTGCATTTCGCTTGAAGACTTTCTCACATATATCACATTTAAATAATTTCTTTCCTGTATGAATTTTCTTATGTCTCCTGAGGTGTGAGCTGTGAGTAAAGGCCTTGCCACACTCATCACATTTGTAACGTTTCTCTCCAGTATGAACTGTCTGATGCTTTAAAAGGTTTGACTTTACACGAAAGGCCTTACCACACTCATCACATTTGTAAGGCTTCTCTCCAGTATGAACTGTCTGATGACCAGCCAAGTTTGAGTTTTTGCTGAAGACTTTGTCACATATATCACATTTAAATAATTTCTTTCCTGTATGAATTTTCTTATGTCTCCTGAGTTGTGAGCTGTGAGTAAACGCCTTGCCACACCCATCACATTTGTAAGGTTTCTCTCCAGTATGAACTGTCTGATGACTTAAAAGGATTGACTTTCCACAAAAGGCCTTGCCACACTCATCACATTTGTAAGGTTTTTCCTTGTGTGCTTTGAGTTCTTGTGTTATTACTGAAGGATTCATAAAACCATTCCCATATATATTAGAAACACTGGTTTGGACACAAGGAGGAATTCTTTGAAGTGGTGAAAATGAGAAACTGTTGTTGACAGACCTTTCAACTTCATAATATTCAGAAATTATCCCGCCAGTTTGAAATATCTGCAGTTTATCCTGAAAGTTAAATCCAAGCCTGTTTCCAAAGGGCTTGATTCCTGCATCCTTTATATTATGAGAATCTCTTCCATCAGGCACATTTCGATTAAGGTTTACAGGTGTCCCTTTGTAATTACTTTTGTCATCTCTCCCCTGACACTCAAAGTCACATATATTTTCCTGACTTTCCCAAAGATGAAAATGTTTGATTTCACAGCTTTCAGGTCTTCCCAGCATCGATGTTTGGAATGTTTCTAGTTTATCACTGTTCGCTTCGGGTTGTAAATACTTGATCACATGTGTAGGAGAGATATCTACAAGATAAAAAGAATCATAGGTATCCTGCTCACAATAATTCAAAAATAAATGTTTCATGTTGAATATATGTTATACCAAAAGTAATACTTATGCCACGTTATGAAACACCACAATGACGACCTTAAGTTTTTAGAAACACTAAAGGAATAGAATTCTTAACTTAAGAAAGCATAACATAAATTCACCGTTAAGGTAGCCTAGTTTTAAAAACCATATGCCAAACACACTCACATTGGACAATCTTATGCAAACTCTCAAAAACAGAATATTTTTCTACCAGGACCCTTAGGAAGGTATCAATCAATAGTTGTCTCAAATTGAAAAGAAAAATATTACACTATCACTGTATTCTGCATACTTACTATACATAAATAAATTCTAAACAAAATACTATATATTGTAACAGTAAATAATCCAAAACCAAGCTTACCCAATTAATAACTATTCATAATTGGTTGTTTACAATTGAAAACAAATGAGAAGATGAAGAATATGACTAAAACAATTTTTTGGAAACAACGTAGTTTTTTTTTTTTTTTTTTTGAAACAACGTAGTTTTCTAAATCTGCTATAGAACTACGTACCCAAAAAGAAAAGGCATTTTACAACGTTAACAAGTAGCATGTGTCAGCTGTATTGCAGAATACATGCTAAAAGACCATCATCTGTAAATGATACATAAATTAAGACGTAAAATATTCACTGGTTTTCTAACAGCCAATAAACAAAGCAATCCCTACCTATGTTGTTGTTGTTCAGTCGCTCAGTCGTGTTTGACTCTTTGCGACCCGTGGACTGTAGCTCACCGCACTCCTCTGTCCATGGGATTTCTCAGAAAAGAATAATGGAGTGGGTTGCCATTTCCTTCTCCATGGGATCTTCCTGACTCAGGGATCAAACCTGCATCTTCTGCATTAGCAGGTGAATTCTTTACCACTGAGGCATCAAGGAAGGCTAATCTCTAGCCATGCACTATTCTTAAATACCTAGTTTAATGGCACCAAAATATAATAAATAAAGAGTGCTCTTTGTGTATTTATTGACCAGGGTCAGACACAATATTGCTGAAAAATGTTGCAAGTGAAAAGCATACAAGATATAATGCAGTTGAGGTCTGACAGAAAACAAAATTCTGTAAAGCCATTATCCTTCAATTAAAATATAAATAAAAATTTAAAACGATATAATGTAGATAAAGTCGTATCATAAAGAACATGACAGAATATAGATATTACCTTTTTTAAACAATACATTTTGAGTATTTACTATAAAACATGTACTACTGACAGCACTAATTTGCTTTAAAAGGCTTGAGGTAAATTAACATGTTTTTCTCTAATCAGAGCAGGGGATACACCCAGTTGGTGCACAAAGTGGTAAGAGAACCAGGATATGAATCTGAACCTACAGACTGAGAAAACTTATTTGTAAACATGACCACCCACCAAATGAATAGACTAGAAAATATTACAAAAGAAAAAAAAAAAAAACCCACAAGGAACTTAGAAAGAAAATGTCAAGGAAGACACAAGTCAGAAGTAGTCTGTTTAACTATTATTCAACCATCCCATCTCAAAATGGGTTGTGAGTCATCATGGATGCACAGAGTGATTTAGGTCATGTCCTGAGAAACATATTCAATAAATGACCAGACATTATCTTTACAGTGAGAGTATGTAGATCGTGGAGGGATGTGATAGGTACGAACAATGTTTCCATCCATATCGGGGTACTATGTAAGGAATGGTCAGGACGAAGAAAGGGCCTGTGTGGAGCATAGGGTACACAGGTTTATGTCAGATATCAGCTTGTGACTGCATGTCTTTGGGAAAATAACTGAGAGCACAAACTAATATACTGACATTAAAAGAAAAGAATTGGTTCAGCAAGTTTATGGGCATTATACTATGGGTATGGGACAGAAACAAGAGAGATTTTAAAAGTGACTGTGATATATGGAGAAAGCAGGATAGTACCTGTTATACTATCTACAATGTAATGTATCCAACTGTGAATTTTGTATGTTACAATGGCATGCTTATATTCAAGAAAAACATACACAATATTCCAGGATATTGTGTAAGAATCTTATCAGCAGAAATCAGAAGGAAAATCCAGGAAAAGGCTATCTAAACCTGGGTTCCTCTGTCAAGTATGATTAACCTCTCTATTGGACATTCATTTAATTTCTTCTTCCACACATGTTCATCTCAAGATCGAGGAGTATCAAAGAAAAGGAGGGATTGAAACTGACTCTGGAAGACCTTCCCAGTTACAAAAGCCTTTCTGAGGCATCCAACTCTTTTTCATAGAAAAAGGCTTTATTCTCCTAGACCTTCCCTGAGTTCGAAAGAGCAGATTCAAACAGTTACTAATACATAAGAGGACATAAAAGGATCATACTATGATCAAGTGGGATTTATTGCAGGGATGCAAGATTTCTCAATATCCACAAGTTAATCACTATGATACACCACATTAACAGTTGAAGACTACAAACCATATGATCATCAATAAATGCAGAAAAGGTTCTGACAAAATTCAAGTGCCATTTATGGTAAACACCCTTCAGAAAGTCAGCACAGATGGACCCTACCTCAACATAATTAAGACTGTATATGTCCAACACACAGCTAATATCATACTCGACAGGGAAAAACTGAAAGCATTCCCCTTAACAACATGAATAAGACAAGAATGTTCACTACTGCCACTTTTATTGAACATATTTTTGGAAGTCCTAGCCACAACAATCAGAAAAGAAAAAGAAACAAAAGGAATTCAAGTTAAAAAAAATTAAAAAGAAGTAAAACTGTCACTATGATGCTACAGACAGAAAATCCCAAAGATGCCACCAGATGACTACTAGACCTCATCAATGAACAGAGTCAACTTGCTGGATACAAAATATATAGAAAACTGCTGCATTTCTATACACTAATAATGATATATCAATAAGTGAAATTAATGAAACAATCCCATTCACGATCTCATAGAAAAGAATAAAATTCTAAGGAATAAACCTACCTAAAAAGTCAAAAGAACTGTACTCATAAAACTATAAGATGCTGATGACTGATACCAAAGATGACACAAACAGATGACACAAACAGATGGCACAAACATATACCATGTTCTTGGATTGAAAGAAGTAACACTGTCAAAATGACCATACTATCCAAGGCAATCGACATATTCAATGCAACCCTTATCAAATTAACAATGACATATTTCATAAAACAAAGAAAAACTTAATTTGTACCAAAATACAAAAGACTCTGATATCTAAAATGATCTTGACAAAGAACAGAGCTGGAGGAATCAAGTTCCCTGAGTTCAGACTACACTACAAACTGACAGTCAACTAAGTGAAAGTGAAGTCGCTCAGTTGTGTGCAACTCTTTGTGATCCCATCGACTGTAGCCTACCAGGTTCCTCTGTCCATGGGATTCTCCAGGTAAGAATAGTGAAGTTGGTTGCCATTTCCTTCTCCAGCAGATCTTCCTGACCCAGGGACTGAACTTGGACCTGGATCTCCTGCATTGTAGACAGATGGCTTTACCGTCTGAGCCACTAGGAAAGTGGTATGATGGTGGCACAAAACAGAAACACAGATCGGCAGAACAGGATAGAAAACCCAGAAATAAACCAATTTATTTATAGTCAATTATTCTATAACAAAGGAGGAAAGAATATAGAATGAAGAAGTCTCTTCAATAAGTGATGCTGGGATAAATGGATAGTTATATGAAAAAGAATGAAATTACAACATTCTCTAACACCACATACAAAAATAAACTCAAAATGTGTTAAACATCTAAATGCAAGACCAGATACTATAAAATTCATAGTGGAAAACAAATGCAAAACACTGACATAAATGTCAGCAAATTTTTTTTGGATCTATCTCGTAGAGTCATGGTAATAAAAGCAAAATCAAACAAATGAGACCTAATTAAATTTAAAACCTTTTTGCAAAGCAAAGGAAACCAAAAAAAGAACAAAAATTCAACTTTTGGACCAGGAGACTATATATGCAAATAATGCTACCTATAAGGGATTTATTTCCAAAATATACAAACAGTTCATACAGCTTAATATCAAAACAAACAAACAACCCAATCAAAAACTGGGCAGAAGATCAAAACAGGTATTTCTCCAAAGGAGACAAACAGATGGCCAACAGTCATGTGAAAAGCTGTTTGACGTCTCTACTTATGAGAGAAATGCAAATCAAAACCACAAAACTATCACCTCACACTGGTCAGAATGACCACCATCAAAAAGTCTACAAACAATAAATGCTTGAGAGGGTGTGGAGAAAACAGAACCCTCCTACACTGTTGGAAGGAACATAAATTGGTACTGCCACTTTGGAGACTAGCATGGAGGTTCCATAAAGAACTAAAAATAGAGCTATCACATGAACCAGCAATTCCAATCCTGGGCATATATCCAGAAAGGATGAAAACTAATTCAAAATGACACATGCACCCCAATGTTTTAGCAGCACTATTTATACCAGCCAAAACATGGCAGCAACCTAAATGTTCACTGACAGACAAAGGGATAAAGAATATGTGGTACATATATACAAGGGAATATTGTGAAGTGAAAGTAGCTCAGCCATGTCCAACTCTTTAAGACCCCATGGCCTGCAGCCTGCCAGACTCCCCTGTCCATGAAATTCTCCAGGCAAGAACACTGGAGTGGGTTGCCACCTCCACCGCATAAAACACAACGAAGTAATGCCTTTTGCAGCAATATAGACAGACTTAGGGATTATTCTAAGTGAAATCAGACAGAGAAAGACAAATATCATAGGATATTATATGCTGAACTGAAATAAATGATACAAATGAACTTATTCACAAAATAAACTCACCAGCATAAAAAACAAAGTTATGGTTACCAAAGGGGATAGTACAGGATGGTTATGGAGGCAGGAAAGGGAGAGATAAATTAGGAGTCTAAATATATACAAACCAATATATATACAAAATAGATACACAGCAAGAACATACGATATAATGGCTCAAGGAACTATACTGAGTATCTTGTAAACTGCTGTATACCTAAAACACAACATTGTAAATTAACTATACTTAAAAAGTGGAGAAGGAAATGGCAACCCACTCCAGTATTCTTGCCTGGAGAATCCCAGGGACAGAGGAGCCTGGTGGGCTACCATCTATGGGGTGGCACAGAGTCGGACATGGCTGAAGTGACTTGGTGTACATGCATGCATGCATTGGAGGAGGAAATGGCAACCCACGCCAGTGTTTTTGCCTGGAGAATCCCAGGGACAGAGGAGCCTGGTGGGCTGCTGTCTGTAGGGTTGCACAGAGTCACACACGACTGACGCAACTTAGCAGCAGCAACAGCATCATACCTAAAAAGAATGGTAAAAACAAAAACAAAAACAAAAACACCTCTTGTGCAGATGTTCAAAAGATGTTTCACAAGGGTGTAAAAACTACTAAATGGGGGAAGCAGTCTATGAAACAAGACATGTTGACAAAACTGAATACCCACCAGCAAAAGAATTTACTTGGAACATTATCTTACACTACAGACAAAAATGAACTCAAAATGGTTCAAAGACCTAAACCTAAGTCCCAAATGTAAAAAACTCCTAGAAGTAAACGTGCAGGAAATGTTTCTGGAAACTGGACCCACAAATGATTTACCAGATATAACACCAAAAGCACAGGCCACAAAATAAAACCAGATATCAATAAATTGAACTATATCAAAATTATAAACTACTGTGCATTAAAGTTCAGTGAGTTTGAAAAGACAATCAACAGTAAAAGAGAAAATATGTGGAAATCATACATCTGATAGTAAATGAGTACAAAGAATATATCAAGAATTTTAAGAGGGACTGATCACCAGTTCCACCATAGGGACCATTCCCCAATCAACCATCCAACGCATTGCAAATACAAAACAGAAACACTAAGAGTAACACAGAAATTTGAACTCAATGATAAAATAAAAAATACCTACAATGCCCAGAACAACAGTGCAGCCAATAGCCTCATAGATATGAGAATGTGACCTTGGACAAAGTTGTCCTGGGATAAATTCCCATACCATTTACAGAGGCTAAAATATATGGTCCTTGATACACACGAACAACACTGTCACGGTGCCCTTGACAGAGTCTTCAAAGCCATAAAATAACCTGGAAAGATGTATCGGGCTCTCATGATACTTTCTCTCTCATAATCCTAGAACATACTGACCACTCTACTGGATAGCTTCAGGTGGTGACTTTGTACAGAGCAAGAAAATAACATTAGGAATAGTGTTTCCATCACAGTTTTCTGTTACCTAGTAAATCCACTCCACAGAGACTCAGCAGAGGCTGCCAATTAAACATAGGTGGATTATCACAGCAAGGAAACCAGATAAAATTTCAGACCCTCAGGAATATATTTCAAAGAAATTTAAGAGGTAAAAGGATACAAAATAAGGAGAATGTAACATCAGGAACAGTTGACATTCCCAGACTGGGTAGGGCAGCACAAGAGTAAAATTAATATAACATGAAGGTCAGACATTAGAGGATCTGGATATGGGACCATGCACTCGACCTACAGATGGCAAGCTAAGAGCCTGTGAGATTCACATATGCTCCCCTCATAGGATCTAGGATCAAAAAGACGATCTCTCTACCCACTCTCCTTACATTTTCCTAAGTAACAACCACAGAGGATCCAATCCACCAACTTGTCCCACTCCTAAACAGAAAAAAACAGCCCTTTTGAGATACTCGTTTTTCTTTATACATTGTATTTTTGTCTACTTTTACATCACTCCCCACTGTCCAGAGCTTTTTCTCATGCTCCAATGTGGAGATACTATTCAGATCAGAAACAGAAATTCTGGGACTCCCCTGGTGATCCAGTGGTTAAGACTCTGCATTTCCAATGCAGGGGGTGCAGGTTTGATCCTTCGTCAGGGAACTAAGATACCATATGCAGAATGGTGCAGCAGAAAAAAAAAGTAAACAACCAAGCAAAAACAAACAAATAGATATTCAGCATTATCAGAAGAAAGAAATCTAAAGTGCTGTGGATTTTTTAAAACACTGAGCCAAAAGTCAAAAGGTGGAAAATAGGAAATCCCATTTTTTGGTATTTTTTTTATTTGCCAGTGAGCTTTGTACATGATCAAGCTCTGGGACAACCTCAGATATGACATGAAACAGACACAGCATCTGAAGAGGGTCAGTTTAACCCTGTGAAGCTGTGTCATGCCCCAGTCACCAGAACTCTCAGATGAAAGACATCAGGGCCTCCCAAGGGGGCACACAGGGAAAATGCAGATACCCAAGGGCAGCTCTGGAAGGAAGTCATCCTCACCCACAGATAGCAGGTTCCTGTAGGTCTCCAGCATCACGTCCCTGTACAAGGCCCTCTGAGCAGGGTCCAGGAATTCCCACTCCTCTTGAGTGAATTCGATGGCCACATCCTCACAGGTCAGTCGTTCCTGAAATGAAACCACATGTCACCAAAAGGGCCATGAAAAGTTCTCATTTTCATGCAAAAGAGAAAGGGTAGTAAGGGCTAAGGATTGACTTGGTTGAAGTATGTGTTCTAACAGATCCATGTAGGGGTATCTGGAGAACTTATGGATCTCTAATTTTAATTTCTTATGCTTTTTCCTAGTCAAGGCTATGGTTTTTCCTGTGGTCATGTATGGATGTGAGAGTTGGACTGTGAAGAAAGCTGAGTGCCCAAGAATTGATGCTTTTGAACTGTGGTGTTGGAGAAGACTCTTGAGAGAGTCCCTTGGACTACAAGGAGATCCAACCAGTCCATTCTAAAGGAGATCAGCCCTGGGATTTTTTTGGAAGGAATGATGCTAAAGCTAAAACTCCAGTACTTTGGCCACCTGATGCAAAGAGTTGACTCATTGGAAAAGACTCTGATGCTGAGAGGGATTGGGGGCAGGAGGAGAAGGGGACGACAGAGGATGAGATGGCTGGATGGCATCACTGGCTCGATGGACATGAGTCTGAGTGACTCCGGGAGTTGGTGGTGGACAGGGAGGCCTGGCATGCTGCAATTCATGGGATCTCAAAAGAGTTGGACACGACTGAGTGACTGATCTGATCTGATGCTTTTTCCTAAGACCTTATGAGATCCTCCAATTAATATGGGTTTTTCATCATTGTTCAAAATCCATGAAATATATAAACATATAGCTCAACACTGTTTTGGCTATACAGAAGTGTCAGATATTATGTTCTACCCAGTGAGTGCAATTCATTACCTAGATGAGGTACAGCATGAGTGGTGTCTTCAGAGATGCCGAAATCCACGGCACTTTTAATAGAAAGGTCAAAATTTTCAGTTTTGATGTTGATAACAGCAGCAAGGACCAAAAGTGTCTAAAGGCTTCCTGTTGCTCTAAATTACTATAATATTACTCTAAACATTAAAGAAGTACTTTACAGGCAAGAACCTGTCATCAATTTAATAGCTCATTAAAGAATGATCTGTTCCCACCTTACAGAAGAAAACCTGTGTCACAGACACTCTGAGAAACTCGACTCAGATCAAGAAGGTAAGAAATGTTACATGAAGCAGCTTAACTCAGAAGCTTGGGCTCAGCAACTGAAGCTTAAGCATCTAACAGTTAAGTAATACAGAGAACATTAAAAGTCCTTTGACAGAGGGCTCCTAAAGAAAACTTGAAAGAAGTCCAAGGTGAGCCTCCTCCCTGCCCCTCTGTCTTCTCTGCAAGGGGAGCAGCTCTCGGGCCTTGGGCCTTCATCCCTTGAAAATGGACACCTGTGCCAAATTAGTCTCTACCCTCTCCCTGATGGGGAGAACCTCCCCCTTGTTGAGTGATCACTGTCTGCAGTGGTGGTGAAGGACTGGAGACACTGACTGATGAGAGCCACAGCAGCTTGGCAGCCCCAGGTCGCCGGACCATCTCACTTATTCCTAGCCACAGCTTCCAAACCAGTGCCATTTCAAAGGACTCTGACACAGCAGCCAAGTTCCCTGCCACAGCAGGGGTGGCTGGCTCCAGGGCTGGAAGTGGGACTGTGTTCGGGAGCTTCATCACTGTTATGCCAGGAACCCTTCTCTCAAACAGGAGCTCTTCTACGCCATGGGCTTGGCCCTCAAAGGCCATGGGGCTCTTTTGCCTGATGGTGGTCTAGCTCATCTTCTTCACAATACGAAGGAGCTGTTTCCACCTCCCATAGTTCTTTCTCCTTTGTCTGCCCTGTATGTTCCCTTTCCTGTAACTCCTCAGGCAGCCTGGGGAAAGTGGTGGGCTCAGGGTTTGACAGAAGGAAAACAAATAAATATTGTATTAATATGAAAAAAAAAAAAAAGTCCAAAGTGAACAATGTGGAATAGCATGAAAGGTCATTATAGACGTGGATACAGAAACACAACTGTTAATAATTTACTACTTAAAACACTAACAGGATTGTTTAGAAAATTCCAAGGCCACAGATTATACTGATAACATAATTTCAACTGAAAAAAAAAAAGGTGATATGTAGTTTTTAAATCATGATGTCTTCTTTCTAAACCACAGACTTGCACATGCATGCATGCTTATCTATAAAAAATTTACTGACACCAGAGGATTCGTCTTTTGCCAGATGTTTTGGACAATTTTATATCATCCTTTTATTTACACGTATTTCAACATCTTTCAGATGATAAAAATGTATCCTTTGTACTCAGCTGAGTTTGTCAACAGGATTCTATACTAGGCTACCAAAAGAAAACTGGTAAAAACATTAAAAAAAAAAGAATACTTGAACTCAATTCATAATAAAATTACCATATACAAAGATACAAATACAATTTTATCCATTTTAATTTACATAGCAAGGCATTAACAGAAGCCAAAGACTTTCTTTGCTTTTTTTTCCATTAATAAAACTGATTTCAAATTAGATTATGACAAAAAAAATTATCACAATAGCAAAGTAAAAAAACTTCTTGGAGAATTAAAAATCATGGCAAAAAAGAATATGGAAAAAAATATAGTTATTAAGCAAGACTATCTCAAGAAACATCATGATAGGAATTGGGATGAAAGGAAACATTCAATACATTCCTTCTGAAATTACAGCGGCATGAAAGGAGCAGTCCAGGGGGCCTGTCTTTCACCACAATACGATGCACATGAGCTGGGGCCACCGGAAGTAACAGGAGGAAAATCCCAGGGCAAGAGACACAGAGTTTGTCAGAGAGGTGAAACAGGTAGTACTCACGTTTGTGAGGACATGGAAAGGTGAAAAGTGAAAGGATGGAAAAAGACAGTCCATCCTAAAGAGAGCAGGGGAGACTGTTATATCAGACAAAATAAACTGGAAAAAAAAAAAAAAAACTGCAACGAGATAAATATTGTATAATGATAAAATGGTCAATTTACCAAAAAGCTGTAACAAGTAAAATATACATATACATCTAACATTAGATATCTCAGAAAAATGAAGCAGACATTGAACAGGCATGTACAGACCACATGGCCCAACAAAAACATAAGACACATGTATCTCAAGGACACATGAAGCATTCTCTATGAGAGACCACATGTTAGGCCAAAATTAACCATCTTAAGAGACTGATACCAGAAAAGTATCTTCCCTAACAACAACGAAATAAACACAAGAAGAAAAGAAAATTCCTCAAATGTGGACATTAAACAGCTCATTCTTACACCACAAATGGGTCTAAGAAAAAAATCACAAATTTTTAAATACATGGATGAAAACAAAAAGACAACATCACAAATTTATAAAACACAGAGAACACTGTACTAAAAGGAAAGTCTGAACTGTTAAATGCTTACAGTAAAAAAGAGAAAAGATCTGAAATCTGAAATCCATTTTTAGATCTCTAGGAAGCAGAAAACAGAAAACAAACTAAACTCGTTTAGCAGAAGGAAACATGTAAATAAGAAAGATTAAACCAGAGATACAACAGAAAGTAGAAAAATATAAAAATCAACAAACCAAGAGTTGATGTTTTGAAAAAACTGTATAGGAAAACCCCCACCTAGACTAAGGAAAAGAGAAAAAAAGATTCAAGTAACTAGGAACAGATATTAAACAGGAGTGAATACAAATGAGGTTAAAGAAAGTTTCTAAAGATAAGGAAGTACTATGACCAATAATGCCTATAATGACAGAATATAGGAGATACTGGCAAAGTCTCAGAAACGTACAAACTATTTTACTTATTAAGAAATTAAAAAATTGAGAAGTGTTGAAAGTGAAAGTGTTAGCCACTCAGTCGTGTCTGACTCTTTGTGACCTCATGGACTGTAGCCCACAAGGCTCCTCTGTCCATGGACTTTCTCCAGACAAGAATACTGGACTAGACAGCCATTCCTTTCTCCAGGGAATCTTCCGACCCAGGGATAGAACCTGGGTCTCCCTCACTGCAGGCAGTTTCTTTATGATTTGAGTCACCAGGGAAGCCCATTATAACTAGAGATATTTAAAAAGTAGTCAGAAACCTCTAAGAAAAATACAGGACCAAATTCTACCAAACATTTACAAAAGAATTACCACTAATCCTGTAATTCTATGGAGCAAGCATGATTCTAATAGTTTGCTGATTTCCCAAAGACACAAGAAAGGAAAACTAGAAACCACTACCCCTGACGAATACTGATGCAAAATTAAAATACTTGCAAACCAACTTCAACACATATTAAAAAGATCTGGAGAAACAGACACAGAGATCAGACGGAGGGGGGAGGGGAGGAAGGAGAGGGTGAGATGTATGGAGAGAGTAACATGGAAACTTACATTATCATATATAAAGTAGAGAGCCAATGCGAATTTGTTGACTGACTCAGGGAACTCAAACAGGGGCTCTTCAACAACCTACAGGGGTGGGATAGGGAGGAAGATGGGAGGGAGGGGACATAGGTATACCTATGGCTGATTCATGTTGGTATTTGGCATAAAACAACAACTTCTGTAAAGCAATTATCCTTCAATTAAAATTCAATTAAAAAAGATCTGACACCATAACCAAATGGATTTTATTCATATAAGGCAAGGAGAAGTCAACATACAAAAATCAATTAATATGACACACTACATTAACAGATCAAAGGGGGAAAAAAACAGGATCATCTCGATGCAGGAAAAACCATTCGACAAAACTTTGACAACCTTTCAAGATGGAACACTCAACAAACTACAAACCATACATTATACCAACATCAACATAATAAACGCCATTACGAAAAGAACACAACAATGGGGAAAGAATGAAAGCTTTTCCTCTGAGGTCAAGAAGAAGGCAAGGACGCACACCCTGCACTACAATTCAACAAAGCACTGAAACCCTTACAGCAATTAGATGAGAAAAAGAATTCAAAGGTCCCCAAATTGAAAAAGAAGTAAATTTATCTTCTTTCCCACAAGACAAAGTTTATTCAGTAAAAATCATAAAGATTACAAAACAAACATGCTATATGAAAAAAGATTCTTTAACAACCACACAAAGGATCAATCAACCAATTAATTCATTATCAAAACTGCCATGACAATCTTTATAGAAGCAGAATAAAACATGCTGAAAGTCATAGAACTATTCAAAGAGCAAACAGCAAAACTCTTGAAGAAGGAAGATGGAGGTCTTTGTATTTCAACACTTATTACAAGGTAATCAACGTGATGTGGTACTGGTATAAAAACAGACAAATAAACCAACTGAACAGAACACAGTACTTAGACATAATTTTTTGTGTATATGTAAAGTATATTCACAAGGATGTCAAGATACACAAAAGGGAAAGGACAGGCTCAATTGATCTGATTCCCAGATATGACCGGCTATTGTGCATACTAACACTTGACTTCCACATGCAGTTTCCTTACCATGGTTGACAGCAGACAGCACATCCAGATAGGCCCTAAGCAATCCCTGCTGCCCAACAGCACTGAGACCCCGTCTCCAACCCGTGGGTGAGAAGCCCTGCCCAGGATGCTGCCCAGGGGAGCCTCCTCACAAGGGCCAGGTCACCGGGTCATGGGGAGACGGGATCTAAGTGGAGACCACAGGGCCTGAGGGAAGGCCCTGGGTGAGTGTGCGTGTACAGGAGTCACACAGGACACTCCAGAGTCAGACACAATTAGCGAGTCCAGAAAAGGGCATTTCAGGAAGGACACACTAAATATGATCTTACCTGAGAAAGAGCCATGCCTCACTCCTTTTCTTTCCTCTTCCTTAACTTCAGGGCTTCCTCAGGCAACACGAGTCCTCAGAGGTCTATCGTGAAAGTTTAAAACATGCTGTTTAATGCTTAGAGTCAACACATCCCCTTCCTGAGCCCCAACCACACACACAGCGAAGCCCTCTCCATGAAGAACAGACAGTCCCCTGTGGCCACTGTCTCAGGAGGGACTCAGGATAGTCAGCTCCCGCAGAGAGACCACCATGGGACTTTCCCACACTTTCCCTCAGATCACACTCCCCTCCTGGTGAGGCCTCATGTACACAGCAGCAGGAGGCACCTCCGCTGACCAGGCAATCTCCTTCAGGTCACACAGCAGGCCCTGATCCATCCCCACTCAGAACAGAGCATCCCCTCCTCAGCCCAGATCTCAGCCCTCAGGACTGGGAGGACTCAGAGTCCTGATGCTCAGTGAGGGATCTAGACTGGAATCAACTGGGGCATCTTAAACATTCTCAAGCTGTGGACCAACACAAACTACCTGAAGGGGAATCTCTGGTCAGAGGGTACAAAACATGTGCGTCGGGAGCCACATTAGGCATTACTGACAAAATGGAGGTAAGGCCCCAACGCTCTCTCCTTGTCCAGCAGGCATGGACCTGGGATGAAGGAGTTAGGTCTTGTGATTCTGACTTGTTTTTTCATTTCCTCGGTTAAGTTGACTGAAAAGAATGTTAAGGTGCTTATTGTCCTTGAGAGGAGGATGAGAAGGCACAAAGCCTTCTGCAGTTGTGCCCAGAGAAGAAGCCATAAAGTTAACCATTGACATTTGCTCAAGTATCTTTACAAAGAGTGTTCCAGGATGAGCACGTAGGCCACAGCTTGAGGCCATGGGAAGGATTGTCATCTGAGACCTATTTGTGAGGGAAATGTTTATGGCAAAGGAAGTTTGCTGAATGTAGGGTTTAGGAATAATTAAGAATAGTTAGAAGCTAAAAATTTAAGGAATGTTGTAGTGCTAGCATATTTTACTATAGTTTATAGAGATTAGGAATTTCAGAGATATTAATAGCTAGAAGCCATTTCAGGAGATAGTGAGCTTAGGATGCTAGGGGCAAACAGGATTTTACAAAAATAAGAAATAAACTGAGGAATGTGGTATGCAGCCCAGACATAAGCATGAGTTACAATGTAATCACAAGTTAAAGTAAACAGGATTCTGAGAGAATCACTGAAGCAGAAACTCTGTTTGAAGGGCAACAATGTTTTATGGAGACAATAAATCTGGGTGAGGGGAAACTGAAAATGCCAAACCTCTGACCTAATGCTTTTGTCAAAGTATAAAAGAGAACCTGAAGCTTGAAATAAACATGCAGTCCCCTACCTTGAGTCAGAGGCTGCATCATTCTCCGCCGACACTGCTCATCTCTTCAGGCTTATTCCCTGGCGGCTGGAGCTGGATTCCGGCACATGTGTATGCAAAATGCGTCATCAATGAAACGTGAAGCCTGGACTGACCACAATTCAGAGGAGAAAAGCACCCCCCAACTCTCTTTTTCTTTCCCAGCCTTACTAAGGTGTAACTAACAAAAATGGTATAAATGTACTGTGTACAAAGTGATCCTGTCATAGACTTATACACTGAATAATTATTATACTTGAGTAAGTTACACGTCCACCTATGAGTAAACTGTATTATTTCTCTCTGGGTGAATTTCAAGGATATAGAAACACTACAGGCAGCATGCAGTACCTCAGATCCCCAGAACTTACTTATTTTACAACTGAAAATCTCTACTCTTTGACTACTAGTGCCCCATTTCGCCTTCCACTCAGCTCCTGGTAACAGCCTTATTACTCGATGGCTCTATGAGTTTGACAATTCTAGTTTCTACATAGTGTCTGTCCTCCTTTGTGGGGCTTATTTAACTTGGTATAATGTTCCCTAGGTTCATTCATTCTGGCATAAATTCAGGATCCTTGATTTTTATATTCATATACAGAGAAAAAATAGTTCATGAATATACAGTATATAATAAATACTTCCATACCACACTTTTATTACCTATTCTTTTGTCAAGAGACATCTGGGTTGTGTCTATGCCTTGGCTACTGCAAATCCAGTCACACTCATGGGACTGTGGACATATCCCTGAAAAACTGATTGCTTTTCCTTTGGATATCTGTCAGAAATGGGTTTGACAGACTGTAGGTCTGTTCTATATTAATTTGTTAAGGAACTTCCATTTTATTTTCGCACATAGCAGTACCATTTACATTACCACCAACAGTGCAGTTAAGATTCCGTGTTTCCTGTACTGTGCCTGTATGTGTGCTTATTTGGGGAGGGACAGGAGTGGATAACAGAGAATGCAGCCTGGCAGCAAGACAGTTGCAGCTGCATCTTCTAGAGGACAAGCCTCCAGGCTGCAGATCACTGTGGCATCGCTGACCTCTGATTTTTTGGAGCCATCCTCCCCTACATCACAGGACTTTATGACTCTTCTCAGGTTGGGCCCAGAGATCCCTACCGAGCAGGACCACCTTATATCAAGCATTCTGTGATCTTAACCTTAGTAATCCTATTTTCCCAGCAGGACTCAAACAAACTTACAAACTTTCATGGTATCCAACAGAGTGTCCACAGAGCCCACAATGAGCCTCAAACCCTCTTATACAAACACAAAGCATTCCAAGCCCTGATAACTCATGCATAAGGCAAAATACAAAAGAGGACACCCAAGGATCCACAGACACAAGACACCATATTTTCATTTACAGTGAGTGATCCAGGTCAAACACCGAAATCTCCAGACTATGAAAAAGACGGATCATTCCAATGATGCACATGGCCTACTGAGACCTCAGCATCTTCCAAGGAAACACTCCAGATTCTCTTGGTATCTTCCCAAATGCACATGAACCTTTCTTCACCGGCAACCCCAAGTACACAATGATAACAAAGTTGATGCAAAAAATGACCTGAGATTTTCCCTGTTACTCTATGGTGCCTGCCTGCTAAAAGAGCCAATAAAAGCCAGGGAGTGGAGTGGATGCTGGGGGCACCTGCTAGACCCAGCCCCTCAAGCCCAAGGCTCCCATCCTCCTGCGCCCACAGGTGCCTGCGGGCTCAGCCCAGGCCACAGTTCTAACAGTGGAAAAGACTTCTCTTGGCTGAATTCCACATCCTTCATTGGTGCTCATGTGTGGTCACGAGTTGTCAAATCAAACCTCTGCAGCCAAGTGTCAGCCTCAGCACTGCTGTCCTGGGAACACGAGCTAAGCATTGGAACCTCAAACCATTCCATGTGGGCTCTCCAACAAACCCGCTCCCAGGTTCTCCAGCCTGAACTGAGACATTCTTTTCCAACAGATCCACACCCGCCTTGTCCCTGCAACTACACTTGGGATGGGCGCACGCTCCATTCACTGGGCTCACCTTGATGCCCCAAGTACTGCCACAAGCCTCCTGCAGACCCCACTAGGCTCCCTCCGCTTTCCCCATTTGTCTACCTCTCCTCCCTGCATGACTGGACTAAGCAAGACTAAAGCACACCAGGGTTTCTTGGCAAAGGGGATCACAAGAGGAATGCCCACGAGCTACCACACAAAGGACACTGCACGTGCAGTATGAAAATCAAGACACTGGTCCCCCTAGGAAAGTCTGCCACCACCTGGGGACATTATGGAGTCCACGTACAAAGGCATTTGTGATGAGGAAGTCTCAAAGCAAGGGTCTCCAGGTCTCATTATCTCCTGTTTTCTCCACCCACACCTACTTGGAAATTATTCTACCTCTTGTGGGGTGCGGAGGGGGGGGGGGGCAGTGTCTCCTTCCTGCCCCATTAGGTTTTGGATTTCTGTTCATCCTTAGCACACTGAATCACAATCGCTGACACTGAGCACATGAACTCCTAGATGGCAAAGCTGCCGTCCACGATGGTGACTGGTCCCTGGATGGACAGAGCTTAGATCTGGGGGCTGCAGAGGACTAAACCCAGCAGACTAAACATGGGGATATCTTAGCTCACTGCTTGAGGACACGAGTTCTGTCAGGCTTTTCAGAATTTCCTATATTTCTTGACCCTTCTTTTGAGTAATTAAGTAATCACATGGGGTAAAGATCAATTACAACTGAAATGTCCAGAACATGGGAAACATCTTCATCACCTGCCCTGTTCTCTCGGTCTTCCCTGAGGATTATTCAGCCCAACCCATAGTCCAGTCATCTAAAGACATTTCCAGTATCAGGTACTGCAGCCACGCTGGGAAGAAGAGGAAAACTATGAGCCCTAAAAAGAGGGGAACGAGGAAGGACTCAAAATAACCTTTGAAGAAGGGCATTAATTTCTCCTGATGGCAACTGATACAGAGGCAATAAACCTGAGTAACATGAGAGAGACTGTTAGCAGGGGATGGGGAGACCTCTATGAGCCTAGACTTGAAGGGTGACAAAGGGCCTGAGCCAGGGTGACCTGAAGGTGAGAAAAGGAACTACGATGTCAGACAGAAATTGTTTTGATATTTGGAAACAGAGAAAAGGTAAATGAGACCAAGACAGGCTGAAGCATGAGCAAAGGGTCAGCTCCCAGGATGAGGCTGGAGACACTGACAGGGCCCTGAGCGTGACAGAGGGTTGTGGAGCCACAGCAAGGAGTAAGCTTTTGTCCCAAGAACAAATGAAAGCCAGTGGAGGTCTGAATGTCAGGACGTACAAAAAAAAAAAAAAAAATCTCCCTTCAGACTTAGCCTTATTCATAGAAGTCATCTAATTCTGAGCCTGTGATCCTGCCTCCATCCTACAGTTTTCCTTTTCGTTTTTCATTGAGGGAAGACTGGGATCTATTTAAAATTCTAATTACCACCAGAAACTCCCTCCAACCCAGAACTGCCACACACAGACACACAGCCAATTTGGCTAATCATTTCAGGGGTCAGTGTTGCTCACGCTCAGAGTTTCCAGTCTAGTCTCTCATCTCCATGTTACAAGTGGGCTCCCTCAGGCCCAGAGATAAGCCGTTTATGAGAAGGTCTGAGCTGAGTGAAGACAACTGGGTATAACTGAATAATGAAATGGGAGGCTGAAGGGCAAGGGGGCCAAGTTAGTCCTTACTGCCCATCCCATTTAAGACCAGGAACATCTGTCACGTATCTGAGCAAAGCAAACTTTTCTTTCAAGATTGGGTCAAAGTGATACCAAGCAGGTAATTCTTTATTATAAGACTGCAGTAAAATATTTTAAAAATACAGAATTGCAAATATATATCCACTGGTACAAAAAACAGTGTAAGGGGTCAGCTTAGAAATAGGATCTGAGCAATCTTTTTCATTATGAATAGAGAGGCTCTGTTGGAAGGTTCCAGGTCAATCCAGCCCATCCTTCCTCATTTGCACAGAAAAGTATAAAAGGGACCCGAGGGAAACATCTTCATATCATCACACAGCTCACTTTTTTTTTTTCACTGATCATAGAAAATGCAGAAAACAGACCACTAGACTAACCAGTTAAACTAGGTGTTTTTTTTTCTTTTTTTGAAAGGAAAGAATGAAGCATGTTGGGAGCCGCGTTAGGCATTACTGACAAAATGGAGGCACGGCCCCAACCCCTTTTCTTTGTCCCGCAGGCACGGAACCAGGATGAAGAGGTTAGGTTTTGTGATTCTGACTTGCTTTTTCCTTTCCTCGGCTGAGTAGACTGAAAAGAACATTAAGGTGCTTACTGGTCTTGAGAGGAGCATGCTAATGCTAAGTCGCTTCAGTCGTGTCTGACTCTGTGCAACCCCATAGATGGCAGCCCACCAGGCTCCGCCATCCCTGGGATTCTCCAGGCAAGAATACTGGAGTGGGTTGCCATTTTCTTCTCCAATGCATGAAAGTGAAAGTGACGTCGCTCAGTCATGTCCGACTCTTAGCGACCCCATGGACTGCAGCCTACCAGGCTCCTCTGTCCATGGATTTTCCAGGCAAGAGTACTGCATGAGAAGGCACAAAGCCTTCTGCAGCTGTGCTCAGCGAATAATTCATAAAGTTAATCACTGACATTTGTTCAAGGACTTTTACGAGTGTTCCAGGGTGAGCACACAAGCCGCAGCTTGAGGTCATGGGAGGGATTGCTATCTGAAGCCTATTTGTAAGGAAAGTGTTTTTGGCAAAGGAGTTTGCTGAATTTAGGGCTTACGAATATTTAAAATAGTTAGAGCTAAAGATTTAAGGAATGTTGTAATCTTAGCATATTCTACTATAAATTATAGAGATTAGGGACTTTAGAGATATTAATAGCTAGAAGCCCTTTCTAAGAAATAGTGAGCAAGGATACTAGGGGCAAACAGGACTTAGAAAGATAAGAAATAAACTGAGGAATGTGGTATGCAGCCCAGACATTAGCATGAGTTACAAAGTATTCACAAGGACACCAGAGAAGTAAATAAGAGAATTGCTGAGGCAAGAACTCCTTTTGAGGGGCAACAATGATTTATGGAGATAACAAATCTGGGTCAGGGGGAACTGAATATGTCAACCCCCTGACCTAATATTTTTTTAAAAGTATAAAAGAGAAGCATAAGCTTGAAATAAATAGGCAGTCCAAGAAAAGTGAGAGGCTGTCTCGGTTCGCGCTGACACCGCTCACCCCTTCAGGTTGAATCCCTGGCTGCTGGAGCTGGACTCCGGTAGAAGCATTTTATTTTGTTAGTTTTATCATGTTAAATGTTCTTTTATTTTCCCATTTCTCAAAGAAATGCCTTTAATTTCATAAAATCTAATGTCATACCTCCATTATTCTCTGGTAAAGAGCTGAGACCAGAAATATCCATTTGTGTGTGCAAACATAACAACTTACACATATTTCATGTCTTTGGTAAAACCACAGTTGAAAATATGTCTGTTTTATTACACGATGTTGAGAGGGTAACAGGCAGGAAGGCCAGGGGGTCTCCAAATGGAGGAAAAAGGCTGCAAGTGTGACACATTTTTATCTCTTTTAAGCGGCAGGAGGAAAACAAACTGGGTCTCCAAAGGGAGGAAATAGGCTGCAAGTGTCAGACATTTTTATCTCTCTTAAGTGGCAGGAGGAAACAAACTAGCGATATTCTTTTCCTTCTCTATACAAACTTAAAAGGAGGTTTCTCTTAAAATACTGTGTTGTCATAATGACACCTGGGGTCAGACTCTCAAGACAATCAGGACTGAAGGTGCCCAGGGGTCCCCACACAAGCTCCTGTTCTAATTACACCTGAGGAACCCCAAGTATTAATAACTGTGGGGGGCCAATCCGTCGATTTCCTTTTAGATACTGGGGCAAGTTACTCCGTGCTTACTGAAGCCCATGGCCCACTTCCCTCCCGATTCGCTTCCATAATGGGACTGTCTCAACGAGCCAAAGGGTATTATTTCAGTTATTCTTTACGCTGTAACTGAGATTCTGTGCTATTTTCACACGAGTTTCTGATTGTGCCAGAGTCCCCGTCACCCCTTTTGGGGAGGAATATACTGATCAGTTTTCATTCCAATCCCAAAGAAAGACAATGCAAAAGAATGCTCAAACTACCACACAATTGCACTCATCTCACATGCTAATAAAGTAATGCTCAAAATTCTCCAATCCAGGCTTCAGCAATATGTGAACTGCGAACTTCCTGATGTTCAAGCTGGTTTTAAAAAAGGCAGAGGAACTAGAGATCAAATTGCCAACATATGCTGGATCATCGAAAAAGCAAGAGTTTCAGAAAAATATCTATTTCTGCTTTATTGACTACGCCAAAGCCTTTGACTGTGTGGATCACAAGAAACTGTGGAAAATTCTGAAAGAGATGGGAATACCAGACCACCTGACCTGCCTCTTAAGAAATCTGTATGCAGGTCAGGAAGCAACAGTTAGAAGTGGACATGGAACAACAGACTGTTTCCAAATAGGAAAAGGAGTACGTCAAGGCTGTATATTGTCACCTTGCTTATTTAACTTATATGCAGAGTACATCATGAGAAACGCTAGGCTGGAAGAAGCACAAGCTGGAATCAAGATTGCTGGGAGAAGTATCAATAACCTCAGATATGCAGATGACACCACCCTTATGGCAGAAAGTGAAGAGGAACTCAAAAGCCTCTTGATGAAAGTTAAAGTGGAGAGTGAAAAAGTTGGCTTAAAGCTCAACATTGAGAAAACGAAGATCATGGTATCTGGTCCCATCACTTCATGGGAAATAGATGGGGAAACAGTGGAAACAGTGTCGGACTTTATTTTTTTGGGCTCCAAAATCACTGCAGATGGTGACTGCAGCCATGAAATTAAGACGTTTACTCCTTGGAAGGAAAGTTATGTCCAACGTAGACAGCATATTCAAAAGCAGAGACATTACTTTGCCAAGAAAGGTCTGTCTAGTCAAGGCTATGGTTTTTCCAGTGGTCATGTATGGATGTGAGAGTTGGACTATGAAGAAGGCTGAGGGCCAAAGAATTGATGCTTTTGAACTATGGTGTTGGAGAAGACTCTTGAGAGTGCCTTGGACTGCAAGGAGATCCAACCAGTCCATTCTGAAGGAGATCAGCCCTGGGATTTCTTTGGAAAGAATGATGCTAAAGCTGAAAGTCCAGTACTTTGGCCACCTCATGCGAAGAGTTGACTCATTGGAAAAGACTCTGATGCTGGGAGGGATTGGGGGCAGGAGGAGAAGGGGACGACAGAGGATGAGATGGCTGGATGTCATCACTGACTCGATGGATATGAGTCTGAGTGAACTCCAGGAGTTTGTGATGGACAGGAAGGCCTGGCGTGCTGCGATTCATGGGGTCACAAAGAGTCGGATACGACTGAGCGACTGAACTGAACTGATACTGAACAAGGTCCATGCCTCTGTTTTCATAAATATGGAGCCCTCCCTTTCTCTCCCTTTAGTTGAACAAAATATAAATCCTAGAGTATGGGCTGATGGAAAATCTGTGGGTCGAGCACAAAATGCTATTCCTGTAGTTGTCAAGCTCAAAAACCCACACTTATTTCCACATAAGAAGCAGTATCCACTGAAACCTGAAATGAAGGAAGGGTTAAAACCCATCATCGAAAATTTAAAGGAGCAGGGACTATTAGTTCCCTGTAACAGTCCATGCAACACTCCTATTTGGGGTATAAAGAAATCAAATGGTAAATGGAGACTAGTTCAAGATTTATGAATAATAAATGAGGCTGTAGTTCCTTTACACCCCGTGGTGCCTAATCCTTATACTCTATTGTCTGAAATTCCTGAATGAGCCAAATATTTCTCAGTAATTGATTTGAAAGATGCTTTCTATTCTGTGCCTTTGGCAGAGAAAAGTCAATTTTTATTTGCCTTTGAAGACCCTATGCAGCCAGCTTCTCCATTAACCTGGACAGTTTTGCCCCATTGATTTCGTGACAGTCCTCACTTATTTGGACAACGTTTGTCACAGGATCTACAAAACTTTAATAGCTTCGAAGTGGTGGTGTTACAATATGTAGATGATATTTTGCTCTGTGCTGAGACAGAGGAAGCTTGTTCAGGAGCCTCAGAAGATTTCTTAAACTTTCTGGCAGGCTGCAGTTATAAGGTATCACGAGAAAAGGCTCAGCTTTGTCAACAATCGCTTACATATCTGGGCCTAATCATATCAGAAGGGACTAGGGCCATAGACCCTGAGAAAATTAAACCCATACTAAATCATCCCCTACCTATGACTTTAAGACAATTGAGAAGATTTCTGGGAATCACAGACTACTGTCATATTTGGATTCCAGGTTATGGGGAACTTGCCCGACCTTTATATAAACTTAGAGCTGAAACTCAGCAGGCCCCAACAGACAAACTGGTTTGGTCTCCAGATACTCAAAAGGCTTTTAAGGTTCTTCAGACTGCCCTCCTGCAAGTTCCCGGTTTGAGCTTTCCCACAGGGTCAGGATTTAATTTGTTTGTCACTGAAAGAAAAGGTATGGCCTTGGGAATTTTGACACAAGCCCGAGGCCCACACCAGCAACCTATTGCTTATCTAAGCAGAAAATCAGATGTAATTTTATGTGGGTGGCCCCACTGCCTAAGAGTAATTGGGGCAGCAGCTTTATTAGCACCTGAAGCTTTAAAAATAATTAATGGACAAAATCTTACTGTACTGACTTCTCATGATGTGAGTGGAATCTTAAAGTCTAAGGTTACTATTTGGATGACAGACAGTAGACTTCTTAAATATCAGTCATTGTTGTTAGAAGGACCAGTAACTAAGCTGAAAGTTTGTGGAAATTTAAATCCTGCCACTTTCCTTCCTGAGAAGGAAAATGAAACACCTGATCATGATTGTTCCCAATTTCTAACTTTAAACTATGCAGCTTGGGAGGATCTAATGGACACCTCATTAGACAATCCTGACATGGAAATATTTACAGATGGCAGCTCTTTTGTTTGGGATGGAAAGCATAAAGTAGGTTATGCCTTGGTGACTGCTGAATAGGTTTCAGAAACAAAATCTCTCTCCCAGGGAACCAGTGCTCAGTTAGCAGAGCTTGTGGCTCTGACCTGAGCTGTAGAGTTAAGCAAAGGGTAGCGAGTAAATATCTACATGGATTCTAAGTATGCTTCTTTGACTTTACATGCTCATGCTGCAGTATGGAAAGAAAGTTTAAAACAGCAACAGGAGAATCTATTATGCACTTCAGAGAGATCCAGAGACTTTTAACTGCTATATATTGTCCTAAAGAAGAAGCTGTTATGCATTGCAAAGGGCACAGCAGGGATGGGAGTAAAGCAGCTGAAGGTAATCAGCTGGCTGACTGCCAAGCCAGAAAAGCAGCACTTTAGGAAACCCCTTCACTGCAGAGGTCTTTGATCTGGACAGGTCTATGGAACAGGAAAAACCACAATATACTGAGGAAGAATTAGAAAGATATGAGAAAAGAGGAACTAAGATTACAGATAACGGATGGTTACAGTCCGAGGATGGACGATTAATAATTCCTGAAAATGCTCAATGGAAAATTCTTGAGGGTTTACACCAGAGTTTTCATTTGGGTGCAGAGAGTACTTACCAAATGGCTTTGCGTTTGTTTGAAAGTAAAAACGTAATGAAAACTTTAAAGAACATATCAAAACGTGTGAGGTTTGTCAGAAAAATAACCCAAAGACTGAGAACCTAGCAATATCTGGATTACAACGAAGTGGAAAGTATCCTGGAGAGGGCTGGGAAATTGATTTCACTCTTATGCCTAAAGCTAATTGATATTCTTGCTTACAAGTTTGGGTAGATACTTTTACTGGATGGACTGAGGCTTTTCGCTGTCGTAGTGAGCAGGCTAAGGAAGTTATACTGATTTTAATCCATGAAATTATCCCCAGGTTTGGGCTGCCACGGAGCCTTCAGAGTGACAATGGCTCTGCATTTAAAGCTGCTGTACCTCAGGGGGTATCTAAAGCTCTAGAAATAGAATATCACTTACACTGATAAATGAAGATTGGGAGACCCCAATCTTCAGGAAAGGTTGAAAAAGCTAATGACATTATCAAAACACATCTGTGCAAATTAACTCAAGAGATGCAGGACAATTGGATTGAAGTCCTACCCATAGCTTTAGTGAGGGCTCGAACTGCCGCCAAAAAGGAGGGACTGTCCCCCTTTGAATCTATTTATGGAAGGCCTTTCTTGTGCACAGACATCGTTATAGACCCTGAAGCCTTGGAATTAACTAGTTATGTAACTCAGCTCTCAGCTTTTCAATAGACATTAACAGAACTCTGGGAGACGACTCCTGACCCAGGCTCTGAGTCAAGCAAGCCTCTATTTGAGCCAGGAACCCAGGTCCTCATAAAAACATTGGGATCTGGGGGCCCATCCCTCGAGCCCCTCTGGGAAGGCCCTTACCAGGTTATTCTTTCTTCTCCCACAGCTGTCAAAGTGCCAGGAATTGATTCGTGGGTACATCACACTTGAGTTAAGAGATGGCACCCTGACCAGAACTAAGTGACTTCATTTTATGTCTTTACTTTCTATGCTCTGACTTTGTACTTTTCAGATAGGCCTGTAATCTATATGAGCCTACTTCTGCTGACTCCAAAAATCCTGAGTGTGCCGTTTGATCCTCAAGACAATGCCTTCCTGTCCTGGGCTCACCCCTACGCTGCATTCCACAATTGGTCTAACTGCTGGGTCTGCAGAGCACGCCCCTCTTCATCAGTGAAAGGCTTCCTGTGGTGGACATCTCCACTTCAAGAAAAAGACTTTCTCAAAGTCTGTGAATACCTTTGACAACAATCATATGTGATGCCTCTTCTTCATCTGATGACATCTACTAACCCTAAAATGGACTGGTGCAACACTTTGTACTTTAACTATGGACATAACGTGACTTTTAATTTTGATTATACATTGTCTCGGTTTAATGACTATTGCACTACACATAAGGTAAATGGGTCTGGATCTAATGGTTTTTTACCTGACTTTTATCAAATATGGGATGAGGTTATATGGCTAACTCCTGAAAAAGGACGTCTAGTATCTACTGCCCCTATATGCTGGGAACAAACAGAGCCATCCCCAAAAGTTAGCCAACAACTTAATTACAATGATTGGAAACAACTGGGATTTTTGCCTCAGGAAATATGCAATGTAATCATTCCTGTGTTTTCCAACCCCAATTCAGGTCCTTCCTTTGTCTGGCCAGGCACTAATTGGGACTGGATATCTCAGTCAGCTGGCTTGACCTATTGGATATGTGGCTCTTACCTATGGGCATGGCTTCCCCCTGGTTGGATAGGGTGATGCATCCTGGGTCTAGCCTTTACTCACGGCTTTGTATTTTCAGAGCTTCCAGAAAAGCCTGCTAATTTACACCACCTTAAAACTCGGTGGTCAAGGTCTGTATTTCACTGGTATGATTATTTGGCTGAAGTCTTTGTTCCCTCTTTGGGAACTACAGATGTTATGCTACGAGTGGATGCTTTGACTAACTTTACTCAACAAGCATTATAAGATTCTCAAAAAGCTATTTCAGCTCTTAATGCTGAACAAGCACTAATTGGAAAGGTGGTTTTACAAAACAGATTGGCTTTAGATATTCTGACAGCTGCGCAAGGAGGAACTTGTGCCATTATTCATACCCAATGCTGTACATATATACCTGATATGAGCACTAATGTTACTCATTTTACTAAACACATGAACAAGATGACTGGGGCTATGGATATTCCTGAAGCCTCAATTGCCTCATTTTGGGAGATGTTAACTAGTGCCCCATGGTGGAAAACTATCTTACTTACAATAATTCTGATTGTTTTGTTTTTGCTGTTTGCTCCCTGCATCTGTAACTGTGTAACTGGATTTGTTTCTAGTTGCATGAAAGCTTTTAAGTGACAAATGGTTGTGTTAGGGGAAGCACACTGATTGAAACCGCCCACCCTGGCCAGGCACCATAGTAACCATTTGCATGAGTTGTTTTATGACAGGAGATCCTGATAAGGAATATGGAACTAATGAGCCACCACCAACCTGAAGAGTTCGGGAAAGGTCGAAAGGAGACATGGAGTGTCTGTCCACTTCACAGAATCCCTCTCGCTAGCATTCATCTTGGCTGAGGGATGTGTGCGCCACCAGGAAAGACTCTGAATTAGAATGATTGGCTAAAGACCACCCGGAAACTAATCTCATCACCATAAAACCCCAGACTGCAAGCCACATGGTACAGACGTTCTCCTGGGTTCCCTTACCCTACTGGTCTCCACACGGGTGCCCTTTCCCAATAAAATCTCTTGCTTTATCAGCACACGTGTCTCCTCGGACAATTCATTTCCGAGTGTTAGACAAGAGCCCAGTTTCGGGCCCTGGCAGGGGTCCCCCTTCCTGCAATAGTTGCTCAAACTCGTGCTACTGCTGCAGCTTCTTCCAACTACTATTTGGGGCCCCTGGATCAAACATCTTTGGTATGAGGGTTAGGAGAATATGTTGCCTCACCAATTTAGGGACAATGCCCCTTGTCAGCTCGAAAGCAGTTATGGAATGAGAACGATGCCCCTTTTCCCTAGGCAACATAATTCTTCTAAAAGAAAAGGGGGCAATGAGACGATAACAGGCAGGAAGGCCAGGGGTCTCCAAATGTAGGAAATAGGCTGCAAGTGTCAGACATTTTTATCTCTCTTAAGTGGCAGGAGGAAACAAACTAGCGGTATTTTTTTCCTTCTCTATACAAACTTAAAAGGAGGTTTCTCTTAAAATACTGTGTTGCCATAATGACACCTGGTTTCACCTGAAGTTAACTATTCTCAAACCTTGAGTTAACCAATGCATTTTTCTTATGGAAATGTTTGTCTTAAGCTATGTTAATGGACTATGCATTTACCCCAGACTGTCTTCAAGTTGGTTCTGCCTAATGGCTCAGAACCTACTTCACAAACCAGTATGTTGTACTCAGATACTATTCCCCTAATCTATGTACACAAAACTATTTTTATGGTAATCTGCCCTTCTACAAGATTCAAGTTAATCATTTTATGGCCTGGGATGAATCATCTGGTGCCAAGATTATCCCAAAATGCATTCTATGGACGAGGGGCCTGGTGCCATTTTGAGTTTTAAAACATTCCTTTCCTTCATTAACAGACTGCTACTGACTATAATGGCACCCCACTCCAGTACTCTTGCCTGGAAATCACATGGATGGTGGAGCCTGGTAGGCTGCAGTCCATGGCGTCGCTAAGAGTCTAAGAGTCGGACACGACTGAGCGACTTCACTTTCCCTTTTCACCTTCATGCATTGGAGAAGGAAACAGCAACCCACTCCAGTATTCTTGCCTGGAGAATCCCAAGGTCAGAGGAGCCTATTGGGCTGCCGTCTATGGGGTTGCACAGAATCGGACACGACTGACATGACTTAGCAGCAGCAGCAGCCCCCCATTCTGAACCCTCTTCCACCTCCCTCCTTACCAGATCTCTCTGGGTTGTTCCAGAGCACTGGCTTTGGGTGCCCTGCTTCGTGCATCAAGCTTGCACTGATCATTCTATTTTACATATGGTAATTTACATGTTTCAATGCTATTCTCTCAAATCATCCCACCCTCACCTTCTCCCACTGAGTCCAAAAGTCTGTTCTTTACATCTGTGTCTCCCTTTGTTGCCCTGCATGTAGGGTCACTGGTACCATCTTTCTAAATTCCATATATATGCATTAATATACAGTATTTCTCTTTCTCTTCCTGACTTATTTCACTCTGTATAATAGGCTCTAGGTTCATCTACCTCATTAGAACTGATAAATGAGGTGACATTTTTGCTATGTATGGCACAAAATAGTCTAAGATGATTTACTACTTACCAAAGAAAATTTCAAATTTATGAGATGAAGGGAAGAAAGCACTCAGGCAAGGAATGAATCTGAAAAATAGTTGAAACAAAAAACTGTGAATTATTTTTAATCTAAAAATCTGGTGTCAAAGTTTAAAAAAATGTGGAGAATAATCATATTTAGAAAAGGATGATACGAGTAGAATACTGGAAACTAAAAAAGCTTATTTCTGAAGTTAAAAATGATTACAGAAACTGAATGAATTAAGACCTATTCCAAGCTACAAAAAGCACCATAAAGAAAGGAGAAAATGTGAATCCGTTTAAAAAAAAAAAAAAAAAGGGTTCCTTTAAAAACGCTACCCAACAATGATACAGTAGATAAGAATCTGCCTGACAATGCAGGGGACATGGGTTCTATCCCTGGTTCAGGAAGATCCCACAAGTACAAGCAACTAAGCCTGTGCACAACTACTGAGCCTGTGCTTTAGAACCTGGGAGCCTCAACTCCTGAGCCCACGGCACAGAACTGAAGACAGCACAGCCAAAAAATTAATTAAAAAAAAAAAAACTACCACAGAGTGACACTCTAGAGTGAGTCATTTCTTGCCCCAGGTCTCTTCTTCCCTGACCTCTATCTCATGATAGGACAAGGGAAGGGAGTCACTCACAACTCAGTGAATCAAGCCACTGCCCCAGGCTCAACAGGGTTTGCAAATGAAAGTCATCTGCCACAAGTAATAAAAAAAGACACAAGCCTTATAGACAGGAGTTTTTAAATTCTCAGCCTCCTCTGTATAACTAAAAAAATCATCTGTATCCAAACAACTGGCCACACCTGGATCGAGCTTACCCCTCTGTTCACCGATCTCCCTATTTCATCTGGGTCTCCGTGTCTCTTTTTCTCCCCCTCTGCTCTCCTGTTGTTCCTGTCCTATTTCCTCCCTCACACGTGTCCTGTTCCAGGCTGCTGCAATTCGTTCCCCCTCGAAACGCTCTCTCTCTCCAACCTTCCTTAGTCTTTCAAAAATCCATACCTATGTCTGCCTCTTTCTTCCCCCATTTCCGCTCCCTCTCTGCGCTCCAGATTACTCCCCTTCTCTCGCTGTGACTCTCCCTTCCTCCCCACTCTCTGGTAGGCCATGTGGCTATGCTTCCTTCCAGCCCCTTTCTTCCTCTGCTCCTTACCTCTTTCTCTGCCCGCACCATGAAACTGGCCACCTCAGATTGAGACGAGAACTCTTGTGGCGGGACTCGAACCGGTGAAAACATAACTCGGGACTGTAACCCAAGAGGCCTGGACTCAAACCCGGCCAAAACCCAGTTAGGGACTCTCCACGTCTGATGTCCCTCATCGCCCTTCGCCTCCCTGCTCCCATCACTGATACAGGGCAGTTCTCCCTATGCTGTTTTCCAGTCCCTGGAGATCTGGCTTTCTAATTTATTAATACTTCTCTATTTTACTCACTTGGCTATTTTCAAGGCTTAACCTCTTTGACTTGACTATCCCTTTGCAAATCCCTCAGCCATTCTCACGGAGAAGGCAATGGCAACCCACTCTAGTACTCTTGCCTGGAAAATCCCATGGACGGAGGAGCCTGGTAGGCTACAGTCCATGGGGTCGCTAAGAGTCGGACACGACTGAGCGACTTCACTTTCCCTTTTCATGCATTGGAGAAGGAAATGGCAACCCACTCCAGTGTTCTTGCCTGGAGAATCCCAGGGATGGGGGAGCCTGGTGGGCTGCCGACTATGGGGTCGCACAGGGTTGGACAGGACTGAAGCGACTTAGCAGGAGCAGGAGCAGCAGCAGCCATTCTCAGTTTTCCTATTGGTTCTCCCTGATGCTTTTCTCCTCAGTTTCAGTTATTTCTCTCAGTCCTTCTGACTCTGCTTCTCCTGATCCTCCTGCCTCCTGAATTTACTGAGTGGGCGACAGAACGAGACGCCCCCGGACCGGAAGATCACCTTTTCCGACCGAGCTGAATTGGGCATGGAACAGCACTGGCTGTCACATGGCTGGCCCAGGTCACCTACCCTACGCGGGGTGAGGAGACGGGCTGACAGGAAAGGGGCCTGCTGCGGGGCAGAAGGGCCGGCCTCAGGAGACTCGAGGACAGACGGGCTGGGAGGGAGGGGCCTCAGGAGCGGGGCGGGCTCTCCGGAATCCCGGGACCGGGGAGAGGGCGCGCGGCCTATCTGGGCTCTGCCTCTAGCGGTCGAGAAGACGACGCGGCGGGCGCGACTCCAACTCGCGAGAGAGGGCTTTACTTCGCAAGGCCAAAGGTTAAAAAAGGGTTTTAAGCAGGAAAATGTCGTCAGAGGCGGTGCCTACGCGGACCGAGGGCAGAAACCGCCTCAGTAACACTTAAAACCCAAACGAAAAAATAACTGGGCCGCAACGGCAGCGGCAGCGTTTATTCGGGGCCGCGTACTGGGTACCAGGGTTTTCAGGTCGCTGGCAATTCCCACACCATGAGGACGAGTGAGGGGGGCGGAGGTGGGGATTGGAGGGGTGGCGAGCTCTGCAAACTTACTCTAGAAGGAAGCTTAGGCGCCGCTCGGGGACCTCGGCTCCGCGCTCTCCAACTTCCGGCTCTGTGTGAAAGGGCTTTTGGTATTAGAGCCGCGGCTTCCGACCAGGGGCGGGGCGAGCACCGGCTGTGCGCAGAGTTTGTGGGTGGGGCGGGCCGCGGAGGGGGGTGGGGCCTGTTACCTTGACAACATTAAGTTATGGTCTGTAACACTGCCCAGGTAACAACTTCAAGCTATGTCGGAACCCAAGATACTTCCTCTTAAGACTAAAAGGGTTTATTCTCAATAAAAAGCTGTTTTTCACAGGATGGTGTGCTCAGATCCTGCTAGTGAGGCTGAAGCAATTCAGGAATCTGGGAACTTGGGCAGTTTTAACAAACAAGAATGGGACTAGTCTCTTTATTACAAATACAAAACTCTGCCTGGGGAGAAATGGGCTATTCCCTACTCACACCCTACAAAACAGCAAACAGCATAGTGCTGAGTTCAACAAACTCAGGATCAGTACCTGGGTGTCTGAGATGGAGGACTTGAGGGATGTGATCATTTGGGTCACTAACCACAGCCTTTTAAGAGCAAGACACTTTAAATGATTATAAACTGCGTTATTGTTTCTTTTATCCAACGTGTTTTAATTATTTCCCTTTCTAAACCCAACTCTTTAAACAGTGACATACAGGGGGTTGTATAAGCAACTCTTACAATGACAAATATCATTGTGTAAGTTTAAGCTACAGAGAAAAATTAACGGATAGTATACTGTGAAACGATTATCACAATAAGTTTGCCTAGCATCCATAATTTCGTATAGATAACCTAAAAATGATTCTTGACAGTGGATTCACCAATGATTTATCAGATACAACACCAAAAGCTCACGCCAACAAAATAAAAAGAGGTAAATTGCACACATCCTAATTATCAAATATTGTACAGTAAACCATCCTCAGCAGTGAAAAAACCATGTACAGTATAATACAAAAAAATTGCCAATCATATATTCAATAATAGTTTAACATCAAGAATACATAAAAAGCTCTAAAAAGTACTGATCACCAATTCCACCATAGGGGTGGGAGAGCTTTCTTAACCAACCATCCCACATGTTGCAAATAAAATACAAGGAGTAACATAAAATAGAAACTTAATGACAAAAATAAAAGACAATCTTTTATAATGCATAAAAATATTAAAAAAGGAAAGTAGCTATGCCTTGAAAAAAAAAAAACAAATGATGGTTCATCACTGAAGTTATCACTCCACGACATAAGCTCTGTCATTAAGTTGCTACAAAATTAAGTGTGGAGGAAGAATGATCAATAGCACCCAGGTGACAAGCATGCAGCATCAGCAACAGTTTAGTCAACAGTCTCATAAATATGAGGGTATGAACCTGGACAATACCCTTGGCAGGAGAAGTTCCTACACCTCTTGGTGAGGCTCAGAGGGCATGGTGATAGTACACGTGAACAACACTATCACAGTGCCCTTCATGCAGGCTTTTCTGACATCAATCAAAGCCATAAAAAGATGTACAGGTCAAGGTCTTCAGATACTTTCTCATATCACAGAACATGCTGACCACTATATTAAGTAGCTTCAAGTGGTAATTCTGTATGCAGCACGGAAATATTACAACCAATAAGGGAAAGTATTCTCCTTTAAAAATTTTCTCTTACCCAGTAAACCCACACCACAGAGAGTCCATGAGGAGCTGCCCCTTAAACACAGGCGGATTACCACAGCAAAGAAACTGGACATGACTTCAGACCCTAGAGCCACATACTTCAAAATCAAACTTAAAAGGAAACATTATACAAACTAAGGAGAAAGCAAAGTCAGGAAGAGTCTACACTCCCAGTCTAGACAGACCAGTACAAAAGCAGAAAACTATGACATGTGGGGGTCTCATATCCTAAGACCTTGAGATGGGACTATTTGGTCCATCCAGAGATGCCAAGCTAAGAGCCTGCAAGATTCCCACATTTTCCCTTTGTTCAACTGCTGTCCTTACAGTTTTCCTAAGCAATAGGCACAGAAGATCCAATCCACCAACCTATTCCACACACCCTGACGTGTATGGCAGCACAAGGAAAACAGCAGAAATGGCTGAGGGATCTCAAGAGGCAGACAGGGACTGAGACAGTTCCATACAGGTTCTGAGGTGCCAGATAAAATCAAAGAGCAGCCAGTACTTTCCCATTTTCTGATTATATCTTCCAAATATGGTGACTGTGATGAAAGCAGCACTGGATCAGGGGTTAGATGCTTGGGCCATCAGCTCTGATCTATGTGGACTAAGAATTGAGTAGCCAATAGATCCAAGCCCACAACGAGAAGAGGGTGCAAGGCAGCCCAGTAAGGCAGCCCACCGCATGCTCCTCACACTCAAGACCAACCAGCCCACAGCAGGGAGACGGTGAGTGTTGTGGATACAAACCTTGCCTTTGTGTCTGATGGAGCTGCAGCACCACTGGCGGGTGAAAGAATACATGATACATGTTGAAGGACAGGCTGAGAACTCGGGGAAAGGTTAAGCTTCCTCTGGGAGTTTAATAAACAAACTTCTCTTCAGCCAAAGATCTGAGAGAGTCAATTCCTAGGTAGGTTGATAAGTCCGGGGTACCTGAGGAGGAGAAAAGGGTCTGGGGCTCTTGAGGAGGATAGAGAGCGGTCTGGAATTCTCAAGGAGGAGAAAAGGACAACCTTTGTTCTTTAAGCCCAGAGCTGATGATTACACAGCAAAACAACTCACCTTAAACTCTATACTAAGCAGAGACATTACTTTGCCAACATAGGTCCGTCTAGTCAAGGCTATGGTTTTTCCAGTGGTCATGTATGGATGTGAGAGTTGGACTGTGAAGAAAGCTGAGTGCTGAAGAATTGATACTTTTGAACTGTGGTGTTGCAGAAGACTCTTGAGAGTCCCTTGGACTGCAAGGAGATCCAACCAGTCCATTCTAAAGGAGATCAGTCCTGGGTGTTCATTGGAAGGAATGATGCTAAAGCTGAAACTCCAGTACTTTGGCCACCTGATGCGAAGAGTTGACTTGTTGGAAAAAACTCTGATGCTGGGAGGGATTGGGGGCAGGAGGAGAAGGGGACGACAGAGGATGAGATGGCTGGATGGCATCACTGACTCTTTGGACATGGGTTTGAGTGAACTCCGGGAATTGGTGATAGACAGGGAGGCCTGGCATGCCGCAGTTCATGGGGTGGCAAAGAGTTGGACACGACTGAGCACCTGAACTGAACTGAAAATAATATAACAACAATGTATCCTGCTTGAGGACATGTTTCTCCTTCTTGAGAACCTTCTGATTAATCCTGTCATCTTGAAATGTAAATTCTGGGCATGGGTCTGGTAAGACCTTTACAACCTTGAGACATTCTTTTGACTTACTGTAATAACCAATTGAGAAAGTATATAGCTCCCTTGCTAAGACTAGTGAGGGGGGGGCATTCTCCATCCCCCTTCTGATGTTTATGTCAGAAGCTTTCTCTGTCCCATTTCATAATAAAGTATTTCATACTTTAATAAAACTCTGCTACACAAAAGCTGTTGAGTGATCAAGCCTGGTCTGTGGTCCCAAAGCTATACCTTCTTCAGAGATCATGAATCTGATGTTGTTCACCGTAAGCTATCACCTCTCTGTACGTTACAAGAGGTTTCCAACCACTATTAATGTTGTGCTTTCCTCTCTGCCCTGAGATCTCATCTCTGTTCGCACTTTTGATACATTCCCGTCCATTTCGGGCTTTTGTTTCGTTTTCAAAGCAAGTATCTCAAACTAAAATATATGATGTATGAAAAGAGCACACCTAACATTGTTCTCAATGGTGAAAGACTGAAAACTTTTTCCTCTGAGATCAGGAAGAAGGCAAGGATGCGCACTCTGCATCACTGTTCAACAAAGGACTAAAACTCCTAACCAGAGCAATTAGACAAGAAAAAGAAATCAAAGCTTCCCAAAGTGAAAGATTAGAAAGTTACCTTCTTCCCTAGAGGACAAGATCTTTTATGTATAAACTGTAGATTCCACACAGACACAAAAACCCCCCTGCCACACCAAATAGCAAACTTGCAGGATACAAAAGTCAACATGCAAATCAGCTGCATTTCTGTACACAATGAACAATGTTAAAAGAAAATCACATAACAATTTTATTTACTATTGTATTAAAAATGGGTGAAATGTTTAGGAATAATTCACCAAGGAGGTGAAATATATACACTGAAAACTACTTAACCATTTCTAAAAGAAACCCAAAATAAATAAATCTAGTAGTCATGGACTGGAAATCTCAGTACTCTATATTTCCAAGTTACTCAAAGTGCTCCACAGATTTAATGAATTCATTATCAAACTTACAATAGAAATGCTTACAGAAATAGAAAAAACTTGCCAAAAGTCATAAAGAATCTCAAGGGGACCACAAACTGCAAAAATACTCTTCAATAAGTACAAAGATGCAAGATGAAGGCTACCCTTTTTAAAATTTCAAGCCATATCACAATATAATCCAGATGGTGTAGTACTGGCATAAACACGGATTTATACACCAAGGGAACAGAAGAGAATGTTCACAAACAACCATTTGCATATATTTAAAATCTAATGACAAGGATGCAAAGAAAACCCAGTGGAAAAAAGACAGTTGCCATAACAAATGGTGAATCTATGGGTTAAACAATGAAGAGGAAACCTCACCTGCATCAAAAGTAAAAACATCTCTGTGCCAAACCACAAAATGAACACCGTGAAAAGACAAAATCTGAAGAATGAAGGCAATGAAAGTGAATTTCCAGCTCTCAGAGATTTAGATTCATGTCACAGTTTCAAACAGATGATGGAATAGCACACCCTCTATCACTGATACCTGATTCTGAACTTTTCATTCCATTGCCAATCAAGATTTTGAAGTCAGTGACTCACTCACTTAGCTTCAATTAGCTTAGAACAAATTTCCCTTTTTAGGTCTACTTTCAGATTTTACCAGGTACTGTGCAGTGATGGCACCCCACTGCAGTACTCTTGCTTGGAAAATCGAATGGGTGGAGGAGTCTAGTAGGCTGCAGTCCATGGGGTCGCTAAGAGTCGGACACGGCTGAGCGACTTCACTTTCCCTTTTCACTTTCATGCATTGGAGAAAGAAATGGCAACCCACTCCAGTGTTCTTGCCTGGAGAATCCCAGAGACGGGGGAGCCTGATGGGCTGCCATCTATGGGGTCGCACAGAGTCGGACACGACTGAAGCGACTTAGCAGCAGCAGCAGTGCATGTTAATACCTGACTTCCACCCACAGCTTCTTTTTCCTGATTGACAGAGAGCAGACTGCACATCCAAAAGGACCCGAGACAATCCCTGCTGCCCAACAGCACTGAGACACTTTCTCAAGCCTGTGGATGTGAAGCCCTGCCCAGGATGGTGCCCTCCACACAAGGTCCAGGCCACTGGGTCATGGGGAGATGGGAATCTAAGTGGAGACGACAGGCCCTGAGGGAAGTTCCCTGGTGAGTGTGCATGTACAGGTGTCAGGAAGGATACTTCAGAGTCAGACATGACTAGTAAGTCCAAAGAAGGGATTTCAGGAAGGACAGACTGAGAATCAACGGAGAACATGATTTTACCTGAGAAAGAGCCATTCCTGTTTTCTTTCCTTTTTTCCTCCTCTTCCCAGCTTCTTCCTCAGACAATGTAAGTTTTTAGAAGTTGATCTTGCAGGTGGAAAACAGGCTGCTTAAAGCTTAGAATCAACATCCCCCCTTCGTTTGCCACAACCACAAAAACAGGAAGACCTCACTGTGTGGAACAGTCCTTTGGTGTTCACTGCCTTGGGTGGGATGCTGTTTCTGCCCTCCTATTTCTTCCCTCACACCTGTCCTGCTCCCCTCTGCAACTTGTTCTCCTCTTGCTGCTCTTCTCCCCACCCCCACCCTTCTAATTGTCCTAAATATCTACACATCTGTCTCTTTCTCCAACTCTGCTCCCTCTCTGCCTTCTTGTCACACCCCTTCTCTCCCTGTTACACTCCCACTCTGGGGCACTCCAGGTGTCTAGGCTTACTTCCTTCTCTTCTCTTCTAGTCAACATCTATCCTTGTTTCTCTCCTAGGATCACCCCTGTCAGCCCTCCTACCGCAGACGCAGGGCCCCTGACTCCTTGTCTCCAACTCCTGGAGATTCCATGCCTTTGTCCGTTATTCTTTCACCCACCCGCTATTTTAAGGGCTAACTCTATTTCATTTTACCATCCCTTTGCAATTGCCTCAGCCATCCTGGGCGACCCCGTCGGTTCTCTCATTGTTTTCCACTTCTGAGTTTGCCTTTCACTCTCAGTCACCGCTTCTTCTGATCCCCCTCGCCCACGTATCTACAGAAATGATGAGTAAATGAAACGCCCGCCTATCAAAAGAGCACATTTTCCAACGAGACGGACTCGTGACGGATAAACACTGGGTGTCACACGTCCAGCCCAGGGGTGAGGAAAAGGGACTGACCAGGAAGGGAGGCCTGCGGGGCCGAACGATCGGCCTGAGGAGACGCGAGGGCAGAGAGGCTGGGAGCGAGGAGGGTCTCGGGCCGGGTGGGCTTTACAGAATCGGAGGACCGGGGAGAGGACGCGGCTTCTCCGGTAGCGGGGCTGTCGACGCGGCCTCCAGGGGCCGACAGGGTGAGGCGGTGGAGGTGGGAGTGCCCGAATCCCCCTCACGCCAGGGGACTTTACAACGCACAGGCGTAGGTACTAATGGTTAAGTTTAAAGCAGGAAAATATCCCGAAAGGCGGTGTCTCTGGGGCCGAAGGCCGAAAAGCAAACGGCAAGGACAAGCCTCAGAGCGATTTCGAATACTCGACCTGCAACCGCGGCCTCTGGGTTTATTTGGGGCGGACGGCGGGATATTGGGATATTACTTCCGCAGAACCACACCCTGAAGATGGGTGTGGCGAGGGCTGGTTGGACGGCTAAGCGCGCAGCACACGTTTACACTCAGTTCAGTTCAGTTCAGTCGCTCAGTCGTGTCCGACTCTGCGACCCCACGAATGCAGCACGCCAGGCTTCCCTGTCCATCACCAACTCCCAGAGTTCACCCAGACTCATGTCCATCGAGTCAGTGATGCCGTCCAGTCATCTCATCCTCTGTCGTCCCCTTCTCCTCCTGCCCCCAATCCCTCCCAGCATCAGAGTCTTTTCCAATGAGTCAACTCTTCGCATCAGGTGGCCAAAGTACTGGAGTTTCAGCTTTAGCATCATTCCTTCCAAAGAAATCCCAGGGCTGATCTCCTTCAGAATGGACTGGTTGGATCTCCTTGCAGTCCAAGACACTCTCAAGAGTCTTCTCCAACACCACAGTTCAAAAGCATCAATTCTTCAGCGCTCAGCCTTCTTCACAATCCAACTCTCACATCCATACATGACCACTGGAAAAACCATAGCCTTGACTAGACGGACCTTAGTTGACAAAGTAATGTCTGTGCTTTTGAATATGCTATCTAGGTTGGTCATAACTTTCCTTCCAAGGAGTAAGCGTCTTTTAATTTCATGACTGCAGTCACCATCTGCAGCGATTTTGGAGCCCCCCAAAATAAAGTCTGACACTGTTTCCACTGTTTCCCCATCTATTTCCCATGAAGTGATGGGACCAGATGCCATGATCTTCGTTTTCTGAATGTTGAGTTTTAAGCCAACTTTTTCACTCTCCACCTTCACCAAGAGACTTTTTAGTTCCTCTTCACTTTCTGCCATAAGGGTGGTGTCATCTGCATATCTGAGGTTATTGATACTTCTCCCAGCAATCTTGAGTCCAGCTTGTGCTTCCTCCAGCCCAGAGTTTCTCATGATGTACTCTGCATAGAAGTTAAATAAGCAGGGTGACAATATACAGCCTTGACGTACTCCTTTTCCTATTTGGAACCAGTTTGTTGTTCCATGTTCAGTTCTATCTGTTGCTTCCTGACCTGCATACAAATTTCTCAAGAGGCAAGTCAGGTGGTCTGGTATTCCCATCTCTTTCAGAATTTTCCACAGTTTAGTGTGATCCACACAGTCAAAGTCTTTGGCATAGTCAATAAAGCAGAAATAGATGTTTTTCTGGAACTCCCTTGCTTTTTTGATGATCCAGCATATGTTGGCAATTTGATCTCTGGTTCCTCTGCCTTTTTTAAAACGAGCTTGAACATCTGGAAGTTTCCGGTTCACGTATTGCTGAAGCCTGGCTTGGAGAATTTTGAGCATTACTTTACTAGCATGTGAGATGAGTGCAATTGTGCAGTAGTTTGAGCATTCTTTGGCATTGTCTTTCTTTGGGATTGGAATGAAAATGGACCTTTTCCAGTCCTGTGGCCACTGCTGAGTTTTCCAAATTTGCTGGCACATTGAGTGCAGCACTTCCACAGAAAAAGATGGGAGATAGATGGGGAAACAGTGGAAACAGTGTCAGACTTTATTTTTTGGGGCTCCAAAATCACTCCAGATAGCGAGTGCAGCCATGAAATTAAAAGATGCTTACTCCTTGGAAGGAAAGTTATGACCAACCTAGATAGCATATTGAAAAGCAGAGACGTTACTTTGCCAACAAAGGTTCGTCTAATCAAGGCTATGGTTTTTCCAGTGGTCATGTATGGATGTGAGAGTTGGATTGTGAAGAAGGCTGAGCGCCAAAGAATTGATGCTTTTGCAGAGTGGTGTTGGAGAAGACTCTTGAGAGTCCCTTGGACTGCATGGAGATCCAGCCAGTCCGTTCTGGAGGAGATCAGCCCTGGGATTTCTTTGGAAGGAATGATGCTAAAGCTAAAACTCCAGTACTTTGGCCACCTGATGCGAAGAGTTGACTTGTTGGAAAAGACTCTGATGCTGGGAGGGATTGGGGGCAGGAGGAGAAGGGGACGACAGAGGATGAGATGACTGGATGTCATCACTGACTCCATGGACGTGAGTCTGGGTGAACTCTGGGAGTTGGTGATGGACAGGGAAGCCTGGCATGCTGCGATTCGTGGGGTCGCAAAGAGTCAGACACGACTGAGCGACTGAACTGAACTAAACTGAACACTAGAAGTAAAAAACTCAAGGAGTGCCCGGCGACCTTCCTTTGCGGCCTTCCGCTTCCGCAGGAAACTGCGCGGGCGCGTATTCCCTGGCAGAGCTTCCAGGTGGCGGGCGCTGGGATCCCTGCAGTCGAGGGGAGGAGGGGCGAGGAGCGTCCAGGTCTGCAAAGTGAGAGCAAGGCGGAGCAAGGGGCAGGGAGGTGTTTAACAGAACTGTGATTCCCCATAAATTACACCCTGTTTTTTTTAATTTGTTGCCTTTAACATCTAAATAGATAGCATATTCTTCTATAATTACAATATGGAAATGTCTATGAGCAAAATAAACTTTTTGTCATATGTTGAGGAAAGAACGGTGGTAGTAGTGAAAGTCGCTCAGTCGTGTCCGACACTGCGACCCCATGGTCTATACAGTCCATGGAATTCTCCAGGCCAGAATACTGGAGTGAGTAGTCTTTCCCTTCTGCGTGGGATCCCCAAGCCAGGGATCTAACCCAGGTCTCCCGCATTGCAGGCAGATTCTTTACCAGCTGAACCACAAGGGAAGCCCCTGTTAGTAAGATTCATCCAGTGTTTTAGCAACAACATCTAAGCAGCCACGGTATGGTCAGTGTTTGGGGACAGACTTAAAAATCTGCAATCCGTGCCTACCTTTGATTTCTTCTTTGAGTGCCTGTTGGCTGCTAGGCAGTTCTCTTCTCATTAAATTCTTCCGATTTAATTTGAATTTTATATATTCCCCCACAGCCTCCTGGAAATTGTCAGGATTTGGGTCACTTTGAGCTCCCCCTCGGGATGAGAGGAAAACATGCACTGGGCACAGTGGAGAGCAGGAACCTGGCCGGTTCCGCTGACCAGAGGCACTGCTGTGGCGGGGCTCCACGCCGCCATGCCGGCAGAGGTGGCCGGCCTTCCCAGGTTGCTGTGTCACCCCGTTACACTTTTAAGACAAAAGCTTATAACTTTGTAGACCAGTATGTTGGAAACTAGGATATGTCCTCCTAACAAGTAAAAAAGTTTCAATAAAGATTTTCTTTTTTAAAATTGTTTGAAATTACGAAAGTATGACAACACATTTATATGAGACTTTGAAAATAGTTAAAGACAGTTCCACTATATATTACAATTTTTTAAAAGTAGACAAATTAAGATTTTTAGTTGGAATTTCAATATTAAACTCTCAAAAATTAATAGAATGGACAGGAAAGTAGGATATACTAGACCTGAAAAGAATTGTGAGCCAATTCAACATAATTAAGACTTATATAATTTTCACACAAGAGCAGGATACAAATTTTATTCAAGTTCCCATAGACTATTAACCAGGAGGCACTGGAACACGACATCAAACAAGGTGCAAAAGTTTCATGGTCTAAATAAAGAGTATTGAAATCATCCAGGGCCTGTTCTCTTATTACTGTGAACCTATGTGAGAAATCAATACCAAAAGGTATCTGAAAATAACCCATATATTTTCAAGTGCAATAAATAAATAAATAAATGTTTTTGTCAGCAGGTTCTTGCCTGTCCTGCTCCTGGCAATTCAGGGGTTGGGAACCTGGGTCTCCAAAGAGTTCCTGTAGGGCGATAATTGGATGCAGAACATTTCCTGCCATTAGAATACTTGAACCATCTTAAGAAAACAAGAAATTTTTTCTGGATTTCTCTCTGTATTGCAAACTGAAATAAGAAATACAAAACTATCCCTGGGAAAACGTGCCATTTTACAGTGACATCCCATATAACAACTTTTCCTCTTTGTTCTTCATTCAGCTGGAAGGCTAAACTCCACATGGCTCAGTGCCAGAGACACAAGGTCAAAACCTACAGTCTGAGACTGGAGGACTAAGGTACGTGATGGGAACTTCTGTCAGTACCTTTTTTTTTTTTTTTTAATTTTGAAATTGACAAAGTTTACTAACCATTGCTTTAAAAAGAGCAATTTTTGTTGATCAGTTGCTAAGTCGAATCTGACTCTTTGCAACTCCATGAACTGCAGCACACCAGGCTTCCCTGTCCTTCACTATCTCCCAGGGTTTTCTCAAACTTGTGTTCATTGAGTGGGTAATGCCATCCAACCATCTCATCCTCTGTCGCCCTCTTCTCCTGCCCACAATCTTCCCCAGCATCAAGGCATTTTCCATTGATCTCCTGCCCACAATCTTCCCCAGCATCAAGGCATTTTCCATTGAGTCCGCTCTTTGCATCATGTGGCCAAAAAGAACAATACATCTTTAAAAATTGATGAAAACTGCATTGTTCCTTTAGTTCACATTCTAAGCTTCAACTGCTCTCCACACAACAGGCCAATAATTGAGAGACAAGTTGCTGGGGCAGGAATAACGACTTTATTCAGAAAGTCAGCAAACCGAAAATATGGGGGACTGTACCCCCAAAACCATCTTATCCGAGTTAGAACTCAGTCCCCTTTTATACTAAAAGAGGAGGGAGTAAAGTCAAGTCAAATTCCTTTGAACCTAAGGAATCAAACAGTTAAGTAACAAAGCATAAAAGTCCATCAATAAAAGTTCCCTGAGAAACCTCAAATAACATCAAGGAATTTGAAGACCAATGGAAGGCCATAAAACGTCATTGTATAGGGTCACTCCTCAACCCCTCCCCCCCCCCCCCCACAATATCAGTAATCTTATTACTATTGAAATCATTCCTGTGCTGGGGTAGAAAAAATTTAAGGCTACATAATATATTTAAGATATAATTTCAACTGTAAAAAGTACAAAGCTTATTTATGAGATGATGTTTTGTAATAAAACCATGGAGTTGCATATCCATGCACACATGCATGCACATGTAAATACACAATTGACTGAAATGAAGAGTTGCCTCTTGACACATTTTTAAATCATTTTCTCATCACTTTTAGTCATATGTATTTCAGCATCTCTGGGGCCATGAAAATGAGTCAACTGTACTTAAGTTGGTCAATATTACATTTTTTTTAAAGCTTGTTTATTTAGGTTGTGCTGGTCTTGGTTACTTTGTGTGGCTTTTTCTAGTTGCACTGAGCAGGAGATACTCTGTAGTTGTGGTGAGTGGGCTTCTCACTGCAATGGCATCTTTTGTTACAGAGAACAGGTTGTAGGTGAACGGCAGGCACAAGGCTTCTGTAGTTGCAACACATGGGGTCTGCAGTTTTGGCTCACAGGCTCTCGAGCATGGGCTCAGTAGTTGTGGTGGCTGGGCTTAGTTCCTCTGAGGCATGCGGAATCTTCTCGGACCAGGGAGATCAAACCCATATCCCTGCATTGGCAGACACATTCTTATCCACTGTACCAATAGGGACGTCTCAACTCTAATACTATATTAGTTTAGTTTAAACAAAAGAAAAAGTAGTAGACATATAAAAAACATATATAGAATACTTTGAGTCCTATCTCTATAAAATACCTGTATTCAGAAATAATATGAGGGCATCTCTCCTGGTGCAATGCTAAAGAATCCACCCGCAAATGCGGAAGACATGGGTTCTGCTCCAGGATAATGCCACATGCCTCGGGGCACCTAAGACCAAGTGACACAACTACTGAGCCTGTGCTGTAACGCCCAAGAGCCCAAACTACTAGGCCCACGTGCTGAAACTACTGAAGCCCAAGCATCATACAGCCCATGCTCTGCAACAAGACACAAGAATCCCATGCACCACGACTAGACAACAGCCCCCAATGCTGGCAACTAGAGAAAAGACCAAGCAGCAACAAAGACCCAGAACACCCAAATAAATATTTTTTCTTAAAAAAATAATTTTATCTGCAGTTAATTTTAGTTCTGTAGTTATTAACAAAAAACAAATTCTATTTGTTAATTCCATAATAAAACAATGAACCAAGGTTAGTAAATTTGGGGACTTCCCTGGCAGTCCCATGGTTAAGACCTCGCACTTCCATTTCAGGAGTTTCAGGTTCAATCCATACTCAGGGAACTAAGATTCTGCAAGCTGCACCATGTGACAAAGAAGACAAAAAAAATTTAGTAAACTTGGATTTCATAGTGAAAAATAGATGATGGAATGAAAAGCCCCCTAGCCCTGAGGTCTCTTTCTGAACTTTCCATTCCATTCTCAAACACCAAGATTTTCAAGGAGGTCCTTAAATGTACTGTAAATAGTCAGGACTGATTTCCCATTATTGGCCTCTTTTCCAGATTTTACCACATATTGCGAGTGTTAATACCTGATGTCCACGTGTAGCTTCTTTATTCTGGTTGACAGAGAGCAGACAGCGCATCCAGATGGGCCCTAAGGAAACTTGCTTCCCAACAGCACTGAGACCACGACTCCAACCCATGGGTGAGAAGCCCTGCCCAGGACGGTGCCCAGGGGAGCCTCCTCACAAGGTCCAGGTCACCAGGTCATTGGGAGACGGGATCTAAGTGGAGATGACAGGCCCTCAGAGAAGGCCCCCGGTGAATGTGCATGTACAGGAGACAGACAGGATACTCCAGAGTCAGACACGATTAGTGAGTCCAGAGAAGGGCATTTCAGGAAGGACAGACTGAGAATCAACTCAGAATATGACACCTGAGAAAGAGCCATTTCTGACTCTTTTTCTCCCCTCTTCCAGGTTTTTTCTCAGGCATCCTGCAGAGATTGATACTGAAAGTTGAAAACATGCTGTTTAATACCTACAATCAACATTCCCCCTTCCTGAGTCCCAATTACACATGAAGGGAAGCCCTCCATGGGGAACAGACAGTCCTCTGTGCCCACTATCTCAGGAGGGACTCAGGACAGTCAATTCCAGCACAGAGACCAACACAGGAGCTTTCCCACACTTTCCCTTGGATCACACTCCCCTCCTGGTGAGGCCTCATGTACCCAGTAGCAGGGGGCACCTCCGCTGACCCCACGATCCCCTTCAGGTCACACAGCAGGCCCTGGTCCATCCCCACTCAGAGCAGAGTGGCCTCCTCATCCCTGGGGCTGTTCTCAGTCCCAGAAGTGGAGCCTAAGAGCCTTGGTTCTCAATGTAGGATCCAGATCAGATTTGCTGCACTGTGAACATACCTGGGACTAGTACCCACACAGGTATCTGAGGACGTCTGATAGGGCAGGGGGCACCATACATGGTTTTGCAAAATGCTTCACGGATCTCATGGGAAACATGGGTTGAACACCATTAAAGGTGGCAAACCCAGCCCACCTCCTACTTTCTTCTTTTCCAGCCTTACTGAGATAGAACTAATGAAATGGATATGTGTATACTTATCAGGCATGATGTGACCATTTGACAGATGTATACACTGTGAAATATTATCACAATCCAGTCATCAACACATCCATGAACTCCCAGTTTCCATGTTTGTATGGTGAGAACAATTCAGATTTACTCTACTGGCAAATTTAAAGTATGTAGTAACACAGAAGAATTTACTGCAGTTAGAATGCTGCACATAGCTCCCCAGAACTCACTCATTTTACAACTCAAAGTTCATACATGAACATCTTCCCATCTATAGATTGCTTTGGGTAGAATACTCATTTTCACTCTATTGATTCTTCCAATCCATGAACATGGTATATTGCTCCATCTATTTGTGTCATCTTTCTTTCACTAGTGTTTTATAGTTTTGTACACGTAAGTCTTTTTGTTTCTTTAGGTGAATTTATTCATAAGTACTTTATTCTTTTCATTGCAATGGTGAATGGGATTGTTGCCTTAGTTTCTCTTTTTTTCATTGTTAGTATATAGGAATGCAAGAGATTTCTGAGTATTAATTGTATATCCTGCAACTTTACTATATTCATTGATTAGCTCTAGTAATTTTCTGGTGGTATCTTTAGAGTTTTCTATGTAGAGGATCGTGTCATCTGCAAACAGTAAGAATTTTACTTCTTTTCCAATCTGGATTCCTTTTATTTCTTTTTCTTCTCTGACTGCTAAGACTTCCAAAACTATGTTGAATAGTTGTGGTAAGAGTGGGCATCCCAAATAGCATGCACAACTTTTGTGTGGTTTCTTTGAAAGACATATATTTTTAAGTCTAATACACTCTGATGTCTTGATAAAGCCCTTGCCTACACAGTTCATGACTTCTCTTCAATATGGACTCTTATTGCTTAATACTTCAACTCAAGGTGGAACTTTTTCCACTCCGATTGCATCTGTAAAGCATTGCTCTAGTATCGTCCCCAAACTTTGCTGTTTCAGAAAATTCCTTCCTACAAACACATTTGTGTTGCTTGTCTCCAGGATATATATTCCTACATACCTAGTAAGTGAGTAGTAATTGTAAAAACTGCCATAGTCATTGCATTTCTAAGTATAAAGTATTTGATAAATCCTGAGTTTAAGGTAGCACCTAAAAGCCTTGCCACATTACATACACTTATAAGGATCTCCCTAGTATGGATCATCTGATGATTGGTGAAATATGAGCCCCGAGTGAAGGTTTTACACATTCATTATCACTTGTAAGCTTGTCCTTCAGAATGACTTCTTTGGCTAAGTGGCTAAGTCACATCAGTCATGTCCAACTCTGTGTGACCCCATAGACGGCAACCCACTAGGCTCCCCCGTCCATGGGATTCTCCAGGCAAGAACACTGGAGTGGGTTGCCATTTCCTTCTCCAATGCATGAAGTTGAAGAGTGAAAGGGAAGTTGCTCAGTCGTGTCCAACTTTTCTCGACCACATAGACTGCAGCCTACCAGGCTCCTTCGTCCATGGGATTTGCCAGGCAAGAGTACTGGAGTGGGGTGCCATAGCCTTCTCGAATGACTTCTTTCAGTTCAGTTCAGTTCAGTTCAGTTCAGTCGCTCAGTCGTGTCCAACTCTTTGCAACTCTATGAATCGCAGCACGCCAGGCTTCCCTGTCCATCACCAACTCCCGGAGTTCACCCAGACTCACGTCCATCGAGTCAGTGATGTCATCCAGCTATCTCATCCTCTGTCGTCCCCTTCTCCTCCTGCCCTCAATCCCTCCCAGCATCAGAGTCTTTTCCAATGAGTCAACTCTTCGCATGAGGTGGCCAAAGTTCTGGAGTTTCAGCTTTAGCATCATTCCTTCCAAAGAAATCCCAGGGCTGATTTCCTTCAGAATGGACTGGTTATCTCCTTGCAGTCCAAAGGACTCTCAAGAGTCTTTCCAACACCACAGTTCAATTGAGACTCTTGTCTATAAGCTCTCTATAAGACTGTTGTCAAGACACACTCATTACATCAACATAGCTTCTAGTATTAGAGTACAAGTTTTCTCATGAAGGCTAAATGGAAACACCTGACAAAAGCCTCACCACAATGAATACATTTGTAAGGTCTCTTGCGTATGGATCCCCTGATGTCTTTTTAGGCCTGAATGCTACCTGATGCATTTGCCCCACTTATTACATTTCCTTTCTCTGGATTATGAATTCCATGATCATGTGACTAATGAGACTTGTATTGAAGCACTGGTCACATATATTACATTTACATCCTTTCTTTCATGTACAGGTTACCCTTAAGATTTACTGCACTCTAAATGTATGGCTTCTTTCCAATATGATTTTTTTCATAATTTGTAAGGTTTGAATGCCTTCTAAAACATTTGCCACAATCACTACATGGGTAAGATCTCAGAATTTGTTACATGACGGTTAGTTAGTTCTGAACTCAGAATCCAAAGCTTTGCCACACCTACTGTATTTGTGCAGTTTTCCTACAGTTTGACTTTTCTGAAGGTCAAAAGGATGATATACTTTACTACATTTATTACATCTGTAAGGTTTCACTCCAGTATGGATCACTGATTATCTGCAAAACGATTCCTGCGACTGAAGGCTTTGACATATAAATTACATTTATATCGTTTTCCCTAATGGTCAGTTACAGATGAATGTGCAATGAAAGCTCTGCCACACTAATTATATTTGTATGATTTCTCTCTAGTATGAGTTCTCTGATGAACTACAGGCCAGAAATCCGACTAAAGGCTTTGTCACACACATTACATTTGTAGGGTTTCTCTCCAGTATGAATTCTCTGATGACTTCCAAGGTTTGCAGTTTGAGTAAAGCACTGGCCACAAATATCACATTTATATGGTTTCTCTCCAGTATTAATTCTCCAATGAACGACAACATTTGCACTTTGACTAAAGGTTTACCACATATATCACATTTATATGGTTTCTCTCCAGTAGATAGACAGAGTGCCTGATGAACTATAGATGGAGGTTCGTGACAGTGTACAGGAGACAGAAATCAAGACTATCCCCAGAAAAAATAAATGCAAAAAAGCAAAATGGCTGTCTGAGGAAGCCTTACAAATAGCTGTGAAAAGAAGGGAAGCAAACAGCAAAGGAGAAAAGGAAACATATACGCATTTGAATGCCTAGTTCCAAAGAATAGCAAGGAGAGATAAGAAAGCCTTCGTTAGCGATCAATGCAAAGAAATAGAGGAAAAGAATAGAATGGGAAGGACTAGTGATCTCTTCGAGAAAATTAGAGATACCAAGGGAAGATTTCATGCAAAGATGGGCTCAATAAAGGACAGAAATGGTAGGGACCGAACAGAAGCAGAAGATATTAAAGAAGAGGTGGCAAGAATACACAGAAGAAGTGTACAAAAAAGATCTTCATGACCCAGATAATCACGATGGTGTGATCACTCACCTAGAGCCAGACATCCTGGAATGTGAAGTCAAGTGGGCCTTAGAAAGCATCATTATGAACAAAGCTAGTGGAGGTGATGGAATTCCAGTTGAGCTATTTCAAATCCTGAAAGATGACGCTGTGAAAGTGCTGCACTCAATATGCCAGCAAATTTGGAATACTCAGCAATGGCCACAGGACTGGAAAAGGTCAGTTTTCATTCCAATCCCAAAGAATGCTCAAACTACCGCAGAATTGCACTCATCTCACACACTAGTAAAGTAATGCTCAAAATTCTCCAAGCAACGCTTCAGAAATACGTGAGCCATGAACTTCCAGATGTTCAAGCTGGATTTAGAAAAAGGCAGAGGAACAAGAGATCAGATTGCCAACCTCCGCTGGATCATCGAAAAAGCAAGAGAGTTGCAGAAAAACATCTATTTCTGCTTTATTGACTATGCCAAAGCTTTGACTGTGTGCATCACAATAAACTGTGGAAAATTCTGAAAGAGATAGGAATACCAGACCACCTGACCTGCCTCTTGAGAAACCTGTATGCAGGTCAGGAAGCAACAGTTAGAACTAGACATGGAACACAGACTGGTTCCAAATAGGAAAACGAGTACGTCAAGGCTGTAGCAGAGTACATCACGAGAAATGCTGGGTTGGAAGAAGCACAAGCTGAAATCAAGATTGCCAGGAGAAATATCAATAACCTCAGATATGCAGATGACACCACCCTTATGGTAGAAAGTGAAGAAGAATTAAAGAGCCTCTTGATGAAAATGAAAGAGGAGAGTGAAAAAGTTGGCTTAAAGCTCAACATTCCAAAAACTAAGATCATGGCATCTGGTTCCATCACTTCATGGCAAATAGATGGGGAACCAGTGGAAACAGTGGCTGACTTTTTTTCTGGGCTCCAAAATCACTGCAGACGGTGATTGCAGCCATGAAATTAAAAGATGCTTACTCCTTGGAAGGAAAGTTATGACTAACCTAGACAGCATATTAAAAAGCAGAGACATTACTTTGCCAACAAAGGTCTGTCTAGTCAATGCTATCGTTTTTCCAGTGGTCATGTATGGATGTGAAAGTTGGACTATAAAGAAAGCTGAGCACTGAAGAATTGTTGCTTTTAAACTGTTGTGTTGGAGAAGACTCTTGAGAGTCCCTTGGACTGCAAGGAGATATAATCAGTCCATCCTAAAGGAGATCACTCCTGGGTGTTCATTGGAGGGACTGATGTTGAAGCTGAAACTCCAATACTTTGGCCACCTGATATGAAGAGCTAACTCATTTGAAAAGCCCCTGATGTTGGGAAAGATTGAGGGCAGGAGGAGAAGGGGACGACAGAGGATGAGATGGTTGGATGGCATCACCGACTCGATGGACATGGGTTTGGGTGGACTCTGAGAGTTGGTGATGAACAGGGAGGCCTGGCGTGCTGTGGTTCATGGGGTCACAAAGAGCTGGACACGACTAAGCAACTGAACTGAACTGAACTGAACTCCAGCATGAATTCCCTGATGAACTGTAAGGTGTGCATTTTGACTAAAGGCTTTGCCACATATATCACATTTATACTGTTTCATTCCAGGATGAACTCCCAGATGAATTCCAAGGTGTGCATTTTGAGTCAAGCACCGGCCACACACATCACATTTATATGGTTTCTGTCCAGTATGAATTCTCCAATGAACCGTAATATAAAACCTGTAACAGAAGGCTTTGCCACATAAATTACATTTATACGATTTCTTTCCTGTATGAACTGCTTGATGGTTGGTTAGAGCTGAACGTGCATTGAAATCTTGATCACACTCATTACATTTGTAAGTTTTCTCTCTAGTATGAATTCTCTGAAGAATTCCTAGGCTCGCATTTTGAGTAAAGCACTGGCCAAAAACATTACATTTATATGGTTCCTCTCCAGTATGAATTCTCCGATGAACTGTAAAATAAGATCTGTAACTAAAGGCTTTGCCACATACATTTAAAAACTTTCTCTCCTATATGTCTTAACTGCTTGATGGTCAGTTAAAACTAAACGTGCACTAAAGGTTTACCACCCTCATTACATTTCTATGGTTTCTCTCCATTACGTACGTGTTGATGAATTATAAGGCCCCAACACCAACTATAGACTTTGCCACATTCTTACATTTGTAACGCTTCTTTCCAGTATGAATTCTCTGATGAATTCCAAGGTGTGAATATTGATTAAAGCATTAAAGATGGAAAGAACAATACTTCACAAATTCATTTACTCTCTACTTCCTTCTGAATGCATAAGGAAAAGTACAATATGTAAATATCTATTACTTTTAAAGAACTACTAAACCAAGACCATAGGGGTAGAAAATAGGAAATTAGATATTTCAAAAGGTTGAAATCAACTTTATAAATAATTAAGCTCTGGAAAAACTCCTTGTGTATCATGTGGTGGGCAGATCACCTGAAGAAAGGACAAGTTTAAATTCCTAATGCCAATCATGAGGCTTTTCTTGTCTGAGTCAACAGGGCTTTGAGCTCAGTCACTAAAAACGGGCTACCAAGAGGCATACAGAGAAAATGTAGAGACCCACCCCCAGGGCAGACCCCAAACTTCAGAGGCAAGTTATCCTTAACCACAGAGAGCATGTTTCTGAGGGTCTCTTTCATCACATCCCTGTACAAGGCCCTCTGAACAGGGTTCAGGCATTCCCATGCCTCAGGAGTGAATTTGAAGGCCACATCCTTGAAGGTCAACTGTCCCTGATATGAAAATACATTTCACCAATAGGCCCTGAGCAGAGTTTTGATTTTCACACAAAAGGAGAAGAAGAAAAAGAGGTAAGGATCACTTCAATAGAAATAATATTCTGATAATTCAATGGAAAGCTATTTGGTGCCAATTCTTAGTCTCTAATTTCCTACATTAAATATTGTTTCCAAAATAAATAATGAAACAAAATGAGAAAAGTTGGGACTTTCCTGGTGGTCCAGTGCTTAAGATCCTGCATTTCTACTGCAGGGGTTTTAGGTTCATTTCCTCCTCAGGAACTAAGATCCTGCAAGATGCAACTTGCAACCAAGAAGAAAAGACAAAAAATATTAGTAAACTTGATTTCATGGTTTAAATAGACAATGTAAATACTAGAAAAAATGAAAAGAATTTTTAAAAAAGGAAAAAAAAAAAAAAAGAAACTGAAAAAGAAGAAAAAAGATAAAACAGACAATGATATGAAACACCATCTAGTCCTGAGATTTCTTTCTGAACATTCCATTCCATTCCATTCCCAAATGCTTAAGTTTTCAAGGAGGTGCTCATTTAGTTTTAAATGTACTGTAAAAAGTCAGAACTGATTTCCACTCATTGGCCTCTTTTGCAGATTTTACCATGTACTGTACACGTTAATTTAACTCAGATGACCATTATATCTACTACTGCAGGCAGGAATCCCTCAGAAGAAATGGAGTGGCCATCATGGTGAACAAAAGAGCCTGAAATGCAGTACTTGGATGCAATCTCAAAAACGACAGAATGATCTCTGTTCGTTTCCAAGGCAAACCATTCAATATCACAGTGATCCAAGTCTATGCCCCAACCAGTAATGCTGAAGAAGCTGAAGTTGAATGGTTCTATGAAGACCTACAAGACCTTTTAGAACTAATACCCAAAAAAGATGTCCTTTTCATTTTAGGGGACTGAAATGCAAAAGTAGGAAGTCAAGAAACACCTGGAGTGACAGGCAAATTTGGCCTTGGAATACAGAATGCAGCAGGGCAAAGACTGATAGAGTTTTGCCAAGAAAATGCACTGGTCATAACAAACACCCTCTTCCAACAACACAAGAGAAGACTCTATACATGGATATCACCAGATGGTCAACACCAAAATCATTGATTATATTCTTGGCAGCCAAAGATGGAGAAGCTCTATACAGGCAGCAAAAACAAGACCAGGAGCTGACTGTGGCTCAGACCATGAACTCCTTATTGCCAAATTCAGACTTAAATTGAAGACAGTAGGGAAAACCACTAGACCATTCAGGTATGACCTAAATCAAATCCCTTATGATTATACAGTGGAAGTGAGAAACAGATTTAAGGGCCTAGATCTGATAGATAGAGTGCCTGATGAACTATGGAATGAGGTTCCTGACAGTGTTCAGGAGACAGGGATCAAGACCATCCCTGCGGGGAGCGAGCTCCGCCTCTGGCAAAGGTCATGAGGAAGGAGGCTTGGCATACGCAAAGGCGGGATCAAGCCTCAGGAGTCTCCCTGGAAATTCTCGAGCAATCTACCCCCAAAACCAGAGTCTGCCTACTTTCTGCTTTGTGCTTTCACCTACACCTCTGACTTTACGGGGGGCTGTCCCCCACTACCTCTCTGAAAAAAAAAAAAAAAAAAAGTTAGCTTACAGCTCCAGTTAATAATTCCTGGGTGTGACAGTGTTTAACCTACAAACTCCTTTGGAAATCCTCTAGCCTGCCTGAATAGGTTTTTCCGGCCTCATGTGATTGTTCAGAGCCTCCCAACTGTGAGAGGCAGGAGATGTTCTAAACTGTCTAAACACAGATTCTTTTGAGTAGTTAAAAGATTGATTAGAAATTGTATTGGTGAAGGGATTTTCACTTGTTGGGCCAATGTTTGCTGCTAAGTTTCCATATCCCTTACCTGCTGTGTCCCTGGCAGTGTATTGATTAATATAATTGGTGTAAATAGTAGCTTTAATGTTTGTAACCTGGGACCCTTGAGTTAATTCTTTTTCTTGTTATAGCCCACCACACCTTTGCGCTGTAGGAATGCAACTTTATCTAATGCCTTTGGAGGGTGGCTCCTGACCAATCACCTTTAGAGAAAAATAAGTTTTCTGAAGAAAAGGTGTTAAAATGTTAACAGGCCTCCGGGCCAGAAGATGATGCAAATCACCTAAGCTTTTGCATATGATAAGTTTGCAGGAAGAAAGCCTGGCTTGCTGCCTGACTCTACCCCTTCCCCCATTATCCTCTATGCATAACTTAAGGTATAAAAACTACTTTGGAAAATAAAGTACGGGCCTTGTTCACCAAAACTTGGTCTCACCATGTCGTTCTTTCTCTTACCTTCTGGCTGAATTATTTAGCCTCTTTTCTGCACTAAATTTCCTCACTGAGCTATCCTTATTTCAGTCTCTTTTCTCCACTGAATTTCCTCACTGAGCTATCCTTATTTCAGCCTCTTTTCTTCACTGAATTTTACTGAGCTATCCTCATTCTATTACTCTTTATATCCTTAATTAACGTTTAATTAAGCAATTGTTTCCTGATCTTCGCCTACGCCGTCTCTCCTTCGAATACCCTGGATCAGCCGGGGCTGGTCCCCGGCACATCCCCATGGAAAAGAAATGCACAAAAGCAAAATGGCTGTCTGGGGAGGCCTTACAAATACCTGTGAAAAGAAGAGAAGCGAAAAGAAAGGAGAAAAGGAAAGATATAAGCATCTGAATGCAGAGTTTCAAAGAATAGCAAGAAGAGATAAGAAAGCCTTCTTCAGTGATCAATGCAAAGAAATAGAGGAAAACAACAGAATGGGAAAGACTAGGGATCTCTTCAAGAATATCAGAGATACCAAGGGAACATTTCATGCAAAGATGGGCTCGATAAAGGACAGAAATGGTATGGACCTAACAGAAGCAGAAGATATTAAGAAGAGATGGCAGGAATACACAGAGGAACTGTACAAAAAAGATCTTCACGACCCAGATAATCATGATGGTGTGATCACTGATCTAGAGCCAGACATCCTGGAATGTGAAGTCAAGTGGGCCTTAGAAAGCATCACTACGAACAAAGCTAGTGGAGGTGATAGAATTCCAGTTGAGCTATTCCAAATCCTGAAAGATGATGCTGTGAAAGTGCTGCACTCAATATGTCAGGAAATTTGGAAAACTCAGCAGTGGCCACAGGACTGGAAAAGGTCCATTTTCATTCCAATCCCAAAGAAAGGCAACGCCAAAGAAGCCTCAAACTATGGCACAATTGCACTCATCTCACACGCTAGTAAAGTAATGCTCAAAATTCTCCAAGCCAGGCTTCAGCAATATGTGAACCGTGAACTTCCTGATGTTCAAGCAGGTTTTAGAAAGGGCAGAGGAACCAGAGATCAAATTGCCAAAATTTGCTGGATCATGGAAAAAGCAAGAGAGTTCCAGAAAAACATCTATTTCTGCTTTATTGACTATGCCAAAGCCTTTGACTGTGTGGATCACACTAAACTGTGGAAAATTCTGAAAGAGATGGGAATACCAGAGCACCTGATCTGCCTCTTGAGAAACCTGTATGCAGGTCAGGAAGCAACAGTTAGAACTGGACATGGAACAACAGACTGGTTCCAAATAGAAAAAGGAGTCTGTCAAGGCTGTATATTGTCACCCTGCTTATTTAACTTTTATGCAGAGTACATCATGAGAAACGCTGGATTGGAAGAAGCACAAGCTGGAATTAAGATTTCCGGGAGAAATGTCAATAACCTCAGATATGCAGATGACACCACCCTTGTGGCAGAAAGTGAAGAGGAACTCAAAAGCCTCTTGATGAAACTGAAAGTGGAGAGTGAAAAAGTTGGCTTAAAGTTCAACATTCAGAAAACGAAGATCACGGCATCCGGTCCCATCACTTCATGGGAAATAGATGGGGAAACAGTGGAAACAGTGTCAGACTATTTTTCTGGGCTCCAAAATCACTGCAGATGGTGACTGCAGCTATGAAATTAAAAGACGCTTACTCCTTGGAAGGAAGGTTATGACCAACCTAGATAGCATATTCAAAAGCAGAGACATTACTTTGCCAACAAAAGTCCGTCTAGTCAAGGCTTTGGTTTTTCCAGTGGTCCTGTATGGATGTGAGAGTTGGACTGTGAAGAAGGCTGAGCACTGAAGAATTGATGCTTTTGCAGAGTGGTGTTGGAGAAGACTCTTGAGAGTCCCTTGGACTGCAAGGAGATCCAACCAGTCCATTCTGAAGGAGATCAGCCCTGGGATTTCTTTGGAGGGAATGATGCTGAAGCTGAAACTCCAGTACTTTGGCCACCTCATGTGAAGAATTGACTCATTGGAAAATTCTCTGGTGCTAGGAGGGATTTGGGGCAGGAGGAGAAGGGGATGACAGAGGATGAGATGGCTGGATGGCATCACTGACTCGATGGACGTGAGTCTGAGTGAACTCCGGGAGTTGGTGATGGACAGGGAGGCCTGGCGTGCTGTGATTCATGGGGTCGCAAAGAGTCGGACATGACTGAGCGACTGAACTGAACTGAACTTGCCAACCAACCCCAGGCTTAGCAGCATCCAAGTTGTCTCCTGGATCCTCCTGTCTGCCTACCATGAGGTAAATAAAGATAACTTAAAACCGCCTAACGAGAAGTTACAACTGAAGAAAGAACTACGCATTTGTGAAGATGATTATCCATATTACAATGTCACATTATATTTTGGCTGATGAAATCTTTACTTTTTAAATCGATTCTCTTTACCTGGCCCACAGCTCCAATAGTGTCCCCCATTGCCCTTTCTCTCTCCATTCTTTGTCCTGTTTTGGCCTAACACCCCTCCCAACCCCTCTGTTTCCCTCTCCATCAGCTGGTCCCCTTCTAACTGCCCCAGTGTCTGAGTGGGGAGGGGGAGCCCAGGTTCCCCCACTCTAGCAAGTTTGTTTATCCCTTTAGATTCTTCTGATTAAAGACCCCCATCTCACTGGAGGGAAGTTCCAAGATTTTTATCAATCCTTCTGTCCCTGTTATCACAGTCAATTTGAGCACTATTTGATCTGTATTTTAGCCGTAAAGCTATGACTATAGAAAGGAAAGATAGCTTGTTTGACACAGGATGGCCATGATATTGTTTCGACTCTGGAGAAAACTGGTTAAGATGAAATTTTTTTTTTCTTTGAAAGTGCAAAACCGGTTCTTTTTACATATGGAATTAAAAACAGCAAGGCTTGTTTAAAAAGACCTGCCGAAAAAAAAGCTGAAAGTTAACCTTTGCCAGCGCTTCCCAGATGACTCTAGTGGTAAAGAACCTGAAAGCCCCTGGGGGAGACACAAGAGACGTGGATTTGACCCCTGGGTAGGGAAGATCCCCTGGAGGAGTGAATGGCAACCCACTCCAATATTCTTGCCTGGAGAGTCCCATCATGGACAGAGGAGCCTGGTGGGCTAGAGTCCACAGGGTTGCAGGGGGTTGGACAGGACTGAATCGACCCTGCATAGCGTGCAAACTTTGCCATGTCCTGGAAATACATAACCCATTTTTCCAGGGATTTCAGTCTTGGGCAAATTAGAATTTTAAACCACAGGGCAGGGGATGGGAAGAAAAAGGTGAAAGAGATTGTAAATCTCAAGCAGGAAAGTATGAAAGCTCTCATGTCTGTCGATGTGCATTTATGTTTGTCTCAGTGTGTGTCTTTGTTTTTGGATAATATTGCTGAGGTTAATTTGTAAATTAGCTCTAATTCAATTGTTTGTTAAAAAAAAAAACAAAACAGTAAGCACTTACAAATCAAACAATTACAAGAGAAATTAACCTAAATGAATTTCAGGTTCACGTGAACTGGGAAATATTCAATATTAAATATCTAGTATTAATGTTTGTTTGCTAATCTAATTAAGACATGTCTTGGGTCTTCAACATTGTCTAATACTTTTAATGTACCCAGGTTTAATGTTAAGTAAGTTTGTCAACACTTAAAGTAACTCGAGTGAAGAAACTTTTAAGGAAAGAATGCAAATACGATTGGAGATTTTAGATAAACTCTGTTAGGAATGATTATACTTTAGAAATGTCTGTCTAAAATAATCTCTGCAGATTTGAATAACCTGAGTTTCTAGGATTGTGCTAAACTAAGTGATGGGGCAGCCGGTCACATGGTGAGGGGTGGGGGTGGTAAAGGGGGCCGCTCTAGCCTGCGGCCTGTGTCTATGGTCAGGGCAATAGCGTCCAGCTGCCTAGGACAGACCTCGAGTGTATGGCGCTGCAGGAACCAGCTCCAGGATCTGGATAACGGGCGGACCACGCAGCTCCTGACACGGGGCGAGGGTCTCCTCTGGTCTGAGAATGGCTACCTCCTGATATGAGCCAGTGGTTGAGATTGGTGTCGGTGCCTATGGGACAGTGTATAAGGCCCGTGATCCCCACAGTGGCCACTTCGTGGCCCTCAAGAGTGTAAGAGTCCCCAGTGGAGGAGGTGCTGTCGGGGGCCTGCCCATCAGTTCTGTTCGGGAGGTGGCCTTACTGCAGCGTCTGGAGGCTTTTGAGCATCCCAATGTTGTCAGGCTCATGGACGTCTGTGCAACGGCCTGAACTGACCGGGAGACCAAAGCGACCCTGGTGTTTGAGCATGTGGACCAAGACCTAAGGACATATCTGGACAAGGGACCCCCACCAGACTTGCCAGTGGAGATCACAAAGGATCTGATGCACCAGTTTCCAAGAGGCCTGGATTTCCTTCATGCCAACTGCATCGTTCACCGAGACCTGAAGCCAGAGAACATTCTGGTGACAAATGGTGGGACAGTCAAGCTGGCTGCCTTTGGCCTGGCCAGAATCCACAGCTACCAGATGGCACTTACACCTATGGTTGTTACAGTCTGGTATCGTGCTCCAGAAGTTCTTTTGCCATCTACATATGCAACACCCGTGGACATGTGGAGCGTTGGCTGTATCTTCGCAGAGATGTTTCATCGAAAGCCTCTCTTCTGTGGAAACTCTGAAGCTGACCAGTTAGGCAAAATCTTTGACCTGATCGGACTGCCCCCAGAGGATGACTGGACCCGAGAGGTCTCTCTACCCCAAGGAGCCTTTTCCCCCAGAGGGCCCCGCCCAGTGCAGTCGGTGGTCCCTGAGCTGGAGGAATCTGGAGCACAGCTGCTGCTGGAGATGCTGACTTTTAACCCACACAAGCGAATCTCTGCCTTCCAAGCCCTGCAGCTGTCTTATCTACACAAGGCAGAAGGTGATGCAGAGTGAGCAACAGAATGGCTGGAACAGAACCAAGGTGAGAGACACCAAATTTCCCTTCCTTTGAACACTTGAGTGGAGAGCCCCACCACTGAGAAGGCAACCTCTGCCTTCACCTCTGAAGCTGTGGAGACTCCTCCTCCAACTTTTTACAGAGGATATTTTACTGCCTTAACGATATTCCCCTCCCACCCTTCTTTTTGAGGCTTATCCTTATCCCGTGTCCTTACACCAAGGGATATGTCCCTTGTTCTCCCCTTCTAAATACCTTTATATTGGGATCCTTTTTTATACAGGACAAACAAAACAAACAAAATAAATAAATAAATAAACTAAGTGATGAAAGTTCGTTGAATATCTAGGCCATTTCCAAATAAAATAAGATTCTGAAACACAGATTACTGAAAACTCATTTCCTCTTACAGACAAACTAAAGAGATTTTGGACTATTAATGAATACGTTTGATGCCACCCTGAGATGTTCTCTGTAAGAAAGCAAATATTCTTTGACATTATCACTGGTATTTATGTTCATCAGTCTACAAAATGCTAATATAACGGACAGCTCATGGTTGCTTAAGGAAAGTAAGATGTGTGTTTTTAGAAAGAAAGGTATGAGGAATGTGGGCCAATCACCTTGCTTTGTCCCCCCTGGTTAATTTGTCTCAGGACCCTCCCCTTGGGTACACAGGCACACCCTGGATCTTGAAGTAAAGGCTTCTCAGAGGAGCAAAACTCATGGCCTGGACTGATCCTCTGACTTTTAACTCCAAGGCGCCTTTCTGCACTGGTGTACTGTCTCCTTTATCAGACAGGGTTTTTTCCTTTATTTGTCCTTGCCATGACTGTTCCCTTGAATTAAGAGACAAACTGCCTGTTTACCCTGTTTTTGTTGACTGTAAATTCCTCAACCGGAGCCGACCTATCTCTTATCTCAGGGCATGCAAGAGGAGGGTAGCTGACTGTAGATGTCCAACCTGCAGGCCTTCCAACTCCTACCTCAAAATTACATTTTATTAAGGAAAATGGAAAGTACTTCTGACCTAGAGATGGCTGTTTCTAAATGAACAAAGTGATTTTTTTTGTTTAAAGAGAGAGGTTTCATGGAAAGTGGACTCCAAGAAAACAGGTCCCAGAAGGCAAGGTCTTTATATGTTCTGCAACAATCTGTCATTTGACTCCTGTCAATTTTGTTGCTTGACTTTGGGTAGCATGTGATGAGCTATTTCAAAGGGGTTTACTTCCCCTTGTCCCCCTCCTGTGGTAATTAGTGCTGTTAGGGGGCATAGACTCTTGTGTGTTTTATAGAAAAAATTAGGTTATTACTATTATTATTTTTTTGCTGTGCCACATGGCAGTCTGGTTCTTAGTTCCCCATTCATGGATGGAATCTGTGCCCCCTACAGTGGAAGCACATGGTCCTAACTACTGGACCTCAGGGAGTTTGCCTCAAAGGTTACTTTTGCTTAAAAGGCATATTTACTTCCTGTCATGCTTATTGTGACATGTCTCTTTGTCTACATTACATCTTGTATGTTGTTATTTTACATTTCGTTCCCAAGAGAGTTGTCTCTGACTCTAGTTAACTAAGTTTTCCAATCACATTCCTTTATATTCATAACAGTATGTTAAAAATTTATTTAAAATTTATTCGTTTTTGGCTGCACTGGGTCTTTGTTGCTTCAGGGGCTTTTCTCTACTTGCAGCGAGCAAGGGCTACCCTCTAGTTACAGTGCATGGACTTCTCATTCTAGTGGATTCTCTTGTTGCAGTGCGTGGTCTCTGTGTGTTTGCGCAGAAGTTGTGACTCCCCAGCTCTAGAGCACAGAATCATCACTTGTGGCCTACAGGCTTAGTTGTTCTCAGGCATGTGGGAATTTCCCGGATCAGGGATCAAACCTGTGTGCCCTACCTGCACTAACAGGCAAATTCTTTACCTCTGAGCCACAAGGGCAGCCCCAAAGCTTGTTCCTTTACATGTATCTTGGAGCCAATGAACTGGGTGAGTTTAGGTTACTGTGTAGATAGGGAGTTGATGTATTGAATGATTATTGTGTAAGCAGAGAATGTTTCACTTATTTTTTGTTTTTTAAAAATGACGGTCTTTTTGTATTACACAATAGAACTGACATGAACCACTTATTAACATCATAAAATGCCTATATGTCTATCTACTGATAGATTTCTAAGAGGTATTTAGAAAAGTGTTTATTTTTTTATTTTTTAAATTATTTTAGGGAATTCCCTGACAGTCCAGTGGATAGGATTCAGGAGTTTCACTGCAGCGAGCCTGGGTTTAATCCATGGTCAGGGAACCAAGATCTCATAAGCCACATGGTCCAGCAAATATATATATATATAAATAGAATTCTTTATTTTCTTAATGCAGTATTTGTTGACCAGTTACTAACTGCCATTTATTTTTTACATTATTCGTTAGAATGCTTCTTTTGCATTATTTACCATTCCAATGTGTGCCTGATTGATGCTTGTTTGCTCAGTTGCTCAGTCCTGTCTGACTCTTTGTGATCTCATGGACGGTAGGCCACCAAGCTTTCCTATCCATGGAATTTTTTTCAGGCAAGAATAGTGCACTAGGTTGTGATTTCCTGCTCCAGGGGATTTTCCCACCCAGGGATTATATCCCACTGTGCCGTGTCTTCTGCATTGGCAGGCAGTTTCTTTACCACTGAGTCACCTCTATAGTCCTGTATGTTCTTTACCATTTAAATGTGTATAAATATGCATAAAGTGTGTACAATATACCGTTAGTTTCTCCTCAATTATGAGACAGCAGTGTGTTTAGTACAAAGTAGGATGAGCTTTGAGGTCATGGTGGGAAAATACATTCTCTTTGAAAACTGACATGAGTTTGCATAAAATGAATGTTTTCTGATTGTGTTTGAAACTACATTACCCTAAAGTTAATTTGAATTACATATGATCACTCTTTTTTTAAAGAGTTCTATTCCTTTAGTGTTCTATAGTTTTAAGATCATCATTGCGAAGATTCGTAATTCTGTTCAGGATGGATATGACTTTTGGTATAATATCATGTGTTTGATAAGACATAATTGATTTATGAATTGTAACTAATAGAATACCTGTGGTTCTTTATGTCTTATAGATATGTCTCATATACATATGACCAAGAAATTACAAGCAAAAGCAAACAGTGGTAAAAGGGAAATTTTTCAAAGAGTGATGTTTGGAAGAGCTGAAAGCCTTGAAATCAAAGATTTTCGCCTCAGGAAGATCCAGGAAAATATACATGACTTTGATTGTTTGTGGACAGATGATGAAAGAAATGACAAAGGATTGTCTACATCCCATAACAAAACCTCACTGATGGAAGAGATCATCATAGTAGAAGTGATGCAGGAAATAGACCTTTTGAAAGGCATGGATCAACCTTTCAGGATGAATTGCAGATGGTACAATCTGAAGGGATAATTTTTGAATGTAGTCAAGTTGTGACAAACGTCAGCACCTCGGGTTTATTGTCTCAGAGAACTCGTAATGTCTGCAAAGGCTTTTCTCATAAACATGAAAATGCTGTTATGCATCCTTCAGAACTGTTACCAGACCATGAACCACAAAAGAAAAGACCTTACAAATGTAATGAGTATGACATAACCTTTCTTCAGGACTCAGAACTCACTAGACATCAAAGAATTCATACAGGAGGAAAACCATATAAATGTGATGTGTGTGACAAGGCTTTTAATCAAACCACAAAAGTTGCAATGCATTGGAGAATTTATACTGGAGAGAAACCACATAAATGTGATGTATGTGGCAAGGCCTTTAGTCAAACTTCAAACCTTGCAGTTCCTCAGAGAATTCATACTGGAAAGAAGCCATACAAATGCAATGTATGTGACAAGGCGTTTAGTCATACTGCAAACCTTACTATTCATTGCAGACTTCATACTGGGGAGAAACCATATAAATGTGATATATGTGGCATGGCCTTTAATGAAGCTGCAAAGCTTGCAGTTCATCAGAGATTCCATATGGGAGAGAAACCACATAAATATATTTGTGGCAGAGCCTTTAGTCAAACTTCAAACCTTGCAGTTCATTGGAGAATTCATACTGGAGAGAAACCATATAAATGTGATGTGTGTGGCAAGGTGTTTAGTCGTACTGGAAACCTTGCTGTTCATCAGAGAGTTCACACTAGAGAGAAACCATGTAATTATGGTATATGTGCCAAGGCTTTCAGTGTAAGTTCAAGCCTTCCTGTTCATCAGAGAGTTCATACTGGAGAGAAACCATATAAATACGATATATGTGGCAAGGCTTTTAATCAGACTGCAAAACTGGGACTTCATCGGAGACTTCATACTGGAGAGAAACCATATAAATGTGATGTATGTGGCAAAGGCTTTCAGAATAAGTTCAAACCTTGCTGTTCATCGGAGTGTTCATACTGGACAGAAATCATATAAATGTGATGTGTGTGGCAAGGCCTTTAGTCAAACTACAGGCCTTGCAGTTCATCAGAGAATTCATACTGGAGAGAAACCATATAAATGTGATGTGTGTGGCAAGGCCTTTAATCACACTACAAGACTTCAACTTCATCAGAGAATTCATACTGGAGAGAAGCCATACAAATGCAATGTATGTGACAAGGCATTTAGTCATACTGCCAACCTTACTGTTCATCAGAGACTTCATACTGGAGAGAAACCATATAAATGTGATGTATATGGCAAGGCGTTTAGTCATACTGGAAAACTTGGTATTCATCAGAGAGTTCATACTGGAGAGAAACCATATAAATGAGGTATATGTGGCAGGGCTTTCAGTGTGAATGCAAACCTTGCAGTTCATCAGAGAATTCATACTGGAGAGAACCTCAGAAATATAAAAATTTTGACAAACCATTTAGGCACAGTCATCCATAACTCATCATCAGGCAGTTCAGACAGGAGAGAAATCATATAAATATGATGTATATGGTTAGTGCTTTATTTGAAATGACAAACTTAGAAACCATTGGAGAATTCATACTAGAGAGAAACATTAGAAATGTGACAGTTGTGAGAAACATTTTAGTGCAAATGTTGTTAGTGTGGCAAAGCCTTTAGTCAGTGCTCAGGCCTTATAATTCAGAGAATTCATACTGCATAGAAAAGATACAAGTGAAATGAATGTGGCAGTTTCTAGTGCATGTTCAGCATTAACTGCACATTAGGCAGTTCATACAGGAGAGAAACCACATAAATGTTATTATGTGGCAAACCCTTCAGTCACAAGGAATGACGTTGCAGATCATCTGAGACTCCATACGGCAGTGAAAACTTAGACATGTAGAGAATGTGGTAAAATATATCAACTTTTTGACCCCCAGAAAATTCAAACGGGAGGAAAACTACACAAATGTGTTAGGTGTGGAAATGCTTTGATTCTGTGTTCAGGCCTAACTCACCATCACTTAACTGTTTTTTTTTTTTTTTTCCAATATCGTGATGGTTTTTGCTGTACATCAACATGAATAGGCCATAGGCGTACATATGTCCCCTCCCTCCTGAAGCCCCCTCTCTCACCATTGTATTCCTCCAGATTGTCCCAGAGCACTCGCTCATTCATCAAACTCCCACTGGCTCTTTTACATATGGTAATATATATGTTTCAGTGGTAATCTCTTAAATCCTGCCATCCTATTTCTTTTCTTTTTTTTTTTTTCAATAGTTTTCCCTTAGCGTTACTTTTTCAATCCACATGTTATGACCCAGATTTAATGTTTAATTTACATTTCCTTCCTGCCTTACACTAACAAATACATAAGTCAGTGGGTTATTTTGAGACTTTTGTAACATTAAAATGCACGTAGACAATTACAGGGAACATAGTAGGTGCCCTGTAAATGTAAAGAAAGACAGTTCCTTTACAACTTGAGTTCAGTCACATAATACAGATAGAAATATTTATAAATATTGCCAAGTTGATAATTTTGGTGAAAATAAATTCTAATGTCTTCTTAAGACTTTATATTTTACAATGTGCTTTGTTGTCCACAACTGACAGATCTTTCAGAAACAGACAACAAAAAATAAGAGAAAATATATTACAATTTTTCAACAAGAAGTAAATTGCCTAATTACCGTCAAGTGATCATATAGTAATTTGACATTCCATTACATTGAAGTACTGACTTAAGTATTATATATTATGATGTAAACAAGTTTTTCTCATATAAGTATTTTAAGCTTTGTCATCATAAGCATGGAAAAGAAATTTTTATAAAGAAGAGTGCATTTCTCATTAAAAGTTTTTTTTCTCTTTAATAATCTTTAAAATTTATTTTTGGCTATGCTAAGTCTTCATTGTGCTGGGCTCTTTCTCTTTTTGCAGCAATTGGGCTATGAATTCTCCACACAAACTTGGCTGGGGTATGGTTGGAGACTGGCGTTTTGATGCTTCTTTTGGTCAGTCCAGAGGACTCAGTCTTTTTTTTTGGCTGTGCTGAGCCTCTTTTTGCTGCATGTGGGCCTTCTCTAGTTGTAGCAAGGAGAAGCGACTTTCTAGTTTCTTGTGTGCAGGCTTCTCTTTGCTGTGGCTACTGTTTGTTGTTGCAGAGCACAGGCGCAGTACTTGTGTTGCACGGGCTTAGTTGCTCCGAGGCACGTGGTATCCTCCCAGACCAGGGATCAAATCCGGGTCCTATGCACTGGGAGGTGGATTATTTACCACTAGACCACCAGGGAAGTTCTACTCAGTGTCTTTTAACTGGGTGCTATGTATGTTAAAACACTGTCAAACAAAATTGGGGTCATCAATCAATAACCTGAAAACCAGGAGAGACTCCCCCCAAACTTCTCTGGACTTGCTGAAGAGGTGGATGGACCCAAGAGACCCTTCCTGAAATACCAAGGCCAGAATGTCCAAAGCACAGTATGGTGCCTGCTTTTCTCAATCCTGCTTTGCCCTCAGAGTGCACTTTCGCTGGGTCACTGCAGTGACTAATAAGCTTGATCCTTGAAGAAGTGGAATGTCGAGACATTTTTCTCCTTAGAAGTGTTAGTATGAAGTAGCCCTTTCTAAGAGTTGTGTGTTTCACATTCTAGCTTGTCATCCCTACATACAGCCAGTTCTTGTTTACTTAAACTGCTTAAATTCTAATTTCAGGAATATTTCTGGGTCCAGCCAGCACCCCACATCCAGCCCCACCCCACCAGCACCCCACATCAACCCCCACCCAACCCCAACCTGGCCACCAGACCAGGTTTCAGGTCCCAGGCCTCTGAATCACTTCCGCCTCAACAGCAGGACTCCACGTACAGTTTGGTTCAGTCGCTCAGTCATGTCTGACTCTTTGTGACACCATGGACTGCAGCACGCCAGGCCTCCCTGTCTATCACCAACTCCCGAGTTTACTCAAACTCATTGTGTCGGTGATCCCATCCAACCATCTCATCCTCTGTTGTCGGACATGCAGGACTCCAAATGTTATGTCAAAACCTTTCTTTCCATTGTGATTATCCCACAGAATTTTAAGGTTTTGTTAAAAGTGTTACAGTTACTTAAACCAATGAGCAATCAGTGGTGCAATATGAGACGTGAGGAACCCTCAAGTACTACTTAACCCTGACAAGAGACCTCTGGAACCAAACGGAGGAACAAGCAGGAAGGTGTGCCCTGCTCGCTCGGCCCTGCTCAGCCCCCTTCTGTGTTCATCTCTTCTTTCTTGCAGCCATTCACAGGTTAGGAGGTCAGAGTATCTCCCTGTGAGCTCAACAAAGGCACTTTAGGTTAACAGTCAGGCCAAGAGGTAGGGTCCTCTGAGGCCAGCCATTATGGATGATTACAATAACCACAGCAGTGAGAAGCAAGGCAAAGAAACCGTTGCAACTTGGAATCAGAATTGGCTCTTCCCTGCAACAGTTGTGGGATCACGTTGTGTGGAACTGTTGACAAGGGTGGTCTCAGTTTTGACTGGAGGACCTGGATGTGGGCTGATGGCTAATTGTGGGTTGCCTGGAAGGGTGGGCATGCCATAGTGTCTTAGCTCAATTTACTTGGGACACAGACACTGTGACTGAGGTTTGTCTGCGTTGGTTGATTGGGAAGGTCATGATCACACCTGTGGAGGAAGGAAGGAAGTGGAACTGGGAAGAGGACTGTTACCCTGCAGTGTGTTAGAATCAAGGCCTGAGCTGAGCCCACAGGGAGGGATGGGTGCATTGGTCCTGGAGGTGGGATCCAGAATGTTCCCCACAGCATTGACTCCATGGAGTGGATTTTGTGATGTCTTTTGGAAGGGCAAGGATCACTATGCAACCTTAAAATACTGTTGGTAAAATCCCGGAGATGATACTGTTGGTTACTTTTAGTATTCTCTGCTATTTTGGGTTGTAATGAAGAAGGTTTCTGATGGATTTGGAAGGGGAAAAAGACCTTGGAGTGTATCTTTGGAAGTTGTTGAAGTCTCACTGGGACATGTGCATCAGCATACACATTTCTTTTTATTATTAGAGTTCAGAGATGACAGTTTTTGGGCTGGCTGAGGTCACTGTGACTGATAAGAAGATGTCTTGAATCCGGTTTGCTTCTCGGGCGCCTTCATGTGTATTATTCCATCATAAATGCATGAGTTGTTAAACCTTGGCATCTTTTTGAGGATTGCACAGCACGATGGATGGATTATTACTGAATGTGTGGAGAGTGTGTTGAACCAGATGGTATTTCATAAGGGTCTTTCAACCTAGAAGGAAAATGGTGCTAAACTTTGATGGCAGAGGGATTTCATTAGGGAGGGGCCATTAAATCTCAGGATGTAAGGAAAGATCGGGCTCCCCAGGTGGTGCTAGTGATAAAGAATCACCTGCCAATGCAGCAGACATAAGAGACATGGGTTTGATCCCTGAGTCGGGAGGAGGGCATGGCAACCTACTCCATGGGCAGAGGAGTCTGGTGGACTACAGTCCATAGGGTCGCAAAGAGCCAGACATGACTGAAGTGACTTAGCTCATGGGCACAGGAAAGGCTTATTCGTAGACTCCGAGGACCATCAGCTCCATAGCAACCTGTAGTACAAAGGCTTCTTCTGCAGATGGTGCAGCTGCTATTTCTTGCTGCCAGTGCAGTGGGGTTCTCTCCATGTCTTTCCAAACCACGTGCATGTGCCGCATACTTGCACAATACAGATAAACAGGAACTCTTGTGAGTGGTTGGTGGGAATGTAAATAGTACATGGAAAACAGTACGGAGGTTCCTCAAATATTAAAAAGAACATGCATAGGATCTCAGAGTCTCACTTCTGATTATATACCCCAAAGAAGCAGAATCAGTGTATTTAAAAAAATATTTATTAATTTGACTCCAGTGGGCCTTAGTTGTGGATCACGAGATCTCTTTTGCGTCACGCAGGAACTTTCATCCTGGCAGGGGGCTCTGGAGTATGCCGGCTCTGTCTTTGCGGTACCTGGGCTTAGTTGCTCTGCTGCATGTGGGATCTTACATCCCCAACCAAGGATTGAACAAGGATTGAGTCCCCTTTGTTGCAAGGCAGGTTCTTAACCTGGAATTCCTGTGCCCACCAGAAATGTCCTGTGAAAAATCAGTGTTTTGAAGGAGTTACCTGCATTCGTATAATCAGTATTTCTTTATTCACAACAATCATTTTTCTTCAAATAACACAGTTTTATCCGATTTCAGTTCTTCATAACAGAACTTAGTAATGCCCCAAAGGCTCTCAAGGTTGGAAGAATCTATTAGAGTTTCTTTTCATGGTGAAACCAAAGAATAGTTAATTTGGGGATTATATACTAATAATTTGCACTTGAGTTATTCTCTCCACACTCTGTCCATAGTGGAGATTTTATAGACTCTGGCCCCCTAAAACCTACTCCCCTGTTTATGGATGTTCCTGTATGGTATTTCCCAATGTCCTCTTTTGTTCCCAATAAAACCAATAGTATGCGCCTGATTTACATGAAGTGAAAATAGAAAAATAAACATGTAAACTATTAGGAAATAAACTTCAGAACTAAGGTTAAAAGTGGTATCTCTTTTTGACCTTGGAGAATTCTGAAATAACTTATTTGTGATTATTTATTTGTTATTGGCTGAACAGTTGTGGCTCAGGGGCTTAGTGGCTCCACAGGGAATTTCCTGGACCAGGCATTGACCCCTCGTCTCCTGCATTGGCAGGCCGATTACTTATCCCTGAGTCACCAGGGAAGTCCCAGAAATCATTGAGAATGCAGACTACATGGTGGTATTTTTTTGTTTGTTTGATAAACTAGAAATTTCATACATTCAACCCCCAACATTTTTTTTGTTGTTGTTGTTACTTTGAAGTCACTGAAAGCACAAGATGGAACCAAACCCAAAGTTTAGTTTGGATACTGGGACGGATGATATGTTATGAGAATGTTTGTTAACTGATGAAGCTTTCTAGTTGGAGCACTGTAGACTTCCAACCTGACGGGAATTTCTCAGCCTGCCCAGATAGGCAGCATAGGAAGCAGTTGGCTGTAAAGTCTAAAGGTATCAGTTGTCAAACATTGGAGAAACCACAGTGAGACTATTTAACAAAACACTGAATGTTTACTCATGCTATGAATTTGTTACATTCCTTTTCCTGCTGTACAGATATGTTCCATTGTTCTATACGGTTGTTGAAGATGGTAGTAAATTACTATTTATCTGTTTTGCTAAACAGAAAAATTACTATTTACTATCTATTGCCTAGGACATTTTTACATTAGCCTAATGAACAGTAATGTTTAGAAATATTTAATATTAATACTAAATAGAAGTCCAGTTTTCCAAAACATATTAAAATGTTGATGTAACATTATAGAATTAATAAATATCCTCCATAGTTCATTGTCAGCTGTAGTAGAATTTCCTTTTTCTTGAGTTTTTTTTTTTAATATTGTGATGGGTTTTGCCATTCCTCAACATGAATCGGCCATAGGCATTCCTGTGTCCCCTCCCTCCTTCCCCACCCTATCCCTCCAAGTTGTCACAGAGCAGTGGCTCTAGATGCCCAGTCATATATCAAACTCCCACTGGCTACCTATTTTACATATGGTAATATATATGTTTCAATGCGATTTTCTCAAATCATGCTACCCTATTTCGTTTGTTTTTTCAAGTTTTTCCTTAGCGTTATTTTTTCTGTCCACATGTTGTGACTGAGATTTAAAGTTTAAATTACATTTCTTCTCTACCTCACACTAACAAATACATAAGTCGGTGGGTTATTTTGAGACTTTTGTAATGTGAAAATGCACATAAGACAATGACAGGGAACATAGTAGCTGCCCTATAAACATGAAGAAAGTTCCTTTAGGACTTGAGTTCAGTCAGGTAATACACATAGAAATATTTATAAATAGTGCAAAGTTGGTGATAATTTCTGTGAAAATAAATTGTAGTGTCTTCTCAAGATGTTATTTTGTAGTCTGCTTTGTTGTCCACATCTGACGGAGCTTTTGGAAACAGACAGCAAAGAAAAGAGAGAATATATAATTTTTAAATAAAAACTAAAACTGCCTAATTACTGTCAAGTGATCATCTAGTAATTTTTGACATTCCATTACGTTGAGGAAGTATTCACTTATGATGTTATATGTATATGACATATTATGATGTAAACAAGTTTTTCTCAAAAGTATTTGTAGCTACGTCATCATAAGCATCATAAGCATGGAACAGAAACAGTTTCTATACAGAAGAATGCAGTTCTCATTACAGGAAATTTTTTCTCTCTTCTTTAATAACTTTTAAAATTTATTTTTGGCCATGCTGGGTCTTCACTGTGCCCCTGGCTTTTCTCTCCTTGTGGTGAGCAGGGGCTATAAATTCTGTACGTAAAATACATAAATGTGGCTGGTGTTTGATTGGAGACTAGCATTCTGAATCTCCTTGTTTTGGTCAGTCCAGATCACTCAATGTCTTTTTTTCTTTCAGCTGTGCTGAGCCTTTTTTGCTGCACGTGGGCTTTCTCTGGTGGCAGCAAGCAGGAACTACTTTAATTGCTATGCTGGCTTCTCACTGCTGTAGCTACTCTTGTTGCAGAGCACAAGCTTTAGAGCACAGGCTCAGTGCTTGTGTTGCTCGGGCTTAGTTGCTCCAAGGCACATGGTATCCTCCCAGACCAGGCATCAAACCTGTGTCCCATGCATTGGCAGGTGGATTCTTTATCACAGGACCACCAGGGAAGTGTCACTGAGCAAATCCCAGTATCTTTCAACCAGGATCCTCCTGTGTCTTTTAACCGTTAATGATCTGCCTCTTGAGAAATTTGTATGCAGGTCAGGAAGCAACAGTTAGAACTGAACATGGAACAACAGACTGGTTCCAAATAGGAAAAGGAGTACATCAAGGCTGTATATTGTCACCCTGCTTATTTAACTTCTATGCAGAGTACATCATGAGAAATGCTGGGCTGGAAGAAGCACAAGCTGGAATCAAGATGGCTGGGAGAAACATCAATAACCTCAGATATGCAGATGACACCACCCTTGTGGCAGAAAATGAAGAGGAACTCAAAAGCCTCTTGATGAAAGTGAAAGTGGAGAGTGAAGAAGTTGGCTTAAAGCTCAACATTCAGAAAACGAAGATCATGGCATCTGGTCCCATCACTTCATGGGAAATAGATGGGGAAACAGTGGAAACAGTGTCAGACTTTATTTTTTGGGGCTCCAAAATCACTACAGATGGTGACTGCAGCCATGAAATTAAAAGACGCTTACTCCTTGGAAGGAAAGTTATGACCAACCTAGATAGCATATTCAAAAGCAGAGACATTACTTTGCCAACAAAGGTCTGTCTAGTCAAGGCTATGGTTTTTCCTGTGGTCATGTATGGATGTGAGAGTTGGACTGTGAAGAAGGCTGAGCAGCGAAGAATTGATGCTTTTGAACTGTGGTGTTGGAGAAGACTCTTGAGAGTGTCTTGGACTGCAAGGAGATCCAACCAGTCCATTCTGAAGGAGATCAGCCCTGGGATTTCTTTGGAAGGAATGATGCTGAAGCTGAAACTCCAGTACTTTGGCCACCTCGTGTGAAGAGTTGACTCATTGGAAAAGACTCTGATGCTGGGAGGGATTGGGGGCAGGAGGAGAAGGGGACGACAGAGGATGAGATGGCTGGATGGCATGACTGACTCGATGCACGTGAGTCTGAGTGAACTCCTGGAGTTTGTGATGGACAGGGAGGCCTGGCGTGCTGCAATTCATGGGGTCGCAAAGAGTCAGACACGACTGAGCGACTGAACTGAACTGAACTGACCGTGCAAAATAAAATTTGGGGTCATCACCCCATAACTGGGAGATCGGAAAACCAGGAGAGACTCCCCTAAACTTACCTGGACTTCCTGAGGAGGACAATGGGCCCAAGAGGCTGTTCCTTATTTGCCAAGGCTACTATGTCGTAAGCTCAGAATGGTACCTGTTTTGCTCCAGTCTGCATTCCCCTCAGGGTGCATTGTCGTTGGGCTGCTGCAGTGACTAATAAGCTTGATCTTTGAAGAAGTGGAATGTCAAGATATTTTTCTCCTTATAGGTGTTACTATGAGGTGTTACTAAGAGCTGTGTGTTTCACATTCCAGCTTGTCATCCCTACACAAAGCCAGTTCTTGTTTACTTAACTGCTTAAATTAATTCTAATTGCAGGAATATTTCTGGGTCCAGCCACCACCCCACATCAACCCCCTCCCACCCCTTCCCACCCCCAGCCCGGGCACCACACCAGGTTTCAGTTCCCATACTGAACTGCTTCAGTCTCATCAGCAGGAATCCTGTTAAGAGGAAACCTTACTCTCCAATGCAATTATCCCACAGAATTTTAAGTTTTTACTTTAAAACTGTTACAGTTATGAGGAACCAATGATGCAACACAAGACAGGAAAGACCCTCATGTACTTCTAAACCCTGACAAGATAACTGGGAACCAAAAGGAAGAACACAGCAGGTGTCCTCTTGGCCTGGCTGGGCACCGCTGGCTCGGCCCCTCACACTCCCAGGCGGAGGCCTGTGTCCTACGCCCCGCCCCTCACGCCCAGGTGCATGCGTGTGTCCTAGGCCCCTCCCCTCGCTGTGGCATTCTTCTGATACCAATGGGTGAGGAGTCTCGCGTCCTCGCTGGACGCAAGCGATTCTACAGCCAATTCCCGAAGCTGAGACTTGGTAGGTGCAGTTGACCATTGGAAATGTCAGGTACTTGTTTTTGTTTTTGTTGTTAAGCTGCGCCTGTGGGGTCCCCTCTTCTCCCTATCCGTAGTCTCCAGTCACTTCTCACCTCCCTATTCCCCGACCCCTTCCTCTAGTCCAAATAAATTCAGCCGTTGCTGTGAGAGGCCCAGGGTCTGATTTCCTCTTGATGTAAGATCCTGAGGTAACAGATACAGTGCACGAAATACATAGTAATTTAAAGGAAAAAGTCATTTTAATTATGACGTGGCACTTGATGATTTTATAAGTATCAAATCACGTGTTCAGGAACTAGTTTAGAATTTCAGCTTTGGGATGAGCTGAAGTTCTTTTTCGAGTGTTAGGGAGGCATATTACTGTCCTTTTTTATATGAGCATGGTAGCAAACTGACTACAAAGACTTCATTTTAGGAGATTATTTTCAGTGATGCTGGTTACTTGTATGAGCATTAGAATCAAAGAGAAACATAAAATGGTCGCAATGCTCACTCAGATCTCTTTGAGATCCCCAGGGTCTGTAGCCCGCCAGGCTCCTGTGTCCATGGGATTTCCCAGGCAAGAATACTAGAGTGGGTCGTTGTTAATCCGCTCAGTCCTGTCGGACTCTTGGCAACCCTATGGACTGCAGCAGGCAGGGTTCCCTGCCCTTCACCATCTCCAGAACTTGCTCAAATTCCTGTCCATCGAGTCCGTGATGACATCCAACCATCCCATCCTCTTTTCCGCCTGCCTTCCATCCCTCCCAGCATCAGGGTCTTTTCCAATGAGTCGGCTCTTCACATCAGGTAGCCAAAGTATTGGAGCTTCAGATTCAGCATTAGTCCTTCCAGTGAATATTCACGGTTGATTTCCTTTAGGATTTGTTATGGAAAAAATGAGAATCCAGAGTCACAAAGCACACCTCAGAGGACACTCAAGACAGCAGAGTACAGTTTATTACCCCAGCACATCCCAGGGGAATCTGTTCCGAACAAGGACCCCCGACATTTTCGAGAGACTCGGTTTTATACCCCTCACTGAGTGTTTACATGTTCGCAACTTTTTTTGATGTGTATGATTTAGTTTTACGACCTGTAGGTGTAGGGAGAACTAACAATTATGGTTAAAGGGGAACAGTAATTATACTTCAAGGGGGATATCTTCATTGTTAATCTAACCAGGGCAGCCTGACCTTAACTCCAATCTTTGCCATCTGTGGGGAGAGAGGTCTCCAAGGAAACCTGGTTTTACTTTAAGGATGGTTTCCTCATTCTTAGGCAAAGTTCAGGCCCACTTCACCTGCTGTCTTAAGATGGCTGACAGCCCTCAAGATGGAGTTCTTCCTGCTCTCCTCAAAGCAGCCCCAAGAGATTGATGGTCCTAGATGACTCGCCTTGCTGTCCAAGGGACTCTTGAGAGTCTTCTTCAGCACCACAGTCCAAAAACATGAATTCTTCTATGTTCAGCCTTCTTTATGGACCAGCATTCAAAAAGTAAAACTTTGATTCTAATTTTTATATCATAGGCTCTTCAGATAAAACATTCAGTTGCTTAAGCACTGCATAAGAACATTATAAAATTTTTATTTTCTAGTGTTCCCTTTACATAATTGTTGAAATGGAGATGATCTGTAATGTATACATAATATTTAAGTCATGAATACTGTTGATAATGCCATTTATCATGTTTTAAAAATAGTCCACAAAAATGTCGTCTTACCTATTTACACCTCTCATACAGAGGGTTACCATATGCAGCTGTTTTTGGTTAGATGCCACATCCAAAGACTCAATGGCAGTATGTTACATGACAGGTTAAAGCAAAATCAAACAAAAAACCCGTGAATTTAATTTGAAACTGTATATGATATTACATATTTGCTAGGAATTTGATATTTGGAGAGAAGAAAATACAGTCGACCCTTCGTATCTACATATCCATGGATTCAATCAAAGCATGGAAAATATTTGGGGAAAAAATTCCATGATATTCCAAAAAACACAACTTGAATTTGCCACTCATCTCAACTATTTCCGTAGCACTTACATTATATCTGAGCTTCCCTGGTGGCTCAGACAGTAAAAAATGTGCCTGCATTGCAGGAGACATGGTTTGATATGTAGGTCAGGAAGATCCCCTGGAGAAGGAAATAGCCACCCACTCCAGTATTCTTGCCTAGAGAATTCCCGGGACAGAGGAGCCTGGCGGACAGAGGAATCTGACTCCATGGGGTTGCAAAGAGTCGGACTGAGCGACTAACATTACGTTATTTTGACTATAGGGACCTTTGTTGTCAGTATGATACCTTTGCTTTTTAACTTCCCTTCCAGGAAGCAGACATCTTTTAATTTCCTGCAGTCACCTTCCTCAGAGATTACACTATTGAATTGTTCGGCCCCGCCCGCCTCACCTTCCCAAGGTGCAGGGCAGACCCAACTTCCCTCCACGACCCGCACCCTGACAGCTTGTCTCCGTTTAGGCCGTTTCACTGCCGGCCTACACAGCTTCCCACATCTGGAAGTGGAGAGCCTGCGGTGCAGCTGTCTCAGCAGCGCAGCGTGAGTTTCTCTCTTAGTCACACATGCCGCTCTCACTCGGCTTCCCTCGGTACCCCGGGTCTGAGGGTCTCTGCTGACTCTAAATCCCCACGGCCACCCCACCACCCCAGCAAATTCAGACGTCTCCGAGAGCGGTGAAGGGGCGCCTCCCTTTTGGTTTAAAGTCTGCACTGAAGCCGGTTCCTGCTTTTGGAATTCGGAAACGCTGCGTTTCACACCTCTTTCTGTCTTAAAACCATTTACTGTCCCATCTGCACTGCATAAAATTCTCTTCCACAAGGTGGGCATTTATGCTTCGTGGTCCTCAGCCTCGCCTTCTTGGCCCCTGGAGGCCACATCCTCTCCCAGGTCCTGGGATTCTGGGGAGCGAGCCCCGCTCCTGAGACTCACTCCCCAGAGTCTCCTCCGGCCGAGTCTCCTCCGGCGTTGTCTTCATAATGACCTTTCCCCTGATCCTGTGTCGGGGTGGGTGACCTGGGCCAGCCACTTGACCCCCGTGGTGCTTCCATCCCAAATTCAACCAGCTGGAATTTGGCTCTTGCAGAAGGAGGGCTTCTAATTCAGCCGCCATTCCCGTAAATAGTGGAGGTGGGGTGGGGTGGGGTGTGGTGTCATGAGAAGCAAAGACATCGACTTTGAGAGAAATAGAAAACTGAAAAAAGCCTGAGGAAGAATCGATGCCAAGAGAGTTGGTGAGGAACTTGCTAAGAGAAGGCAACATGAAAGAGAGGAAGTCTTGAAGGTTGCGGCTAGGCAAGGACAGAAGTTTAGAGAAAAGCAGGATCTCCGGAGAGTTAAAGGTGAGCAAAATAGGAAGGTGTTGTGCTGGGAGGCAGCGTGAGGAACTCCGCCCGTGGCAAAGGTCATGAGGAAGGAGGCTTTGCATATACAAAAGCGGGATCGAGCCTCAGGAGTCCCCCTGGAAATTCTCAAGCATCTACCCCCAAAACCAGAGTCTGCCTACTTTACTGCTTTGTGCTCTCACCTACACCTCTGACTTTATGGGGGGCTGTTCCCCACCACCTCTCTCTGAAAAAGAGTTAATTTACAGCTCCAGTTAATAAAGTTCATGGGCGTGACAAGAGTGTTTGAACCTACAAACTCCTTTGGAAATCCTCTAGCCTGCCTGAACAGGTTCTTCTGGCCACATGTGATTGTTCACAGCCTCCCAACCGTGAGAGGCATGAGATGTTCTAAACTGTCTAAATACGGATTCCTTTGAACAGTTAAAAGATTGATTAGAAATTGTATTGGTGAAGGGTTTTTCACTTGTTGGGCCAATGTTTGCTGCTAAGTTTCCATATCCCTTACCTACTGTGTCCCTGGGAGTGTATTGATTAATATAATTGGTGTATAGGAATATAAGTAGTAGCTTTAATGTTTGTAACCTTGGACCCTTGAGTTAATTCTTTTCTTGTTATAGCCCACCACACCTTTGCCCTATAGGAATGCAACTTTATCTAATGCTTTTGGAGGGTGGCACCTGACTTTAGAATAATCACCTTTAGAGAAAAATAAGTTTTCTGAAGAAAGGATCTTAAAATGTTAACAGGCCTCTTGGCCAGAAGATGATGTAATTCACCTAAACTTTTGCATATGATAAGTTTGCAGGAAGAAAGCCTGGCTTACTGCTGACTACTCCTTCCCCCATTATCCCTATGCACAACTTAAGGTATAAAAACTACTTTGGAAAATAAAGTGCGGACCTTGTTCACCAAAGCTTGGTCTCCCCATGTCGTTCTTTCTCTCACCTTCTGGCTGAATTCCCATCTGGAGCATGGAGGCTCATCAAGCCTACTAATTATGCCTGGGCTTCTAAGATCTAACCGGGGAGGCCTTAGTGTCTCCTCTCCTTTGGGAGAACAGGAGGATGCCTGCGACCTACGTGGGTGATGCAAATTCCTTATCTTGGAATTTTATTAGCTTTCCATGTAAACCAAGTTATTCAGCCTCTTTTCTCCACTGAATTTTCTCACTGAGCTATCCTTATTTAACCACTCTTTATATCTTTAATTCTATCATATCCTGATCACCGAAGCCGTCTCCCCTTCGAATCCCCTGAATCCTGCTGGGGCTGGACCCCGGTAGTGTTGTTCAGTCTGAGTCTTTGTGACCCCTGTATCTCTCAGAGTTTGCTCAAATTCATGTTCATTGAGTCCAGGGATGCTATCTAACCATCTGATCCTCTGCCGACCCCTTCTATAGCCTTCATGTAGAGGGGCTGTAAATCAGGGGTCCCAAAGAGGGCGACAGTGGAGAGGCAGTTCACATAGAGAGCCCGCAAAGGGGATACAAGAGTTGGAACCTTGGCTTACAGAGCAATATCCTGCTGGGAGAGAAAGGGGACTCCTAGTGATCAGGCTTCCCTCGTGGCTCAGCTAGTAAAGAATCCGCTGGCAATGAGGGAGACCTGGGTTCAATCCCTGGGTTGAGAAGATCCCCTGGAGAAGGGAACCCACTCCAGTATTCTCCAGACCTGGAGAATTCCGTGGACTACAGCCATGGGGTCGCAAGAGTCAGACAGGACTGAGCGACTTTCACTCACATCCAGTAATTGGAGGAGCTGAGAAAGCAAGGTGAAAGGAAGCATAGCCACTTGGGGGTGCCAGAGAGTTGGGAGGAAGGGAGGGCAGAGATGGAGGAAGAAAGGCAGAAAATCATGGAGATTTAGGATCATCAAGGAGGTTGGATTAGAAGCATTTTACAGGGAACAGATGGCAGCGAGAGGCTGGATGGGAGTCAGGGAAGAAGTAGAGAGGAGGACAGCTGGAGAGCAGAGGGGAAGAGAAAGGGAGACTGAGAAAGAAGTAGGGACACAGATCAACTAAATGAAGTGGAAAAAAAAATGTGCAGGTGGTGGAGAGGACTAGATCCAGGAGAGTGTTGAATTGGTACAGTCTCCAGACAGAGTCCTGGTTCCTACTCAAAGAAATATGCATAACAATGTCTTTGGGCCCCCACCCAGGTGGAGGGTGGTAACTTCAGACTGAAGACAAGATTCCTGGAGCACAGCTCTGTTGCCTCACCACCAACCAATCAAAAAGGGTCACAAACCCTGCAACCCTCACCCCAAATGTTGCCTTCTGTTTCCGGGGACCAGAGATGACCATCCTGTTAGGTCTCTTGTTTGGCCCCTGTCTGTTTTCTCTCTGAGAGAGGCCAACAGTTTCAAACTAAATTGCTGTTATTATAAGGGTTAATGCTGGTTTCAGGCAAAAAATACCTTGACTTAGATCTGGTAGACAGAGACTTCTGCTCTGCTAGGCAGGCCTACGCCCATGCATAGCAGGAAGAAGTTACAGAAGAAGGAGACCTCTGCCCTAATTTCCAAGAAGTATCTTGAGTATGAAGTCTCTCAGGGGGGAGTTGTTGGGGGAAATACACTGATTGAAACCGCCCACTCTGGCCAGGTACCATAGTAACCATTTGCATGAGTTGTTCTATGACAGGAGATCCTGATAAGGAATACGGAACTAATAAGCCACCACCAACTGGAAGAGTTCAGGAAAGGTCTAAAGGAGACACTGCGTGTCCGTCCAGTTCCCAGAATCCCTCTTGCTAGCATCCATCTTGGCTGAGCGATGCATGCACCACCAGGAAAGATTCTGAATTAGAATGATTGGTCAAAGACCACCGGGAAACTAATCCCATCACCATAAAACCCGACATTGCGAGCCACGCAGCAGAGCAGTTCTCCTGGGTTCCCTTACTCTACTGCTCTCCACCCAGGTGCCCTTTCCCAATAAAATCTCTTGCTTTGTCAGTACATGTGTCTCCTTGGACAATTCATTTCTGAATGTTAGACAAGAGCCCAGTTTCGGGCCCTGAAAGGGGCCCGCCTTCCTGCAACAGTTATAAGGATTATGAAGTCATGATACATTGATTTTTGCCTTACCTCATAGGTCAGTTGGTAAAGAATCTGCCTGCAATGCAGGAGACTTGAGTTCAATTTCTGGGTGGGGAAGATCCTCTGGAGAAGGAAATGGCAACCACTCCAGTATTCTTGCCTGGAGAATCCCATGGACAGAGGAGCCTGGCGGGCTACAGTCCATGGGATCGCGAGAGTCTGACACAACTTAGTGACAAAACCACCACATTGATTTTTGGCTTTAGGATCTAATAAATTTAAAACTGGTAATAAATTTAAAACTTGTTTCTTTACATTGTACTTCCCTGGTGGCTGAGATGGTAAAGCATCTGTCTACAATGCAGAAGATCCGGGTTCGAGCCCTAAGTTGGGAAGATCCCCTGGAGAAGGAAATGGCAACCCATTTCAGTACTATTGCCTGGAAAATCTCATGGACAGAGGAGCCTGGTAGACTATAGTCCATGGGGTCACAAAGAGTTGGACACGACTGAGCGACTTCACTTTCACTTTCTTTACATTATACAGGTGAGAATTGCAAAACTTCTGTCTGTAAGGCTTGTGCCTTTTGTAATTATTTGTATTAAAAGATAACATCCATGTGTAGAACTGACTGACTCTTACTACATGATGCCTTTTCCAGGAACATTAAATATGTTCTTTGTGATCATTTTCCTTTTTGCTTTCTCCTTTCTTTACGTTTAATTCTTTTTGTAGCTTGGGATAGATTAGATCATTCAATACTGACTTTCTTGTAAAGAATTATTCGCTTCTGAAATAAAATTTGTTGCCCTTCTGTAATTAATTCATGTCATTGTTTTCTAAGTATGCTGTGTTCTCAAAAGTTTTTTTTCACTTGACACCATAATTCTTCAGTGGAAAATTTTTTAACTAGCTGATTCACTTTAGGTCTGTTTCATGTTTATTTGAGGCCCATTTGCTGTTTCTTCTTGATGTTATATTTTCGAAGCATTTTTCTGGTAACTAGTAAAGAGAAGTAGACTGTTTTGATGAGTACTTAGGAAGAATGTCAGTGATCTTTTATATTAAGAGTCACGACCTAATTTAAGCAGTTCGTCTGATACTCCATTTTCCTCTCTTTTATATGATCTGGTAACTAGTGAGCAATGAGGTGGTCTGATGATGTTTCCCTCGGGTCCAGAATCTGAGCAACAGTGACCGCTGAAATGATTGGCCAAATTGGGTGTGGGACTGTGTGTGGCAGTTCTTCTTTGAAGGAGAGCCCAGTTGTTACTAGAATTTGAAATGGGTCCCAGTTTTGCAAAATGAAAAAAGACAACAGTAGGATGGAGGCGGGAGCATATGCTTAGAGTGAGATAGATTATCAGCAGATGTCTTCTATGAATAAGTGTCAATCTGCAGGGAGGCCTCCCACCTCTACTGGCTTCCCCGTGTCCTCAGGGCAGCATCCTGACTCCTCAGATGGCTCCACAGCCCTTTGTCACCCTCAGGTCGCTGCCAGTGTCTCCAGCCTCATCCTGGGAGCTGACCCCGTTCTCATGGTCAGGCTGTCCTGGTCACATTCACTTAGTCCTTGCTCATAGACACCAAAACCTTCTCTGTCTCAGATCTTAGTTTCTATGCCTGCCTTTGGTCATTAATCACCGTGGCTCTTGCTCTTTCTGTTCCTTCAGGTCTAGGCCAGCGAGGTCTCCCCGTCTCTTTCCCATATTCTCTGTCACATTAACCAGGTTTACTGCCTCTATATTAATCACCTTCATCAGAAATGCCCTTGGCCTTTGACTGTTTTGGAGTCTTTCCTCTTTTCCCTCCATTGAAGGATGCACCATGTTCCTCTTCCTCCATGGATGCTCACAGCATCTCTCTCTGGGGGTGAGGACTGGGAATGTGGGTTGGGCTGAAGAATTCTCAGGGGAGACAGAGGGGACAGGGTAGGTGAAGATGGTTCCTGTATCTGTTCTGGACATTTCAACTCTAATTGATCCTTACCCCATGTGGACAATTAATTACTGAAAAGCAAAAAGATATGGGGAGTCCTAATGAGCCTGATAGATCTAGTGTCTTGAGATGTCCCCATGTTTTAGTCTGCTGTGTCACTGCTCACTGCAGCCCCCAGGTCTTCTAAGCTCTGTCCACCCAGGGACCGGTTGCCATCTTAGACAGCAGCTCTGCCTTCCAGCAGTTTATCTGCTCAGATCAGGGGATGCTGAGTTTACTGTGGTTAGAATGGCCAGGAGGTTTGGAATCCAAGGGGATATTAAGGAGTCCCCCCTCCTTAAAAGATCAGGGATATCTTCCAGTTAGCTCTCACTGGGGAGAACAGGGATCAGTGAGACTGGGGTCTCTCTATCTTTGTTAATTCTTCACTGAGCTCAATCCAACCAAATCTCAAGGGCCTGTAAAACTTTCTGATATCCCAAGTTGCTGGCAGGTTTTCCCAGGAAGGCCAGCTCCTTGGTCTCTGTACTGAGTGCCGAGTGTCCTTGGATTTGCAGCTTGTGCGCAACTCTGTTGCGATGCTCATGCCCTTGGTCTCTGCTGTTTATCCCTCTTGTTTAACCATGCATGAAGAGGTAGAAAAATGGGGGAAAGAGAAGGGGAGCTTGTCAGAGTCTCCAGGAGGGCTGTGGCAGCAAGAGTAGGCCTCTGGATGAACCCAATGAATGGGGATGTGTGTATGTATGTGTGTGTATGAGAGAGAGAGAGACATTCATACTTGTGGGATCATGTTGTGTGGAACTGTTGACAAAGGTGGTCTCAGTTCTACCTGGAGGACCTGGGTGTGGGCTCATGGCCAATTGTGGGCTGCATGGAACGGTGGGCATGCCATAGTGTCTTAGCTCAGTTTCCCTGGGACACAGATGCTGTGACTGAGGTTTGCGTGACTGGGTTTCATTGAGAAACACATGATCACACCTCTGAAGGAAGGAAGGAAGTGGAATTGGATTGAGGACTGTTACCCTGCAGTGTGTTAGAATCAATGCCTGAGCTGAGCCCACAGGGAGGTCTGGGTACAGGAGGATGGGCACAGTGGTCACAGAGAAGGGGGATGGGATCCAGGAGATGCTCCATAGCACCCCCTCCACACAGTGGATTCTGTAGAGTCTTTAGGGAAGGCGAGAATTAGGCCCATAGAATAACTGTCATTAAAATTCCAGAGATCACTTTGTGGGTTACCCATAGTTTTTCTCTTAATTTGAGTTACTAATGAAGAAGATTTCAGATGGAAGGTAAAAAAAGAGAAGTTGGCATGTTCCTTGGAAGATGTTGAAGTTGCATTGGGGCGTGTGCATCAGCCTACACATCTGTCTTGTATTATTAGATTTTTGTGATGACAGTTTGGGGCTGCTGGGGTCACTGTGACTGATAAGATGTCTTGAGTCTGGTTGGTGTTTGGGCATCTTCGTGTATATTATTCCATCATTAACACAGGAGTTGTTAAGGCTTGGAACCTTCTGGGGATTGCCTAGCAGGATGGGTGGATTATTAGTAGGTCTCTGGGAGTGTGTTGGCCCAGATGCAGGTTTGGAAGTTTCTTTCAGCCTCAGAGGGTAATGATTGGGCCTCAGCTTTGATGGCAGAAGTTTTTCATGATGCACTGAAGGCTTGTACTTATAATCCGAGGGTTATCAGCTCCATAGGAACCTGTAGTACAGAGGCTTATTCTGGAGATGACGCAGCTGCTACTTGTTGCTGCCAGCACAGTGGATTCCTCTACTGTTCTCTCATCATCTTTACAGGTCTCGGGCGTCTGCTATGTACATGCACAGTACAGTTAATGGTTGTAAACGGTTGAAGGCAAGTAAATGGTACATGGAAAACAGTACTGCTGCTACTGCTGCTAAGTCGCTTCAGTCGTGTCCGACTCTGTGCGACCCTATAGACGGCAGCCCACCAGGCTTCCCCGTCCCTGGAATTCTCCAGGCAAGAACACTGGAGTGGGTTGCCATTTCCTTCTCCAATGCATGAAAGTGAAAAGTGAAAGTGAAGTCGCTCAGTCGTGTCCGACTCTTAGTGACCCCATGGACTGGGGCCCACCACGGTCCTCCATCCATGGGATTTTCCAGGCAAGACTACTGGAGTAGGGTGCCATTGCCTTCTCCAGGAAAACAGTACGGAGTTACCCAAAGATTAAAAATAGAACATATGATCGCGCAAGCTCACTTCTAATTATATAGCTAAGAAAAGCAAATTTTTAAAAACTGTTTATGTATTTGGCTTTGCCTGCATCCTCCAGGATCTTTGGTTTCAGCGCACTGAAATTCTAGTGTGGTGCTCAGGCTTAGTCCTTCTGCTGCCTTTGGGATCTTAGTTCCCCCACCAGCGATTGAACCCACATCCCCCAAAGAGCTAGGCAGGTTCTTCACCACTGGACCATCAGGGAAGTCCTGTGCAAAAATCAGTATTTTTCAGGAGTAACCAGCACTCCCGTAACCCATTCTGTATGATTCACAACAGCCATGTGTTGTAGAAACAACCTGAATGTCTGTTTTCCGCCGAGTGGATGATGAAACCGTGATGTGTGTATGAGACAGGCTGGGTCCTGGGACATTTTACTGCAGTTCTTGCACCTGGACGAACATCTTCTCGGGCAACAGACCTCAAAGAAAATGTGATTGAACGAAGAAACTATAACCACATTCATGAGCGGACAGCAATTCTGAACAATAAGTAAAAGGCCACAAACCAAGCTTGATTTCTGAGGCTCCAGAAGCAAAAGCAGGGTCACTTCCCGTGATCCCGGCTCACAGCACCACCGGGGGCCCGAGGCAGGGCAGATCACCTCAGCTTCCTTCCAGCCTTAACCAAAGGGATCAGCTCACCCCCCTTTTTGGGAGGAGCAGGGGCACACACTTCTTTTTCTGTCCCTCCTTACTGCAGCAAGAGTCCCAATAAAGCCTTTCTTGAAATTCCCCCCTGGTCTCATAACTATTTCTATTGATTAAAGAGCCCCAGGATCCAGGTTTGAAAAACATGTAAGTATTAGTCACTCAGTCATGTCACACTCTTTGTGACCCCAGGGACTGTACTCTGCCAGGCTCCTCTGTCCATGGAATTTTCTAGGCAAGAATACTGGAGTGGGTTGCCATTCCCTTCTCCAGGGGATCTTTCCAACCAAGGGATCAAATCTGGGTCTTCTGCATTGCTGGCAGATTCTTTACCTTCTGAGCTCCCAGGGAAGTCCTCATGGGTAACCCAGGCAAATATACACACATATTTGTAACGACATATTCAGTTCAGTTTAGTTGCTCAGCCATGTCTGACTCTTTGCCAGCTCATGGACTGCAGCACACCTGGCTTCCCTGTCCATCACCAACTCCTGGAACTTACTCAAACTCATGTCCATCGCATCGGTGATGCCATCCAACCATCTCACCCTGTGTCATCCCCTTCTCCCACCTTCAATCTTTTCAAGCATCAGGGTTTTTGCCCGTGACTCAGTTCTTTTCATCAGGTGGCCAAAGTATTGGAGTTTCAGCTTCAGCATCCATACTTCCAATGAATAGTCAGGAATGATTTCGTTTAGGATTGACTGGTTGGATTTCTTTGCTGTCCAAGGGACTCTCAAGAGTCTTCTCCAAAACCACGGTTCAAAAGCATCAATTCTTCGCCACTCAGCTTTCTTTATATTCCAACTCTCACATCCATACATGACTACTGGAAAAACCATAGCTTTGACTAGACAGACCTTTGTTGGTAAAGCAATGTCTCTGCTTTTTAATATGCTGTCTAGGTTGGTCATAGACATAGCTTTTCTTCCAAAGAGCAAGCGTCTTTTAATTTCATTTGTGCAGTCATCATAAGCAGTGATCTTGGAGCCCCCCAGAATAAAGTCTGTCACTGTTTCCACTGTTTCCCCATCTATTTGCCATGAAGTGATGGGACCGGATGCCATGATCTTAGTTTTCTGAATGTTGAGTTTTAAGCCAACTTTTTCACTCTCTCACTTTCATCCTAGAGGCTCTTTAGTTCTTCTTCACTTTTTGCCATAAGAGTGGTGTCATATGCATATCTGAGGTTATTGATATTTCTCCCGGCAATTTTGATTCCAGCTTGTGCTTCATCCAGCCCACCATTTCTCATGATGTGCTCTGCGTGTAAGTTAAGCAAGCAGGGGTAATAGTATGCAGCCTTGATGAACTTCTTTCCCAATTTGGAACCAGTCTGTTATTCCATGTCCAGTCTAACTGTTGCCTCTTGACCTGCATGCAGATTTCTCAGGAGGTAGGTCAGGTGGTCTGGTAGTCCCAGCTCTTTAAGATTTTTCCACAGTTTGTTGTGATCCACACAGTCAAAGGGTTTGGCATATTCAATAAAGCAGAATTAGAAGTTTTTGTGGAACTCTCTTGCTTTTTTGATGATCCTGTGGGTGTTGGCAATTTGATCTCTGGTTCTCTGACTTCTTCTAAATCCAACTTGAACATCTGGAAGTTCACAGTTCACATATTGTTGAAGCCTGGCTTGGAGAACGTTTATCATTACTTTGCTAGCATGTAAGCTGAGTGCAATTTGTGTGGTAGTTTGAACTTCTTTGGCATTGCCTTTCTTTGGATTGGAATGAAAACTGACCCTTTTTCCAGGCCTGTGGGCACTGCTGAGTTTTCCAGATTGACTGTCGTATTGAGTGCAACACTTCCACAGCATCATCTTTCAGGATTGAAATAGCTCAGCTGGAATTCCATCACCTCCACTAGTCTTTGTTTGTAGTGGTGCTTCCTTAAGGCCCACTTGAATTTGCATTCCAGGATGTCTCACTCTGGGTGAGTGATCACACCATCATGGTTATCTGGGTCGTGAAGATCTTTTTGTACAGTTCTTCTGTGTATTCTTGCCACCTCTTCTTATAATACTTCTGCTTCTGTTAGGTCCATACCATTTCTGTCCATTATTGTGCCATCTTTGCATGAAATGTTCCCTTGGTATCTCTAATTTTCTTGAAGAGATCTCTAGTCTTTCCCATTCTGTTGTTTTCCTCTATTTCTTTACGTTGATCACTGAGGAAGGTTTTCTTACCCCTTCCCGTGTAAATGAGATTTTTGTCACTTGGACAGCCTGGAATGAATGTAGAGAATATTATGCTAAGTGAATTAGGACAGACAGGGTAACACTGATATTGTATGGGCTTGCTTATATGTGGAATGTAAAAAAGTGAAACTCACTAGTACCACAGTGATGGTGTTATCTGGGGCTGGGAGGTGGGGAGGTTGGGGAGATGTTGGTCGAAGGGTGGTACAGACTTTGAGTTGTAAAATGAATGCGTCCTGGGGAGGTGTGTGCAGCACACTGACCTTAGTTAATCCCATTCTGTTACTGCCTGCTGGGAATTTGTCAAAGTGTACATCGTCAGTGTTTTCACCACACACAGAACATGGGAATTTGAGGTGATGGATGTGTTGGTTCGTAGATTGTGATAAATATTTCACAGTGGACACGTGTCACATGATCACATGGTGTATGGTATATGTACACATAACCCTTTGCGTTAGTCTCAGTAAAGCTGGAAAAGAAGAAAGTGGGAGGTGGCCTGGCCTTAATCCTTCACTAGTGATCAACCCAGGCTTCACATGAGATCATGAGGCATTTTGCCCGGCATGTTTTGTACCCCTCCCCAAAAAACACACTCCTCAAGATCTCGTGTGGGGTCTCGCCCCAGGAATGTTCACAGGCTGTGGATGATTCCGATCTGGATCCTGCTTTGAGCACCAGGGCTCTTAGCCTCCACTTCTGAGACTGAGATCAAGCCCTGGGGGAGGGAAGGGCACTCTGTCTGAGTGGGGCTGGACCAGGGCCTGCTGTGTGACCTGAAGGGGATTGGGTGAGGAGGTGTCCTCTGCTTCTGTGTACATAAGGCCTCACCAGGAGGGGGGTGTGATCCGAGGGAAAGTGTGGGAAATTCCGTGTTGGTCTCTCTGTGGGAGTTGACCGTCCTGCGTCCCTCCTGAGACAGTGGGCACAGAGGACTGTCTGTTCCACAGTGTGAGGGCTTCCCTGTATGTGTGGTTGGGGCTCAGGAAGGGAATGTGTTGACCCTAGCACTAAACAGCATGTTTTCCACTTTCATGATAGAACTGTGAAGACTCATGGGAAGAAGCCAGAAGAGGAAAGAACAGGAGTCAGGCATGGCTCTTTCTCCGGTAAGGTCATATTCTCAGTGGATTCTCACACTGCCTTCCTGAAATGCCCTTCTCTGGACTCGCTAATCATGTCTGACTCTGAAGTATCCTGTCTGACTCCTGTACATGACACTCACCCAGGGCCTTCCTCAGGGCCTGGTGTCCCACTTAGATCCCGTCTCCCCATGACCTGTGACCTGGACCTTGTGAGAGGCTCCCCTGGTGCCGTCCTGGGCAGGAGCTTCTCACCCATGGGTTGGAGACGGGGTCTCAGTGCTGTTGAGCAGCAGGGGTTGCTTAAGGCCCATGTGGATGTGCTGTCTGCTCTCTGTCAATCAGGGTAAAGAAGCTGTAGGTGGACCTCAGGTATTAACATGTACAGTACATGGTAAAATCTGCCAAAGAGGCCAATGAGGGGAAATCAGTTCTGACTTTTTATAGTACATTTAAAACTAAATGAGCACCTCCTTGAAAACTTAAGTGTTTGGAATGGAATGGAACGTTCAGAAAGAGATGTCAGGGCTAGGGAGTGTTTCGTTACATCATCTAATTTAAACTGTGAAATCGGGCTTACTAATTTTTTTTTCTTTCTTTTTTGACCACATGATTCAGCTTCCAGGGTCATAGTTCGCTGAGTAGGGATCAAACCTGAAACCCTGCAGTGGAAGTGAGAGATCTTACACTGGACCATGAGGGAATTTCCAACTTTACTATCTTGATTCAGTATTTTCTTAGTGGAATAAAATCATAAATTTTGGAGTTTGTTAATAAGTACATACCTAAAATTAATGATAAAAATCACATTATTATTTTAAAAATATATTTATTTCCTGTACTCTGACTTCCTTGCTTCAGTGTCTTTTCCCTAGTTCTGGAGAGCGGTGACCACTCTGGTAGTGGTGCGCACACTTCCCATTGTGGTGGCTTCTCTTGTCTTGCAGCCCAGGCTCTAGAGTGCGCTGGCTTCAGTAGTTTCACCTCCAGGGCTCTACAGCTCTGGCTCAGGAATTGAGGTTCACGGGCTTAGTTGCCCCTCAGCATGTGGGATCTTAATGGGCCAGCAACAACCTGTGTTTCTTATATTGGTCAGTGGACTCTTTATCACTGAGCCACCAGGGATGCCATCATATTGTTTTTAAATACAGGTATTTTATACAGATTGGCGTTAAAGTATTTTCTGTATTATTTCTGCTTGTACTACTTTTTATGTTTTTAATAGTATAAGATAATGTTGAGGACTTCCCTGGTGATACAGTGGATAGCAATGTGTCTGCCAATGTAGGGGACACGGGTTCCATCCCAATTCCTGGAAGATGCTGCAGAGCAACTAAGCCCATGCCCAACAACTGCTGTGGCTGTGCTCTGGAGCCCGAATCCTTAACTACCGAAGCCTGCATGCTTGAGCTGGTCTTCTGAAACAAGAGAAGCCACTGCAATGAGAGCCTGGGCACTGCAGCCACAACTCCATGCAGTGCAGCCACAAGTAGAGACAGCTGGGTCACAGCAACGAAGGCCCAGCATAACCAAACCAGATATGCTGTAAAAAGGAAATAGAATGTTAACAAACTTACTGAATCAAACTTATATTTGATCACTTTTAATGTCCAAAGATGCCAAAATGTAGGAGAAGGGAATGGCCACCCACTCCAGTTTTCTCCTGAGAATCCCATGGACAGAGGAGCCTGGCAGGCTACTGTCCATGGAGTCCCATAGAGTCTGACATGACTGAGCCAACTGAACAACAACCTCCTCACATAGCAGAGTGAGTGCTGAAAAACAAACCTAAACCTCTAACTTTCCTCCTGCAGATTCTTAAGTTATGTCCAGTTGCTTTTGAAATAACGTCTTCAATTTATATGCCTGCAGAAATCAGCCTCTACCTGGCATTACCCCGTCTTCATTCCACGTTGCAGTCACACTGGCTGGTTTTCTGTTCAGTAAATATCTTCCTGTGTCAGAGCACTCAGGCTCTTCTGTCTGCTTACAAAACTCTTCCATTTCCCACCTTGCCAATCCTAAGCGTTTCTTCCTCACAGAGACCTTGTCTGACTTCTCGATGTAGGTCAAGACTTTCTGTTGAATCTTCTCTTAGCACCAGGCCTGTTTCAGAGCACATATAAAAATAGTGATGTTAAAATATGGATGTAATTGGCTGGCTGGCCGCTGGATGGTAAGCTCCGTCATGTTCACTGCTGTACTCCCAGTTAGGGACACAGAGTTGATACTCACTAAGTTTTGATTGAACGAAAGAAAAAAATAAAGACAATGCTTCTTGTTTCAATCAATTGTGTGTTTCCATATGCATGCATGAGTGCATGGATGTAACTCCATGATTTTATTACAAAACCATCTCATAAATACGGTTTATGCTTAGAGCAGTTGCAGTTGTATCTTAAGTGTGTATTCCATGGCCTTTAATATTTTCTACCTCACCATATGAATAATGTAAATAGTAGTCAGATTATTGACATTGTGTGGGTTGGGGGTAGAGGGGGTGACTTGTACAGTGACTATTCATGCTGTTCCATTGCCCTTCAGCTCCCTTGAACTTGTTTCAGGTATTCTCAGGGGACTCTCTGGGGATGGTCTTTTATACTGTTACTTAACTCTTTGATTCCTTAGGTTCAGTTGTCTCTCCCAACCACCTGAGCTCAGGTGCTATTGCCTCATTTCTTAACTGTTTGATCAGAGCTATTTATTAGAGTGACAGAGTTTCTCCCCAGTAAGATGGACACAGATCTTTCTCTACTGTTGCTGTTATGTTGATGACAAGTTCATATGGGTAAAGTCTTTAGGCTAATGCTTAGTGTGTATGAAGTGTTGAGACACCTCTCGTGAGTGTGATGATGACATCCTCATCACAGTCTGCGTTCTTTTAAAGCCACTGTGGACTTTGTCCTCTCTGAAGACAGCAGTCTTGCTGTAACTCATCTAGATAGTGAATGTCACTCAGTGTGTTGAACGTAACACTTCTGCATCAACGACCCACTGTTGATTGTAATCTGTATATTTTTCATGTCTTGTCCACACTCATGATGAATTCATGTTCATTGGAGGATATCATCATCTTAGAAAAAACAGGAAACTAAATTAGAGAGATCTATCAGAATATTACTTCAGCTGAATTGACCTCACTTGTCTCACCTCTTCTCCTTTTCTGTGAAAATAATAACCCTCCTCAGGGCCCGTTGGTGACATGTGTTTTCATTTCAGGCACGGTTGACCTTCAAGGATGTGTTCATAGATTTCACTCCCGAGGAGTGGGACTGTCTGGACCCTGCCCAGAGGACCTTGTACAAGGACGTGATGGTGGAGACTCTCAGGAACCTGCTGTCTGTGGGTGAGGATCACTTCCCTCTGAAGTAGGGATCTACTTTGGGGTATCTCTGCACTTTCCCTCACTGTGTCTTGGGAGCCCTGTTTTTCTTGACTGAGCTGAAAACCTTGTTCACTCAGACATGTAAGGCTTCATGATTGGCATCGGGAGTTCAAACTTGTCTTTCCTTCTGCTGACCTGCCCACTGTGTGATACACAAGGAGTTTTTCCAGAGCTTGAGTGTTTATAAAGCTAGTTCTATGTCCATGAGTCGGTCTTCGACATCAGTATCCAAAGTTATTAGATAGGGAGCTTCAGATTCCAGATCATTATGTCCTTATCCAGGTGAACTATTCAGGAGGGTTGATTTCGCTTAGGTTTGTTATGGGTAAAGAATGAGAGAGTCCAGAGTCCACAAAGGGGCACACCTCAGAGGACACTTTCGCAAGACAGGCAGCAGCTCCAACAGTTTATTACCCAGCACAATTCCAGGGAATCTGTTCCGAACAAGGAACCCTTGGCCCCTGACATTTTCGGAGAGACTCGGTTTTATACTCCCCTCCCACTGAGTGTTCTATCCATGTTTCGCGCAAACTTTGTTTGATGTGTATGATTGTAGTTTTGAAGACCCATGTAGGTGTAGGGAGAACAATCAGATTTTTGTTACACAGGGGAACAGTAATTAATACTTATCCACGGCGAGGAGTATCTACAGTTATGTTCAATACTAAACAGGGCAAAGCCGTGACCCTTACCCCTCAATCTTTGCTCATCTGTGGGGAGTGAGAGGTCTCCCCAAGGAAACCTTGGGTTTTAACTTTAAGGATGGTCTCTCTCATTTCTTAGGAAAGTTCATGGCCCATCTTCACCTGCTGTCTTAAGATGGCTGACAGCCCTCAAGATGGAGTTCTTCTTGCTCTTCCTCAAAGCACGCCCCAAGCAGATGTGATAGGCCTAGATGACTCCGGCCTTGCTGTCCAAGGTGACTCTTGAGTAGTCTTCTTCAGACCACAGTCCAAAAACATGACTCTCTAATGTTCATCCTCTTTAATGGACCAGCATTCAAAGATGTAAATACGTGTGTGATTGCTAAGTTTTATCATTCATGGCTCTTCAATAAAACATTCAGTTGCTTAAGGCACTGCTATAAGGAACATTATCAGAAATCTTTTATTTTCTAGTGTTCCTTTACATAATTAGGTATGAATGGAGATGCTCTGTAATGTAACCATAATATTTAGTCATGAATACTGTGATACATTGTTATCATGTTTTAAAAAGTAGTCCACACAAATGTCGTCTTAACCTATTACACTCTCATACAGAGGGTTTACATCTATGCAGCTGTTTTTTGGTTAATTCCACTATCAAAGACTCAACTGGCAGTATTACGATGACAGGTAAAGAGGCAAAATCGTACAACAAAAACCCGTGAATTTAATTGAAACTGTATATTGATATGTACATATTGCTGGAATTTTGATATGCTGGAGGGTCGAGAACAATACAGTCGACCCTCGTATTCACATAGATCCAGTGATTCAATCAAAGCATGGAAATATTTTGGGGAAGAGAATCCATGATATTCCTAAAAAACCAACTTTGGCAACTTGCCACTTACATCTCAGAACTATTCCGTGAGCACTTACATATATCTGAGCATTCCCTGGGTGGCTCAGACATAAATAAATGTGCCTGCATTGGGCAGGAGACATTGGCTTTGGATAGTTAGGTTCAGGAAGATCTCCGCCTGAGAGAAGAGAATTAGCCACACCACTCCAGTATTCTTGGCCTAGAGATATTCCCGGGACAGGGAGTGAGCCTGGCACGAGGATGATCCTCCGAACCATGGCGGTTCAAAAGAGTCGGACGCTGAGCGCACTAACCCATGTACGGTGTTTTTGACTATTAGGGACCTTTGTTGTCAGTATGATACCTTGCTTTTAAACTTCCACTTCCAGAAGCAGACATCCTCTTTTAATTTCTGCAGTCAGCTTTCCTCAAGAGGATTACAACTATTGAACTTGTTCGGGCCCGCGCCAGCCTCACCGTTCAAGAGGTGCAGGGGCAGACCCAACTTCCGTCACGATCCCGCCACGCTTGAGCATGCTTGTCTCCGTTACTAGGCCGTTTCACTGTCGCCTCACCACAGCTTCCCACATGCTGGAACGTGAACGCGCGGGTGCAGCTGTCTCAAGGCAGGCAGCGTGAGTTTCTCTTAGTACCACACATGCCGGCTGCTCCTCGGCTATCGCCTCGTACCCCCAGGGTTCTGAGCGTCTCTGCTGACTCTAAATCCCCAACGGCCAACCCCCACCACCCCAGCAAATTCAGACGTCTCCCCGAAGCGGTGAAGGGGCGGCCTCCGCTGTTGGTTTAAAGCTGCACTGAAGCGGTTCGCTGTTTCTTCGGAATTCGGAAACGCTGCCGTTTCTCAACACCGTCTTTCTGTTTTAAAACCACTGTTCCTCTCCCATATGGCACTGCTATAAAATTCTCTCTTCCACAAGTGGGCAGTTATGCTTCTTGGTCCGTAGCCTCGCCTTCTTGCCCCTGGAGCCACATCCTTCTCCCACGGTTCCTGGGGATTCTGGGAGCGAGCCCCGCTCTGAGACTCACTCCCCAGCAGTCTCCTCCGGCGAGTCTGCCTACCTGGCTGTTGGTCTTCCATAATGACCTTTCCCCTGATCCTGTGTCGAGGGTGGGGCGTGACCTGGCGCGCAGCCACATCTTGACCCCCGTGGTGCCTTCCCATCCCATTCAAACCAGCTGGAATTTGGCTCTTGCAGAAGTGAGGGTTCTAATTCAGCCGCCATATACCCGTAAATAGTTGGAGTGGGACTGTCCGGTGGGTGTGGTGTTCATGAGAAGCAAAACAGTCGTAACTTTGAGAGAATTATAGATAACACTGCAAAAAAGCCTCGAGGATAGTAATCGATGCCAAGAGGAGTTGGTGAGGAACGTTGCTAAGAGATAGGCAACATGAACAGAGAGAGGAATTCTTGAAGGTTGCGGCTTATGTGCATAGTGATCAGAAGTTTAAGAGAAAGCCAATGGATTCTCCGGAGAGTAACAGTAGAGAGCAAAGTAGGGGAAGTGTGTTGTGCTCGGGAGGCGAGCGTAGGAGACTCACGGCACCGCGTGGCAAGGTCATGCAGGAAAGGAGGCATGTTGCAGTATTAAAAAAGCGGGAATCCGGAGCCATCAGGAGTCCCCCTGGGAAATTCTTCAAGCATCTACCCGCCACAAAACCAGAGTTGCCTACTGTTAGACTGCATTTGTGCGTTCCCTACGACTCTGACTTATTGGGGACTGTTCCCACCACTCTCTCTCTGAAGAAGAGTTAATTTACAGCTTCCAGGTTAATAAAGTTTCACTGATGTGGCGTGACCAAGAGTGTTTGAACGTAGCAAATCCTTTGGAAATTCCTCTAGCCTGCCTGAACAGGTTCTTCTGGGCACTCGTTGATTGTTCCACAGCCCCAACCCGTAGAGAAGGCTGAGTGGTTCTAACTTGTTAAACGGATTCCTTGAACAGTTAAAAGATTGATTAGAAATTTGTGTGGTGAAGGGTTTTTCACTTGTTGGGCCAATGTTTGCTGCTAAGTTTTCCATATCCGCCTTACCTACCTGGTCCCCTGTGGGTGTATTGATTAATATAGATTGTGTAATAGGAATATAAGTAGAGCTTTAATGTTTTGTAACCTATGGACCCTTGAGTTCAATTCTTTCTTGTTTATAGCCCACCCACACCGTTGCCCTATAGGAAATGCAACTTTATCTAATGCTTTGGCAGAAATTGGTTAGGCGACCTGACTTCTGGATAATCACCTTGAGAGCAAAATAAGTTTTTGCTGAAGAAGGATCTTAAAAATGTTAACAGCCTCTTGGGCCAGAAGATGAAGTTAAATCACACTAAAAACTTTTGGCATATGATAAGTTTGCTAGGAAAGAAACCTGGGCTTACTGCTGATGCTACTCCTTCCCCATTATCCCCTATGCAACAACGTTAAGGTGTACAAAAAAATCTATTGGAAAATAGAAGTGCGACCTTTTCACCAAAAGTGGTCTCTCCCATGTCGTTCTTTCTCTCACGGTGTTCGTGAATTCCCATCTGGAGGCTAATGGAGGCGCTCATCAAGTATAATTATGGCCTTGGGACTGTCTAGAGATGGCTACGGGGAAGGCCTTGTTGCTTCCTCTTCCTTTGGTGAGAACAGGAGGCATGCCTGCGATCTATCGTGGGTTGATGCAAATTCCGTTACTTGGAATTTTATTAGCTTCCATGTAACCAATTATTCAGCCTCTTCTCCACTGAATTTTCTCATGAGCTTCCCTTAGATTTAACCACTCTTTAATATCTTTAATTCTCAAATTCCTATCATACCGAGCCGTCTCCCTTCGAATCCCCTGAATTCCTGCTGGGCTGGACCCCGTAGTGTTGTTTCAGTCTGAGTCTTTGTGACCCCTGTATCTCTTCAGAGTTTGCTATCTCAAATCCAGGTTCATTGAGTCCAGGGATGCTATCTAACCATCTGATCCTCTTTGCCTGACACACCCTTTCTCCTAAGGCCTTCATTGTATGATGGGCTGTAAATCAGGGGGTCCCAAAGAGGTGCGACAGTGGAGAAGGCAGTTCACATAGAGAGCAGCCCGCAAAAGGGGATAACAAAGTTGGAACCTTGGCTTAACAGAGCAATTATCCTCTGGAGAAGAACCAGGGGACTCCTAGTGATCAGGCTTCCCTCTGCCAGCTTAAGGTAAAGAACCGCTGGCCAATGAGGAGACGACCTTGGGTTCAATCCCTGGGTTGAGAAGATCCCCTGGAGAATGAACTCCACTCCAGTCCTTTACCAGACCTGGAGAATTCCGTGACGTAACAGCCATTGGGTTCGGCAAGAGTCAGACAGGAAAACTGCAGCGACTTCACTCACATCCAGTAATTGGAGGAGCTGAGAAAGCAAGGTGAAACGGAAGCATAGCCACTTGGGGGTGCCAGAAGTTGGGAGGAAGGGAGGGCAGATGTATGGGAGGAAGAAGGCAGGAAAAATCATGGAGATTTAGGATCATCAAGAGGAGGTTGGATTAGAAGCATTTTACAGGGCACAGATGGGCTAGCAGAGAGCTGGACTGGATCAGGGAAGAATAGAGAGAGACAGCTGGAGAGTGCAGAGGGGAAGAGGAAAGGGGAAGACTGGGAAGAAAGAAGTAGGGAACACAGATCATGCACTAAATGAGTGAAAAAAAAATGTGCCAGGTGGTGGAGAGGACTAGACCAGAGAGTGTTGAATGGTACAGTCTTCCAGACAGAAGTCCTGGTTCCTACTCACAAGAAATATGCATAACAATGCTTTGGGCCCCCACCCTGCTCAGGGGAGCAGGTGGAGGGTGGTAACTTCAGACTGGAAGACAAGATCCCTGGAGCACAGCTCTGTTGCCTCACCACCAACCAATCAAAAAGGGTCACAAACCTGCAACCACTCACACCAAAATGTTGCCTTCTGTTTCGGGGACCAAGAGATGACCATCCTGTTAGGTCTCTTGATGTTTGCCCCTGTCTGTTGTTCTCTCTGAGAGAGGCCAACAGTTTTTCAAACTAATTTGCTGTTTATATAAGGGTTAATGCTGGTTTCAAGGCAAAAAATACCTTGACTTAAGGAATCTGGTGACAGAGACTTCTGCTCTGCTAGGCAGGCCTACGCCAATGCATTAGCAGGACGAAGTTACAGAAGAAGGGAGACTCTGCCCTAATTTCCAAGAAGTTCTTGATATGAAGTCCTCAGGGGGAGTTGTTGGGGGGAAGTACACTGATGAAACCGGGCCCACTCTGGCCAGGGTACCATGTAACCATTTGCATGAGTTGTTCTATGACGGAGAATTCCTGATAAGGAATACGGAACTAATAAGCCACCACAACTGGCAAGATTCAGGAAGGTCAAAGGAGACAACTAGCGTGTCCGCAGTTCCCAGAATCCCTCTTGCTAGCATCCATCTTGGGGCGTGAGCGATGCTGCACCACCAGAAAGATTCTGAATTAGAATGATTGTCAAGACCACCGGGAACAATCCCTCACCATTAGAAACCCGCCATTGCGAGCTCACGCAGCAGAGCAGTTCTCTGGGTTCCTTACTCTACTGCTCTCCCACCCAGGTGCCTGTTCCCAATAAAATCTCTGTGCTCTTGTCAGTACCATGTGTCTCCTTGGACAATTCATTTTCTGAATGTTAGACAAGAGCCCCAGTTTCGGGCCCGAAAGGCGGCCCAGCCTTCCTGCAACAGTTATAAGGATTATGAGTCATGAACATTGATTTTTGCCGTTACCTCATTAGGTCAGCTTGGTAAAGAACTGCTGCATGCGGAGACTTTGAGTTCAATTTCCTGGTTGGGGAAGGATCCCTGGAGAAGGAAATGGCAACCATCCAGTATTCTTTGCCTGTGAGATCCATGGAACAGAGGAGTCCTGCGGTGCCTACTAGTCCATGGGATCGGGGCGAGAGTCTGACACAACTTAGTGACAAAACTGCACCACATTGATTTTTGGCTATTTCGAGGACTCTATAGATAAATTTAAAACTGGTTTAATAATTTAAAAACTTGTTTTCTTTACATTGTACTTCCCTGTGGCTGAGATGGTAAATGCTACTGTCTACCAATGCAGAAGATCCGGGTTCGAGCCCTAAGTTTGGGAAGATCCCCTTGGAGCAGGAAATGGCTAACCCAATTTCAGTACTGATTGCCTGGAAAATGCTCCATGGACCGAGGAGCCTGGTAGACTATAGTCCATGGGGTGCACATAAGAGTTGGACACGACTGAGCTGACCTTTCAACTTTCAACTTTCTTTACATTAATACAGGTGAGAATTGCATAAGACTTCGTCTGTAAGTGCCTGTGCTTTTTTGTCATTATTTGTATTAAATAGATAACATCCAGTGTAGAACTGAACGTGACTCTTACTACATGATGCCTTTTTCCAGGAGACATTAAAATTATGTTCTTTGTGATTCAATGCTTCCTTTTTGGCTTTTTCTCCTTTCTTTACGTTTAATTCTTTTGGTAGCTTGGGATAGATTAGATCATTCAAATACTGACTTCTTGTAAAGAATTATTCGCTTCTGAAATAAAAGTTGTTGCGCTTCCTGTAATTTAATTTCATACGTCATTGTTTTTCTAAGTATCTGTGCTTCTCAAAAGTTTTTTCATTGATACACCTAATTCTTCAGTGGAAATTTTTTAACTGCTGATTCACTTAGGTCTGTTTCATGGTTATTTGAGGCCCATTTGCTGTTTTCTTCTTGATGTTATATTTTCGAAGCATTTTTTCTGGAACTAGTAAAGAGAATAGACTGTTTTGATGAGTACTTAGAAGGAATGTCAGTGAATCTTTTTATTAGAGTAACGACCTAATTTTAAGCAGTTCGTCTGATACTCGATTTTCCTCTCTTTATATGATCTGGGTAACTAGTGAGCAATGAGTGGTCCTGATGAAATGTTTTCCCTCGGTCCAGAATCTGAGCAACAGTGACCGCTGTAAATGATTGCGAAATTGGGTGTGGGACTGTGTGTGGCTAGTTCTCTTTGAAGGAGAGCCAAGTTGTTTACTAGAATTTGAAATGGGTCCCAGTTTGCCAAAATGAAAAAAGACAACCCAGGTAGGATGGAGGCCGGGAGCATATGCTTTAGAGTGAGATAGATTATCAGCAAGTGATGTCTTCATGAATAAGTTCTAATCTGCAGGGAGGCCTCCCACCTTACTGGCTTCCCCGTGTCTAGGGCAGATCCTGACTCCTCAAGATGGCTTCCTACAGCCCTGTTGTCACCCTCAGGTCGGCTGCCCAGTGTCCCAGCCTCACCTGGGAGCTGACCCGACCGTTCTCATGGTCAGTGCTGTGCCCTGGTCACATTCACTTAGCTCCTTAGCTCATAGACACCAAAACCTCTCTGTCTTCAAGATCTTCAGTTTCTATGCCCTGCTTTGGTCATTAATACCCGTGGCTCTGCTCTTTTGTTCCTGCTTCAGGTCTAGCCAGCGAGGTGCTCCCCCTCTTTCCCATACTTCTCTTACATTAACCAGGTTTACTGCTCTATAATTGAATCAACCTTCATTCAGAAATGGCCCTTGGCCTTTGACTGTTTGGAGCTTTCCTCTTTTCCCTCCATTGAAGGATGCACCATTTCCTCTTTCCTCCCATGGATGCTCACAGCAGTCTCTCTCGGGGGTGAGGACTTGGGGAATGTGGGTTGGGCTGAAGAGATATTTCTCAGGGGAGACAGAGGGGACAGGGTAGGTGAAGATGGTTCCTGTAATCTGTTCTGGACTTTCAACTCTAATTGATCCTTACCGGTGCATGTGGACAATTTAATACTGCCAAACAAAAAGATATGGGAGTCCTAAGAGCCTGATAGATCTACGTGTCTTGAGAATGTTCCCCATTTTTAGTCCTGCTGTGTCACTGCTCACTGCAGCCCCAGGCTCTTCTAACTCTGTCACACCAGGGACTCGTTGCCATCTTAGACAGCAGCTCCTGCTTCCAGCCAGTTTATCTGCTCAGATCTAGGGATCCTGAGTTTACTGGTGGTTAGAATTGCCAGGAGGTTTGGAATCCAAAGGGAGTATTAAGGAGTCCCGCCTCCGTTAAAAGATCAGGGATATCTTCCAGGTTAGCTCTTCACTGGGGAGAGACAGGGATCAGTGCAGATGCTGGGGTCTGCTCTATCTTTGTTAATCTTCCACTGAGCTTCAATCCAACCAAATTCAAGGGCCTGTAACTGTTCTGATATCCCAATTGCTGCAGGTTTTCCCAGGAAGGCAGTTCCTTGGTCTCTGTAACTGAGTGCCGAGTGTCCCTGGATTTGCAAGCTTGTGCGCAACGCCTGTTGCGATTGCTACATGCCCGTTTGTGCTCATGCTGTTTATTCCCTCTTGTTTAACCATGCATGAAGAGGTGAAAAAAATGGGGGAAAGAAGAAGGGGAGCCTTGTCAGACGTCTCCGGAGGGCTGTGGCAGCAAAGAGTAGCCTCTGGATGACCAATGAAGGGGAGTGGTGTATGTATGGTGTGTGTATGAGAGAGAGAGAGAATTCATGACTTGGTGGGATCATTTGGTGTGGAACTGTGACAAAGGTGGTCTCAGTTCTACTGGAGGACTGGGTGTGGGCCTCATGCCAATTGTGGGCTGCATTGGACGGTGGGCATGCCCATAGCTGTCTTAGCTGCAGTTTCCCTGGGACACAGATGCTGGTGACTGAGGTTGCGTGACTGGGTTTCATTTGAGAACACTGAATACACTCTGAAGGGAAGGAAGGAAGTGGAATTGGATGAGGGACTGTTTACCTGCTGCAGTGTGTTTAGAATCAATGCCTATGCTGAGCCCACAATCGACAGAGGATGGGCACAGTGGTCACAGAGAAGGGGGAGATGGATCCAGGAAGATGCTCCATAGCAACCCCCTCCACACAGTGGATTCTGTAAGTCTTTAGGGAAGGCGAGAATTTAAGGCCATAGAATAACTGTCATTAAAATTCCAGAGATCACTTTGTGGGTTACCCATAGTTTTCCTCTTGAATTTGAGTTACTAATGAGAAGATTTCAGATGGAAAGGTAAAAAAAGAGAAGTTGGGGCATGTTCCTGGAAGATGTTGAAAGTTGCGATTGGGGCGCGTGTCATCAAGCCTACACATCTGCTTGTAATTATTAGATTTTTTGATGACAGTTTGGGGCTGCTGGCGCGTCACTGTGACTCGATAAGATGTCTTGAGTCTGGTTGGGGTGTTTGGCATCTTCGTGTATATATTCCATCATAACACAGGATTTGTTAAGGCTTTGGAACCTTCTGGGGGATTGCCTACAGGATGGGTGATTATGTGATGGTCTCTGGGGAGTGTGTTGGCCCCAGATGCAGGTTTTGGAAGTTTCTTTCAGCCTCAAGGGTAATTTGATGGGCCTCAGTCTTTGATGGCAGAAGTTTTTCATGATGCAACCTGAAAGGCTTGTAACTTTATAATCCGAGGGTTACAGCTCCATAGGAACCTGTAGTACAGAGGCTTATTCTGGAGATGAACGCAGCTGTACGTGTTGCTGCAGCACAGTGGGATTCCCTACTTGTTCTCTCATATCTTTAAACAGGTCTCGGGCGTTCTTGCTATTACATGACAGTAACAGTTAAAGGTTTGTAACGGTTGAAGGGCAAGTAAATGGTAACCTGGAAAACAGTACTGCTTGGCTACTGCTGCAAGTCGGCTTCAGTCGTGGGTCCGACTCTGTGCGACCCTATAGACGGCAGCCACCAAGCTCCCCGTCCCTGAATTCTCCAGGCAAGAACACTGGAGTGGGTTGCATCTTTCTCCGAATGCAATGAAAGTGAAAAGTGAAAGTGAAGTCGCTCAGGTCGTGTCGACTCTTATGACCCATGGACTGGGTGCCACCACGAAGCTGGTCCCCATCCATGGATGTTTCCAGGCAGAAGACTACTGGAGAGGGGGTTTTTTTTTTTGGGGGCCCCAGATTGGCCTTCTCCAGGAACCATTCAGTAACGGAGTTACCCAAAGATTAAAAATTAGCACATATGATCGCGCAAGCTCACTTGCTACTTATAATAGCTAAGAAAGCAAATTTTTAAAAAACTGTTTATTGGTATTGTGGCTTTGCCTGCATCCTAGGATCTTTGGTTTCAGCGCACTTGAAAATCTAGTGTGGTGCTCCAGGTAGTCCTTCTGCTGGCCTTGGGATCTTAGTTTCCCCACCAGCGATTGAACCGCACATCCCCATCAATAGAGCTATGCAGGTTCTTCACCACTGGACCATTCAAGGGAAAGTCCTGTGCAAAAATCAGTATTTTTCAGCGAAGTAACCAGCACTCCCGTAACCCATTCCTGTGATGATTCCAACAGCCAATGTGTCGTAGAAAACACTTGATGTCTGTTTTCCCCGCCCTGGAGTGGATGATGAAACCGGTATGTGTGTATGAGACAGGCTGGGTCATGGGACATTTTTACTGCAGTCTTGCACCTGGCCGAACGATCTTCTCGGGCACAGACCTCAAAAGAAAATGTGATTGGATACGAAGAAACTAGAACCCACATTCCATGAGCGGACAAGCAAATTCTGAACAATAAGTAAAAGCCACCAAACCAAGCTTGATTGTCTGAGGCTCCAGAGCACCAAAGCAGCGTTCAACTTCCCGTGATCGCCGGCTCACAGCACGACCCGCGGGGGGCCGAGGCAGGGCAGATCAACCTCAGCTTCTTCCAGCCTTAACCAAAGGGATCAGCTTCACCCCCCTTTTGGGAGGAGCAGGGGCACACACTTCTTTTTCTGTCCCTCCTTACTGCAGCAAAAGGAGTCCCCAATAAAGCCTTTCTTGAAATTCCCCCCTGGTCTGCAATAACTATTCTATTGATTAAGAGCCCCAGGATCCAGGTGAAAAAATGTAAAGTATAGTCACTCAGTCATGTCACACTCTTGTGACCCAGGGACTGTACTCTGCCAGGCTCCTCTGTCCATGGAAATTTTCTAGGCAAGAACCTGGAGTGGGTTGCCAATTCCCCTTCTCCAGGGGGATCTTCGTCCAACCAAGGGATGCAAATCTGGGTCTTCTGCATTGCTGGCAGATTTTTTGACCTTCTGACCTTCCGCAGGAAGTCGCTCATGGAACCCAGCAGGCCAATATACAACACATATTTGTTAACGACATATTCAGTTCAGTTAGTTTGCTCAGCCATTGTTGACTCTTTGCCAGCTCATGGCGCAGCAACACCCTGGCCTTCCCTGTCCATCACAACTCCTGGACTTACTCAAACTCATGTCCATTGCGCATCGGTTGATGCATCCAAACCCATCTCACCTGTGTCATCCCCTTTCTCGCCTCCACCTTCAATTCTTTTCCAAGCATCAGGTTTTTTGCCCGTCGACTGCAGTTCTTTTCATGCCGTTGGCCAAAGTATTGAAGTTTCAGCTTCCAGCATGCCGATACTTCCAATGAATGGTCAGGAATGATTTCGTTTAGGATTGACTGGTGGATTTTCTTTGCTGTCCAAGGACTTCTCAGAAGTTCCTTCTCCAAAACCACGGTTCAAAAGCATCATTCTTCGCCACTCAGCTTTCTTTATATTCAAACTTCACATCCATAATGATCTACGTCGATAAAGACATAGGCTTTGACTAGAACAGACCTTTGTTGTAGAAGCAATTGTCGTCTGCTTTTTAATATGCTGTCTAGGTGTCATAGACTATAGCTTTCTTTCCAAAAGCAAGCGTCTTTTAATTTCATTTGTGCAGTCAATCATAAGCAGGTGATCTGGAGCCCCCCGAAGTAGGGAAGGTCTGTCACTGTTTCTCACTGTTTCCCATCTATTTTGCCATGAAAGTGATGGGACGCGGATGCCCGATGAATCTTGTTTTTCTGCAATGTTGAGTTTAAGGCCAACTTTTTTCACTCTCGTCTGACTGTTCATCTAGAGGCTCTTTAGTTCTTCTTCAGCTTTTTGCCATAAGAGTCTGGTGTTCATTATGCATATCGAGGTTTATTGATCTTCTCGCCGTGGCATTTTGATTCCAAGCTTGTTGCTTCCATCCGCCCACCATTGTCTCATGTGTGCTCTGTCGTGTAAGTTAAGCAAGCAGGGTAATCAGTAGGCACCTTGATGAACTTTCTTTTCCTCAATTTGGAACCAGTCTGTTATTCCCATGTCCAGTTCTAACTGTTGCCTCTACCTGCAATGCAGATTTCTCTCAGGAGGTGGTCAGGTGTCTGGTAGTCCCAGCTCTTTAAGATTTTTTCACAGTTTGTTGTGATCCACACAGTCAAAGGGTTTGGCATATTCAATAAAGCAGAATTAGAAGTTTTTTGTGGAACTCTCTGCTTTTTGATGATCCTGTGGGTGTTGGCCAATTTGATCTGCATGGTTCCTCTGTACTTTCTCTAGCTATAAATCCAACTTGATACATTGGAAGTTCACAGTTCACATATTGTGAAGCCGGCCTTGGAGAACGTTTATTCATTACTTTTGCTAGCATGTAAGCTGAGGTGCAATTGTGTGGTAGTTTTGAACATTCCTTTTGGCATTGGCCTTTCTTTGGGATTGGAATGAAGAACTTGACCTTTTCCAGGCCTGTGGGGCACTGCTGAGTTTCCAGATGCTGTCGATGAGTGCAACACTTCCACAGCATCATCTTTTCACGGATTTTGAAATAGCTCAGCTGAAAATTCCATCACCTCCTGCTAGCTTGTTGTAGTGGTGGCTTCCTAAGGCCCACTTTGAGAGTGCAGTTCAGGCATGTCTCACTCTGGGTGAGTGATCACACCATCATCGGTTATCTGGGTCGTGAAGATCTTTTTGTCCCAGTTCTCTGTTATTCATTGCCACCTCTTCTTTATAATCTTCTGCTTGTCTGTTTAGGTCCATACATTTCTTGTCCATTTATTGTGCCATCTTTGCATGAAATGTTCCCTTGGTACTCTAATTTTCTTGAAGGATCTCTAGTCTTTCCCCATTCTGTGTTTTCCTACTACTTTCTTTACGTTGCTCACGTGAGGCAGTTTTCTTACCCTTCCCGTGTAAAAATGAGATTTTGTCACTTGGACAGCCTGGATGAATGAGAGAATTTATGCTAACGTGAATGTAGGACAGACGGGTAACACTGATATTCGTATGGGCTTGCTTATATGTGGAATGTAAAAATGAAACTCATAGTGACCCACAATGAGGGTTATCTGGGGCTGGGAGGTGGGGAGGTTGGGCGAGATGTTGGGTCGAAGGGTGTACAAGACTTTGAGTTGTAAAATGTAATGCGTCCTGGGAGGTGTCGTGCAGCATCATCTGACCTTTTAGTTTAATCCCATTCTGTTACGCCTGCTGGGAACTTTCTCACAAAGTGTAGCATCGTCATGTTTTCACCACAGCTACAGAACATTGGGAATGTTGGAGGTGATGGATGTGTTTGGTTCGTAGATTGTGATAAATATTTCAAGTGGACACGTGTCACGATGATACATGGTGTATGGTATGATTGTACACATAACCCTTTGCGTTAGTCTCAGTAAAGCTGAAAAGAAGAAAGTGGGAGGTGGCCGGCTTAATCCTTCACTAGTGAATCAAACCCAGGCTTCACATGAGATCATGAGGCATTTTTGCCCCGGCATGTCTTGTCCCCCTCCCACACACAAAACACACTCCTACAAGATCTCGTGTGGGTTCCTGCGCCCCAGGAAATGTTCAAAGGCTGTGGATGATTCGCGATCCTGGTTCCTGCTTTTGAGCACGCATGGGCTCTAAGCATTCCCACTTCTGAGACTGAGATCAAGCCCTGGGGAGGGAAAAGTGGGACTCTTTCTGAGTGGGGCTGGACCAGGCCTGCTGTGTGACGCTGAAGGGGATCATTGGGGTGACGGAGGTGTCCTCTGCTGCTGTTGTACATAAGGCCTTTCACGCAGGAGGGGGTGTGATCGAGGGAAAGTGTGGGAAATTTTCCGTGTTGGTCTCTCTGTGGGAGTGACGCGTCTGCGTCCCTCCTGAGACAGTGGGCACAGAGGACTGTCTGCTTCCACATGTGAGCTTCCCTGTATGTTGTGGTTTGGGGCTCAGAAGGGATGTGGTTGACCCTAGGATCCACTAAACAGCATGTTTCCACTTTCATGATAGAACTGTGAAAGACTCATGGGCAAAGAAGCGCAGAAGAGGAAAGAACAGGAGCTCAAGGCCATGGCTCTGTTCTCGGTAACGTCATATCTCAGGGGATTCTCAACTGACCTTTCCTGAGTTGCCTTCTCTGGGACTCGCTCATCAATCGTCTGACTCTGAAGTATCCTGTCTGACTCCTGTAACTGGACACTCACGCCAGCCTTCTTCAGGGCTGGTGTCGCTACTTAGATCCCTTCTCCCCAGACCGTGGTGACGCTGCCCTTGTGAGCAGGCTCCCCTGGGTGCCGTCCTGGGGCAGGAGCTTTCTCACCATGGGTTGGAGACGGGAGTCTCAGTGCTGTTGAGCAGTAGGGGGCTGGCTTAGGCCCATGTGTGATGTGCTGTCTACTCTCTGTCAATCAGAAAGATGCTGTAGGTGGACCTCAGGTATTAACATGCTCAGTGACATTCGGTAAAGTCTGCGAAAGAGGCCATGAGGGGTAAAATCAGTTTTCTTGACTTTTTTAGTACATTTAAACTAAATGAGCATCTCTCCTTGAAACTTAAGTGTTTGGAAATGGGAAATGGAACGTTCAGAAAGACAGATTATCAGGGCTAGGGCGTGTTCGTTACAGCATCATCAATTTAAACTGTGAACTCGGGCTTACTAATTTTTTTCTTTCTTTTTGACCACATGATTCGCTTCCAGGGTCTATAGTTTCGCTGAGTAGGGATCAAACCTGAAAACCCTGCAAGTGGAAGTGAGAGATCCTTCACTACTGGACCATGAAGGGAATTTTCGCAACTTCCACTGATCTTGATTTCAGTATTTCTTAGTGGAATAAAATCAATAAATTTTGGAGTTTGTAATAAGTACATTACCTAAAATTAATGATGACCAAATCACACGATTATTAATTTTAAAAATATATTTATTTCCTGTACTCTGACTTCCTTGCTTCAGGTGGTCTTTTCCCTAGTTCTGGAGAGCGGTGACCGACTCTGGTAGTGGTGCGCACACTCCAATTGTGGGGCTTCGTCCTTGTCTTGCAGCCCAGGCTCTAGAGTGCGCTGGCTATCAGTAGTTTTCACCTCCAGGGGGCTCTACACTTCTGGCTCAGGAATTGAGGTTCCGGGCTTAGTTCCCTCAGCATGTGGGATCTAACTGGCCAGCCAACCAACCTGGTTTCTTATATTGGTCCAGTGGACTTCTTATCAAAGCTGGAATCAAGATGGCTGGGCGAACATCAATAACCTCAGATATGCAGATTGACACCACCCTGTGGCAGAAAATGAAGAGGAACTCAAAAGCCTCTTGATGAAAGTGAAAGTGGAGAGTGAGAGTTGGCTTAAAGCTCAACATTCAGAAAACGAAGATCATGGCATCTGGTCCCATCACTTCATGGGAAATAGATGGGCGAAACAGTGGAAACAGTGTCAGACTTTATTTTTGGGGGCTTCCAAAATCACTACAGATGGTGACTGCAGCCATGAATTAAAAGACGCTTACTCCTTGGAAGGAAAGTTATGACCAACCTAGAGTACATATTTTCAAAAGCAGACATTACTGTGCTGTGCAACAAAGGTCTATCTAGTCAACGGCTATGGTTTTTCCTGTGGTCATGTATGGATGTGAGAGTTGGACTGTGAAGAAGGCTGAGTGCAGAAGAATTGATGCTTTTGAACTGTGGTGTTGGAGAAGACTCTTGAGAGTTCCGGACTGCGCAAGGAGATCCAACCAGTCCATTCTGAAGGAGATCAGCCCTGGGATTTCTTTGGAAGGAATGATGCTAAGCTGAAAGTCTCCAGTTGGGCCACCTCACGAGAAAGGTTGACTCATTGGAAAGAGACCCTGATGCTGGGGAGGGATTGGGGGCAAGAGGAGAAGAGGACGACAGAGGAGGATGGCTGGATGGCATCACTGACCTCGAATGGACGTGAGTTCTGAGTGAACTCTGGGAGTTGGTGATGGACAGGGAGGCCGTGGCGTGCTGGGATTCATGGGGTCACAAAGAGTCGACACGACTGGAGCGACTGAACTGAACTGAACTGACGCGTGCAAAATAAAATTTGGGGTCATCACCCATAACTGGGAGATCGGAAAACCAGGAGAGACTCCCCTAAACTTACCTGGACTTCCTGAGGAGGACAATGGGCCCAAGAGGCTCTTCCTTATTTACCAAGGCTACTATGTCGTAACCTCAGAATGGTACCTGTTTTGCTCCAGCCTGCATTCCCCTCAGGGTGCATTGTCGTTGGGCTGCTGCAGTGACTAATAAGCTTGATCTTTGAAGAAGTGGAATGTCAAGATATTTTTCTCCTTATAGGTGTTACTATGAGATGTTACTAAGAGTGTGTTGTTTTCACATTCCAGCTTGTCATCCCTACACAAAGCCAGTTCTTGTTTACTTAACTGCTTAAATTAATTCTAATTGCAGGAATATTTCTGGGTCCAGCCACCACCCCACATCAACCCCCCCACCCCTTCCCACCCCAGCCCGGGCACCACACCAGGTTTCAGTTCCCATACTGAACTGCTTCAGTCTCATCAGCAGGAATCTGTTAAGAGGAAACCTTACTCTCCAATGCAATTATCCCACAGAATTTTAAGTTTTTACTTTAAAACTCTTACAGTTATGAGGAACCAATGATGCAACACAAGACAGGAAAGACCCTCATGTACTTCTAAACCCTGACAAGATGACTGGGAACCAAAAGGAAGAACACAGCAGGTGTCCTCTTGGCCCGGCTGGGCACCGCTGGCTCGGCCCCTCACACTCCCAGGCGGAGGCCTGTGTCCTACGCCCCGCCCCTCACGCCCAGGTGCATGCGTGTGTCCTAGGCCCCTCCCCTCGCTGTGGCATTCTTCTGATACCAATGGGTGAGGAGTCTCGCGTCCTCGCTGACGCAAGCGATTCTACAGCCAATTCCCGAAGCTGAGACTTGGTAGGTGCAGTTGACCATTGGAAATGTCAGGTACTTGTTTTTGTTTTTGTTGTTAAGCTGCGCCTGTGGGTCCCCTTCTCCCTATCCGTAGTCTCCAGTCACTTCTCACCTCCCTATTCCCCGACCCCTTCCTCTAGTCCAAATAAATTCAGCCGTTGCTGTGAGAGGCCCAGGGTCTGATTTCCTCTTGATTATAGATCCTGAGGTAACAGATACAGTGCACGAAATACATAGTAATTTAAAGGAAAAAGTCATTTTAATTATGACGTGGCACTTGATGATTTTATAAGTATCAAATCACGTGTTCAGGAACTAGTTTAGAATTTCAGCTTTGGGATGAGCTGAAGTTCTTTTTCGAGTGTTAGGGAGGCATATTACTGTCCTTTTTTATATGAGCATGGTAGCAAACTGACTACAAAGACTTCATTTTAGGAGATTATTTTCAGTGATGCTGGTTACTTGTATGAGCATAAGAATCAAAGAGAAACATAAAATGGTCGCAATGCTCACTCAGATCTCTTTGAGATCCCAGGGTCTGTAGCCCGCCAGGCTCCTGTGTCCATGGGATTTCCCAGGCAAGAATACTAGAGTGGGTCGTTGTTAATCCGCTCAGTCCTGTCGGACTCTTGGCAACCCTATGGACTGCAGCAGGCAGGGTTCCCTGCCCTTCACCATCTCCAGAACTTGCTCAAATTCCTGTCCATCGAGTCCGTGATGACATCCCAACCCATCCTCTTTTCCGCCTGCCTTCCATCCCTCCAGCATCAGGGTCTTTTCCATGAGTCGCTCTTCACATCAGGTAGCCAAAGTATTGGAGCTTCAGATTCAGATCATGTCCTTCCAGTGAATATTCAGGTTGATTTCCTTTAGGATTTGTTATGGAAAAAATGAGAATCCAGAGTCACAAAGCACACCTCAGAGGACACTCAAGACAGCAGAGTACGTTTATTACCCCAGCACACCCAGGGGAATCTGTTCCGAAACAAGGACCCCGACATTTTCGAGAGACTCGGTTTTATACCCCTCACTGAGTGTTTACATGTTCGCAACTTTTTTGATGTGTATGATTTAGTTTACGACCTGTAGTGTAGGGAGAACTAACAATTAGGTTAAAGGGGAACAGTAATTATACTTCAAGGGGGATATCTTCATTGTTAATCTAACCAGGGCAGCCTGACCTTAACTCCAATCTTTGCCATCTGTGGAGAAAGAGGTCTCCAAGGAACCTGGTTTTACTTTAAGGATGGTTTCCTCATTCTTGGGCAAAGTTCAGGCCCAGTTTACCTGCTGTCTTAAGATGGCTGATAGGCCTCAAGATGGAGTTCTTCCTGTTCTCCTAAAAGCAGCCCCAAGGGATTGGTGGTCCTAGATGACTCGCCTTGCTGTCCAAGGACTCTTCGAGAGTCTTCTTCAGCACCACAGTCCAAAAACATGAATTCTTCTATGTTCAGCCTTCTTTATGGACCAGCATTCAAAAAGCAAAACTTGATTCTAATTTTTATATCATAGGCTCTTCAGATAAAACATTCAGTTGCTTAAGCACTGCATAAGAACATTATAAAATTTTTATTTTCTAGTGTTCCCCTTACATAATTGTTGAAATGGAGATGATCTGTAATGTATACATAATATTTAAGTCATGAATAATGTTGATAATGCCATTTATCATGTTTTAAAATAGTCCACAAAAATGTCGTCTTACCTATTTACACCTCTCATACAGAGGGTTACCATATGCAGCTGTTTTTGGTTAGATGCCACATCCAGACTCAACGGCAGTATGTTACGTGACAGGTTAAAGCAAAATCAAACAAAAAACCCGTGAATTAATTTGAAACTGTATATGATATTACATATTTGCTAGGAATTTGATATTTGGAGAGAAGAAAATACAATGGACCCTTCGTATCTGCATATCCATGGATTCAATCGAAGCATGGAAAATATTTGGGGAAAAATTCCATGATATTCCAAAAAACACAACTTGAATTTGCCACTCATCTCAACTATTTCCATAGCACTTACATTATATCTGAGCCCTGGTGGCTCAGACAGTAAAAAATGTGCTTGCATTGTAGGAGACATGTTTGATACGTAGGTCAGGAAGATCCCCTGGAGAAGGAAATAGCCACCCACTCCAGAATTCTTGCCTGGAGAATTCCCGGGACAGAGGAGCCTGGCGGACAGAGGAGTCTGACTCCATGGGGTTGCAAAGAGTCGGACTGAGCGACTAACATTACGTTATTTTGACTATAGGGACCTTTGTTGTCAATGTGATACCTTTGCTTTTTAACTTCCCTTCCAGGAAGCAGACATCTTTTAATTTCCTGCAGTCACCTTCCTCAGAGATTACACTATTGAATTGTTCGGCCCGCCGCCTCACCTTCCCATGGTGCAGGCAGACCCGCTTCCCTCACGACCGCACGTGACAGCTGTTCATTAGCCGCTTCCAGGGCCCCGCTGTTCACTGCCGGCCCGCGCAGTCCCACATCTGGAAGCGGAGAGCCAGCAGTGCAGCTGTCTCAGCAGCGCGGCCTGAGTTTCTCTCTTAGTGCACGTGCCGCTCTCACTCGGCTTCCCTCGGTACCCGGGTCTGAGGGTCTCTGCTGATCTAAATCCCAGGCTCGCCCTACCAACCCCAGCAAATTCAGACGTCTCCGGAGCGGTGAAGGGGCGCCTCCTTTTGGTTTAAAGTCTGCACTGAAGCCGGTTCCTGCTTTTGGAACTCGGAAACGCTGCGTTTCGCACCTCTTTCCATCTTAAAACCATTTACTGTCCCATCTGTACTGCATAAAATTCTCTTCCACGAGGTGGGCATTTACGCTCCGTGGTCCTCAGCCTCGCCTTCTCGGCCCTGGAGGCCACTCCTCTCCCAGGTCCTGGGATTCTGGGGATGCGGCCCCCTCTGAGGCTCACTCCCTCTCCACGGCCGTAGTCTCCTCCGGCGTTGTCTTCATAATGATCTTTCCCTGATCCTGTGTCGGGGTGGGTGACCTGGGCCAGCCACTTGACCCCATGGTCTTCCATCCCAAATTCAACAGCTGGAATTTGGCTCTTGCAGAGGAGGGCTTCTAATTCAGCAGCCATTCCCGTAAATAGTGGGGTGGGGTGGGGTGTTGGTGTCATGAGAAGCAAAGACATTCGACTTTGAGAGAAATAGAAAACTGAAAAAAGCCTGAGGAAGAATCGATGCCAAGAGAGTTGGTGAGGAACTTGCTAAGAGAAGGCAACATGAAAGAGAGGAAGTCTTGAAGGTTGCGGCTAGGCAAGGACAGAAGTTTAGAGAAAAGCAGGATCTCCGGAGAGTTAAAGGTGAGCAAAATAGGAAGGTGTTGTGCTGGGAGGGCAGCGTGAGGAACTCCGCCCGTGGCAAAGGTCATGAGGAAGGAGGCTTTGCATATACAAAAGCGGGATCGAGCCTCAGGAGTCCCCCTGGAAATTCTCAAGCATCTACCCCCAAAACCAGAGTCTGCCTACTTTACTGCTTTGTGCTCTCACCTACACCTCTGACTTTATGGGGGCTGTTCCCCACCACCTCTCTCTGAAAAAGAGTTAATTTACAGCTCCAGTTAATAAAGTTCATGGGCGTGACAAGAGTGTTTGAACCTACAAACTCCTTTGGAAATCCTCTAGCCTGCCTGAACAGGTTCTTCTGGCCACATGTGATTGTTCACAGCCTCCCAACCGTGAGAGGCATGAGATGTTCTAAACTGTCTAAATACGGATTCCTTTGAACAGTTAAAAGATTGATTAGAAATTGTATTGGTGAAGGGTTTTTCACTTGTTGGGCCAATGTTTGCTGCTAAGTTTCCATATCCCTTACCTACTGTGTCCCTGGGAGTGTATTGATTAATATAATTGGTGTATAGGAAATATAAGTAGTAGCTTTAATGTTTGTAACCTTGGACCCTTGAGTTAATTCTTTTCTTGTTATAGCCCACCACACCTTTGCCTATAGGAATGCAACTTTATCTAATGCTTTGGAGGGTGGCACCTGACTTTAGAATAATCACCTTTAGAGAAAAATAAGTTTTCTGAAGAAAGGATCTTAAAATGTTAACAGGCCTCTTGGCCAGAAGATGATGTAATTCACCTAAACTTTTGCATATGATAAGTTTGCAGGAAGAAAGCCTGGCTTACTGCTGACTACTCCTTCCCCCATTATCCCTATGCACAACTTAAGGTATAAAAACTACTTTGGAAAATAAAGTGCGGACCTTGTTCACCAAAGCTTGGTCTCCCCATGTCGTTCTTTCTCTCACCTTCTGGCTGAATTCCCATCTGGAGCATGGAGGCTCATCAAGCCTACTAATTATGCCTGGGCTTCTAAGATCTAACCGGGGAGGCCTTAGTGTCTCCTCTCCTTTGGGAGAACAGGAGGATGCCTGCGACCTACGTGGGTGATGCAAATTCCTTATCTTGGAATTTTATTAGCTTTCCATGTAAACCAAGTTATTCAGCCTCTTTTCTCCACTGAATTTCTCACTGAGCTATCCTTATTTAACCACTCTTTATATCTTTAATTCTATCATATCCTGATCACCGAAGCCGTCTCCCCTTCGAATCCCCTGAATCCTGCTGGGGCTGGACCCCGGTAGTGTTGTTCAGTCTGAGTCTTTGTGACCCCTGTATCTCTCAGAGTTTGCTCAAATTCATGTTCATTGAGTCCAGGGATGCTATCTAACCATCTGATCCTCTGCCGACCCCTTCTATAGCCTTCATGTAGAGGGGCTGTAAATCAGGGGTCCCAAAGAGGGCGACAGTGGAGAGGCAGTTCACATAGAGAGCCCGCAAAGGGGATACAAGAGTTGGAACCTTGGCTTACAGAGCAATATCCTGCTGGGAGAGAAAGGGGACTCCTAGTGATCAGGCTTCCCTCGTGGCTCAGCTAGTAAAGAATCCGCTGGCAATGAGGGAGACCTGGGTTCAATCCCTGGGTTGAGAAGATCCCCTGGAGAAGGGAACCCACTCCAGTATTCTCCAGACCTGGAGAATTCCGTGGACTACAGCCATGGGGTCGCAAGAGTCAGACAGGACTGAGCGACTTTCACTCACATCCAGTAATTGGAGGAGCTGAGAAAGCAAGGTGAAAGGAAGCATAGCCACTTGGGGGTGCCAGAGAGTTGGGAGGAAGGGAGGGCAGAGATGGAGGAAGAAAGGCAGAAAATCATGGAGATTTAGGATCATCAAGGAGGTTGGATTAGAAGCATTTTACAGGGAACAGATGGCAGCGAGAGGCTGGATGGGAGTCAGGGAAGAAGTAGAGAGGAGGACAGCTGGAGAGCAGAGGGGAAGAGAAAGGGAGACTGAGAAAGAAGTAGGGACACAGATCAACTAAATGAAGTGGAAAAAAAAATGTGCAGGTGGTGGAGAGGACTAGATCCAGGAGAGTGTTGAATTGGTACAGTCTCCAGACAGAGTCCTGGTTCCTACTCAAAGAAATATGCATAACAATGTCTTTGGGCCCCCACCCAGGTGGAGGGTGGTAACTTCAGACTGAAGACAAGATTCCTGGAGCACAGCTCTGTTGCCTCACCACCAACCAATCAAAAAGGGTCACAAACCCTGCAACCCTCACCCCAAATGTTGCCTTCTGTTTCCGGGGACCAGAGATGACCATCCTGTTAGGTCTCTTGTTGGCCCCTGTCTGTTTTCTCTCTGAGAGAGGCCAACAGTTTCAAACTAAATTGCTGTTATTATAAGGGTTAATGCTGGTTTCAGGCAAAAAATACCTTGACTTAGATCTGGTAGACAGAGACTTCTGCTCTGCTAGGCAGGCCTACGCCCATGCATAGCAGGAAGAAGTTACAGAAGAAGGAGACCTCTGCCCTAATTTCCAAGAAGTATCTTGAGTATGAAGTCTCTCAGGGGGGAGTTGTTGGGGGAAATACACTGATTGAAACCGCCCACTCTGGCCAGGTACCATAGTAACCATTTGCATGAGTTGTTCTATGACAGGAGATCCTGATAAGGAATACGGAACTAATAAGCCACCACCAACTGGAAGAGTTCAGGAAAGGTCTAAAGGAGACACTGCGTGTCCGTCCAGTTCCCAGAATCCCTCTTGCTAGCATCCATCTTGGCTGAGCGATGCATGCACCACCAGGAAAGATTCTGAATTAGAATGATTGGTCAAAGACCACCGGGAAACTAATCCCATCACCATAAAACCCGACATTGCGAGCCACGCAGCAGAGCAGTTCTCCTGGGTTCCCTTACTCTACTGCTCTCCACCCAGGTGCCCTTTCCCAATAAAATCTCTTGCTTTGTCAGTACATGTGTCTCCTTGGACAATTCATTTCTGAATGTTAGACAAGAGCCCAGTTTCGGGCCCTGAAAGGGGCCCGCCTTCCTGCAACAGTTATAAGGATTATGAAGTCATGATACATTGATTTTTGCCTTACCTCATAGGTCAGTTGGTAAAGAATCTGCCTGCAATGCAGGAGACTTGAGTTCAATTTCTGGGTGGGGAAGATCCTCTGGAGAAGGAAATGGCAACCACTCCAGTATTCTTGCCTGGAGAATCCCATGGACAGAGGAGCCTGGCGGGCTACAGTCCATGGGATCGCGAGAGTCTGACACAACTTAGTGACAAAACCACCACATTGATTTTTGGCTTTAGGATCTAATAAATTTAAAACTGGTAATAAATTTAAAACTTGTTTCTTTACATTGTACTTCCCTGGTGGCTGAGATGGTAAAGCATCTGTCTACAATGCAGAAGATCCGGGTTCGAGCCCTAAGTTGGGAAGATCCCCTGGAGAAGGAAATGGCAACCCATTTCAGTACTATTGCCTGGAAAATCTCATGGACAGAGGAGCCTGGTAGACTATAGTCCATGGGGTCACAAAGAGTTGGACACGACTGAGCGACTTCACTTTCACTTTCTTTACATTATACAGGTGAGAATTGCAAAACTTCTGTCTGTAAGGCTTGTGCCTTTTGTAATTATTTGTATTAAAAGATAACATCCATGTGTAGAACTGACTGACTCTTACTACATGATGCCTTTTCCAGGAACATTAAATATGTTCTTTGTGATCATTTTCCTTTTTGCTTTCTCCTTTCTTTACGTTTAATTCTTTTTGTAGCTTGGGATAGATTAGATCATTCAATACTGACTTTCTTGTAAAGAATTATTCGCTTCTGAAATAAAATTTGTTGCCCTTCTGTAATTAATTCATGTCATTGTTTTCTAAGTATGCTGTGTTCTCAAAAGTTTTTTTTCACTTGACACCATAATTCTTCAGTGGAAAATTTTTTAACTAGCTGATTCACTTTAGGTCTGTTTCATGTTTATTTGAGGCCCATTTGCTGTTTCTTCTTGATGTTATATTTTCGAAGCATTTTTCTGGTAACTAGTAAAGAGAAGTAGACTGTTTTGATGAGTACTTAGGAAGAATGTCAGTGATCTTTTATATTAAGAGTCACGACCTAATTTAAGCAGTTCGTCTGATACTCCATTTTCCTCTCTTTTATATGATCTGGTAACTAGTGAGCAATGAGGTGGTCTGATGATGTTTCCCTCGGGTCCAGAATCTGAGCAACAGTGACCGCTGAAATGATTGGCCAAATTGGGTGTGGGACTGTGTGTGGCAGTTCTTCTTTGAAGGAGAGCCCAGTTGTTACTAGAATTTGAAATGGGTCCCAGTTTTGCAAAATGAAAAAAGACAACAGTAGGATGGAGGCGGGAGCATATGCTTAGAGTGAGATAGATTATCAGCAGATGTCTTCTATGAATAAGTGTCAATCTGCAGGGAGGCCTCCCACCTCTACTGGCTTCCCCGTGTCCTCAGGGCAGCATCCTGACTCCTCAGATGGCTCCACAGCCCTTTGTCACCCTCAGGTCGCTGCCAGTGTCTCCAGCCTCATCCTGGGAGCTGACCCCGTTCTCATGGTCAGGCTGTCCTGGTCACATTCACTTAGTCCTTGCTCATAGACACCAAAACCTTCTCTGTCTCAGATCTTAGTTTCTATGCCTGCCTTTGGTCATTAATCACCGTGGCTCTTGCTCTTTCTGTTCCTTCAGGTCTAGGCCAGCGAGGTCTCCCCGTCTCTTTCCCATATTCTCTGTCACATTAACCAGGTTTACTGCCTCTATATTAATCACCTTCATCAGAAATGCCCTTGGCCTTTGACTGTTTGGAGTCTTTCCTCTTTTCCCTCCATTGAAGGATGCACCATGTTCCTCTTCCTCCATGGATGCTCACAGCATCTCTCTCTGGGGGTGAGGACTGGGAATGTGGGTTGGGCTGAAGAATTCTCAGGGGAGACAGAGGGGACAGGGTAGGTGAAGATGGTTCCTGTATCTGTTCTGGACATTTCAACTCTAATTGATCCTTACCCCATGTGGACAATTAATTACTGAAAAGCAAAAAGATATGGGGAGTCCTAATGAGCCTGATAGATCTAGTGTCTTGAGATGTCCCCATGTTTTAGTCTGCTGTGTCACTGCTCACTGCAGCCCCCAGGTCTTCTAAGCTCTGTCCACCCAGGGACCGGTTGCCATCTTAGACAGCAGCTCTGCCTTCCAGCAGTTTATCTGCTCAGATCAGGGGATGCTGAGTTTACTGTGGTTAGAATGGCCAGGAGGTTTGGAATCCAAGGGGATATTAAGGAGTCCCCCCTCCTTAAAAGATCAGGGATATCTTCCAGTTAGCTCTCACTGGGAGAACAGGGATCAGTGAGACTGGGGTCTCTCTATCTTTGTTAATTCTTCACTGAGCTCAATCCAACCAAATCTCAAGGGCCTGTAAAACTTTCTGATATCCCAAGTTGCTGGCAGGTTTTCCCAGGAAGGCCAGCTCCTTGGTCTCTGTACTGAGTGCCGAGTGTCCTTGGATTTGCAGCTTGTGCGCAACTCTGTTGCGATGCTCATGCCCTTGGTCTCTGCTGTTTATCCCTCTTGTTTAACCATGCATGAAGAGGTAGAAAAATGGGGGAAAGAGAAGGGGAGCTTGTCAGAGTCTCCAGGAGGGCTGTGGCAGCAAGAGTAGGCCTCTGGATGAACCCAATGAATGGGGATGTGTGTATGTATGTGTGTGTATGAGAGAGAGAGAGACATTCATACTTGTGGGATCATGTTGTGTGGAACTGTTGACAAAGGTGGTCTCAGTTCTACCTGGAGGACCTGGGTGTGGGCTCATGGCCAATTGTGGGCTGCATGGAACGGTGGGCATGCCATAGTGTCTTAGCTCAGTTTCCCTGGGACACAGATGCTGTGACTGAGGTTTGCGTGACTGGGTTTCATTGAGAAACACATGATCACACCTCTGAAGGAAGGAAGGAAGTGGAATTGGATTGAGGACTGTTACCCTGCAGTGTGTTAGAATCAATGCCTGAGCTGAGCCCACAGGGAGGTCTGGGTACAGGAGGATGGGCACAGTGGTCACAGAGAAGGGGGATGGGATCCAGGAGATGCTCCATAGCACCCCCTCCACACAGTGGATTCTGTAGAGTCTTTAGGGAAGGCGAGAATTAGGCCCATAGAATAACTGTCATTAAAATTCCAGAGATCACTTTGTGGGTTACCCATAGTTTTTCTCTTAATTTGAGTTACTAATGAAGAAGATTTCAGATGGAAGGTAAAAAAAGAGAAGTTGGCATGTTCCTTGGAAGATGTTGAAGTTGCATTGGGGCGTGTGCATCAGCCTACACATCTGTCTTGTATTATTAGATTTTTGTGATGACAGTTTGGGGCTGCTGGGGTCACTGTGACTGATAAGATGTCTTGAGTCTGGTTGGTGTTTGGGCATCTTCGTGTATATTATTCCATCATTAACACAGGAGTTGTTAAGGCTTGGAACCTTCTGGGGATTGCCTAGCAGGATGGGTGGATTATTAGTAGGTCTCTGGGGAGTGTGTTGGCCCAGATGCAGGTTTGGAAGTTTCTTTCAGCCTCAGAGGGTAATGATTGGGCCTCAGCTTTGATGGCAGAAGTTTTTCATGATGCACTGAAGGCTTGTACTTATAATCCGAGGGTTATCAGCTCCATAGGAACCTGTAGTACAGAGGCTTATTCTGGAGATGACGCAGCTGCTACTTGTTGCTGCCAGCACAGTGGATTCCTCTACTGTTCTCTCATCATCTTTACAGGTCTCGGGCGTCTGCTATGTACATGCACAGTACAGTTAATGGTTGTAAACGGTTGAAGGCAAGTAAATGGTACATGGAAAACAGTACTGCTGCTACTGCTGCTAAGTCGCTTCAGTCGTGTCCGACTCTGTGCGACCCTATAGACGGCAGCCCACCAGGCTTCCCCGTCCCTGGAATTCTCCAGGCAAGAACACTGGAGTGGGTTGCCATTTCCTTCTCCAATGCATGAAAGTGAAAAGTGAAAGTGAAGTCGCTCAGTCGTGTCCGACTCTTAGTGACCCCATGGACTGGGGCCCACCACGGTCCTCCATCCATGGGATTTTCCAGGCAAGACTACTGGAGTAGGGTGCCATTGCCTTCTCCAGGAAAACAGTACGGAGTTACCCAAAGATTAAAAATAGAACATATGATCGCGCAAGCTCACTTCTAATTATATAGCTAAGAAAAGCAAATTTTTAAAAACTGTTTATGTATTTGGCTTTGCCTGCATCCTCCAGGATCTTTGGTTTCAGCGCACTGAAATTCTAGTGTGGTGCTCAGGCTTAGTCCTTCTGCTGCCTTTGGGATCTTAGTTCCCCCACCAGCGATTGAACCCACATCCCCCAAGAGCTAGGCAGGTTCTTCACCACTGGACCATCAGGGAAGTCCTGTGCAAAAATCAGTATTTTTCAGGAGTAACCAGCACTCCCGTAACCCATTCTGTATGATTCACAACAGCCATGTGTTGTAGAAACAACCTGAATGTCTGTTTTCCGCCGAGTGGATGATGAAACCGTGATGTGTGTATGAGACAGGCTGGGTCCTGGGACATTTTACTGCAGTTCTTGCACCTGGACGAACATCTTCTCGGGCAACAGACCTCAAAGAAAATGTGATTGAACGAAGAAACTATAACCACATTCATGAGCGGACAGCAATTCTGAACAATAAGTAAAAGGCCACAAACCAAGCTTGATTTCTGAGGCTCCAGAAGCAAAAGCAGGTCACTTCCCGTGATCCCGGCTCACAGCACCACCGGGGGGCCCGAGGCAGGGCAGATCACCTCAGCTTCCTTCCAGCCTTAACCAAAGGGATCAGCTCACCCCCCTTTTTGGGAGGAGCAGGGGCACACACTTCTTTTTCTGTCCCTCCTTACTGCAGCAAGAGTCCCAATAAAGCCTTTCTTGAAATTCCCCCCTGGTCTCATAACTATTTCTATTGATTAAAGAGCCCCAGGATCCAGGTTGAAAACATGTAAGTATTAGTCACTCAGTCATGTCACACTCTTTGTGACCCCAGGGACTGTACTCTGCCAGGCTCCTCTGTCCATGGAATTTTCTAGGCAAGAATACTGGAGTGGGTTGCCATTCCCTTCTCCAGGGGATCTTTCCAACCAAGGGATCAAATCTGGGTCTTCTGCATTGCTGGCAGATTCTTTACCTTCTGAGCTCCCAGGGAAGTCCTCATGGGTAACCCAGGCAAATATACACACATATTTGTAACGACATATTCAGTTCAGTTTAGTTGCTCAGCCATGTCTGACTCTTTGCCAGCTCATGGACTGCAGCACACCTGGCTTCCCTGTCCATCACCAACTCCTGGAACTTACTCAAACTCATGTCCATCGCATCGGTGATGCCATCCAACCATCTCACCCTGTGTCATCCCCTTCTCCCACCTTCAATCTTTTCAAGCATCAGGGTTTTTGCCCGTGACTCAGTTCTTTTCATCAGGTGGCCAAAGTATTGGAGTTTCAGCTTCAGCATCCATACTTCCAATGAATAGTCAGGAATGATTTCGTTTAGGATTGACTGGTTGGATTTCTTTGCTGTCCAAGGGACTCTCAAGAGTCTTCTCCAAAACCACGGTTCAAAAGCATCAATTCTTCGCCACTCAGCTTTCTTTATATTCCAACTCTCACATCCATACATGACTACTGGAAAAACCATAGCTTTGACTAGACAGACCTTTGTTGGTAAAGCAATGTCTCTGCTTTTTAATATGCTGTCTAGGTTGGTCATAGACATAGCTTTTCTTCCAAAGAGCAAGCGTCTTTTAATTTCATTTGTGCAGTCATCATAAGCAGTGATCTTGGAGCCCCCCAGAATAAAGTCTGTCACTGTTTCCACTGTTTCCCCATCTATTTGCCATGAAGTGATGGGACCGGATGCCATGATCTTAGTTTTCTGAATGTTGAGTTTTAAGCCAACTTTTTCACTCTCTCACTTTCATCTAGAGGCTCTTTAGTTCTTCTTCACTTTTTGCCATAAGAGTGGTGTCATATGCATATCTGAGGTTATTGATATTTCTCCCGGCAATTTTGATTCCAGCTTGTGCTTCATCCAGCCCACCATTTCTCATGATGTGCTCTGCGTGTAAGTTAAGCAAGCAGGGTAATAGTATGCAGCCTTGATGAACTTCTTTCCCAATTTGGAACCAGTCTGTTATTCCATGTCCAGTTCTAACTGTTGCCTCTTGACCTGCATGCAGATTTCTCAGGAGGTAGGTCAGGTGGTCTGGTAGTCCCAGCTCTTTAAGATTTTTCCACAGTTTGTTGTGATCCACACAGTCAAAGGGTTTGGCATATTCAATAAAGCAGAATTAGAAGTTTTTGTGGAACTCTCTTGCTTTTTTGATGATCCTGTGGGTGTTGGCAATTTGATCTCTGGTTCCTCTGACTTCTCTAAATCCAACTTGAACATCTGGAAGTTCACAGTTCACATATTGTTGAAGCCTGGCTTGGAGAACGTTTATCATTACTTTGCTAGCATGTAAGCTGAGTGCAATTGTGTGGTAGTTTGAACATTCTTTGGCATTGCCTTTCTTTGGGATTGGAATGAAAACTGACCTTTTCCAGGCCTGTGGGCACTGCTGAGTTTTCCAGATTGACTGTCGTATTGAGTGCAACACTTCCACAGCATCATCTTTCAGGATTTGAAATAGCTCAGCTGGAATTCCATCACCTCCACTAGCTTTGTTTGTAGTGGTGCTTCCTAAGGCCCACTTGAATTTGCATTCCAGGATGTCTCACTCTGGGTGAGTGATCACACCATCATGGTTATCTGGGTCGTGAAGATCTTTTTTGTACAGTTCTTCTGTGTATTCTTGCCACCTCTTCTTAATATCTTCTGCTTCTGTTAGGTCCATACCATTTCTGTCCATTATTGTGCCCATCTTTGCATGAAATGTTCCCTTGGTATCTTTAATTTTCTTGAAGAGATCTCTAGTCTTTCCCATTCTGTTGTTTTCCTCTATTTCTTTACGTTGATCACTGAGGAAGGTTTTCTTACCCCTTCCCGTGTAAATGGAGATTTTTGTCACTTGGGACAGCCTGGATGAATGTAGAGAATATTATGCTAAGTGAATTAGGACAGACAGGGTAACACTGATATTGTATGGGCTTGCTTATATGTGGAATGTAAAAAAGTGAAACTCACTAGTACCACACAATGGGATGGTGGTTATCTGGGGCTGGGAGGTGGGGAGGTTGGGGAGATGTTGGTCGAAGGGTGGTACAGACTTTGAGTTGTAAAATGAATGCGTCCTGGGGAGGTGTGTGCAGCACACTGACCTTAGTTAATCCCATTCTGTTACTGCCTGCTGGGAATTTCTCAGAAGTGTACATCGTCAGTGTTTTCACCACACACAGAACATGGGAATTTGGAGGTGATGGATGTGTTGGTTCGTAGATTGTGATAAATATTTCACAGTGGACACGTGTCACATGATCACATGGTGTATGGTATATGTACACATAACCCTTTGCGTTAGTCTCAGTAAAGCTGGAAAAGAAGAAAGTGGGAGGTGGCCTGGCCTTAATCCTTCACTAGTGATCAACCCAGGCTTCACATGAGATCATGAGGCATTTTGCCCGGGCATGTTTTGTACCCCTCCCACAAAAAACACACTCCTCAAGATCTCGTGTGGGGTCTCGCCCCAGGAATGTTCACAGGCTGTGGATGATTCCGATCTGGTTCCTGCTTTGAGCACCAGGGCTCTAAGCATCCACTTCTGAGACTGAGATCAAGCCCTGGGGGAGGGAAGGGCACTCTGTTCTGAGTGGGGCTGGACCAGGGCCTGCTGTGTGACCTGAAGGGGATCATGGGGTGAGCGGAGGTGTCCTCTGCTTCTGTGTACATAAGGCCTCACCAGGAGGGGGGTGTGATCCGAGGGAAAGTGTGGGAAATTTCCGTGTTGGTCTCTCTGTGGGAGTTGACCGTCCTGCGTCCCTCCTGAGACAGTGGGCACAGAGGACTGTCTGCTCCACAGTGTGAGGGCTTCCCTGTATGTGTGGTTGGGGCTCAGGAAGGGAATGTGTTGACCCTAGGCACTAAACAGCATGTTTTCCACTTTCATGATAGAACTGTGAAGACTCATGGGCAAAGAAGCCCAGAAGAGGAAAGAACAGGAGTCAGGCATGGCTCTTTCTCCGGTAACGTCATATTCTCAGTGGATTCTCAAACTGCCTTCCTGAGTTGCCCTTCTCTGGACTCGCTAATCATGTCTGACTCTGAAGTATCCTGTCTGACTCCTGTACATGGACACTCACCCAGGGCCTTCCTTCAGGGCCTGGTGTCCCTACTTAGATCCCGTCTCCCCATGACCTGGTGACCTGGCCCTTGTGAGAAGGCTCCCCTGGGTGCCGTCCTGGGCAGGACTTCTCACCCATGGGTTGGAGACGGGGTCTCAGTGCTGTTGAGCAGTAGGGGCTGCTTAAGGCCCATGTGGATGTGCTGTCTACTCTCTGTCAATCAGGATAAAGAAGCTGTAGGTGGACCTCAGGTATTAACATGTACAGTACATGGTAAAGTCTGCTGAAGAGGCCAATGAGGGGAAATCAGTTCTGACTTTTTATAGTACATTTAAAACTAAATGAGCACCTCCTTGAAAACTTAAGTGTTTGGAAATGGAATGGAACGTTCAGAAAGAGATATCAGGGCTAGGGAGTGTTTCGTTACATCATCTAATTTAAACTGTGAAATCGGGCTTACTAATTTTTTTTTCTTTCTTTTTTGACCACATGATTCAGCTTCCAGGGTCATAGTTCGCTGAGTAGGGATCAAACCTGAAACCCTGCAGTGGAAGTGAGAGATCTTCACTACTGGACCATGAGGGAATTTTCCAACTTCACTGATCTTGATTCAGTATTTTCTTAGTGGAATAAAATCATAAATTTTGGAGTTTGTTAATAAGTACATACCTAAAATTAATGATAAAAATCACATTATTATTTTAAAAATATATTTATTTCCTGTACTCTGACTTCCTTGCTTCAGTGTCTTTTCCCTAGTTCTGGAGAGCGGTGACCACTCTGGTAGTGGTGCGCACACTTCCCATTGTGGTGGCTTCTCTTGTCTTGCAGCCCAGGCTCTAGAGTGCGCTGGCTTCAGTAGTTTCACCTCCAGGGCTCTACAGCTCTGGCTCAGGAATTGAGGTTCACGGGCTTAGTTGCCCCTCAGCATGTGGGATCTTAACGGGCCAGCCAACAACCTGTGTTTCTTATATTGGTCAGTGGACTCTTTATCACTGAGCCACCAGGGATGCCATCATATTGTTTTTAAATACAGGTATTTTATACAGATTGGCGTTAAAGTATTTTCTGTATTATTTCTGCTTGTACTACTTTTTATGTTTTTAATAGTATAAGATAATGTTGAGGACTTCCCTGGTGATACAGTGGATAGCAATGTGTCTGCCAATGTAGGGGACACGGGTTCCGTCCCAATTCCTGGAAGATGCCGCAGAGCAACTAAGCCCATGCCCAACAACTGCTGTGGCTGTGCTCTGGAGCCCAGAATCCTTAACTACCGAAGCCTGCATGCTTGAGCTGGTCTTCTGAAACAAGAGAAGCCACTGCAATGAGAGCCTGGGCACTGCAGCCACAACTCCATGCAGTGCAGCCACAAGTAGAGACAGCTGGGTCACAGCAACGAAGGCCCAGCATAACCAAACCAGATATGCTGTAAAAAGGAAATAGAATGTTAACAAACTTACTGAATCAAACTTATATTTGATTCACTTTTAATGTCCCAAAGATGCCAAAATGTAGGAGAAGGGAATGGGCACCCACTCCAGTTTTCTCCCCTGAAGAATCCCATGGACAGAGGAGCCTGGCAGGCTACTGTCCATGGAGTCCCATAGAGTCTGACATGACTGAGCCAACTGAACAACAACCTCCTCACATAGCAGAGTGAGTGCTGAAAAACAAACCTAAACCTCTAAATTTCCTCCTGCAGATTCTTAAGTTATGTCCAGTTGCTTTTGAAATAACGTCTTCAATTTATACGCCCTGCAGAAATCAGCCTCTACCTGGCATTACCCCGTCTTCATAACCACGTTGCAGTCACACTGGCTGGTTTTCTGTTCAGTAAATATCTTCCTGTGTCAGAGCACTCAGGCTCTTCTGTCTGCTTACAAAACTCTTCCATTTCCCACCTTGCCAATCCTAAGTGTTTCTTCCTCACAGAGACCTTGTCTGACTTCTCGATGTAGGTCAAGACTTTCTGCTGAATCTTCTCTTAGCACCAGGCCTGTTTCAGAGCACATATAAAAATAGTGATATTAAAATTATGGATGTAATTGGCTGGCTGGCCGCTGGATGGTAAGCTCCGTCATGTTCACTGCTGTACTCCCAGTTAGGGACACAGAGTTGATACTCACTAAGTTTTGATTGAACGAAAGAAAAAAATAAAGACAATGCTTCTTGTTTCAATCAATTGTGTGTTTCCATATGCATGCATGAGTGCATGGATATGTAACTCCATGATTTTATTACAAAACCATCTCATAAATACGGTTTATGCTTAGAGCAGTTGCAGTTGTATCTTAAGTGTGTATTCCATGGCCTTTAATATTTTCTACCTCACCATATGAATAATGTAAATAGTAGTCAGATTATTGACATTGTGTGGGTTGGGGGGTAGAGGGGGTGACTTGTACAGTGACTATTCATGCTGTTCCATTGCCCTTCAGCTCCCTTGAACTTGTTTCAGGTATTCTCAGGGGACTCTCTGGGGATGGTCTTTTATACTGTTACTTAACTCTTTGATTCCTTAGGTTCAGTTGTCTCTCCCAACCACCTGAGCTCAGGTGCTATTGCCTCATTTCTTAACTGTTTGATCAGAGCTATTTATTAGAGTGACAGAGTTTTCTCCCCAGTAAGATGGACACAGATCTTTCTCTACTGTTGCTGTTATGTTGATGACAAGTTCATATGGGTAAAGTCTTTAGGCTAATGCTTAGTGTGTATGAAGTGTTGAGACACCTCTCGTGAGTGTGATGATGACATCCTCATCACAGTCTGCGTTCTTTTAAAGCCACTGTGGACTTTGTCCTCTCTGAAGACAGCAGTCTTGCTGTAACTCATCTAGATAGTGAATGTCACTCAGTGTGTTGAACGTAACAATTCTGCATCAACGACCCACTGTTGATTGTAATCTGTATATTTTTCATGTCTTGTCCACACTCATGATGAATTCATGTTCATTGGAGGATATCATCATCTTAGAAAAAACAGGAAACTAAATTAGAGAGATCTATCAGAATATTACTTCAGCTGAATTGACCTCACTTGTCTCACCTCTTCTCCTTTTCTGTGAAAATAATAACCCTCCTCAGGGCCCGTTGGTGACATGTGTTTTCATTTCAGGCACGGTTGACCTTCAAGGATGTGTTCATAGATTTCACTCCCGAGGAGTGGGACTGTCTGGACCCTGCCCAGAGGACCTTGTACAAGGACGTGATGGTGGAGACTCTCAGGAACCTGCTGTCTGTGGGTGAGGATCACTTCCCTCTGAAGTAGGGATCTACTTTGGGGTATCTCTGCACTTTCCCTCACTGTGTCTTGGGAGCCCTGTTTTTCTTGACTGAGCTGAAAACCTTGTTCACTCAGACATGTAAGGCTTCATGATTGGCATCGGGAGTTCAAACTTGTCTTTCCTTCTGCTGACCTGCCCACTGTGTGATACACAAGGAGTTTTTCCAGAGCTTGAGTGTTTATAAAGCTAATTTCAAACTTTGAAATATCCAGATGTCTATTTATACCCCTGTGTTCTTGGTTCAGTATCTCTTGGAAAGGAACTAGATACCTGATATATACTATACTGTATATTGTACTGTTCCCTGTGCATTCAGAAGGAGGCAAATAGTAAAGTAATATGTGAAATATTTTTCTGTCCATCATAATGTCCTCACTTCTTGACGGACAAAAGAGCTGGGATTTTCCACCTGCCAATGCAGGAGACACAGGTTTGATCTCTGGTCTGGAAGATCCCACGTCACAGAGCAGCTAAGCCTGTGGGCCAGAACTACCAAAGCAGCACTCTAGTCCTGGAAGCTCCAATTACTGAGCCCACATGGGAGAACTACTGAAGCCCGTGGACCCAGGAGAAGCCAAAGCAAATGAGAAGTCCAAACATTGCAACTGGAGAGTAACCCCTACTTACCCAACTTGGGGAAAGTCCAAGCAGCAAGGATCACTCACTCGAATGAAAATAAATGAATCAACAAAATTATTAAAGATAGCAAATGCATTTATTTTTAAAAAAGAAAGTTTGGATTCTGGAAGAAGCCAAGTATATGACATTTCTTCTGAGCAGGAATTTCTGATTCTGACCTGAATTATAACTCTATTTTTGTAGCATGAGAAAGATCCCTGGATTATGGAGAATGAGGTGCTAATAGTAGAAAACCAGATTAATGGGAAAGTATCAACAGTGTGATTTCAGGTCAGCTGTCACAAGGACAGAGAGGAAGCCACACAATTCATCGTGTTTGGGAAACTCTTGAAGTGCGAGAGTTCTATGAGAAACAGATATTTAGTGTTTATGAACTCTCACAGGAGATTTTTCTTCTCTTCAACTTCCTGCTCTGTTCTTTGATGTGTGAAATGTACATCACCCTCCAGTGGTGCTTTACAGTGGTGCCCACAGAGACAAAGACAAGGCCTTTTGGGTTTTTTTTTTTTTTTTTGGCTATACTGGGTCTATTTCCTGTATGGCCATTTCTTTACTTGAGACAAGTGGGGGCTACTCTCTGCTTGCAGGGTGCATGGCTTCTCATTGCAGTGGCTTCTTTTGTTGTGGAGCACCAGCTCTAGGCACACACACTTCAGTAGTTTCGCTACACAGGCTCAGTATCTGTCCTTCATCAGCTTAGTTGCTCCCTGGCATGTGAGATCTTCCCAGAACAAGGATTGAACCCATGTCTCCCACATCAGCAAGCTAACTTATTACCATGCGGCCACCAGAGTGTTAGGGAAATTAAATAAATAGCCCTGTTTAGGCTTCAAGACAAAGCAGTGCATTCCTCTGTGCTTGCCTCCAACCTCCCTGGACACACCCTGACTGTGAGTACCATGACTGCCCGCTGTGAGTTCAAGGCTTGCAGCAACATAGATAAGTTAGGACACAAATCTTGAGATTGTTCACCCTTGAGATTGTTCAAAAAGGCTGTGACCAACCCAGCCGCAAGCTTAGGAACATCCAAGTTTCATAAGACAAAACAAACAGCATTAAGATGAAACCAGAGCTGCTGTTTGCTCACAGATTGATGATATCGGTTTGCATCCTGGGATGATAAGCAGGAACCCTGAACTGCAATGTTAAAGCCTCACCCATGGAGTGGACAGGCTGCCTGGGACCTTTATCCAGTTGAGACTCCAGCTGTGCTGTGTCCTGGGACTTCCCAGGGCTGTTCCAGTCTGGATGTTGGTCAGAAGCCAATTTGGTGATTGTCAGGAGTTGCGTTAGGCATTACTGACAAAATGGAGGCACAGCCCGAACCCCCTCTCTTTGTCCCGCAGGCACAGAGCTGGGATGAAGGAGTTAGGCCTTGTGATTCTGACTTGTTTTTTCCTCTCCTCGACTGAGTTGACTGAGAAGAATATTAAGGTGCTTATTGTTCTTGAGAGGAGCATGAGAAGGCCCAAAGCCTTCTGCAGCTGTGCTCAGAGAATAATTTATAAAGTTAATCATTGACATTTGTTCAAGGACTTTTACAAAAGAGTGTTCCAGAATAGTCCACAGCCATGGGAGGGATTGCTATTTGAAACCTATTTGTGAGGAAAATGTTTATGGCAAAGGAGTTTGCTGAATTTAGGGCTTAGGAATAATTAAAATAGTTGGAAGTTAAAGATTTAAGGAATGTTGTAATGTTAGCATATTTTACTATAGCTTATAGAGGTTAGAAACTTTAGAGATATTAATAGCTAGAAGCCCTTTTTAAGAGCTAGTGAGCTCAGGATACTAGGGGCAAACAGGACTTAGAAAGATAAGAAATAAGCTGAGATTTGTGGTATGCAGCCCAGACTTAAGCACGAGTTACAATGTAATCACGAGTTAAAGCAAACACTATTCTGAGAGAACCGCTGGAGCAGAAACTCTGTTTGAAGGGCAACAATGATTTATGGAGACAATAAATCTGGGTGAGGGGAAATTGAAAATGTCAAACCTCTGACCTAATGCTTTTGTTAAAGTATAAAAAGAATCTTAAGCTTGAAATAAAGTTACGCAGTCCAAGAAAATTGCGAGGCTGTGTTGTTACTCGCTGACACCGCCCCTCCCTTCAGGTTGAATCCCTGGCTGCTGGAGCTGGACTCCCGCAGGTGATGTATCTGCTGTTTCTATTTCCTTGTCTTTTCAGTTCAGTTCAGTTGCTCAGTCATGTCCAACTCTTTGTGACCTCATGAACCGCAGCACTCCAGGCCGCCCTGTCCATCACCAACTTCCAGAGTTTACCCAAACTCATGTCCACTGAGTCGGTGATTCCATCCAACCATCCCATCCTCTGTCCTCACCTTCTCCTCCTGCCCTCAATCTTTCCCAGCATCAGGGTCTTTTCAAATGAGTCAGCTCTTTGCATCAGGTGGCCAAAGTACTGGAGCTTCAGCTTCAACATCAGTCCTTCCAATGAACACCCAGGACTGATCTCCTTTAGGATGGACTGGTTGGATTAGTATATTGAAAGTCAGCTAGGTAATTCTCTAATAAATATTGGAATATTTATTTGTATAGAATGAGTGGCATATTTTCTTAAAAAATCCTTGGAACCTGAGACGAAAGTGAAAACTTTTGGCAAGGCATTAATTGGCACTGTGAGCAGGATTTGTGACACAAAACGCCACTCTTTAGGATTCAAGAGATTAAAGTTGATGACATTTTTATTCCCAGATGGTAAGATTCACCTTATTACTCATTAGCTAATACATGGGACATCTTCTCTGGATTGTGTGAGAATTGGAACCATAAATTAAACAGGGCTTTCAGTACATCATGAGAAACGCTGGACTGGAAGAAACACAAGCTGGAATCAAGATTGCTGGGAGAAATATCAATAACCTCAGATATGCAGATGACACCACCCTTATGGCAGAAAGTAAAGAGGAACTCAAAAGCCTCTTGATGAAGGTGAAAGAGGAGATTGAAAAAGTTGGCTTAAAGCTCAACATTCAGAAAACAAAGATCATGACATCTGGTCCCATCACTTCATGGGAAATAGATGGGGAAACAGTGGAAGCTGTGTCAGACTATTTTTGGGGGGCTCCAAAATCACTGCAGATGGTGATTGCAGCCATGAAATTAAAAGGCGCTTACTCCTTGGAAGAAAAGTTATGACCAACCTAGATAGCCTATTCAAAAGCAGAGACATTACTTTGCCAACAAAGGTCTAGCTAGTCAAGGCTATGGTTTTTCCAGTGGTCATGTATGGATGTGAAAGTTGGACTGTGAAGAAAGCTGAGTGTCGAAGAATTGATGCTTTTGAACTGTGGCATTACAGAAGACTCTTGAGAGTCCCTTGGACTGCAAGGAGATCCAACCAGTCCATTCTCAAGAAGATCAGCCCTGGATGTTCTTTGGAAGGACTGATGCTACAGCTGAAATCCCAATACTTTGGCCACTTGATGTGAAGAGTTGGCTCATTGGAAAAAGACTCTGATGCTGGGAGGGATTAGGGGCAGGAGGAAAAGGGGACGACAGAGGATGAGATGGCCAGATGGCATCACTGACTCAATGGATGTGAGTCTGAGTGAACTCTGGGAGTTGGTGATGGACAGGGAGGCCTGGCGTGCTGCAGTTCATGGGATCCCAAAGTGTCGGACACGACTGAGAGACTGAACTGAAATGAACTGAATCCTTAAAAGTTACTTAATGTTTGTGACTCTCACCCCTTGAGAAAGGATAAGAATCTGCCCTGCTGGATGGGAGGCTGGATCCTCCTCTCTCCTACCGTGAGGTACAGAAAGTGAACTTAAAACTGTCTTAGAGAAGTTACTGGAAAAATAATTATGTGATTAGTGAGGATGTTTGTCCATATTACAGTGTCAAAATCATATATTGGCTGATCAAATCCTCACTTTTTAAGTCGGGTCTCTATTGAGCCGGCCCACCGCTCCAGTAGTGTCCCCCACTGCCCTTTCTCTCTCCATGTTTTGTCCTGTTGTGTCCTTAAACCCCTCCCAACCCTTCTGTCTCCCTCTCCATCAGCTGGTCCCCTTCTAAATTCCCCTGTCTCTCAGGGGGGAGGATGAGCCCAGCTTCCCCCACTCCTGCCCCCCACTCTAGGAAATTTCTTTACCCCTTCAGATTCTTCTGAACAATCTAAGACCCCCAATTCCCCAGAGGGAAGACCCAAGATTTTTATCACCCCATCTGCCCTTGTTTTCACAGTCAACTTGAGCATTATTTGGTCTGTATTTTAGCTACAAAACTATGACTATAGAAAGGAAAGATAAGTTATTTGACATAGGATAGCTGTAATATTCTCTAGACTCTGGAGAAAGCTGGTTAAAATGATTTTTTTTTTTCTCTTTGAATGTGCACAACCAGTTCTTTTTGCATATGGATAAAAGCAACTAACTCGTTGAGACAGCTAGCCTAGGAAAAAAGCTTGAAGTTAACCTTTACCAGGGCATCCCAGATGACTCTAATGGTACAGAACGTGCCTGCACATGTGGGAAAGCCAGGTTTAATCCCTGGGTTAGGAAGATCCCCTGGAGGAGGGAATAGCAACCCACCAGAGTGTTCTTGCCTGGAGAGTCCTATGGAAAGAGCAGCCTGGTGGGATACAGTCCATGGGATCGCAGATGGTCAGGCGTGACTGAAGCAGCTTAGCACAGCACGCAACTTTTACCAAGTCCTTGATGCATAACCCACTTTCCCTCAGGCCTCAACCTTGGGCAAATTAGAATTTCAAACCAAGGGGAAAGAAAAAGGTCAAAGAGACATTTTAAATCTCAAGCAGAAAACTGTGGTCTCTGTCTGTCCATATGTGTGTCTGGATTTATGCATGTCTCACTGTGTGTCTTTGTTTTTGGATAATATTGCTGAGGTTAGTTTGTAAGTGAGATCTAATTCAGTTGGCTTTAAAAAAGAAAAAGTAAGCACTTACAAATCAAACACTTATGAGAAATTAACCTAAATGAATTTCAGATGCTCATGAACTGGGAAATATTCAACATTAAATATCTAGTAAAAACATCTGTTTGCTCATCTAAGTAAGACATGAGTTGAGTCATCAAATTGTGTAATGCTTTTATTGTATTACACTGATTACTGAGAGTTCAATCCCTGCATCAGAAAGATCCCTGGAGAAGTAAATGGCAACCCACTTCAGTATTCTTGCCTGGAGAATACCATGGAGGAGCTGGCAGGCTACAATCCATGGGTTTGCCAAGAGTCGTACATGCCTGAAGCGACTTAGCACACACATAGGCACTGATTACTGGTAATTTCCTCTCATAGAGAAACTAAAGAGATTTTGGATTATTAATATGTGTGCTGCTACCCTGAGATACTCTCCATAAGAAGCAAATATTTTTAGAAGTTATCACTGGTATTTATGGTCACCATTCTATAAAATGCTAATATAAAGGACAGTTCATGGTTGCTTAAGGAAAGTAAGATCCGTGTTTTTAGTAACAAAAGGTATGAACAATGAAATTGATTTGGGATGCTCATAGCAGTGAGTGGGAGCGAGCAGAAGCTGGAAGCAAGTTCTTAATTTCCCAGATCGGGACTCCTAACCCCTGGACCACAGGAGCCAACATTTAGGGCTAAGGTCCCTAGTGTGGCCTGCCTAGTCAAGAACAAATTCAGATGATGAGGCAGAAGATAGAGAGTAAAGGAAAAAGTTTATTGAAAGGAAAAGTACATGTGGCAAGGCACATGGGCAACCTGAGAGAGAGAGAGACACCTTTGGGAAGTGTAAATTCTTTACAAAGGACAGTTTTCCAGGTCTTCATCTTCCCTCAGGCCAATCACCTTGTTTATTCTCCCGGGTTAATTTGTCTCAGGACCCTCCGTGGAGTGTGCATGCATACCTTAGCCAAGTTGGATCTCAAAGTGGAGGCTTCTAGGAGGAGCAACACTCATTATGGCCTGGAATTATCCTGTGAGTTTTGACTCCAGGCAGCCTTTCTGGGCATGTGTAGTGTCTCCCTTAACAAACAGTGTTTTTTCCTTTCTTTGTCCTTGCCATAATTATTCCCTGAGATTAGAGAATGGCTGTCTATTTACCCTGTTTTTGTTGGGTGTAAATTCCTCAACTGGATCGCATGAGTCTCTTATCTCAGGGAATGCAAAGGGGAAGATGACATATTCTAGACATTTAACATGGAGCCCATCAGTCTCCTACCAGAAAATTACATTTTATTAGGGAGAAAGAAAGTAGGTCTGACTTACAGGTGGCTGTTTCTCAATGAAAATGATTTAATTAGGAAAAAAAAAAAAGAGATTTTATGCAAAGTGGACCTCCAAGAAAAGAGGTCCCAAAACGCAGTCTTTATATGATCTGTAACAATCTGTCATTTGACTCCTGTCAATGTTGTTGCTTGACTATGGGAAGCATGTGATGAGGTGTTTCAAAGGGATCTGTTTCCTCTTTGTCCCCCTTCTGTGCTGGATTCCATCGGATGCCTGCTTTTTGGTCCGTGTAGAAGAGCGCTGACACCTCCAGAGATTATTTCAGACCCAGCCTGCTTCTCTTCCTATTTGCTGCACTTGGGAGACCTCATTGGAAGAAGGGAAAGACTAGCAGCTCTTTGATTGCATTTGGTGTCTCAGATCCTACACAGAGCTGCCTTCAACCTGTCTTCCTGTTCAGAGCCCTCAGCTGTTCCTGTTGTTACTTCTTTTGCCACATCCTTCAGGGGTGTGTGTAACAGGAATGTAGTTTGGATCTTCTGTGATTGTAACTCAGGAAACCTGCAAGGGCAGTGGATATTGAGGTCCTCTCTTAGACAGGACCTGAGTTGATATCTTGTTGGTACCTTGGAAATGATTTCCAAGAGGGATGGCTGAGTAACACAGCCATCAGTTCTTGTGTCTGATCTGAAGTTTCCTTTTTACACTCCTAGAGTTCATTGTAACTTTTTGTCCTCTGTTCTGCCCAAGTGGGCCCTGGTGGTTCAGAGCATGTCTGAATCTGTAAGTCTCGGTGTCAGTCCTGCTTTTGCTCATTTACTTTCATGTTCCATGGAGTTGTGTACAGGAACCCTGTGAATCCACTACCTTTATTTGTAAGATTGAGGTTATTAGTGCTGTTATGTGGCATAGAATGTTGCCTGTTTTACAGAAAAGGTCAGAAGTTACTGGTTTTTTGGTTTTGTTGTTGTTGTTGTTGTTTTTTCCCTGTGCCATGTGGCAGGTGGTATCTTAGTTCCCCATTCCTGGATGGAATCTGTGCCCCCTCCAGTGTATGTGCATAGTCCTAACGACTGGACCACCAAGGAATTTGCCTGAAAGATTACTTTTGCTTAAAGAATATATTTACTTGCTGTCTTGTTTATTGTGACATCTCTTTGTCTACTTTACATCTTGTATGTTTTTATTTTACTTTTCATTTTTGTGAGTGTTGTCTCTGACTCTGGTTAATAAGTTTTCAAATAATATTGGTTTTCTTCATACCAATACATTACATTTTTAAAATGTTTTTTATTTTTGGTTGCACTGGGTCTTTGTTGCTTCAGGGGCTTTTCGCTACTTGTGGCAAGCAAGGGCTACTCTCCACTTGCGGTGCACAGACTTCTCATTCTAATGCCTTCTCTTGTTACAGTGTATGGGCTGTATGCCTGTGCACAGTAGTTGTGACTCCCGAACTCTGGAACACGGAGTTGTGGCCTACAGGCTTAGTTTCTCCAACGTATGTGGGAACTTCCCAGATGAGGGATGGAACCCTTGTGTCCTGTGTTAATTACCAGGTGGATTCTTTACCTCTGAGCCAGAAGGGAGGCCCCAAAGCTTGTTCCTTGACATGTATCTTGGAACCAATGAACTGAGTAAGTTAAAGTTACTGTATAGATAGGAAATTGCTTATTGAATGACTGTTCTTTAAGTAGACAATGTTTCATTTATTAATATTTTGTTATTTAAAGATGATGGTCTTCATGTATTACACAATGTAACTGACATGAACCACTTGTCAATGTCATAAAATGCCTATACATCTATGTACTGATAGATTTATAAGAGGTATTTAGAAAAGTTTTCTTTTTTTTTTTTCCCATTATTTTAGGGAATTTCTTGAACAGTTGTCAACTGCTATTTATGTTTTCTATTATTCGTTAAAGTGCTTCTTTTGATTATTTACCATTGCAGTGTATTGCCTGTTAATGAATGCTTCTTCAGTTGATCGTTCTGTCTGACTCTTTGTGATCTCATGGACAGTAGCCTGCTAAGCTTGTCATCCATGGAATTTTTTTTAGGCAAAAACAGTTCAGTGGCTGCCATTTCCTCCTCCAGGAATCTCCCCCACCTAGGGACTGAAGCTCCCTATCCTATGTCTCCTGCATTGGCAGGCTAATTCTTTACTACCAAGTCACCTACATAGCTCTGTCTGTTCTTTACCGTGTACTTATGTATAAGTATGCATAAAGTGTGTACAGTATGCTATATTTTCTCCTCAATTATGAGACAGCAGTGTGTTTACTATCAAGTAGAATGAGTTTAGAAGTCATGGTGTGAAAATACCCTTTTCTTTGAGAACTGACATGAGTTTAGAAAAAAATAATATGGTCTGACTGTATCTTTGAAGCTGCTGCTGCTGCTGCTGCTAAGTCGCTTCAGTCATGTCCGACTCTGTGCAACCCCATAGATGGCAGCCCACGAGGCTCCCCTGTCCCTGAGATTCTCCAGGCAAGAACACTGGAGTGGGTTGCCATTGCCTTCTCCAATGCAGGAAAGTGAAAAGTTAAAGCAAAGTCGCTGAGTCTTGACCGACTCTTAGCGACCCTATGGACTGCGGCCCACCGGGGTCCTCTATCCATGGGATTTTCCAGGCAAGAGTACTGGAGTGGGGTGCCATTGCCTTCTCCGATCTTTGAAGCTAGGCTACCCTAAAATTAATTTGGATTACATGTGATTGCTCTTTGATTTTTAAAGAGTTCTATTCATTTAGTGTTTCAAATATTTTTAAGATCATCATTGGGAAGATGCATAATTCTGTTCAGCATGGATATGCCTTTTGGTACAATACCATGTATTCAGCATGAAACAATTTTTATGAATTGTAATTGATAGAATGCATATGGTTTTCATATTTTGTAGATGTGTCTCAAATACGTATGATCAAGAAACTACAGGCAAAAGGAAACAGTGGTAAAGAAGAAAGTTTTCAAAAAGTGATGTTTGGAAGAGCCAAAAGCCATGAAATCAAAGATTATTTCCTCAGAAAGATACAGGAAAATATGTATATTTTGAGTGTCTGTGGACAGATGATGAAAGAAATGACAGAGGAACGTCTATATCCCATAACAACAATCTCACCGATTGAAGAGATCATGATAGTAGAAGTGATGCAGGAAATAAGCCTGTTGAAAGGCATGGATCAAGCTTTCAGGATCAGTTGCAGATACTTGAATCTGAAGGGACAGTTTCTGAATGTAGTCAGGTTGTGGTGAATATCAACAGTAGGGCCTCAGGTTTACCACCTCAGAGAACTCGTAGTGTCCGTAAAGGCAATTCTCATAAACAAGAGAGTGCTGTTATACATCCCTCAGAACTGGTACCAGACCAGGAAGCACACAAGAAAAACACTTACAGTTGTAATGAGTGTAACATAACTTTTCTTCAGGACTCAGAACTCACTAGACATCAAAGAATCCATACAGGAAGAAAAGCATATAAATGTAACATATGTTGTCAGGCTTTTAATGATAAATCGACCCTTATAGTTCATCAGAGAAATCATACTGGAGAAAAACCATATAAATGTGATGTATGTGGCCACTGCTCTAAACAGCATACACACCTTCAACATCATCGGCGAGTTCATACTGGAAAGAAACCATATAAATGTGATGTGTGTGGAAAGGCCTTTAGTCGAAAAGCAAGGTGTACAGTTCATCAGACCCTTCATACTGGAGAGAAACCATATACGTGTGAAGTATGTGCCCATTGCTTTACTCGAAAGTCACACCTTGGAATTCATTGGAGAGTTCATACCAGAGAGAAACCATATAAATGTGATGTGTGTGGCAAGGCTTTTAGCGTAAATGTAAGGCCTGTAGTTCATTGGAGAGTTCATACTGGAGAGAAACCATATACATGTGAAGTATGTGGCTGTGGCTATACTCAGAAGTCAATATTTTTAATTAATCAGAGAATTAATACCGAAGAGAAGCCATATAAATGTGATGTATGTGGCAAGGCCTTTAGTGTAAATTCAAGGCTTGTAGTTCATCAGAGAGTACATACTGGAGAGAAATCATATAAATGTGATGTGTGTAGAAAGGCCTTTAGTAGAAAAGCAAGGCGTACAGTTCATCAGACCCTTCATACTGGAGCAAAACCATATACATGTGAAGTATGTGGCTGTGGCTATACTCAAAAGTCAAAACTTGTAATTCATGGGAGAATTCACACCGGAGAGAAGCCATTTAAATGTGATGTATGTGGACAGGCCTTTAGTCGAAATTCAACCCTTGTAATTCATCAGAGAATTCACACTGGAGCAAAACCTTACAAATATAAAAATTAGGACAAACATTTTGTGCACAGTCATCCTTAAATTGCCATCAGGCAGTTCATACAGGAGGAAAAGTGTAGAAAGGTAATTTATGTGGCAAAGTCTTCAGTTGCAGGTCTTTGCAGTTCATTGGAAACATTGGAGAGAAACCATATAAAAATGATCTATGTGGCAAGGCCTTTAGTCAAACAGCAAACCTTGCATTTCATCAGAGAATTCATACTGGAGAGAAACCGTGTAAATGTGTTGTGTGTGGCTGATGCTTTACTGGAAACACACACCTTGGAATTCATCAGAGAATTCATACTGGAGAGAAACCATATAAATGTGATCTCAGTGGCAAGGCCTTTGAATGCAAACCTTACAGTTCATTGGAGAATTCATACTGGAGAGAAACCTTACAAATGTAACCATTCTGACAAACATTTTACTGCACAGCTAGCCTCACATCATGCAATTCATTCAGGAGAGACAGCATAGAAATGTGATGTATGTGGGCAGTGCTTGAAAGGACCATCTAAGAAACCAGATAATTCATAGTGGAGAAAAATGTTACAAATACAACAATTAAGGGAAACATTTTAGTGCAGATGTAATGAGTGTAGCAAAGCCTTTAGTCAGAGTTCAGGCCTTATAATTAATCAAAGAATTAATACTGTATAAAAAGCATACAAATGAAAGAAATGCGGTAAAGCTTCTAGTGCATATTCAGCCTCAACTGATCATTGGGCAGTTCATACAGGAGGGAAACCACATAAATGGAATTTATATGACAAACCCTTCAGTCATAAAGTATATCAACTTTTTGACCCTCAGAAAAGTCAAACTAGAGGAAACCTCACGAATGTGGTAGGTGGAGCAAAGCTTTGGTTCTGTGTTCAGATGTAACTAACCATCACATAATTAATTCTGAATGGAAATCTTACCCACATTATGCATGTGGTAAGTCTTTTGGAAGGCATTCAGTTATTTACAAAACATGAGAAAATTCATACTGGTGAGAATCCATACATTTAGAGCAGTCTGTCCCTCCAATCTTAAGGAGGAAATCATGTAAATATAATGTGTGTGGCCAGGGCTTCAATAACAGGTCTCATCTTTCCCATCAGCAGAGAATTCATAACGCAGAGACACAAATGTAAGAGTGTGACAAATCCTTCAGGTGGTATTCAGCCCTCAAAAGACATCAGGTGATGCACTGGAGAGACCATCCGAATGCAATCAGTGTGTCTGGGCTTTTCTCAGGTGTTTACACCTTAGGCTTCTTAAGAATATTCACACTGGATAGAAACTATATCAATGTAATGAGTGTGTCACGGCTTTTAGACAACAATTCTAAGTCAGGATTCAGTAAAGAAGTCATTCTGGAGAGAAAGCTTACAAGTGACATGAGTGTGTAAAACCTTTACTTGGGGCTCACACTGCACTAGCCATCAGATGATCCATACTAGAGAGAACCTTACCAGTGTACAGAATATGGCATGACCTTTAGGTACTACCTTAAACTCAGGATTCACCAAATACTTTACACTTCGGCAGTTTTATACTTTACTTTATGCTTTATGGAAGTTTTCACAGCTACTGCTCACTCTTTAGGTGTGTAAGAATATATATCCTACAGTTAAACCACACAAATGTAATATTTGTGGGAAGGATTTTACCAAACATCCAAGCTCGGGAACATTCTGGAGCAATGCTCAAATGCAATGGGAGTGGGAAAATTTTCACCTTGAGTTGAAGTGTTAGACAGGACTCCATAGTGAAGAGGAGTCTTGGAAATGGATGGGCAAGGGCTTTCTGGAGGGTTCAGAGTACACTAGACTTCAGAATATATGTCTTTCTGAGAAACCACATAAAAGTAATGTGCACACTGAAGCTTTAACTCAAAGATCAAAACTGTGGAACCCCACTCCAGTACTCTTGCCTGGAAAATCCCATGGACGGAGGAGCCTGGTAGGCTGCAGTCCATGGGGTCTCGAAGAGTCGGACACGACTGAGCGACTTCCCTTTCACTTTTCACTTTCATGCATTGGAGAAGGAAATGGCAACCAACTCCAGTGTTCTTGCCTGCAGAATCCCAGGGACGGCGGAGCCTGGTGGGCTGCCATCTATGGGGTCGCACAGAGTCGGACACGACTGAAGCGACTTAGCAGCAGCAGCAGAGAGGATATATATGGAGAGCAAACTTGGACAGGTAATGAATATTATGTAGTCTGTTCCATGAAATAGTCAAACCATGGGCATAATGAAGTGATTCATGTGTATCAGAAACTGTACACTATACCGAATTTGGAAACATGTTTAAGAAAACAATATTTCCTCAAGATTCCACCACCCCCCGCCCCACCCCACCCCCACCCCCCACCCCCCCCACCCCCCCACCCCCGCCAAATTCATATTGGAGAGAATCCTTACAATTGTAGTGAATTTGGCCAACTTTTGTGACAGTTCTTACAGCAGATCACAGAAGAAAGAATTCATTTGAGGAATAAATATATCTTCAGTTCTCCAGCACTAACTTACGATATTACTGCAGAATAATTAAGTATGTTGAAACTTAACCACTTTTGTGGAAATGGGCCGTTATCTTCAGTGTGTGTTTAATTACTTGAATTTTCTTGAGAATGTCACATTATTGTTCTTTATTTCCTGAAAGTTTAAAATTCTTACAGCTTTCTTAGACTTTCATGATGGTCTCTACAAAGAAATGAGTAAGATGAAGGGGCTGACTTAATTAGGTGTGGTTCATTTATATCTATCTATCCTGGTAAAACAAGGACACTGAGTTGTCAAATTCAATGGTGTGTGAATTAGGATCAGCGAGAGACAGAGAAACCATGTAAAACCATGACGTGACTCATCATGCTCATTATGTTCAGGGTGCCCTTCTGTACACAGGTCACCATGGTTAAAGAACTGAATGCTCTACCATCTGACCATGCAAAGAGCAGGCTGGACATTGAGCGCCTTGGGCTTTTCATGGGAGGGGAGTTGACAGGTTACTGGGAGCTGATTGTGTGGGAGAAATAGTACCAGGGAAATGGTGGTCCTTTTCTCCCTTAACTAGCAATTGCTGCTGCTGCTAAGTCATGTCAGTCATGTCCGACTCTCTGCGACCCCATAGATGGCAGCCCACCAGGCTCCCATCCCTGCGATTCTCCAGGTAAGAACACTAGAGTTGGTTGCCATTTCCTTCTCCAATGCATAAAAGTGAAAAGTGAAAGTGAAGTCGCTCAGTCGTGTCCGACTCTTCATGACCCCATGGACTGCAGCCTACCAGGCTCCTCCGTCCATGGGATTTTCCAGGCAGGAGTACCGGAGTGGGTCGCCAGTGCCTTCTCCGAGCAATTGCTACTGTGTGTAAATGATTAATGGAAACTTATTCTTGGAAATTGAAGAGAGCAGTTTTCTTGAAAAATGTTAATCAAAAGAACCAGAAAGAGGATGGCCGTGTATCTGCTTCATCATTACCTGCTGCCATTTACAATGTGCCTTTGTTTTATTCAGAATGTATCATAAGTCTTGTGCTCTAATAAATTTGTATCATTTTTTCCATAACTCTGAAAGGATCATTTCTTTCAACAACACAATTTTAATCCACCTCAGTACTTCATAACAGAAACTAGCAATGCACCAAAGACTCTCAAGGTTGAAAGAATTTAAGAGTTTCTTTGCATGGTGAAATCAAATAGACAATCTTGGGATTATATACTAACAATATACACTTGAGTTATTCTCTCCACACTTTGTCCATAGCGGAGCAATTATAGATTCTGGCCCTGTAAAACCTACCCCCCGTTTATATGTGCACTATATGATATTTCCCAATGTTATCTTTTGTGCCCAAATAAAATTATGTGCCTGATTTACATGAAGTGAAAATAGGAATAATAAACACGCAAAAATTAGGAAATAAAAACCTTTGGAAATAGGGTAAAAGTGACGTGTATTTTGGAGCTTGGAGCATTCTGGAAAAAATTTTTTTTTTTTTTTGCTTATTGTTGGCTGAATAATTGTGGCTCATGGGGTCAGGAGCTCTACAGCATATGGGAATTTCCCAGACCAGGAATTATCAGTCCCTTGTCTACTGCATTGGCAAGTGAATACCTTACCCCTGAGCCACCACGGAAGCCCTGGAAATAATTTAGAAGGGCTAATAATGGGAAAGTTTTTTGTTTGCTAAACTGGAAATTACATATATTCAGTCCCCAACGTTTCAGTTCTTTTACTTTGCAGTCACCCACTGGAACAAGATGGTGCCAAATAAAGTCTAAAGGTGTCAGTAGTCAAACATCAAAAAACATTGTGAGACTGTGTAACAAAACACTGAATGTTTACTCGTGCTTTGAGTTTATTACATTCCTTTTCGTGCTGTACACATATTTTCTATTCTATATGGTGTTGAAGATGGTATAAATTACTATTAATCTATTTGACTAGAAAGATAGATTGCTATTTATTGTCCATTGCCTGTGACATTTTTACACCAGCCTAGGAACATTCAGTTCAGTTCAGTCGCTGAGTCGTGTCCGACTCTTTGCGACCCCATGAATCGCAGCACGCCAGGCCTCCCTGTTCATCACCAACTCCCGGAGTTCACTCAGACTCACGTCCATCGAGTCAGTCATGCCATCCAGCCATCTCATCCTCTGTCGTCCCCTTCTCCTCTTGCCCCCAATCCCTCCCAGCATCAGAGTCTTTTCCAATGAGTCAACTCTTTGCATGAAGTGGCCAAAGTACTGGAGTTTCAGCTTTAGCAGCATTCCTTCCAAAGAAACCCCAGGGCTGATCTCCCTCAGAATGGACTGGCTGGATCTCCTTGCAGTCCAAGGGACCCTCAAGAGTCTTCTCCAACACCACTCTGCAAAAGCATCAATTCTTCCACGCTCAGCCTTCTTCACAGTCCAACTCTCACATCCATAGATGACAACAGGAAAAACCATAGCCTTGACTAGATGGATCTTTGTTGGCAAAGTAATGTCTCTGCTTTTGAATATGCTGTCTAGGTTGGACATAACTTTCCTTCCAAGGAGTAAGCGTCTTTTAATTTCATGGCTGCAGTCACCATCTGCAGTGATTTTGGAGCCCAGAAAAATAAAGTCTGACACTGTTTCCACTGTTTCCCCATCTATTTCCCATGAAGTGATGGGACCAAATGCCATGATCTTTGTTTTCTGAATGTTGAGCTTCAAGCCAACTTTTTCACTCCTCTCTCAGTTTCATCAAGAGGCTTTTTAGTTCCTCTTCACTTTCTGCCATAAGGATGGTGTCATCTGCATATCTGAGGTTATTGATATTTCTCCCGGCAATCTTGATTCCAGCTTGTGTTTCTTCCAGTCCAGCATTTCTCATGATGTACTCTGCATGTAAGTTAAATAAACAGGGTGACAATATACAGCCTTGGCGTACTCCTTTTCCTATTTGGAAACAGTCTGTGGTTCCATGTTCAGTTCTAACTGTTGCTTCCTGACCTGCATACAGATTTCTCAAGAGGCAGGTCAGGTGGTCTGGTATTCCCATCTCTTTCAGAATTTCCCACAGTTTATTGTGATCCACTCAGTCAAAGTCTTTGGCATAGTCAATAAAGCAGAAATAGATGCTTTTCTGGAACTCTCTTGCTTTTTCCATGATCCAGCAAATTTTGGCAATTTGATCTCTGGTTCCTCTGCCCTTTCTAAAACCTGCTTGAACATCAGGAAGTTCACGGTTCACATATTGCTGAAGCCTGGCTTGGAGAATTTTGAGCATTACTTTACTAGCATGTGAGATGAGTGCAACTGTGCGGTAGTTTGAGCATTCTTTGGCATTGCCTTTCTTTGGGATTGGAATGAAAACTGACGTTTTCCAGGCCTGTGGCCACTGCTGAGTTTTCCAAATTTGCTGGCACATTGAGTGCAGCACTTTCACAGCATCATCTTTCAGGATTTGAAATAGCTCAACTGGAATTCCATCACCTCCACTAGCTTTGTTCGTAGTGATGCTTTCTAAGGCCCACTTGACTTCACATTCCAGGATGTCTGGCTCTAGGTGAGTGATCACACCATCGTGATTATCTGGGACATGAAGATCTTTTTTGTACAGTTCTTCTGTGTACTCTTGCCATCTCTTCTTGATATCTTCTGCTTCTGTTAGGTCCATACCATTTCTGTCCTTTATCGAGCCCATCTTTGCATGAAATGTTCCCTTGGTATCTCTAATTATCTTGAAGAGATCTCTAGTCTTTCCCATTCTGTTGTTTTCCTAAGAATATTAGGAACATTAATGTTTGGAAATATTTATTAGGTAATAAATAGAAGTCCAGAGGATATTAAGTCTTGATGTCACATTATAGAATTAAGTAATATGCTCCATTGTTCATTCTTAGATGTATTTGAAAACAATTTTTTTTTTTTTTTTAACAATATTGTGATGGTTTTTGCTCTGCACCAACACGAATTGGCCATAGGCATACATATGCCCCCTCCTTTCTGAACCCACCTCCCTCCCCACCCTATCTGTCCAGGTCTTCACAGAGCATTGGCTCTGTCTGGGTGCCCTGCTTCATAGATCAAACTTCCACTGGCTATCTGTTTTACATATGGCAATATATGTTTCAGTGCTATTGTTTCAAATCACACTGCACTATTTGTTTTTTCAATAGTTTTTCCTTAACATAATTTTTTCTGTCCGCATGTTGTGACCCAGATTTAATGTTTAGTTTACGTTTCTTCCCTGCCTTGCTCTAACAAATCCACCTCAGTGGGTTGTTTTGAGACTTTTAGTATATGAAAATGCACATACATAAGACAGTGATGGGACATATGAAGACAGACAATTCCTTTAGGACTTGAGTTAATACACAAATATTTATTTACAGTTAATACACAGAAATATTTACAAATAGTGCATAGTTGATAATTTTGGTGAAAATAAATTCTAGTGTCCTCTGAAAACGCTATATTTTATACTCTGCTTTGTTGTTCACACGTGACAGTGCTTTCAAAGAGACAACAAAGAAAAGAGAAAAATAGATTACAAATTAAAAAAAAAATAAATTGCCTGCTGCTGCTGCTGCTAAGTCACTTCTGTCATGTCCGACCCTGTGTGACCCCATAGACGTCAGCCCACCAGGCTCTCCCGCCCCTGGGATTCTCCACGCAAGAACACTGGAGTGGGTTGCCATTTCCTTCTCCAGTGCATGAAAGTGAAAAGTGAAAGTGAAGTCGCTCAGTCGTGTCCCACTCTTAGCGACCCCATGGACCGCAGCCTACCAGGCTCCACCATCCACGAGATTTTCCAGGCAAGAGTACTGGGGTGGGGTGCCATTGTCTTCTCCGTAAATTGCCTGATTACCCTCAAATGGTCATATAGTAATTTGACGTTCCATTACATTGGGCTTCCCTGGTATCTCAGACAGTAAAGCTTCTGCCCGCAATGCGGGAGACCTGGGTTTAATTCCTGGGTCAGGAATATCCCCTGGATAAGGAAATGGCAACCGACTCCAGTACTCTTGCCTGGAAAATTTCACAGATGGAGGAGCCTGGTAGGCTACAGTCCATGGATCACAAAGAGTCGGACATGACTGAGCAACTTCACTGGCACTGGTACATTGAGAAAATATTGACAACTATACATTATTACATAGTGATTATATAACTATAATTACTATTTAGAATTATTATATATATAATTATATATATTATTATACAAGTTTTTCTCAAGTATTTGAAGCTATATCATCACAAGCATGAAACAGAAACACTTCTTATAAAGGAGAATGCATTTCTCATTAAAGGAGATTTTTTTCTCTCTAATAATTTTTTACATATAGCACATTCAATTCGCTCTATGCCTGATACTAACACAACATTGTGAACCTACTCTACTCCTTTCAAATTTTAATAAAAGAGCAAAGACGAGGCAGGATGAGGTGGATTTATACTGGGGGGTGAAGTATGGCTGTAGGGTACTACTGGGTCCCAAGAGGATTCAGATCTTTTAAGGGGTCAGGATAAATGACAATCGAGGGACTCAGCCACACATATGCATGTATCCATTCTCCCCCAAACTCCTGTCCCATCCAGGCTGCCACATAGCATTGAATAGAGCTCCCTGTGCTATACAATCAGATATTCCTGTTTTGTAAATGCGTTCATTGGTATCTTTTTTCAGATTCCAAATATAAGTGATGTCTAATCTTTGTCTTTCTCTGACTTATTCACTTAGTATTGAAAGGTTGTTGCTGAGCCGTGAAAGACTCTGGGATTCTTGGCATCCAGAGGAGAGGAATTCAGTCAGGGGCCAATGATGAGGTCGCTCAGAGCTTTTGTGTAATAAAGTTTTACTAAAGTATTAAGGGACAAAGTTTCTGACATAGACTGAAGGAGACAGAAAGAGTGCCCCCCTGCTAGTCTTTAGTGGAATGTTATATAGCTACTAGCAGGCTGCTAATTGGAGAAAGGAAATGTCTCAAAACTCAGAGATTGGCACCAGGCCCCTCACCCACAACATGCATTTTGAGATAACACTGGCACAAGGTGAGTTGTCGCGGGCCATAAAACAATTGACATGAATCTTGAAGAAAGGCAGGTTTCCAAGCAAATAAAGTGTTTCATTAACATGGATTAGGAGAACAATTGTATGAGTATAACATACTGGTTTGTTGAGCCATTATCAGGTCTGAGTTTCTTTAGCAAATGGACTTGAAGAAACACTCTAGGGTAAATACATAGTTCATTAACATAGCTTAATAAAAACATTTCCATAAGAAAAAATGCATTGGTTAGCTCAAGGTTTGAGAAAAGTTAAGTTCAGGTGGAACCAGGTGTTGTCATGGCAACACAGAATTTTAAGAGAAACCTCCTATACAAAAAATTTTGAATAGAGAAGGGGAAAATATCTGACATTTGTAGTTTGTTTCCTCTTCCTGCCGCTTAGAGAAAGATAAAAAACGTTAAGAGTTGCAGCCTATATCCTCCATTTGGGGACCCCTGACCTTCCTGCGTGTTACCCTCTCAGTATGATAATTTCCAGGCCCATTCACTTTGGTGTTTAATTTTGTTTTCCCAACAATGTTGAGTATTTCTTGGATAATTCAGTTCAGTTTGTGTTTACTACTTCATATGTGCTAAATCGTCAGTACATCTACTCTTGGAATTTCGTGAAGACTTTCCCCCAGGTGTCTGGGCCAAACCGTTTTAAGGTCACACCACATCTGTCCACATCCGTGTGTACTGTATGCATGTGGAACGTTGACAATTCACATGCAGCTTTCTTTTTCAGGGCACAGAAAACAACTGACTGCTTGTTCACTTTATTAATGAAGAAAGGCTTATTCTCACCAGCTATTTCTTCACCAGAGCACAGCTGGTAAAATAGGAGATAGGATAATTTAGTTACATCAGTATGATAGTTCATTACTGTCTAATCATACACATAGTATCCAGGATACTGTGCAAAGACTTTTTTTCCCATGATCATCAGAGAAATGGCAAAATGGAAAATACTTTTCCTAGTATTGAGGCTGCAGAGCAGGGCCCTGTGGGGCTCCCAGGCACAGAGGCCTTTTTGGTTCCCATTTCCTATAGACAGGACTGCAGCCTCCATGACCTTCTGTGAGTTCCAAAGGGCAGAACAGTTGCTAATCAGAGAAGGATGCTCACGTCGGGTCAATCGTGTCCAACTCTCTTGTGACCCAATGGACACAAAATGGGTTGCCATTTCTTCCTCCAGGGGATCTTCCCGACCCAGGAATCAAACCCAAGTCTCCTGTACTGGCAGGTGGATTCTTTAACACTGCACTGATTAGGAGACCAGACCACCTAAGACCCTGCACAAAACTTAAACTTGTCACCAACCCAGTCCTTTTTCAACTTTGCAGAGGAAACAAGAATACAAGACTGTTACTGCCTTGATCCTTAGCATATATCCCTAGCAGGTGATATAACCTCTCCCTACTCACCAGGGAGAGTCCCTAAAGTGTTCCCTTTTAGCCTCACACATATAGAAAGCCACTCTTATTCCTCCATAACTCTGTCTCTGTGTTTGTATTTCAAATATTTCAGTTTGGCATTTGTGCACAGAAAGCCAAGATTTTGGCATCAGTATAACCTCTGGGTTCTGGTTCAACCCAGACCTCTGACTTGTTGATTCAGAGGAACGTCTTTCAACACATACTGATGTCTCTAAGATGTGACAGGACTGGACACAACACAGCCCAAGGGAACACGCAGCGCCCCTCACCAACATTCTAAGGTACATACACCGAGGTTCTCAGGCCTTTGTTGTTCCTTCATTATTATTGGGCTAATATTCCTAAGATTCCATTTTTAAACTATTACATGTGTATTTATCTTCTTTGACTTTTCTTGGTATTATAGCTTATGATGACAGAGTTGAAGCTCACTTCAGATCCTGTAATTATGGAAAAAAGCAAAGATTAAAGAATTCTCCCACTTCACTTCCAGGAAAAGACTTACTGCCAAGAGCCACCCTTCCCCATTATCACTGATTTGAGACCCCACTAGGCCCCCTGTTTCCTGGGAAAAAACCAGACACACCCTCCACAAATTCCCAGTCTATGCCCTATCAGTGATGTGTTGTTGTTGCTGTTCTTTAGTCGCTCAATCACGACTGACTCACTGCAACCTCGTGGACGCCAGGATTCCCTGTCTTTCACCATCTCCTGGAGTTTGTTCAGACTCATTGAGTTGGTAATGCCATCTAACCGTCTCATCCTCTATCATTCCATTCTCCTCCTGCCTTCAATCTTTCCCAGCCTCGAGGTCTTTTCCAGTGAATCCGATATTTGCATCATGTGGCCAAGGTATTGGAGCCTCAGCTTCAGCATCAGTCCTTCCAATGAATATTCACGGTTGGTCTCCTTTCGGATTGACTGGTTTGATCTCCTTGCTTTCCAAGGGACTCTCAAGACTGATCTCCAGCACCACAATTCAAAAGCATCAATTTTTCCATGCTCAGCCTTCTTTATGGACCACTCTCATCACATTTTTAATCACATCCCTAGCTGACTACTGGAAAAACTCTAGATTGTCTATTGTTGGCAACGTGATTCCTTTGCTTTTTGATACACCATCTAGTTCTATAATAACTTTCCTTCCAAGAAGCAGTTGGTTTTTTTATTTCCTGGATGCAGTCCCCTTTAGCAGTGATCACAGTATTGAGCTGTTTCCTCCGCCCGCTGCACCGCGCCGCCGCGCCCCTCCCGCCGCGCCGGGACGCCCCGCCCCTCCCGCCGCGCCGGGACGCTCCGCCCCGCCCCTCCGGGCAGCGAGGTTCCGCCTCACCTTTCAAAGGCCCTATGCTGGTCCGGCTTCTCTCCACCACCCACCCACTGACGGCAGGGCCCCGCCTGCAGGCCGTTCAGCTATTTGTCTGCTGTTGCGCGCACCGTGACCCACGCGGAAGTGGAGAGCGGCGAGTGGAGGTCCCAGCGCAGCGTGAGTTTCTCTCTTTGGAGTCAAACTTGCCTCTCGCAGTCTCCTTTTCTTTGTACCCCGGGTCTGAGGGTCGCTACTGACTCTACATCCCCTCTCCCGCCCCACCACCCGCACCAAATTCAGACGTCTCCGTAAGCGGCGAAGGCCTTTTAAGCCTTTTGGTTTAAAAATCCGCACTGAAGCCGGTTCCTGCTTTTGGAACACTGAAACGCTGCGTTTCGCACCTTTTTCCAGCTTAAAACCGTTTACTGACCTCAGTGATCCCTCTACCCTTTCTGCACCACATAACAATTCTATTTAGGCGAGGTGGTTTATTCGCTCCACGTTCTTCAGCCTCTCCTTCTTGGGCCCTGGAGGCCTCGCCGGAAGCCCCTCTCCCAGAGAGGCCGCGTTCTCTCCGCAGTCTTGGCATTCTGGAGAGCCCGCCCCGCTCCTGAGACCCCCTCCCTCCCAGCCCTCTGTACTCATGTCTCCTCAGGCCGGTCCTTCTGCCCTTCAGAGTGACCTTTCCCCTGATCCCTGGTCGGGGGAGGTGACCTGAGCCAGCCACGGGACACCCATGGTTCTTCGGCCCCAAATACCACCCGCTGGAATTTGGCTCTTGCGGGAGGGCCTTTCTTATTCAGTCTCCTACCCTGTAAATAGTGGGCGGAAGGCGGGATCAGGAGAAGCAGAGACAGCGACTCCTAGAGAAATGGAAAATTGAGAAAAGCATGGACAAGCGATGGCAGTGAAAAGGATTGTGAGAAACTTGGAAGAGACAGCTTCATGAAAGAGAATGAGCCTTGAAGGGAGCGGGTGAGGAAAGGAGAGAACTTCAGAGAAAAGCATGGTCTCTGGAGAGTTAAGGGTGAGCAACATAGGGAGGTCTGGTTGGTCATTCCTACTCTTTGCGAGCCCTATATCTCCCAGAGTTTTCTCAAATCCATGTCTGTTGAGTCCAGGGATGGTATCTTACCATCTCATCCTCTGCCGCCCCCTTCTATAGCCTTCAAGGGAGAGGGTATGTAAATCAGGGGTCCCAAAGAGGGCGACAGTGGAGACGCAGTGCACACAGACAGCCCGCGAGGGGATACAAGAGTTCGGACCTTGGCTTACAGAGCAACAATATCCTAGTGGGAGAGAAAGGGGACTCCTAGAGATTGGAGGAGCTGAGGGAAAAAAGCGAGCTGAAAGGAAGCATAGCCACTTGGGGGTGCCAGAGAGTTGGCAGGAAGGGCGGGCAGAGATGGAGGATGAAAGGCAGAAATCCAGGGAGATTGAGGATCACCAGGGAGGTTGGAGAGAAAGCAACTTGAATGCGAACAGATGGCAGAGAAAGGCGGGATGGGAGACAGGGAAGAAGTAGAGAGGGAGGACACGCACAGCAGGAGAGCAGAGATGAGAGCAGAGAAAGGGACATGTAGAAAGAAGTAGGGAAACAGATCAACCAAATGAAGTGTAAACAGCTAGTGTGCAGGTGATGGTGGGGACTAGATCCCGAAGAGTGCTGAATCAGTTGGGTAAGAATTATTAAGTTGTTATACATTGATTTTTGGCTTTAAAATCTAATGCAAATCTTGCTTCTTTAAATTATACAGATACAAATGAGAATTGCAAAACTTCTGTCTGTGAGGCATGTGTATTTTGTAATTATTTGTATTAAAAGAGCATGCATGTGTAGAGCCGGTTGAGGTGGGGGCTGTGGCAGTGACTTGATTCTCTCAGGTGTGGGTCACCCCCTTCCCTATTCCTGGTGAGGAGTAGAGGTTATGTGAGAGAAGAAATGGGGCAAGAACTGACTGACTCTTACTACATGATGCCTTTTCAAGGAACTTTAAACATGTTCTTTGTGATGGTATTACTTTTGGCTTTCTGCACTCTTTACATTTAATTATTTTTGTAACTTGGGATAATGATTTGTTCGTTCAATAGCGACTTTCTTGTAAACAATTCTGGAGATTTGTCTCACTTGGGACAACTTGGATGAATGTAGAGAATATTAAGGTAAGTGAATTAAGACAGACAGGGAAAGACTGGTATTATATGTCCTTCCATTATATGGAATGTAAAAAAAAATGAAACTCACTAGTACCAGAGGGTAGGATGGTGGTCATCTGGGGCTGGAAGGCCAGGAAGATGGGGAGATGTTGGTCAAAAGCTACAGACTTTGAGTTGTGAAATGAGTGCGTCCTGGGGAGGTATGCGCAGCATGCTGACCATAGTTAATCCTGTTCTGTTATTGCATGCTGGGAATTTGTCAGGAGAATGCTTCGTCAGTGTTGTCACCACACACAGAACATGGGAATTTGGAGGTGATGGATGTGTTGGTTAGTGGTTTGTGATAAATATTTCACAGTGTACACGTGTCACAGGGTGTATGTACACATATGTACACATAACATGTAGAACTGGACATGGAACAACAGACTGGTTCCAAATAGGAAAAGGAGTACGTCAAGGCTGTATGCTGTCACCCTCCTTATTTAACTTATATGCAGAGTACATCATGAGAAACGCTGGGCAGGAAGAAGCACAAGCTGGAATCAAGATTGCCGGGAGAAATATCAATAACCTCAGATATGCAGATGACACCACCCTTATGGCAGAAAGTGAAGAGGAACTCAAAAGCCTCTTGATGAAAGTGAAAGTGGAGAGTGAAAAAGTTGGCTTAAAGCTCAACATTCAGTAAACTAAGATCATGGCATCTGGTCCCATCACTTCATGGCAAATAGATGGGGAAACAGTGGAAACACTGTCAGCCTTAACTTTGAGGGGCTCCAAAATCACTGCAGATGGTGATTGCAGCCATGAAATTAAAAGACACTCCTTGGAAGGAAAGTTATGACCAACCTAGATAGCATATTCAAAAGCAGAGACATTAATTTGCCAACAAAGGTCCGTCTAGTCAAGGCTATGATTTTTCCAGTGGTCATGTATGGATGTGAAAGTTGGACTGTGAAGAAGGCTGAGCGTCGAAGAATTGATGCTTTTGAACTGTGGTGTTGGAGAAGACTCTTGAGAGTCCCTTGGACTGCAAGGAGGTCCAACCAGTCAATTCTGAAGGAGATCAGCCCTGGGTGTTCTTTGGAAGGACTAATGCTAAAGCTGAAACTCCAATACTTTGGCCACCTCATGCGAAGAGTTGACTCACTGGAAAAGACTGATGCTGGGAGGGATTGGGGGCAGGAGGAGAAGGGGACTACAGAGGATGAGGTGTCTGGATGGCATCACCGACTCTATGGACATGAGTTTGGGTGAACTCTGGGAATTGGTGATGGTCAGGGAGGCCTGGCGTGCTGCAATTCATGGGGTCGCAAAGAGTCGGACACGACTGAGCGACTGAACTGAACCAAACTGAACCCTTTCATTAGTTGGTTCTCCCCCATCAGACACGCTCATCAGTTCTGGTGTGGGGCCTCACCCCAAGGATGTGCACAGGCTGCAGATGATTCCGATCTGGATCCTGCATTGAGCACTAGGGCTTTTAGCTCCACTTCTGAGACTAAGATCAGGCCCTGGGGGAGGGAAGGGCGCTCTGCTTTCAGTGGGGCTGGACCAGGGCCTGCTGTGTGACCTGAAGTAGATTGTGGGGTCAGTGGAGGTACCCCCTGCTGCTGTGTGCATGAGGCCTCACAAGGAGGGGAATGTGATCTGAGGGAAAGTGTGGGAAAGTCCCATGTTGGACTCTGTGCAGGAGTTGCCTGTCCTGAGTCCCTCCTGAGACAGTGGGCACAGAGGACTGTCTGTTCCTCATGGTGAGGGCTTCCCTCTGTGTGTGGTTGGGACTCAGGTAGGGGATTTGTTGACTCTAAACATTAAATAGCATGTTTTCCATCTTCTTGATACCCCATGAAGACTCACGTTACTTGAGGAAGCCCAGAAGAGGAGGAGGAGGAGAAGAAGGAGAGAACAGGAGTCAGGTATGGCTCTTTCTCAGGTAAGGTCATATTCTCAGTGGATTCTCACACTGCCTTCCTGAAATGGCCTTCTCTGGACTCGCTAATCATGTCTGACTCTGGAGTGTCCTGTCTGACTCCTGTACATGCACACTCACCTGGGGCCTTCCCTCAGGGTCTGTCGTCTCCACTTAGATCTCGTCTCCCCATGACCCGGTGACCTGGCCCTTGTGAGGAGGCTCCCCTGGGCACTGTCCTGGGCAGGGCTTCACATCCATGGGTTGGAGATGGGGTTTCAGTGCTGTTGGGCAGCAGGGATTGCTTTGCTTAGGGCCCACCTGGATTCCCTGTCTGCCCTCTGTCAACCAGGGTAAGGAAGCTGCACACTAGATGTGAGGTATTAACATGCACAGTACGTGCTAAAATCTGGAAAAGAGGCCAATAAGGGGAAATCAGATCTGAATTTTTAAATAGCATTTAAAACTAAATGAGGACCTCCTTGAAAATCTGAAATATTTGGAAATGGAATGGAAAGTTCAGAAACAGACCTCAGGTCTAGAGAGTATTTCATTACAGTGTCTACTTTAAACTATGAAATATAGTTGGCTAATTAGTTTTTCTTCTTTTTTGGCCATACAATGCAGCTTGCAGGGTCTCAGTTCCCTGAGGAGGCATTAAACCCGAAACCCAGTGGTGGAAGTGTGGGATCTTAACCAGTGAACTGACAGGGAATTCCCCCAACTTTCCTAATCTTCATGCAATATTTGGTTATGGAGTAAAAAGGTAAACATTGGATTCTGTTAATAACTACCTCCCTTACGTTAAGGATAAAATCATATTACTTTTTTTTTTTAATATATTTAAAAAATATATATCGGCTGTACTGATCTTCATTGCTGCAGTGGCTTTTATCTAGTTCTGGTGTGTGGTGGCCACTCTTTAGTTGCAGTGTATGAGTTTCTTATTACAGTGGCTTTTCTTATCTTGCAACTCAGATTGTAGAGCACGCTGGCTTCAGTAATTTCACCTGCTGGGCTCTACAGCTCTTGCTCAGAAATTGAGGCTCATGGGCTTAGTTGCCCCTCATCATGTGGGATCTTAACGGATCAGGCACCACAGGGGAAGCCCTCGTATTATTTTTTAAATCTGTATATTATTTTCTGCTTGTATTATTATTATTATTATTATTATTTTTTTTGAGCTAGTATAAGATAATGTCGAGGACTTTCCTGGTGGTACAGTGAGTAAGAATGTGCCTGCCAGGGTAGGGTGCACGGGTTCCATCCCAGGTCCAGGAAGATGCCTCAGAGCAACTAAGCCCATGTGCCACAACTACTGACTGTGTTCTATAGCCTGGGAGCCATAACTCCTGAAGCCCACACACTCTGGAGCGTGTGTTCAAAAACAAGAGAAGCCACTGCAACGAGAAGTCCGGGCATTGCAGCCGTAAGTACAGAAAGTGTGCTCACAGCAACAAAGACCCAGCAAAACCAAAATAAATAAGCTTTAGAAAAGACAGAGAATGCTGACACATTACTGAAGTGCAATTAATTGCTTTTTAATGTCCTAAAGATGCTGAAATACACATGAATAAAAGAAGACAGGAGTATTATCCCAGAATGTGTCAAAGGCATCTTTTTGGAGAAGGGAACGGCCACCCACTCCAGTATTCTTGCCTGAAAATCCCATGAACAGAGGAGCATAGCAGGCTACCATGAGGTCACAAAGAGTCTGACATGACTGAGTATCTAAACAATAAAAACCTCCACACACTGGAGAGTGAGCTCTGAAAAACAAAACTAAATTTCTGATTTACCTCCTGCAGATTCTTCAGTGACTTCCAGGTACTTTTGGAATAAAGTCCTAAATCCAAAGACCTTGTAGAAAGCAGCCTCTACCTGGCATCACCGCTCTTTTTGCTGTGTCCCAGTCAGACTGACTGGCTTTCTGTTCACTAAATACCTTCCTGCCTCAGAGCCAGCACTCAGGCTGTACTCCCTGGTTGCATCAGTCTTCCACTTCCCACCTTGCCAATCCAAGTGTTTCTCCCTCACGGATACCTTGTCTGATTTATTGATGTAGGTCAAGACTTTCTGTTAAATCTTCTCTCAGCACCAGGCCTGTTTCAGAGCACATATAACGATAGTGATGTTAAAATTATGGATGTAATTGGCTGGCTGGCTGCTAGATGGTAAGCTCCATCATGTTCACTGCTATATTCCCACTTTGGGGCCCAGAGTTGACGCTCAGTAAATTTTGATTGAAAGAAAAAAGTAAAGACAACTCTTCCTTGTTTCAACCAGTTGTGTGTTTATGTGTGCATGTGTGAGTGCATGGATCTGTAATTCCATGGTTTTATTACAGAACATCATCTCATAAATACGTTTTATGCTTTGTAGCGGTTGAAATTGTATCTTAAGTGTTTTCCACGGCCTTAAGTTTTTTCTACCTCAGCACATGACTGATGGAAATAGTGGTAAGATTATTGACATTGTGTGGGTTGGTGGGGAGAGGGGGTGACCCTATACAGTAACCATTTATTTGATAGTCGTGTCTGCCTCTTTGCGACCCAGTAGACCATAGCCCTTCAGGCTCCTCTGCCCCTGAAATTCTCCAGGCAAGAATACAGGAGTGGATTGCAATGCCCTCCTCCAGGGGGATCTTCCCCATGCAGATATCAGCCCCATGTCACTTCCATTGCAGGCAGATTCTTTACTGCTGAGCCTCTGGGGAAGCCCAGATACCTACATATTATACTGTATATTATACTCTTGCCTATTATTCAGAAGGAGGCAGATAGTAAATTAATTTGTGAATATTTTTTTCTCTGTCTATAATGTCCATCATTTCTTGGCTGACAAAAGATCTGGGATTCTACACCTTCATTGCTCTTCAGCTTTCTTGAACTTGTTTCAGGTATTCTCAGAAAACTCTCTGTGGATACACTTTCATGCTCTGCATTGAACACTGAGGAAGGATTTCTTATCCCTTCCTGTAAAGATGGAGATTTTTGTCACTTGGGATAGCTTGGATGAATGTAGAGAATATTATGCTAAGTGAATTTAGGACAGACAGGGTAAGACTGATATTGTATGTGCTCGCTTATCTGTAGAATGTAAAAAAGTGAAACTCACTAGTACCAGACAGTGGGATGGTGGTTATCTGGGGCTGGGAGGTGGGGAGGTTGGGGAGATGTTGGTTGAAAGGTACAGACTTTGAGTTGTAAAATGAGTGGGTCCTGGGGAGGTGTGTGCAACACACAAACAACATGGGAATTTGGAGGTGATGGATGTGTTGGTTCGTAGATTGTGATAAATATTTCACAGTGTCACATGATCATATGGTGTATGGTATATATACATAACCCTTCTCATTAGTCTCAGTAAAGCTGGAAAACAAGAAAGTGGGAGGTGGCCTGGGCTTAATCCTTCACTAGTGCTCAACCCAGGCTTCACATGAGCTCATGAGGCTTTTTGCCCGGGCATGTTTCATACCCCTCCCCCAACAGACATGCTCCTCAGGTTCTCGTGTGGGGCCTCGCCCCAGGAATGTGCACAGACTGCAGATGATTCCGATCTGGATCCTGCATTGAGCACCAGGGCTTTTAGCCTCCACTTCTGAGACTGAGATTAGGCCCTGGGGGAGGGAAGGGCGCTCTGCTCTCAGTGGGGCTGGACCAGGGCCTGCTGTGTGACCTGAAGTGGATTGTGGGGTCAGTGGAGGTACCCCCTGCTGCTGTGTGCATGAGGCCTCACCAGGAGGGGAGTGTGATCCGAGGGAAAGTGTGAAAGTCCTGTGTTGGTCTCTGCCGGAGTTGCCTGTCCTGAGTCCCTCCTGAGACAGTGGGCACAGAGGACTGTCTGTTCCTCATGGTGAGGGCTTCCCTGCGTCTGTGGTTGGGGCTCAGGAATGGGGTGTGATGACCCTAAGCATTCAGTTCAGTTCAGTCACTCAGTCATGTCTGACTCTTTGCGACCCCATGAATTGCAGCACGCCAAGCCTCCCTGTCCATCACCAACTCCCAGAGTTCACCCACACTCATGTCCATCAAGTCGGTGATGCTATCCAGGCATCTCATCCTCTGTCGCCCCCTTCTCCTGCCCCCAATCCCTCCCAGCATCAGAGTCTTTTCCAGTGAGTCAACTCTTCGCATGAGGTGGCCAAAGTATTGGAGTTTCAGCTTTAGCATCAGTCCTTCCAAAGAACACCCAGGGCTGATCTCCTTCAGAATTGACTGGTTGGATCTCCTTGCAGTCCAAGGCACTCACAAGAGTCTTCTCCAACACCACAGTTCAAAAGCATCAATTCTTCGACACTCAGCTTTCTTCACAGTCCAACTTTCACATCCATACATGACCACTGGAAAAACCATAGCCTTGACTAGACAGACCTTTGTTGGCAAAGTAATGTCTCTGCTTTTCAACATGCTATTTCGTTTGGTCATAACTTTCCTTCCAAAGAGTAAGTGTCTTTTAATTTCATGGCTGCAATCACCATCTGCAGTGATTTTGGAGCCCCCAAAAATAAAGTCTGACACTGTTTCCCCATCTATTTCCCATGAAGTTATGGGACCAGATGCCAGCATGTTTTCCACTTTCATGATAGACCTCTGAAGACTTGTGTTGCCTGAGGAAGCCCAGAAGAGAAGGAAGATGAAAGAACAGGAGTTAGGCATGGCTCTTTCTCAGGTAAGGTCATATTCTCAGAGGATTCTCAGTCTGTCCTTCCTGAATTGCCCTTCTCTGGACTCGCTAATCATGTCCGACTCTGGAGTGTCCTATCTGACTCCTGTACATGCACACTTACCTCGGGGCCTGTCATCTCCACTTAGATCTCGTCTCCCCATGACCCAGTGACCTGGCCCTTGTGAGGAGGCTCCCCTGGGCACCGTCCTCGACAGGGCTTCTCACCCACGGGTTGGAGACGGGGTCTCAGTGCTGTTGGGCAGCAGGGATTGCTTAGGGCCCATCTGGATGCACTGTCTGGTCTCTGTCAACCAGGGTAAAGAAGCTGCACCTGGAGTCAGAGGTTCATATGCAGAGTATGTGGTAAAATCTGGAAAAAGGAACTAACCAAGAGAAATTAGTTCTCACTTTTTATAGTACATTTAAAACTAAATGAGGACCTCCTTGAAAATCTTAGTGTTTCAGAATTGAATGGAAAGATCAAAAAAAGACCTCAGGGCTGGAGAGTGTTTCATTACATCATCTCATTTAAACTATGAAATATAGTTTGCTAATTTTTTTTTCTTTCTTTTTTGGCTGCACAGTGCAGCTTGCAGGGGTTAGTTCCCTGAGTAGTGGTTCAGCCTGAAACCCGTCAGTGGAAGTGTGGGATCTTAACCACTGGACCGCCAGGGAATTCCCCAACTTTACTAATTTTGATTTAATGTTTTATTATTGGAATAAAATAGTAAACTCTGAGTTAATAACTGTATACCTAAAATTAAGAATAAAGTCACATATTATTTTTAAAATATATTTATTTGCTATACTGACTCTTCATTGCTGTAATGGCTTTTATCTAATTCTGATGAGTTGGCCACTCTGTAGTTGCAGTGTGCGAACTTCTCATTGCCATGACTTCTCTTGTCTTGCAGCCCAGGCTCTAGAGCGTGCTGGCTTCAGTAGTTTCACCTCCTGGGCTCTGGACCTCTGGCTTAGAAATTGAGGTTCACAGGCTTAGTTGCCCCTCAGCATGTGGGATCTTCTCGGACCAGGCAACAACCTGTGTTTCTTATATTGGTCAGTGGACTCTTTACCACTGAATCTCTGGGGACACCCTCATATTATTTTTAAATACAGATATGTTATACAGATGGCATTAAAGTATTTTGTGTATTTTTTTCTGCTCGTACTACTTTTTATGTTCTTAATAGTATAAAATAATATTGAGGACTTCCCTGGTGATAAAGTGGATAGCAATGTGTCTGCCAATGTAGGGGACACGGGTTCCATCCCAATTCCTGGAAGATGCCGCAGAGCAACTAAGCCCATGCCCAAAAACTGCTGTGGCTGTGCTCTGGAGCCTGGAATCCTTAACTACTGAAGCCCACATGCTTGAGCTTGTCTTCTGAAACAAGAGAAGCCACTGCAATGAGAGCCTGGGCACTGCAGCCACAACTCCTTGCAGTGCAGCCACAAGTAGAGACAGCTGGGTCACAGCAACGAAGGCCCAGCATAACCAAACCAGATAAGCTGTAAAAAGGAAATAGAATGTTAACAAACTTACTGAATCAAACTTACATTTGATTCATTTTTAATGTGCCAAAGATGCCAAAATACACATGAATAGGAGAAGGGAATGGGCACCCACTCCAGTTTTCTTGCCTGGACAATCCCATGGACAGAGGAGCCTGGCAGGCTACATACAGTCCATGGAGTCCCAAAGAGTCTGACATGACTGAGCCAACTGAACAACAACCTCCTCACAAAGCAGAGTGCTGAAAACAAACCTAAATTTCTAACTTTCCTCTTGCAGATTCTTAAGTGATGTCCAGTTGCTTTTGAAATAACATCCTCAATTTATAGGCCTTGCAGAAATCAGCCTCTACCTGGCATCACCCTTTCTTCATTCCCTACTTTGCAGTCACACTGGCTGGCTTTCTGTTCAGTAAATATCTTCCTGCATCAGAGCCGGCACTGAGGCTCTTCTGTCTGCTCACAAAACTCTTCCATTTCCCACCTTGCCAATCCTAAGTGTTTCTTCCTCACAGAGACCTTGTCTGATTCTTGATGTAGGTCAACACTTTCTGTTGAATCTTCCCTTAGCACCAGGCCTGTTTCAGAGCACATATAACAATAGTGATGTTAAAATTATGGATGTAATTGACTCGCTGGCTGCTGGATGGTAAGCTCCGTCATGTTCACTGCTGTACTCCCAGTTAGGGACACAGAGTTGATGCTCACTAAATTTTGATTGAATGAAAGAAAAAGATAAAGACAAGTCTTCTTTTTTCAATCAATAATGTGTTTACATGTACATGCATGAGTGCATGGATGTACATGATTTTATTACAAAACCATCTCATAAATACGGTTTATGCTTAGAGCAGTTGCAGTTGTATCTTAAGTGTGTATTCAATGGCCTTTAATATTTTCTACCTCATCACATGAATAATGTAATTAGTAGTCAGATTATTGACATTGTGTGGGTTGGGTAGAGGGGGTGACCCTGTACAGTGACTATTCATGCTGTTCCATTGCCCTTCAGCTCCCTTGAACTTGTTTCAGGTATTCTCAGGGGACTCTCTGGGGATGGTCTTTTAAACTGTTACTTAACTCTTTAATTCCTTAGGTTCAGTTGTCTCTCCCAACCACCTGAGCTCAGGTGCTATTGCCTCATTTCTTAACTGTTTGATCAGAGCTATTTATTAGAGTGACAGAGTTTTCTCCCCAGTAAGATGGACACAGATTTTTCTCTACTGTTGCTGTTATGTTGATGACAAGTTCATATGGGTAAAGTCTTTAGAGTAATGCTTAGTTTGTATGAAGTGTTGAGACACCTCTCGTGAGTGTGATGATGACATCCTCATCACAGTCTGTGTTCTTTTAAAGCCACTGTGGACTTTGTCCTCTCTGAAGACAGCAGTCTTGCTGTAACTCATCTAGATAGTGAATGTCACTCAGTGTGTTGAACGTAACACTTCTGCATCAATGACCCACTGTTGATTGTAATCTGTATATTTTTCATGTCTTGTCCACACCCATGATGAATTCATGTTGATTGGAGGATATCATCATCTTAGAAAAAATAGGAAACTAAATTAGAGAGCAACAATTTCTCCATATAGATTTGCATGGATCTATCAGAATATTACTTCAGCTGAATTGACCTCACTTGTCTCACCTCTTCTCCTTTTCTGTGAAAATAATGACCCTCCTCAGGGCCCGTTGGTGACATGTGTTTTCATTTCAGGCACAGTTGACCTTCAAGGATGTGTTCATAGATTTCACTCCCGAGGAGTGGGACTGTCTGGACCCTGCCCAGAGGACCTTGTACAAGGACGTGATGGTGGAGACCCTCAGGAACCTGCTGTCTGTGGGTGAGGATCACGTCCCTCTGAAGTAGGGATCTACTTTGGGGTATCTCTGCATTTTCCCTCACTGTGTCTTGGGAGCCCTGTTTTTCTTGACTGAGCTGAAAACCTTGTTCACTCAGACATGTAAGGCTTCATGATTGGCATCAGGAGGTTAAACTTGTCTTTCCTTCTGATGACCTGCCCACTGTGTGATACACAAGGAATTTTTCCAGAGCTTGAGTGTTTATAAAGCTGATTTCAAACTTTGAAATATCCAGTTGCCTATTTTATATCCCTTTGTTCTTGGTTCGTAACTCTTGGAAAGGAACTAGATAACTGATATATACTGTACTGTATAGTATACTGTTCCCTGTGCGTTCAGAAGGAGGCAGATAGTAAAGTAATTTGTGAAATATTTTCTGTCCATCATAATGTCCTCATTTCTTGACTGACAAAAGAGCTGGGATTTTCCACCTGCCAATGCAGGAGACACAGGTTCGATGCCTGGTCTAGAAGATCCCACATGTCACAGAGCAGCTAAGCCTATGGGCCAGAACGACTAAAGCAGCACTCTAGTCCTGGAAGCTGCGATTACTGAGCCCACATGGGAGAACTACTGAAGCTCGTGCACCCAGGAGAAGGCAAAGCAAATAAGAAGCCCGTGCACTGCAACTGCAGAGTAACCCCTACTTGCCCAACTTCAGGAAAAGTCCAAGCAGCAAGGAGCACTCGCTGCAGCCAAAATGAATGAATAAATAAAATTATTAAATATAGCAAATGTATTTATTTTAAAAAATGAAAATTTGGATTCTGGAAGAAGCCAAGTATGACATTTCTTCTGAGCAGGAATTTCTGATTCTGACCTGAATCATAACTCTATTTTTGTAGCACGAGAAAGATCCCTGGATTGTGGAGAATGAGGTATTAATAGCAGAAAATCAGGTGAGTGGGAAAGGATCAACACTGTGATCCCAGGTCAGCTGTCACAAGGACAGAGAGGAAGCCACACCATTCATCATGTTTGGGAAGCTCTCAAAGTGTGAGAGTTCTGTGAGAAAACAGATATTTAGTGTTTATGAACTCTCACAGGAGACTTTTCTTCTCTTCAACTTCCTGCTCTGTTCTTTGATGTATGAAACGTTCATCACCCTCCAGTGGTGCTTTAGTGCCCACAGAGACAAAGACAAGGCCTTTTGGGTTGTTTTTTTTTTTTTTGGCTGTACTGGGTCTATTTCCTGTATGGCCATTTCTCTATTTGAGACAAGTGGGGGCTACTCTCTGCTTGCAGGGTGCATGGCTTCTCATTGCGGTGGCTTCTTTTGTTGTGGAGCACCGGCTCTAGGCACATGGGCTTCAGTAGTTTTGCTATAGGCTCAGTATCTGTCCTTCATCAGCTTAGTTGCTCCCTGGCATGTGAGATCTTCCCAGAACAAGGATTGAACCCATGTCTCCCGCATCAGCAAGCTAACTTTTTACCATGAGGCCACCAGAGTGTTAGGGAAATTAAATAAATAATCCTGTTTAGGCTTCAAGACAAAGCAGTGCATTCCTCTGTGCTTTCCTCTAACCTGCCTGGACACACCCTGACTGTGAGTACCCTGACTGCCTGCTGTGAGTGCAAGGCTTGCAGCACCATAGATAAATCTGGACACAAATCTTCAGGTTGTAAACCCTTGAGATTGTTCAAAGAGGCTCTGAACAACCCAGCCCCAGGCTTAGGAACATCCAAGTTTCATAAGACAAAACAAACAGCATTAAGATGAAACCAGAGCTGCTGTGAGATTTTGCTCACAGATTGATGATATCGGTTTGCATCCTGGGATGATAAGCAGGAACCCCGAACTGCAGTGTTAAAGCCTCACCCATGGAGTGGACATGCTGCCTGGTACCTTTTCCCAATTGAAATTCCAGATGTGCTGTGTCCTGGGACTTCCCAGGGCTGTTCCAGTCTAGATGCTGGTCAGAAGCCAATTTGGTGATGTAGCCTCTGCTGTTTTTATTTCCTTGTCTTTTCAGTTCAGTTCAGTTGCTCAGTCATGTCCGACTCTTTGCGACCCCATGAACTGCAGCATTCCAGGCCTCCCTGTCCATCACCAACTTCCGGAGTTTAGCCAAACTCATGTCCATTGAGTCGGTGCTTCCATCCAACCATCTCCTCTGTCCTCGCCTTCTCCTCCTGCCCTCAATTTTTCCCAGTATCAGGGTCCTTTCAAATGAGTCAGCTCTTCGAATCAGGAGGTCAAAGTACTGGAGCTTCAGCTTCAACATCAGTCGTTCCAATGAACACCCAGGACTGATCTCCTTTAGGATGGACTGGTTAGATTAGTATATTGAAAGTCAGCTAGATAATTCTCTAATAAATACTGGGATATTTATTTGTATAGAACGAGTGGCTTATTTTCTTAACAAATCCTTGGAACCTGAGACGAAAGTGAAAACTTTTGGCAAGGCATTAATTGGCACTGTGAGCAGGATTTGTGAGACAAAATGCCACTCTTTAAGATTCAAGAGATTAAGATTGATGACATTTTCATTCCCACATGGTAAGTTTCACCTTATTACTCATTAGCTAATACATGGGACATCTTCTCTGGATTGTGTGAGAATTGGAACCGTAAATTAAACAGGGCTGAACCCTTAGTAGTTACTGAATGTTCGTGACTCTCACCCCTTGAGAAAGGATAAGAATCTGCCCTGCTGGATGAGAGGCTGGATCCTCCTCTCTCCTACCGTGAGGTACAGAAAGCGAACTTAAAACTGTCTTAGAGAAGTTACTGGAAAAATAATTATGTGATTAGTGAGGATGTTTGTCCATATTACAGTGTCAAAATCATATATTGGCTGATCAAATCCTCACTTTTTAAGTCGGCTCTCTATTGAGCCGGCCCAGAGCTCCAGTAGTGTCCCCCACTGCCCTTTCTCTCACCATTCTCTGTCCTGTTGTGGCCTTTCACCCCTCCCAACCCCTCTGTCTCCCTCTCCATCAGCTGGTCCCCTTCTAACTGCCCCTGTCTCTCAGAGGGGAGGATAAGCCCAGCTTCCCCCACTCCTGCCCCCAACTCTAGGAAGTTTATTTACCCCTTCAGATTCTTCTGAACAATCCAAGACCCCCATTTTCCCAGAGGGACAATCCAAGATTTTTATCAGGCTATCAGCGCTTGTTTTCACAGTCAATTTGAGCATTATTTGGTCTGTATTTTAGCTACAAAACTATGACTATAGAAAGGATAGGTAAGTTTTTTGACATAGGATAGCTGTGATATTCTCTAGACTCTGGATAAAACTGGTTAAAATGAATTTTTTTTTTCTCTTTGAAAGTGCACAAATGATTCTTTTTGCATATGGATTTGCTGCTGCTTGCTGCTTAGTCGCTTCAGTTGTGTCCGACTCTGTGCGACCCCATAGACGTCAGCCCACCAGGCTCCCCGGTCCCTGGGATTCTCCAGGCAAGAACACTGGAGTGGGTTGCCATTTCCTTCTCCAGTGCATAAAAGTGAAAAGTGAAAGTGAAGACGCTCAGTTGTATCCGACTCTTAGCGACCCCATGGACTGCAGCCTACCAGGCTCCTCCATCCATGGGATTTTCCAGGCAAGAGTACTGGAGTGGGGTGCCATTGCCTTCTCCAGCATATGGATTTAAAAGCAACTAACTCCTTGAAACAGCTAGCCTAGAAAAAAGCTTGAAGTTAACCTTTACCAGGGCATCCCAGATGACTCTAATTGTACAGAACCTGCCTGCAAGTGTGGAAAAGGTGGTTTTGATCCCTGGGTTAGGAAGATCCCCTGGATGTGGGAATGGCAACCCACCAGAGTGTTCTTGCCTGGAGAGTCCCATTGAAAGAGGAGCCTGGCAGGATACAGACCATGGGATCACAGGGCGTGACTGAAGCAACTTAGCACAGCACGAAACCTTTACCAAGTCCTTGATACATAACCCACTTTCCCTGAGGCCTTAACCTTGGGCAAATTAGAAATTCCAAACCAAGGGGAAAGACAAAGGTCAAAGAGACATTTTAAATCTCAGGCAGAAAACTATGGTCTCTGTCTGTCCATCTGTGTGTCTGGATTTATGCATGTCTCACTGTGTGTCTTTGTTTTTGGATAATATTGCTGAGGTTAGTTTGTAAGTGAGATCTAATTCACTTGGCTTAAAAAAAAAAAAAGTAAGCAGTTACAGATCAAACAGTTACGAGAAATTAACCTAAATGAATTTCAGAGGCACATGAACTGGGAAATATTCAACATTAAATATCTAGTAAAAACAATTGTTTGCTCATCTGAGTAAGACATGAGTTGAATTATCAAACTGTGTAATGCTTTTATTGTATTACACTGATTTTTGAGAGTTCAGTCCCTGGGTCAGAGTCGTACATGCCTGAAGTGACTTAGCACTCACATAGGCACTGATTACTGATAATTTCCTCTCATAGAGAAACTAAAGAGATTTTGGATTATTAATGAATATGTCTGCTGCTACCCTGAGATGTTCTCCATAAGAAGCAAATGTTTTTAGAAGTTATCACTGGTATTTATGGTCACCATGCTACAAAATGCTAATATAAAGGACAGTTCATGGTTGCTTAAGAAAAGTAAGATCCGTGTTTTTAGTAACAAAAGGTATGAGCAGTGAAATTGATTTGGGATGCTCATAGCAGTGAGTGGGAGCGAGCAGAAGCTGGAAGCAAGTTCCTAATTTCCCAGATCGAGACTCCTAACCCCTGGACCACAGGAGCCAACATTTAGGGCTAAGGTCCCTAGTGTGGCTTGCCTAGTCAAGAACAAATTCAGATGACGAGGCAGAAGATAGAGAATAAAGGAAAAAGTTTATTGAAAGGAAAAGTACATGTGGCAAGGCACACGGGCAGCCTGAGAGAGAGAGACGCCTTTGGGAAGTGTAAATTATTTACAAAGGGGCGGTTTTCCAGGTTTTCATCTTCCCTCAGGCCAATCACCTTGTTTATTCTCCCTGGTTAATTTGTCTCAGGACCCTCCGTGGAGTGTGCATGCACACCTTAGCCAAGTTGGATCTCAAAGTGAAGGCTTCTGGGAGGAGCAACACTCATTATGGCCTGGAATTATCCTGTGAGTTTTGACTCCACGAAACCTTTCTGGGCATGTGTAGTGTCTCCCTTAACAAACAGGGTTTTTTCCTTTCTTTGTCCTTGCCATAATTATTCCCTGAGATTAGAGAATGACTGTCTATTTACCCTGTTTTTGTTGGGTGTAAATTCCTCAACTGGAATTTACATTCCATCCCATGTATCTCTTATCTCAGGGAATGCAAAGGGGAAGATGACAGCATTCAAGACATTTAACATGAAGCCCATCAGGCTCCTACCAGAAAATTATATTTTTTTAGGGAGAAAGAAAGTAGGTCTGACTTACAGGTGGCTGTTTCTCAATGAACAAAATGATTTAATTAGGGAAAAGAGGGAGAGTTTTTATACAAAGTAGACCTCCAAGAAAAGAGGTCCTAAAAGGCCAAAGTCTTTATATGATCTGTAACAATCTGTCATTTGACCCCCATCAATGTTTTTGCTTGACTATGGGAAGCATGTGATGTGGTGTTTCAATGGGATCTATTTCCTCTTTGTCCCCCTTCTGTGCTGGATTCCATCGGATCCCTGCTTTTTGGTCTGTGTAGAACAGCGCTGACACCTCCAGAGATTATTTCGGGCCCAGCCTGTTTCTCTTCCTATTTGCTGCACTTGGGAGACCTCATTGGAAGAAGGGAAAGACTAGCAGCTCTTTGATTGCATTTGGTGTCTCAGATCCTACACAGAGCTGCCTTCAACCTGTCTTCCTGTTCAGAGCCCTCAGCTATTCCTGTTGTTACTTCTTTTGCCACATCCTTCAGGGGTGTGTGTAACAGGAATGTGGTTTGGATCTTCTGTGATTGTAACTCAGGAAACCTGTAAGGGCAGTGGATATTGAGGTCCTCTCTTAGACAGGACCTGAATTGATATCTTGTTGGTACTTTGGAAATGATTTCCAAGAGGGATGGCTGAGTAACACAGCCATCAGTTCTTGTGTCTGATCTGAAGTTTCCTTTTTACACTCCTAGAGTTCATTGTAACTTTTTGTCCTCTGTTCTGCCCAAGTGGGCCCTGGTGGTTCAGAGCATGTCTGAATCTGTAAGTCTCGGTGTCAGTCCTGCTTTTGCTCATTTACTTTCATGTTCCATGGAGTTGTGTACAGGAACCCTGTGAATCCACTACCTTTATTTGTAAGATTGAGGTTATTAGTGCTGTTATGTGGCATAGAATGTTGCCTGTTTTACAGAAAAGGTCAGAAGTTACTGGTTTTTTGGTTTTGTTGTTGTTGTTTTTTTCCCTGTGCCATGTGGCAGGTGGTATCTTAGTTCCCCATTCCTGGATGGAATCTGTGCCCCCTCCAGTGTATGTGCATAGTCCTAATGACTGGACCACCAGGGAATTTGCCTGAAAGATTACTTTTGCTTAAAGAATATATTTACTTCCTGTCTTGTTTATTGTGACATCTCTTTGTCTACTTTACATCTTGTATGTTTTTATTTTACTTTTCATTTTTGTGAGTGTTGTCTCTGACTCTGGTTAATAAGTTTTCAAATAATATTGGTTTTCTTCATACCAATACATTACATTTTTAAAATGTTTGGTTGCACTGGGTCTTTGTTGCTTCAGGGGCTTTTCGCTACTTGTGGCAAGCAAGGGCTACTCTCCACTTGCAGTGCACAGACTTCTCATTCTAATGCCTTCTCTTGTTACAGTGTATGGGCTCTATGCCTGTGCACAGTAGTTGTGACTCCCAAACTCTGGAACACGGAGTTGTGGCCTACAGGCTTAGTTTCTCCAACGTATGTGGGAACTTCCCAGATGAGGGATGGAACCCTTGTGTCCTGTGTTAATTACCAGGTGGATTCTTTACCTCTGAGCCAGAAGGGAGGCCCCAAAACTTGTTCCTTGACATGTATCTTGGAACCAATGAACTGGGTAAGTTAAAGTTACTGTATAGATAGGGAATTGCTCTACTGAATGACTTTTCTTTAAGTAGACAACGTTTCATTTATTAATATTTTGTTATTTAAAGATGATGGTCTTTATGTATTACACAATGTAACTGACATGAACCACTTGTCAATGTCTTGAAATGCCTATAGGTCTATCTATTGATAGATTTATAAGAGGTATTTAGGAAAGTTTTCTTTTTTTTTTTTTTCCCATTATTGTAGGGAATTTCATGAACAATTGTCAACTGCTATTTATGTTTTCCATTGTTCGTTAAAGTGCTTCTTTTTGATTATTTATCATTGCAGTGTATTGCCTGTTAATGAATGCTTGTTCAGTTGATCGTTCTGTCTGACTCTTTGAGATCTCATGGCCAGTAGCCTGCTAAGCTCGTCATCCATGGAATTTTTTTCAGGCAAGAATAGTTCAGTGGGTGCCATTTCCTCCTCCAGGGGATCTCCCCCACCTAGGGATTGAAGCTCCCTATCCTATGTCTCCTGCATTGGCAGGCTAATTCTTTACTACCAAGTCACCTACGTAGCCCTGTCTGTTCTTTACCATTTACTTATGTATAAGTATGCATAAAGTGTATACAATATGCTAAAAATTCTCCTCAATTATGAGACAGCAGTGTGTTTACTACCAAGTAGAATGAGTTTAGAAGTCATGGTGCGAAAATACCCTTTTCTTTGAGAACTGACATGAGTTTAGAAAAAAATAATATGGTCTGACTGTATCTTTAAAGCTAGGCTATCCTAAAATTAATTTGGATTACATATGATTGCTCTTTCATTTTTAAAGAGTTCTATTTATTTAGCTTTTCAAATATTTTTAAGATCATCATTGGGAACATGTGTAATCCTGTTCAGCATGAATATGCATTTTGGTATAATACCATGTATTTGGCATGAAACAATTTATTTATGAATTGTAATTGATAGGATGCATATGGTTTTTATATTTTGTAGATGTGTCTCAAATACGTATGATCAAGAAATTACAGGCAAAAGGAAATAGTGGTAAAGAAGAAAGTTTTCAAAGAGTGGTGTTTGGAACAGCTGAAAGCCATGAAATCGAAGATTTTTTCCTCAGGAAGGTACAAGAAAATATGCATGATTTTGAGTGTCTGTGGACAGATGATGAAAGAAATGACAGAGGAACGTCTACATCCCATAACAACAATCTCACCAATAGAAGAGATCATGATAGTAGAAGTGATGCAGGAAATAAGCCTGTTGAAAGGCATGGATCAAGCTTTCAGGATCAGTTGCAGATACTTGAATCTGAAGGGACAGTTTCTGAATGTAGTCAGGTTGTGGCGAATATCAACATTAGCGCCTCAGGTTTACCACCTCAGAGAACTCGTAGTGTCCATAAAGGCAATTCTCATAAACAAGAGAGTGCTGTTATACATCCCTCAGAACTGGTACCAGACCAGGAAGCACACAAGAAAAACACTTACAGTTGTAATGAGTGTAACATAACTTTTCTTCAGGACTCAGAACTCACTAGACATCAAAGAATCCATACAGGAAGAAAAGCATATAAATGTAACATATGTTGTCAGGCTTTTAATGATAAATCGACCCTTATAGTTCATCAGAGAAATCATACTGGAGAGAAACCATATAAATGTGATGTATGTGGCCACTGCTTTAAACAGCATACACACCTTCAATATCATCGGCGAGTTCATACTGGAGAGAAACCATATAAATGTGATGTGTGTGGAAAGGCCTTTAGTCGAAAAGCAAGGCGTACAGTTCATCAGACCCTTCATACTGGAGAGAAACCGTATACATGTGAAGTATGTGGCCATGGCTATACTCGAAGCACATATCTTGCAATTCATCAGAGGGTTCATACTGGAGAGAAACCATATAAATGTGATGTGTGTGGAAAGGCCTTTTTTGTAAGTGGAAGCCTTACATCTCATCGGAAAGTTCATACCAGAGAGAAACCATATAAGTGTGACGTATGTGGCAAGGCCTTTAGTGTAAATGGAAGACTTAAATCTCATCGGAATATTCATACTGGAGAGAAACCATACAAATGTGATGTATGTGGTAAGGCCTTTTGTGTAAATGGAAGCCTTACATCTCATCGGAAAGTTCATACCAGGGAGAAACCATATAAATGTGATGTATGTGGTAAGGCCTTTAGTGTAAATGGAAGCCTTACATCTCATCGGAAAGTTCATACTGGAGAGAAACCATATAAATGTGATGTATGTGGTAAGGCCTTTAGTGTAAATGGAAAACTTAAATCTCATCGGAATATTCATACTGGAGAGAAACCATACAAATGTAATGTATGTGGTAAGGCCTTTCGTGTAATTGGAGGCCTTACATCTCATCGGAAAATTCATACCGGAGAGAAACCATATAAATGTGATGTATGTGGTAAGGCCTTTAGTGTAAACGGAAAACTTAAATCTCATCGGAATATTCATACTGGAGAGAAACCATACAAATGTGATGTATGTGGTAAGGCCTTTCGTGTAAATGGAGGCCTTACATCTCATCGGAAAATTCATACTGGAGAGAAACCATATAAATGTGATGTATGTGGTAAGGCTTTTAGTGTAAATGGAAGACTTAAATCTCATCGGAATATTCATACTGGAGAGAAACCATATAAATGTGATGTATGTGGCAAGGCCTTTCGTGTAAATGGAGGCCTTACATCTCATCAGAAAATTCATACTGGAGAGAAACCATATAAATGTGATGTATGTGGCAAGGCCTTTAGTTTCAACGCAAGCCTTGCAGTTCATCGGAGAATTCATACTGGAGAGAAACCATATAAGTGTGTTGTGTGTGGAAAGGCCTTTAGACAAACTGCATCCTTTGCAGTTCACCGAAGAATTCATTCTGGAGAGAAACTGAGAGGGTAACATGCAGGAAGGACATGGGTCTCCAAACAGAGGAAATAGGCTGCAAGTGTCTTAAAATTCTGTGTTGCTATGATGACACCTGGTTCCACCTGAACTTAACTTTTCTCTAACCTCGAGCTAAACCTCGAGCATTTTTCTTATGGCAATGTTTTTCTTAAGCTATGTTAATGAAACTATGTAATTGCTTTGGAATTGGCCTTTCTTCAGAATGATTCTTCCTAAGACTATCATCAGATTTGACTATCATCAAACCATGGGCTGATGATAGCTCAACAAAACAGTATTCGTATCAGTTGTTTTATGGCTGGGGGATGACACATCTCTTGCCATCCTATCTAAAAAATGCATATTGTGGGAGAGGGGCCTGCTGAAACTCCCTCAGCCTTGAGGTGTCTCTCTTATCTGATGCATAACTTTCCAACCTACATAAAACAGCTTGCTAAAACTAGCAGGGAGGCACTCTCCATCCCCCTTCTGATGTCTATGTCAGAAGCTTTCTCTATCCCTTTTTCACTTTAATAAAACTCTGCTACACAAAAGCTCTTGATTGATCAACCCTGGTCCCTGGTCCCAAAGCTAAATCTTCAGAGATCATGAATCCCACACTATTCATGATAAGTTATCAAAACCTTACAAATGTAAGAATTGTGACAAAGGTTTTAGTGCACAGTCAGCCTTAACTCACCATCAGGCAGTTCATCCAGGAGAGAAAGCATAGAAATGTGATGTATGGCTGGTGCTTGAAATGACCATCATAGGAAGCATCAGATTAAGTCATAGTGGAGAAAAACGTTACAAATGGAACAACTGTGAGAAACAGTGCGAATGTAATGAGTGTGGCAAAGTCTTTAGTTAGAATTCAGGCCTTCTAATTCATCAGAGTATTCATACTGTATAGAAAGCATACAAATGAAATGAATGTGGCAAAGCTTCTATTTCATGTTCAGCCTTAACTGACCATTAGGCAGTTCATACAGGAGAGAAACTGAAGAGGAAAAGTTAAAATTTTACCTCCTTCTCCTTCTGCCTCTGTAACTCAGCTTGCTTCTTGCAAACTCTAAATCACATAGGTCTCAGAAAGTGGGAACTCACAATACTAGTAACTGGAGCTTATCCCATTCACCCTTGTTTGGTGAATGGGATTCTCTGAATGTGAACTGGACTTCACATTCCAGGATGTCTGGCTCCAGGTCAGTGATCACACCATCATGATTATCTGGGTCATGAAGATCTTTTCTGTACAGTTCTTCTGTGTATTCTTGCCACCTCTTCTTAGTATCTTCTGCTTCTCTTAGGTCCATACCATTTCTGTCCTTTATCGAGCCCATCTTTGCATAAAATGTTCCCTTGGTATCTCTAATTTTCTTGAAGAGATCTCTAGTCTTTGCCATTCTGTTGTTTTCCTCTATTTCTTTGCATTGATCACCGAGGAAGGATTTCTTATCTCTTCTTGCTATTCTTTGGAACTCTGCATTCAGATGCTTATATCTTTCCTTTTCTCCTTTGCTTTTCACTTCTCTTCTTTTCACAGCTATTTGTAAGGCCTCCCCGGACAGCCATTGTGCTTTTTTGCATTTCTTTTCCATGGGGATGGTCTTGATCCCTGTCTCCTGTACAATGTCCCAAACCTCATTCCATAGTTCTTCAGGCAGTCTTATCTATCAGATCTAGGCCCTTAAATCTATTTCTCACTTCTACTGTATAATCATAAGGGATTTGATTTAGGTCATACCTGAATGGTCTGCAATCGCCCTAGCCCCTGCAAACCTGCTTAATCATGCCTTTCCGTGTAGAAAAACGCTAACCCCTTTGTTCAGGGCTCAAACCTTGGAGTGTTAACTCCTCTGGGCCCAGCAGCATAATAAACCTGAGTTCTCCAACCTCCCAAGTGTGGTGCTTGGTTTCTCAAGTACTGGTTTGTGCAGCATTTCTGGAGGCCCTAGCTAGATTCCACCCATACTGGCCTCTTGAGCTGCCGGATTTGTGGCTTGGCTGAGTCAGAGCAGAGGATCCCCGAGTTGAATCAGAAGGCGCACCACCTCCTCATTCCAGATTCTCTTTTGGACCAGCATTCTGACTCCAGATGGCCAAACCCCAACTGGACTCACCAGGAATGGCCACAGGGTAAGGTAAGGCCACAGGGCCAGTCCCCAGTCAGGAGGTCCTACCCCAGTGGGTAGAAGAGGAGACAGATCACCTTGGGAAGGGAGTATCAGATAGGGAGACCTGGGAACTTGGGAAAAGGGACATATTGTGATAAACTGAGTGATTGTGTATGCATGATTGCTGACTGAAGGAAGTAAAACTGAGCTCCACAGTCCTCAGAGTACGGAGTCTGAGAGGGTCCAAAACCTGTGGTTCCATGACAACCTCATAAGGCTGAAAGGTGGTGCCAGTCTCTGGGGGATTTGATCCCTCCCTGTGAGGCTGGTCTAGGTCAGGGATTTATACCGACCTGCCAGTGATAAGATACGTCTTAAGTCTCCCTCGGGAGAGCAGCCAGGCGGACGAAAAATGAATGTGGACGACTGTGCGACCTGATTTTCTGGCGCTTAAAGCTGGATTGTGTGGCTTCACGGCCTTCAAGGCTATGGAGTCCAAGTGGGCCCTAGCTTGCAGTTTCGTGGTGACCTCATATGGCTCAAGGGTGTGTCAGCCTGTGAGACACATCCAGATCAAGGGTTTATACTGATCTGCCAATGCTAAGCGGAGAAGGCAATGGCACCCCACTCCAGTACTCTTGCTTGGAAAATCCCGTGGACGGAGATGGGAGCCTGGTGGGCTGCAGTCCATGGGGTCGTTGGGAGTCGGACACGACTGAGCGACTTCACTTTCACTTTTTACCTTCAGGCATTGGAGAAGGAAATGGCAACCCACTCCAGTGTTCTTGCCTGGAGAATCCCAGGGACCGGGGAGCCTGGTGGGCTGCCGTCTATGGGGTCGCACAGAGTCGGACATGACTGAAGTGACTTAACAGCAGCAGCAGTCAATGCTAAGAGGCACCTAAGTTCCACCCCCCTCCCCCCGGGGACCCAGCCAAATGGACATCCGAATGGTCTCCTCTTTTGAGGGGGCACCCACCCTTGTTTGTCTCTGTGCCACCGACTCAGGATGGCATACAGAGGGAGGAAAAAATTATTGGTTACTGGTTATTCTTCTGTCGACTGACTCCTTGAGCCAACATCTAAGAGACTATCAGATCACATCAGATTAGTCGCTCAGTCGTGTCCGACTCTTTGCGACCCCATGAATTGCAGCACGCCAGGCCTGCCTGTCCATCACCAACTCCCAGAGTTCACTGAGACTCACCTCCATTGAATCAGTGATGCCATCCAGCCATCTCATCCTCTGTCGTCCCCTTCTCCTCCTGCCCCCAATCCCTCCCAGCATCAGAGTCTTTTCCAATGAGTCAACTCTTCGCATGAGGTGGCCAAAGTACTGGAGTTTCAGAAGACAAGTATCCTTCAATTCCTTGAAATGTTTTTCTGCTTGTGTCAAGAAATCTCCTTGCGGTAAGTTTAAAAAATTTAAAACAAAGCTGTATTAACAATAGTTATAGGATTAGAGAATATATAGTGTTGAGATCTAGTAAAATCTGCTCTGGATAAGGAAGATAGAAATTTCCTGTGTATTCCCCCTTTAAAAATTTTTTTTATTTGCAGTTTCAGTGTGTGATGTGCTCATTCAACTATGCCCTGTGCTTGTGGATTGTAAGGAATGTCTGTAATATGTTTAATAGAAAATGATTGTAAAAATTGTTTGAATTGCCTAGAAGTATAGGCAGGGCCATTGTCTGTTTTTATAGAGTTAGGAGTTCCCATTATTGCAAAACAAGCTAATAGGTGGGTTATGACGTGCTGTGCAGCCTCACCTCAAAGAGATGTGTCCCATATAAAAGAATTTGTGTCGATACAGACATGTAGGAAAGAAGATGGAGAAAGTTCAGGGCAATGAGTTACATCCATTTGCCATAATTCATTAGGTTGTAATCCTCGAGGATTAACACTCTGTGCAATGGGTCGAAGATGTAGGGGTCTACAAGTATAGCAATTATTAATGATTTCTTTAGCATGGCAGTATGGAATTTTCTAAATCTGGTTTAAGGAGCCAGGATTATTGTACAATAGAGCATGTTGTTCCTCAGGAGTAGCAAAAGAAACAACTTTATCAACTTGTTCTTTACCATGAGTCATAGGGCCGGGAAGGCAGGAATGTGTTCAAATATGGGTAATATAAATGGGGGAAGTGCAGTCCCCAATAAGAGACTCTAGTTCGAGAAAAAGTTGTTGAATAATAGGTTCATTGGAATTTATAATAGAGGTTTCTATATTTCCTAATATAAAAACTGAGTATAAGGAGTCAGAGACTATATTAATTGGGTAAGGATGTAGGTGAATAACTTGAATAAGAGTATATAATTCATTTTGTTGAGCAGAATGAAATTTAGTATCAGTTCGGTTGAGTTGCTCAGTCGTGTCTGACTACAATCACATGAATTGCAGCACGACAGGCCTCCCTGTCCATCACCACCTCCTGGAGTTCACTCAAATTCATGTCCATCGAGTTGGTGATGTCATCCAGCCATCTCATCCTCTGTCGTCCCCTTCTCCTCCTGCCCCCAATCCCTCCCAACATCAGAATCTTTTACAATGAGTCAAGTCTTCGCATAAAGTGGCCAAAGTATTGGAGTTTCAGTTTCAGCATCAGTCGTTCCAATGAACACCCAGGACTGATCTCCTTTAGGATGGACTGGTTGGATCTCCTTGCAGTCCAAGGGAGTCTCAAGAGTCTTCTCCATCACCACAGTTCAAAAGAATCAATTCTTCAGTGCTCAGCTTTCTTCACAATCCAACTCTCACATTCATACATGACCACTGGAAAAACCATAGCCTTGACTAGATGACCTTTGTTGGCAAAGTAATGTCTCTGCTTTTTAATATGCTATCTAGGTGGGTCATAATTTTCCTTCCAAGGAAATGAGCATCATTTAATTTCATGGCTGCAATCACCATCTGCAGTGATTTTGGAGCCCACAAAAATTTTAGTATAAAAGACTTTATATTCTTTGAGAGACCAGAATGAGGCTTTGGCATATTTGGTCCCATCTGTATAGAAAACATCAGTTTGAGGTATAGGTTGTGATGTGACAATGCGAGAGATAATAAATTCAGTATTTTTGAAGAAATTCCAGAGTTTGTTAGAAGGATAATGAAGTGAAATTTCTCCAAAATATTCCAGAAAGGCTATTTGGAAATCGGTAGAAGTTTGTAATGTGTTCTCGAATTGAGATTTACTAACAGGTACTACAGTTTTATGAGGATTGGAGCCAATTAGTCTTAGTTCTATTTCTCCCATTGATAATTATTAGAGCGATCAAATCAAGATAGGGCGTAAGTGACCTTGTCCTTCTAAAATGGGTATAGATCCATTCTATTGGGTGTTCTTCTCAGGCAAGAAGTCCCGTCGGGGAATGGAGAGAAGGGAGTATAAAAAACTCTAGAGGTAAGTGAAGTCTAATACAACTAAGAAACTGTTTTGCAATTTACTTTGTATTAAACGAGGAGCACTTGGGGCAGGGTTGGTGGGGAAATTTTGAAATATTTCATGTTGTTCTAATTGAGCCTTTTGTAAAGTTTCATCATCTAATTCATATTCATGTAACAAGTGTTCCACCTGTTGTCAAATATCGGGGGGAGGCTAGAATTACCTTGAAATGGCAGAATCACAGCTTTAATAAGAGCCCATATGGGCCAGAAATCTATTGGAATAGTTTTTCCCTGTCTTGAAGCTCATTTAACATTCTCATTAATCTGGTTCCAAATTTCTAAATTGAAACTGCCTTCATCAGGGAATCAGGGATTATGTTCAACCACCGTTTGGAGATAAGCCTTTATTCGCTAATGTGAAACTGAAAGTCCTTGAACTTTAAATAAATGATGAAGTAAAGTAGAAAAGTGGGGGGTCTTTCCAGCCGTTTGTCCCATATGCCCGCACTTACCAACCTCTGTAGGTCCACAGTCACTCCGTCCGCTTCACAAGGGCATTCTCCAGGTCCCTGTTAGGGCACCACTTGTTATGGTTTTTACAGACGGGTACCTGGGGACTGGAGTCTATGAAAAGAAGGCAAAGAAAACAAAGACGCGAGGCACCCAAGTCTCCAGTGAAACAACGGTACCTTATTGCAGAAATGCATGCTTATATATCTTCAATAAAATGATTACTCAGCCATTAAGAACGAAATTTCATCAGCTGCAACAAAATGGATACTCCTGTAAGTAAAACGTCACTGAAGGGAGTCACTGAAGGGAATCCAAGCAGGTGGTCTTTCCCATGATCTCAGTGCTGAGAACTGCGTGCAGTGCTGCTCGATCCTGTATTCCAGGAACTGGTAAGGAACAGAGAGTCCTTGAGAAACGGCACACAAAGAAAGAAAATGCAACATATTGGATCCCTTAAAGTTGAAGGTCCCCTGACACTTATCCAGAGCAGACTTTACTAGATTCCAATGCAATATATTCTTTAATCCTATAACTATTGTTAATACAGCTTTGTTTTAAATTTTTTAAACTTACCCCAAGGAGATATTTTGACAAAAGAGAAAATCATTTCAAAGCATTGAAGGATAGATACCTCCCTTCCTCTGCCCATTTGGTATCAAGATGGGTTGACTAAACAATGGAAATCTGGAAAATTAATATTACAGGAAAAGGGGTATGCTTCTATTTCTCCAGATGGACCCAACAAAATCAGTTGGCTCCCTCTTCGGAAGATCCACCCCAGGGGAGCCACCGTATTTCAAAATAGAGAAGAAACGGGGAACTCTCCAGGAGGAGGAGTTTCCAGTACTAGCCATGGCGACTTTAAAAATTTCCAAGACACACTGGACTCGAGGTCATCAATCTTATGATCTCCCTACTTGGGGACAGATTAAAAACCCTTACTAATCAAGCTGAAAATCTGGTTTCTCAACAGGGAATGTCTCGGAATCCTGAAAACATTTTTGTCGCTATGCATGCTTTGCTTGCTTTTCTTCCCCTGCTCAGGCTGACTTGATTAATCACACTTATTGGCCTTAAATACCTAACCCCCCTTTATTGCAGGTTGTAGAATGGACAGATATAGGACTGGTCGTATCCAGTAATGACTTGGTACATATGCCTCCTCCTTGGAGCTTGGAGGGGCCCTCTCATCCTGAGGAAGAAAGATTAATTAACATTTCTCTAGGCTATGAAATCCTTCCTTTATGCATGGGCCCAGTAGAATTATGTATTAATGTTAGTCAACAAACGTGGGCTTTCATCCTGCCTCCAAAAAAGAACTTCCGCACATTGTTTAGACTGTTTACTGCCCTATCCTTTTATGAGAACCATGTCAGTACTACCAAAACTCTAGGAAAAGGACAAAAGTTGGAATGTAAGGGGTTTACTTATAAGGATTTTAAATATACTCCTATTTATTGAGATAGATGTCAAGCTAAATCATGGAAATTAATGTTTGTGGCCAATCACACCATTGTGGATTGGGGACCCTATGGTGTGTGGTTATCTAACTGCTCAGATGACATTAACAGTACTATGTGTGATTATGTTACTCAAGTAACAGGGAAGATTACCAACAGTGCAATGGACAAAGGACTCCTTGGCTGTCTTGATGGCGGAATGGCACCTCCTCGCCCTCAAATTGTCCTCAATAAACGAATTGGGCCTGAACAATGGGACATCTGGAAACTTGCTACAAATACTGAAAAACTTGGAACTTGGACTGGATAGTTCATAGGGACCAGTCATAGTCATAGTAACTATTCCTTCCATTATACTCATTCATATTTTATGCAAGCTTGTGTTCCCCTTCCTTTTGTTATTGCCATAGGAAACTTACAATTTAATAAGACTTTATGTTCTGTGACTTGTATAGATTGCACATTGTATACTTGCCTTAAATCCTCTATTTCTCTAAAAAAAAAAAAAAACAAAAAAACAAAAAACGAATCCCTTTTGATTCTTCGGTCTCAACATAGTCTGTGGTTGCCAGTAGATCTCCAACGACCCTGGAAAGAGGGTCCCATGGCAAGACTTACCTATCAGTTACTCACTAAATAACTCCGACGATCTAAGTGATTCATCGGATGGTTGATTCTTGGCATATGGGGGTTAATAGCCATTTACACCATTGCTGCTGTCGCAGACATTGCTTTACAAACTTCAAACACAAAACTTTATTCAAAACTGGACTAAAGATGCTCATAGTATATGGGACACAGGTTCAGATATATGAAAAAGTCCAAGATAAAATTCAGGATTTAAAAAGAGCCATCCAATGGACTGGAGATCAATTAATAGACTTACAAAAACAAGTATTATTAAATTGCAACTGGAATTGTACTCAATTTTGTATCACTCCTCTTGGGTTCAACCATAGTGCTTACAATTGGGGACAAACCAAATTGCATTTGCAAGATACACATAATAACGCTTCCTTAAATGTACAGCCTGGCGCCACCATCTTGAATTGAGTGTCGTGTGCAGTACGTCTGCACACCGCCCTCCGAACTGAGGTATCTGTGCAGTCATTTTGCACCAGGAACTCTGGCTTGAGGTCTGAAATGTCTGAAACATTACCATGTGACTATGAGTGAGTGAAACTAAGCACAGAGGAAAAAGGGGAAAAAAGGGGGGGGGGCATGGATTTGACCCTCGGTTGGGGAACTAATTCCTCCATCACCAGGCTGCAACAGCACAGGATCAGCCTAGAGGAGCTACCACACATCCAAGGTAAGGGGCGGCAGCCGAGAGGAGCTACCCCACATCTGAGGTCAGGGGCGGTGGCCAAGAGGAGCTACCCCATGCCCGAGGTCAGGGCGGTGGCCAAAATGAGCAACTGTACATCCAAGGAGCGGTGGCTGCAAGGGTGCAGGAGGGCCGAAAAGGGCTATTCCACGTTCAAGGTCAGGAGGTGTGGCCGTGAGGAGATACTCCTCATCCAAGGTAAGGAGCACCGGCTGTGCTTTGCTGAAGCAGTCATGAAAAGATACCACACATCCAAGGTAAGAGAAACCCAAGTAAGATGGTAGGCACTGAGAGAGGGCATCAGAGGGCAGACACTCTGAAACCACAATCACAGACAACTATCCAGTCTGATCACATGGACCACAGCTTTGTCTAACTCAATGAAACTAAGCCATGCAGTGTGGGGCCACCCAAGATGGGCGGGTCATGGTGGAGAGGTCTGACACAATGTGGTTCACTGGAGAACGGAATGGCAAATGACTTCAGTATTCTTGCCTTGAGAACCCCATGAACAGTATGAAAAGGCAAAATGATAGGACACTGAAAGAGGATCTCCCTGGGTCGGTAGGTGGCCAATATGCTACTGGAGATCAGTGGAGAAATAACTCCAGAAAGAATGAAGGGATGGAGCCAAAGGAAAAACAATACCCACCTGTGGATCTGACTGGTGATAGAAGCAAGGTTCAATGCTGTACAGAGCAATATTGCATAGGAACCTGGAATGTCAGGTCTATGAATCAAGGCAAATTGGAAGTGGTCAAATAGGAGATGGCAAGAGTGAACATCGACATTGTAGGAATCAGCAAACTAAAATGGACTGGAATGGGTGAATTTAACTCAGATGACCATTATATCTACTATTGTGGGCAGGAATCCCTTAGAAGAAATGGACTAGCCATCATGGTCAACAAAAGAGTCCAAAATGCAGTACTTGGATGCCATCTCAAAAACGACAGAATGATCTCTGTTCATTTCCAAGGCAAACCATTCAATATCACGGTAATCCAAGCCTATGCCCAAACCAGTAACATTGAAGAAGCTGAAGTTGAACGGTTCTATGAAGACCTCCAACACCTTTCAGAACTAACACCCAAAAAAGATGTCCTTTTCATTATAGGGGGTTGGAATGCAAAAGTAGGAAGTTAAGAAACACCTGGAGTAACAGGCAAATTTGGCCTTGGAATACGGAATGAAGCAGGGTAAAGACTAATACAGTTTTGCCAAGAGAACGCGCTGGTCATAGCAAACACCCTCTTCCAACAACAAGAGAAGACTCTACACATGGACATCACCAGATGGTCAACACCAAAATCAGATTGATTATATTTTTTGCAGTCAAAGATGGAGAAACTCTATACAGTCAGCAAAAACAAGACCAGGAGCTGACTGTGGCTCAGATCATGAACTCCTTATTGCCAAATTCAGACTGAAATTGAAGAAAGTAGGGAAAACCACAAGACCATTCAGGTATGACCTAAATCAAATCCCTTATGATTATACAGTGGAAGTGAGAAATAGATTTAAGGGCCTAGATCTGATAGATAGAGTGCCTGATGAACTATGGATGGAGGTTCCTGACATTGTACAGGAGACAGAGATCAAGACCATCCCCATGGAAAAGAAATGCAAAAAAGCAAAATGGCTGTCTGAGGGGGGCTTACAAATAGCTCTGAAAAGAAGAGGAGTGAAAAGCAAAGGAGAAAAGGAAAGACATAAGAATCTGAATGCAGATTTCCAAAGAATAGCAAGGAGAGATAAGAAAGCCTTCTTCAGTGATCAATGCAAAGAAATAGAGGGAAACAACAGAACGGGAAAGACTAGAGATCTCTTCAAGAAAATTAGAGATACCAGGGGAACATTTCATGCAAAGATGGGCTCGATAAAGGACAGAAATGGAATGGACCTAACATAAGCAAAAGATATTAAGAGGTGGCAAGAATACACAGGAGAACCGTAAAAAAAAGAGCTTCATGACCCAGATAATCATGATGTTAATCATTCACCTAGAGCCAGAAATCCTGGAATGTGATCAAGTGGGCCTTAGAAAGCATCACTACGAACAAAGCTGGTGGAGGTGATGGAATTCCAGTTGAGCTATTCCAAATCCTGAAAGATGATGCTGTGTAAGTGCTGCACTCAATATGCCTGAAAATTTGGAAAACTCAGCAGTGGCCACTGGACTGGAAAAGGTCGGTTTTCATTCCAATCCCAAAGAAAGGCAATGCAAAAAATGCTCAAACTACCGCACAACTGCACTCATCTCACACGCTAGTAAAGAAATGCTCAAAATTCTCCAAGCCAGGCTTCAGCAATACGTGAACTGAGAACTTCCAGATGCTCAAGCTGGTTTTAGAAAAGGCAGAGGAACCAGAGATCAAATTGCCAACATCTGCTGGATCATGGAAAAAGCAAGAGAGTTCCAGAAAGACATCTATTTCTGCTTTATTGACTAAGCCAAAGCCTTTGACTGTGTGGATCACAATAAACTGTGGAAAACTCTGAAAGAGATGGGAATACCAGACCACCTGATCTGCCTCTTGAGAAATCTGTATGCAGCTCAGGAAGCAACAGTTAGAACTGGACATGGAACAACAGACTGGTTCCAAATAGGGAAAGGAGTACGTCAAGGCTGTATATTGTTACCCTGCTTATTTAACTTATATGCAGAGTACATCATGAGAAACACTGGGCTGGAAGAAGCACAAGCTGGAATCAAGATTGCCGGGAGAAATATCAATAACCTCAGATATGCAGATGACACCACCCTTATGGCAGAAAGTGAAAAGGAACTAAAACACCTCTTGGTTAAAGTGAAAGAGGAGAGTGAAAAAGTTGGCTTAAAGCTCAACATTCAGAAAACGATCATGGCATCCGATCCCCTCATTTCATGGGAAATAGACGGGGAAACAGTGGAAACAGTGTGAGACTTTATTTTTTTGAGCTCCAAAATCACTGCAGATGGTGATTGCAGCCATGAAATTAAAAGACGCTTACTCCTTGGAAGGAAAGTTATGACCAACCTAGATAGCATATTAAAAGGCAGAGATATTACTTTGCCAACAAAGGTCCGTCTAATCAAGGCTATGGTTTTACCAGTGGTCATGTATGGATGTGAGAGTTGGACGGTGAAGAAAGCTGAGTGCCGAAGAACTGATGCTTTTGAACTGTGGTGTTGGAGAAGACTCTTGAGAGTCCCTTGGACTGCAAGGAGATCCAACCAGTCCATCCTAAAGGAGATCAGTCCTGGGTGTTTAATGGAAGGACCGATGCTAAAGCTGAAACTCCTATACTGTGGCAACCTCATGCGAAGAGTTGACTCATTGGAAAAGACCCTGATGCTGGGAGGGATTGGGGGCAGGAGGAGAAGGGGACGACAAAGGATGAGATGGCTGGATGTCATCACTGACTCGATGGACATGAGTCTGAGTGAACTCCAGGAGTTGGTGATAGACAGGGAGACCTGACATGCTGCGATTCATGCGGTTGCAAAGAGTCGGACACTACTGAGCGACTGAATTAACTGAACTGAAACGTGTACAATTGTTGCAAAAGGAAATCCTTGAAACCTTCTCTAAGAGTCTACCCTCTTCCAACAGTTTGGGAACCTTAGCTGAACAGCTAGCTGATCAATTATCTGCGCTTGACCCTCGAAGATGGCTTCAAAGCATTACACATAGTATTCATCTGGAACTATAATGCTGATAATTATCCTGGTGATTGTATTTGTAATATACCCATGCCTTTCAACTAAAATTGTTCAAATTAAACAAACTCAATTGCTCAGGGCGTTTTTCACAAAAGTATCTACAGTCATCACCAATTATGAAAAAATAAAAAAGAGGGAACCGTCAGGGGATGTTCAACTTTAAAGGATACAATATATTATTTTCTTCTTTTGTGTTTCTCAAGGACTGTATTCCTTATCAGTTCCTGGAAAACAGGAACGAGCAGAGCTGCATGCAGTTCTCAGGACTGAGGTCATGAGAAAGAGCATCTGCTTGGACTCCTTTCAGTGACTCCCTTCAGTGACCTTTTACTTGAAGGTAATCTATTCAGTTATGCCCCTCTTCCTCAGGATATGAAATGCTTTCTTGGCCCCTTCAAGATTGTTATCTGCTTGGCTTTGTTTTTCCTCAATTTTTTTACTGCCTAAAGCTGCCTTGTATGAAGATATAGAAACATGTGTTTTTGCAAATAAAGCACCCTGTTTCACTCAAGACTTGGGTCCCCTGCTTCCTTCTTCTCGTCAACTCCAGTCCCCAGGTCCCGGTCTACAAAGACTGTGACAGCTCTGTCTTCAATTTCCACAAATAAGAGTAACTAATCTTTAATCATACATACAACAGTTATTTCTATCCAATGGAGAACATGGTCATTTTCCTATGCATTGTCCCTAGCACACCATCAGTCCCTGCTGGGGACCAGCCCCAGCTGATCCAGGGTATTCGAAGGAGAGACGGCCTAGGCGACTATTTATATGCTAATTAGAGATATAAAGAATAATAGAATGAGGATAGCTCAGTAGGAAAATTCAGTGGAGAAAAGAGGCTGAGTAGCTTGGTTTACGCGGGAGACCAATAAAACTTCAAGACAAGAAGTTTGCACCACTTACGTAGGCCGCAGGCGCCCTCTCGAATAGCGGAAGGTGCCTCACCCTAGACACCTTCTCGAGTGGGTCTTAGAAGCCCAGGCATAATTAGTAAGCGTGGTGGGTTCCACGCTCCAGATGGAGACTCAGCTGGAAGTTAAAGGGAAGAATGACACGGGGAGACCAAGCGTTGGTGAGCAAGGCCCATAGCTTTATTTTTAACAGGGGCTTTTATACCCTAAGTTACACATAGAGGATAATAGGGGATGCAAAGTCAGCAGTCTTTGATTCTTATCAAAAACCAGGGTTTCTTTCCTGCAAATTTATCGTATACAAATGGTTTAGGTGATTTACATCATCTTCTGGCCAGAAGGCCTACTAACATTTTATGACTCTTGACAAGGACTTATCAACAAAGACTTATTTTCTCTAAGAGTAATTATTTTAAGGTTTGGTGCCATCTTCCAAAGATAAAATTGCATTCCTATAGGGCGGATGTGTAATGGGTTTACAACAAAGGAAAGAATTTATTACCTTAAGGGTCTAAAGTTACTAACACCAAGGCCACTACTTATTTTTTCTATATACCAACTATTAATTAATACATATTCAAGGATACAATTTAGGGGATGTGAAAACTTGGCAACAAACATTGACTCATCAATGAAATCCTTTACTAGTTTATTCTGACAGTTTCTAACTCTCTGAGAGGCTCTAAGCTATTTGAATATCTTAAGCTTCCCATGCCTCTCGAGGCTGGGAGACTGTAAACAATCGTATGCATAGCTGCAGGAGTCCGGGTAAACTTGTCAGGCGAGTTAGAGAGCCATCTGAGGGGTTTGGATTTAAGCACTCCTAATTGCCCAGGAACTTTATTAATTGGAGCTGTAAGTTAACTCTGTGACAGAGAGAGCGAGATGGTGGTAGGGGACAGCCCCCAGTAAAGTCAGAGGTGAGAGCACAAAGCAATAAAGTAGGCAGACTCTGGTTTTTTTGGGGGGTAGATGCTCGAGAATATCCAGGCGGACTCCTGAGGCTCGATCCCGCCTTTGCGTATGCCGAGCCTCCTTCCTCATGACCTTTGTCACGAGTGGAATGCCTCACCGGCTCCCGGCATCTCCCCCTTTTTTTATTTCTTAAAACAGCCAGATGTAGCTCAGTCGCAAGCCTCTGAATGCTCTGCCGAAGAATCCTGACAATACAAGGAAGAATGATTATTATAAGCAAAATTAAAACAGCCATCATAGCATAGCCAAGGAAGGTAGACAGAATATTTTTTCCTGAAATATATTTAGAGAAAGTATGGAAGAAATCATTTGCTGTTCCAGCGGCAGTAAAATCTAATCGGGAGTGTTCCATGGTTGCTATTTGATTGTGAAGTTTCCCTAAGTCTAAGCCAATGTCAGAGCTGTTCCAGATACCTGAAATATGGTTTTTAATCTTTTCCCATTCAAAATCTGTCTCATTTACTTTCAGGGGTGTTACACATATCCACCGGTAGTCAGCATGACAGGACAATGCCATTTTCACCTTTAAAGCCTGCAATTCAGTCCCAATATGTATTACTGCTTCCTCTAGGGCATCTACCCTCATTTCTAATTTCCTGTCTATAGCTTTCTGTGTTGCCAATGCTAAAGAAACATTTTTGGACATAGAATCAACATATTGAGCAGTATGTACTTGTTGAGTCAATGATATTGCTGCCACAGTAACAGAAGTAATTGCACTTATCAAAGCTGCTATTCCCGAGATAAGTAAGCCCACAAACTGTCGTGTTCATATTAAATCCTGCAGTTGTTGTAATACAGCAAGAGCATAATTCAATAAGTGGTTATATCATAAGATAAGGTGGACGTTGTAACATTACAAAGGAGCAAACATTATATTGAGGATTTAAACAAGATGAGAGCATACATTTGTTCACAACAACACCACAAAGGAGCAAACATTATATTGAGGATTTAAACAAGATGAAACAAGGAGCAGCTGTAGGCATCGGCTCGGCGGAGCAGTGTCCACAGCATCAGGAGGCAGAACGCGAGCGGCAGGCTGTGGGCCGCTGCGTCTACGGCGGGCGGAGGGGCGGGGTTCACGGACTCCGGCTAGCCGCCGCCACTTGGGCTCGGGGCGTTTTCCTGTCGCAGGCCGGAGCGCGCTGGTCTGGACTGCACTCCGCGGGCACGCTTTCCTCTCTGGCCCTCACTCGCGCCACACAGACTTCCTTGCTCTAGGTCTCGGGGTGCAGCAAGGAGGGTGTGGGGCGCTGCTGGCGGCGCGGAGGCGAGAGCTGGCTGGGGGAGGGAGAGCGAGCGAGTGCGCACGCCGCGAACCTGGTCTTTGGGGAATGTGACATGACGAATTTTTCTGAGATCCAAATCGGAGAATCTGCATTCTGTAGAAATATATAAGCATACCCTCTCCCACAAGTTAGCAACACATCTGGCCTTTTACACTCTCCAGTAAGGAGGTCTTTTTACTTGACCAGGGGCCGAGTCGTAGCCTGTAATTCAGGCATCTAGTGTCTCATCATTGTAGTCTGCCCCTGTGTGTTTACGTTTAAGTGATTAATTACAATTTGGACATAACTTTTTGTCTAGCTGTTTCCCTAGGGATATGAAATTTATACCTTAAACCAGCTGCATTTTGATGGTGGATTTTGCGAGAATTTTTGGCCTTATCAATCTTTTTATGTAAGTTTAAAACAATTACTTTAGTCAATGCATCTACCAAGGCATTTCCTTCATGTAAAGGGCCGGGCAAGTTGAAATGGACTCTAATATGTCCCACAATATATTTTTTATCTCTGTGTTTAACCTCTTTTTGTAAATCAGATAACAAGGAGAAGATAGTAGTTTTATTTTTTGGAATATTAGCAGTTTCAATATGAGGAAATAACCCCACAATATATCTGGAGTCAGTCAAAAGATTAAAGGTGTGGTCTCTTAAATGTTGAAAAGCCTAAATAACTGCTCAGTCTTGACATTTTATTCCCTTGAATTAAAAGATCTTTTAAAGGCCTTGGAGCTGTAATTTCCTGTACCCAAAAGGCTAGATCACTAGATCTAAATGTTTTGTGGCTCCTAGCTTGAGAAGTCAAGTTTTTTCTTGTCTGATAATAAGGTAAAAGCAAAAGCTGTGTTACTCTTTGACCTTTATTAATTTGTACAGTTTTGTTAGGCGGTGAGATCAAAACTTTTAATTTTTCCAATATAATCAGAATCTACTACACCATGCACCACCGAAATTTCTTTTCTCTCTCTCTTTTTTTATTTTGAAAAGAAAGCGAGCTACGCCCCAGGACAAATCTTACAATGTCCTCAGGTAGGGGGCCAGCCACTCGCGTTGGAATTGGAGTAAGCGGCACATCAGGGGTTAATATTGTTGCTAAATCCCCTTTCGCTTTTTTCCTAGCCTGGATGAGACCCCCCTGAGGGGGTTTTCTCTAAGGAGCATGCTCTGCAGATTGTGCACGCAGTCTGTTTTAAAAGCTCCACTGTTCAAAAAACTTTTTATCTTCCTCAGGCTTAGGCAACGCTTTGAGAGGCTTTGGGGGCAAAGTGGGGAACTCCTGGGTCCTGGGAGGCACAAACGGAGGCGGTGGCGATCACCTTAAATCAGAAAGTGGTGGATAAGTTTTTTAAAGGTTTGTGCAGAGGGGGAGGGAGCTCTCCAGGGCGCTCGGCTGCAGCGTCCTGTAAGCCCTCTCCTTCCTCGGGAGGTAAAGCACTTTCTCCCTTTTTTTTTTTTTTTCAATAGCAGAAATTATGATCTGTGCAGAAAGTGGAGACTCACCACCATCAACCGCTATAGCCTCTCTCAAAGGCTATTTAACAGCCTCATGACAGGGGTCCAGGACATTTCTAATCATATTTCACAGAGCCAATAAACATTTGTCTATTCTTAGATGCAGAGAAACCCATTAAAAAAAAAATTTTTTTTTTGAGAATATTTTTATTTATTTTGTACCTTCTTTACCCTATCTAAACTGCAGAGGGGACTAGAAAAGAAGCCTCAAGGTGAGGATCAAATTTATCTCGGGACTAGAGAAAACCCTTCTCCGGGAAACTCCTAGCGGAGGCCCTTTACCCCCACACGGAGGAGGAGGCATGGGGGGATGGGAGCGTCCCGTACTTCTCTTCTCCTGTTCCGGAGATCCTTTAACTGTCTGGTGACTAAATCTTACAAACTGTCTGATCGGGGATGTTTCCCTCAAGCTCCTAGGAGCGGATGGTCTGATTAGGGATGTTTTTCTTAAACTTTTAGGAGCATCTTTAGCTAAAAAAGACCAATCGTCATCAGAATGGTATTGAGCTGCTGTTTTCTCTAAATCTTTTTTTATCCTGAGGGGAGAGTTGATCTTTTTTCTCATCCCTATTTTCTACATGGTCATTGGCAGTCATAGTGGTTAGCCATTTGTTTAGCTGCCAATAGCTAGGTATAGCCTTTTCATTTTTACTTTTCTTTATAACAGGTACCTTTTCAGATTCGCTTTTCTGTTTAACAGGTGTTTTTCCAACTTCACTTTCCTCTTTAAAAGTTACTCTTTTAGATTCAGGGGCAGGTTTAGCTACAGCATTTTCTTCACTATCACTTTTAAGATGTACTTTTTCTGAATCAGGGGCAGGGTCTAAGACATCTCTAATGATATTCCATAAGGAAAAGGCGTCATTAGGCACCTTTTCTGAGCCGTGTTCGGCATGGTAAGTTTTTAGCTGTTTTCCTACTTTTTCCCAGACATCTAAGTTAACAGAGCCTTCATCTGGAAACCAGGGACAGTGCTCTTGTACAAATGAAAAAAATGATTGAATGGCAGATTTTTTAACTTTGATTTCTCTTTTACCTAATAACTGTAAAATTACTCCTATAAAGAGCTGTCTTTCATTTGATTCAGTATTACCCATGTCAGAAAATTAAGTATAGTAAAAGATTTTGCTTTAAGCTATCAAAAGATCAGGCTTTTCTTTGGCCTTTTAACTTCAGAAACTGTCTAACTCTTTAACACTTTCAACACTTCCCACTCCTCTCGCCCTGTCTATCCTACAGGGGGGTCCGCGGCACCCTTGAGTGGGGTCCTAGCCGTCCCGAACACTGGAAGAACAATAGGGCTGGTGACCCAGATTGTCCCGGGGGGAGGAACAGTAGGCTGATGGCCCAAACTGTTCCAAGGGAGGAGCAGTAGGGCTGTTGACCCAAACTGCTCCGTGGGGGAACAAGAGGGCTGATAACCCAGTTGTTCCGAGAACGGGGAGCAATAGGGCTGGTGACCCCAATTGCTGGGAGCTTACCTTCGAAAACACCTGTCTCGGGCGCCACCTGCTGGGGACCAGCCCCAGCTGATCCAGGGTATTCGAAGGAGAGACAGCCTAGGCGACTATTTATATGCTAATTAGAGATATAAAGAATAATAGAATGAGGATAGCTCAGTAGGAAAATTCAGTGGAGAAAAGAGGCTGAGTAGCTTGGTTTACGCGGGAGACCAATAAAACTTCAAGACAAGAAGTTTGCACCACTTACGTAGGCCGCAGGCGCCCTCTCGAATAGCGGAAGGTGCCTCACCCTAGACACCTTCTCGAGTGGGTCTTAGAAGCCCAGGCATAATTAGTAAGCGTGGTGGGTTCCACGCTCCAGATGGAGACTCAGCTGGAAGTTAAAGGGAAGAATGACACGGGGAGACCAAGCGTTGGTGAGCAAGGCCCATAGCTTTATTTTTAACAGGGGCTTTTATACCCTAAGTTACACATAGAGGATAATAGGGGATGCAAAGTCAGCAGTCTTTGATTCTTATCAAAAACCAGGGTTTCTTTCCTGCAAATTTATCGTATACAAATGGTTTAGGTGATTTACATCATCTTCTGGCCAGAAGGCCTACTAACATTTTATGACTCTTGACAAGGACTTATCAACAAAGACTTATTTTCTCTAAGAGTAATTATTTTAAGGTTTGGTGCCATCTTCCAAAGATAAAATTGCATTCCTATAGGGCGGATGTGTAATGGGTTTACAACAAAGGAAAGAATTTATTACCTTAAGGGTCTAAAGTTACTAACACCAAGGCCACTACTTATTTTTTCTATATACCAACTATTAATTAATACATATTCAAGGATACAATTTAGGGGATGTGAAAACTTGGCAACAAACATTGACTCATCAATGAAATCCTTTACTAGTTTATTCTGACAGTTTCTAACTCTCTGAGAGGCTCTAAGCTATTTGAATATCTTAAGCTTCCCATGCCTCTCGAGGCTGGGAGACTGTAAACAATCGTATGCATAGCTGCAGGAGTCCGGGTAAACTTGTCAGGCGAGTTAGAGAGCCATCTGAGGGGTTTGGATTTAAGCACTCCTAATTGCCCAGGAACTTTATTAATTGGAGCTGTAAGTTAACTCTCTGACAGAGAGAGCGAGATGGTGGTAGGGGACAGCCCCCAGTAAAGTCAGAGGTGAGAGCACAAAGCAATAAAGTAGGCAGACTCTGGTTTTTTTGGGGGGTAGATGCTCGAGAATATCCAGGCGGACTCCTGAGGCTCGATCCTGCCTTTGCATATGCCGAGCCTCCTTCCTCATGACCTTTGTCACGAGTGGAATGCCTCACTGGCTCCTGGCAAGTCCCTGGTAACTGTCCCTCTCCTACGAAAAGCCCAGTCCTTTTAACATCTTGCCTAATCTGTTCAAGGTCAGTTGGTAGAACATTATGTTTTATAACAGGCTGGACTATGTACGGAAGGGCTTCCTGATCCTACTGACCATGATGAGTCATGTCCTAGTTTTACATTATTTTCTGCTCTCCCTGTTGCTAAATCACACACACTATTGAATTTCGTAATTCAGGCTATGTGTTTTTCCAGGAAACACGGATATGAATGAATTGTATCTAATGAAGTCAGCCCCTTCATCTCACTGATTCCTTCCCTGAGACCATTTTGAAATGCATGTAGCAAATGCATTTGATCAATGTATTACCAAAGTGAAGATCTTAGAGCTCACCACACAACAGGCCATTAACTGAGAGGCTACTTGTTGGGCAAGGAATAGTGACTTTATTCAGAAAGCCAGGAGACCAAAAAGATGGTGGGCTACTGTCCCAAAGAATTATCTTTGCTGAGTTAGAATTCGGGTTTCTTTTACACGAAAAAAACTTACTGCAATTGCTGAGTACCTGAACTAAAGTCATCAGAGACTAAATATAGTGAAAAAGGTAAAGGGTTTGCCACAATCACTGAATCTGGGAAGTATGGCTCCACTATGTTCCTATCTTGTGACTTTTGGGTAAGATCCTCGCCACACACATTACATTGCTGTGTGTTTTCTCCAGGATAAATACTCTGATACTACTGGTGAGATGTGAGCAGTGAGGATAGGGTTTTGTTTTTCGCTCCTCCCCCCCCCCCCCCCCCACATTTGTGGAACTGGTGAGGAATCTTTCTAGAATGAATTCATGTTCTAAAGACCTGACTAATAAATACATATATATCTGGCTTCTATCCAGTATGAATTTTCTCATGAAGCCTAAGATGTTGCCAGACTCATGATATTTGTATGATTTCTCAGTAGTGTGAATTCTCTGACCAAGAGTAGGGTGTAAATTTTGAACTTTGAATTTTGTAGACTTCTAACATATACCACATTCACATGAGTTTCTCTCATGTATGGATTTTCTGATGTTTAGTGAGTGCTGAGACCTGAATAAAGGATTTTCCACACTCGAAACATTTGAAAGGTTTCTCTATATGTATTCTCCGATGACTTGTAAGGTGTGAATTTCGACTGAAGAACTTGCCACACTCATCACATCTGAAAGGTCTCTCTCCAGTATGAATTCTCCAGTGAAGTCGAAGATGTGGTTTTTGACCGAAGACTTTTCCACACTCATCACATTTGTAAGGTTTCTCACCAGTATGAACTGTCTGATGACTTAAAAGGATTGACTTTACACGAAAGGCCTTGCCACACTCATCACATTTGTAAGGTTTCTCTCCAGTATGAAATCTCTTATGACTTATGAACTGTGAAGGTTGACTAAAGTGCTTGCCACACTCATCACATTTGTAAGGTTTCTCTCCAGTATGAACCCTCTGATGACCAGCAAGGTGTGCATTTCGGCTGAAGACTTTGTCACATATATCACATTTAAATAATTTCTTTCCTGTATGAATTTTCTGATGTCTCTTGAGATTTGAGCTGTCAGTAAAGGTTTTGCCACACTCATTACATTGGTAACTTCTCTTTCTTGCAAGGATATTCTGATGACTTACAAGGAATGAATTCTGACCAAAGATTTTACCACATATATCACATTTATGTAAGTTTGCTCCTGAGTGGGTTATCTGATGTCTAGCAAGGGTGGAGCTATCATTAAAGGTTTTGCCACACTCATTACATTTGTAACATTTCACTTCAGAATGAATTTTCAAATGACGTGCAAGCTGTGAACTTTGATCAAACAATTTGTCACATACTTCACATTTATGTGATTTCTCTCTTATATGGATGGCCTGATGTTTAATGAGGTATGAGCCCTTAAGATAGGCTTTCCCACACTCATTACATTTGTAAGGTTTTTCCCTCTGTGCTTTGAGGTCTTGTGTTACTACTGAAGGATTCATGAAATCATTCCCATATATATTAGAAACAGTGGTTCTTTGAAGTGGTGAAAATGAGAAACTGTTGTTGACAGACCTCTCAACTTCATAATATTCAGAAATTATCCCGCCAGTTTGAAATATCTGCAGTTTATCCTGAAAGTTAAATCCAAGCCTGTTTCCAAAGGGCTCGATCCCTGCATTCTTTCTATCATGCAAATCTCTTCCATCAGGCACATTTCCATTAAGGCCAACAGGTGTTCCTTTGTAATTTCTTTTGTCATCTCTCCCCTGACACTCAAAGTCACACGTATTTTCCTGACTTTCCCAAAGATGAAAGCATTCGATTTCACAGCTTTCAGGTCTTCCCAGCATCAATGTTTGGAATGTTTCTCGTTTATCACTGGTCGCTTTGGGTTGTAAATGCTTGATCACATGTGTAGGAGAGATATCTACAAGATAAAAAGAACCACAGATATCCTGCTCACAATAATTCAAATAAATCTTTCATGTTGAATATATATTACACCAAAAGTAATACTTACACCAAGTTATGAAACACCACAATGATGACCTTAAGTTTCTACAAACACTAAAGTAATAGAATACTTAACTTAAGAAAGCATGATAACATAAATTCACTGTTAAGGTAGCCTAGTTTTAAAAACCATATACCAAACACACTCACATTGGACAATCTTAGGCCAACTCTCAAAAACAGGGTATTTTTCTACCAGGACCCCTAGGAACGTATCAATCAACAGTTGTTTCAAATTGAAAAGAAAAGTATTATACTATCATTGTATTCTGCATACTTACTGTACATAAATAAATTCTAAACAATGTATTATATATTATAACAGTAAATAATCCAAAACCAAGCTTACCCAATTAATAATTAACTATTCATAATTGGTTGTTTACAATTGAAAACAAATGAGAAAATGAAGAATAAGACTAAAACAATTTTTTGCAAACAACACAATTTTCTATATCTGCTACAGAACTACGTACGCAAAAAGAAAAGGCATTTTACAATGTTACCAAGTAGTATGTGTCAGCTGTATTGCAGAATACTGCTAAATGACACATAAATTAAGACGTAAAATATTCACCAGTTTTCTAACAGCCAATAACCAAAGCAATCCCCACCTATGTTGTTCAGTCGATCAGTCGTGTTTGACTCTTTGCGACCCCGTGGACTGTAGCCCACCAGACTCCTGTCCGTGGGATTTCCCAGGTAAGAATAATGGAGTGGGTTGTCATTTCCTTCTCCATGGGATCTTCCTGACTCAGGGATCAAACCTGCATCTTCTGCATTAGCAGGGAATTCTTTACCACTGAGACACCCAGGAAGGCTTATCTCTAGCCATGCACTATTCTTAATTACCTGGTTTAATGGCACCAAAATATAATAAAGTGAGTGCTTTGTGTATTTATTGACTAGGGTCAGACACAATATTGCTGAAAAATGTTGCAAGTGAAAAGCATACAAGATATAATGTAGTTGAGGTTTGACAGAAAACAAAATTCTATAAAGCAATTATCCTTCAATTAAAAAATTAATAAAATTTTAAAAAGATATAATGTAGATAAAGTCATATCATAAAGAACATGACAGAATATAGATATTAGCTTTAAGTAAATTTTGAGTATTTACTATAAAACATGTATTACTCTAATACAACTGACGGCACTAATTTGCTTTAAAAGGCTTGAAGTAAAATAACATGTTTTTCTCTAATCAGAGCAGGAGACACACCCAATTGGCGCACTAAGTGGTAAGAGAACCAGGATATGAATCTGAACCTACAGACTGAGAAAACTTATTTGTAAACATGACCACCCACCGAATGAATAGACTAGAAAATATTTAAAAAAAAAAAACATACAAGGAACTTAGAAAGAAAATATCAAGGAAGATACAAGTCAGAAGTACTCTGTTTAACTATTATTTAACCATCCCATCTCGAAATGGTTTGTGAGCCATCATGGATGTACAGAGTGATTTAGGTCATGTCCTGAGAAACTTGTTCAATAAATGACCAGATATTATCTTTACTGTAAGTGTATGTAGAAGGTGGAGGGATGTGATAGGTAAGAACAATGTTTCCATCTGTATCAAGGTACTATGTGAGGAATGGTCAGGACTAAGAAAGGGCCTGTGTGGAGCATAGGGTACACAGGTTTATGTCAGATATCAGCTTGTGACTGCATGTCTTTGGGAAAATAACTGAGAGCACAAACTACTATACTGACCTTAAAAGAAAAGAACTGGTTCAGCAAGTTTATGGGCATTATACTATGGGTATGGGACAGAAACAAGAGAGATTTTAAAAGTGACTGTGATATATGGAGAAAGGAGGATAATACCTGTTATACTATTTACAATGGAATGTATCCAACTGTGAATTTTATAAGTTACAATGGAATGCTTATATTCAAGAAAAACATACACAATATTCCAGGATATTGTGTAAGAATCTTATCAGCAGAAATCAGAAGGAAAATCCAGGAAAAGCCTATCTAAATCTGGGTTCCTCTGCCAAGTATGATTAACCTCTCTACTGGACATTTATTTCGTTTCTTCTTCCACACAGGTTCATCTCAAGATCGAGGAGTATCAAAGAAAAGGAGGGATTGAAACTGACTCTGCAGGACCTTCCCAGTTACAAAAGCCTTTCTGAGGCATCCAACTCCTTTTTGTAGAAAAAAGCTTTATTCTCCTAGACCTTCTCTGAGTTCAAAAGAGCAGATTCAGTTACTAACACATAAAAGGATCATACCATAATCAAGTGGGGTTTACTGCAGGGATACAAGATTTCTCAATATCCACAAGTTAATCAGTATGACACATCACAACAGTTGAAGACTAAAAACCATATGATGATCATTAGATGCAGAAAAGGTTCTGACAAAATTCAAGTGCCATTTATGATAAAAACCCTTCAGAAAGTCAGCACAGATGGACCCCACCTCAACATAATTAAGACTGTATATGTCAAACACACAGCTAACATCATACTCAACAGGGAAACACTGAAAGCATTCCCCTTAACAACATGAATAAGACAAGAATGTTCACTATTGCCACTTTTACTGAACACATTTTTGGAAGTCCTAACCACAACAATCAGAAAAGAACAAGAAATAAAAGGAATTCAAGTAAAAAAAAAAAAAGAAGCTAAACTGTCACTATGATGCTACACACAGAAAATCCTGAAGATGCCACCAGATGACTACTAGACCTCATCAATGAACAGAGTCAACTTTCTGGATACAAAATATATAGAATACTGCTGCATTTCTATACACTAATAATGATATATCAGAAAGTAAAATTAATGCAACAATCCCATTCACCATCTCATAGAAAATAATAAAATTCTAAGGAATAAACCTACGTAAAATGTCAAAAGAACTGTACTCATAAAACTATAAGATGCTGATGACTGATACCAAAGATGACACAAACAGATGGAAACATATACCATGTTCTTGGATTGAAAGAAGTAACATTGTCAAAATGACCATACTATCCAAGGCAATCTACATATTCAATGCAACCCTTATGAAATTAACAATGACATATTTCATAAAACAAAGAAAAACTTCATTTGTACCAAATACAAAAGACTCTGATAACTAAAATGATCTTGAGAAGGAATAACAGAGCTGGAGGAATCATGTTCCTTGAGTTCAGACTACACTACAAACTTACAGTCAACAAAGTGAAAGTGAAGTCGCTCAGTCATATTTGATTCTTTGTGACCCCATGGACTGTAGCCTATCAGGTTCCTCTGTCCATGGGATTTTTCAGGCAAAAATACTGAAGTGGGTTGCCATTTCCTTTTCCAGGAGATCTTCCTGACCCAGGGACTGAACCTGGGTCTCCTGCACTGTAGGCAGATGCTTTACCCTCTGAGCCACCAGGGAAGTGGTATGATAATGGCACAAAACAGAAACACAGATCGGTAGGACAGGATAGAAAACCCAGAAATAAACCAATTTACTTATAGTCAATTATTCTATAACAAAGGAGGAAAGAATATAGAATGAAGAAGTCGCTTTAATAAGTGATGCTGGGATAAATGGATAGTTAGATGAAAAAGAATGAAATTACAACATTCTCTAACACCACATACAAAAATAAACTCAAAATGTATTAACCATATAAATGCAAGACCAGATACTATAAAATTCATAGTGGAAAACAAATGCAAAACACTGACATAAATGTCAGCAAAATTTTTTTGGATCTATCTCTTACAGTCATGGTAATAAAAGCAAAATCAAACAAATGAGACCTAATTAAATTTAAAACCTTTTTGCAAAGTAAAGGAAACCAAAAAAAGAACAAAAATACAAGTTTTGGACTAGGAGACTATATATGCAAATAATGCTACCTATAAGGGATTTATTTCCAAAATATACAAACAGCTCATACAGCTTAATATCAAAACAAACATACAACCCAGTCAAAAACTGAGCAGAAGATCAAAACAGATATTTCTCCAAAGGACACAAATAGATGGCCAACATCACCTAAAAAGATGTTCAACATCTCTAATTATGAGAGAAATGCAAATCAAAACCACAAAAATGTATCACCTCACACTGGTCAGAATGACCACCATCAAACAGTCTACAAACAATAAATGCTTGAGAGGGTATGGAGAAAAGAGAACCCTCCTACACTGTTGGAAGGAACATAAATTGGTATTGCCACTTTGGAGAATAGCATGGAGGTTCCATAAAGAACTAAAAATACAGCTATCACATGAACCAGCATTTCCAATCCTGGGCATATATCCAGAAAGGATAATAACCAATTCAAAATGATTCATGCACCCCAATGTTTTTAGCAGCACTATTTATACCAGGCAAAACATAGCAGCAACCTAAATGTTCACTGACAGACAAAGGGATAAAGAATATGTGGTACATATATACAAGGGAATATTGTGAAGTGAAAGTAGCTCAGCCGTGTCCAACTCTTTAAGGCCCCATGGCCTGCAGCCTGCCAGACTCCCCTGTCCATGAAATTCTTCAGGCAACAACACTGGAGTGGGTTGCCACTTCCACAGCATAAAATACAATGAAGTAATGCCTTTTCCAGCAATATAGACAGACTTAGGGATTATTCTAAGTGAAATCAGACAGAGAAAGACAAATATCATAGGATATTATATGTTGAACTGAAATAAATGATACAAATGAACTTATTCACAAAATAAACTCACCAGCATAAAATACAAACTTATGGTTACCAAAGGGGATAGTGCAGGATGGCTGTAGGGGCTGGAAAGGGAGAGATAAATTAGGAGTCTGAATATATACAAACTAATATTTATACAAAATAGATAAACAACAAGAACCTACGATATAGCTCAGGGAACTATATTAAGTATCTTGTAAACTGCTGTATACCTGAAACACGACATTGTAAATTAACTATACCTAAAAAGTGGAGAAGGAAATGGCAACCCACTCCAGTATTCTTGCCTGGAGAATCCCAGGGACAGAGGAGCCTGGTGGGCTGCCATCTATGGGGTCACACAGAGTTGGATACAGCTGAAGCGACTTGGCATGCATGCATGCATGCATTGGAGAAGGAAATGGAAACCCACGCCAGTGTTTTTGCCTGGAGAATCCCAGGGACAGAGGAGCCTGGTGGGCTGCCGTCTGTAGGGCCGCACAGAGTCATACCCTACTGATGCGACTTAGCAGCAGCAGCAGCATCATACCTAAAAAGAATGGTTAAAACAAAAACACAAACACGTCTTGCGGAGATGTTCAAATGCTGTTTCACAAGGGTGTAAAAACTGCTAAGTGGGGGAAGCAGTCTATGAAACAAGACATGTTGACAAAACTGAATACCCACCAGCAAAAGAATTTACTTGGAACATTATCTTACACTATAGACAAAAATGAACTCAAAATGGTTCAAAGACCTAAACCTAAGTCCCAAATGTATAAAACTCCTAGAAGTAAATGTGTAGGAACTGTTTCTGGAAATTGGACCCACAAATGATTTACCAGATATAACACCAAAAGCACAGGCCACAAATTAAAACCAGATAATAAATTATAAACTACTGTGCATTAAAATGCAGTGAGTTTGAAAAGACAATCAATAGTAAAAGAGAAAATATGTGGAAATCATACATCTGATAATAAATGAGTATAAAGAATATATAAAGAATTTTAAGAGGGTCTGATCATCAGTTCCACCATAGGGACCATTCCCCAATCAACCATCCAACGCATTGCAAATACAAAACAGAAACACTAAGAGTAACACAGAAATTTGAACTCAAGGATAAAATAAAAAATGCCTACAATGCACAGAACAACAGTGCAGCCAATAGCCTCATAGATATGAGAATGTGAACCTGGACAAAGTTGTCCTGGGATAAATTACCATAGCATTGACAGAGGCTAAAATATATGGTCTTTGATACACATGAACAACACTGTCACGGTGACCTTGACAGAGTCTCCAAAGCCATAAAATAACCTGGAAAGATGTATCAGGCTCTCGTGATACTTTCTCTCTCATAATCCTAGAACATACTGACCACTCTACTGGATAGCTTCAAGTGGTGACTTTGTGCAGAGCAAGAAAATAACATTAGGAATAGTGTCTCCATCACAGTTTTCTGTTACCTAGTAAATCCACTCCACAGAGACTCACCAGAGGCTGCCAATTAAACATAGGTGGATTATCACAGCAAGGAAACCAGATAAAATTTCAGACCCTCAGGAATATATTTCAAAGAAATTTAAGAGGTAAAAGGATACAAAGTAAGGAGAATGTAACATCAGGAACAGTTCACATTCCCAGACGGGGTAGAGCAGCACAAGAGTAAAAATAATACAACATGAAGGTCAGACATTACAGGATCTGGATATGGGACCATGTGCTCGACCTACAGATGGCAAGCTAAGAGCCTGCGAGATTCACATATGCTCCCCTTGTAGGATCTAGGATCAAAAAGACGATCTCTCTATCCACTCTCCTTACATTTTCCTAAGTAACGACCACAGAGGACCCAATCCACCAACTTGTCCCACTCCTAAACAGAAAAAAACAGCCCTTTTGAGATACTCGTTTTTCTTTATACATTGTATTTTTAGCTATTTTTACATCATTCCCCACTGTCCAGAGCTTTTTCTCGTGCTCCAATGTGGAAATACTATTCAGATCCGAAACAGAAATTCTGGGACTCCCCTGGTGATCCAGTGGTTAAGACTCTGCATTTCCAATGCACGGGGTGCAGGCTTGATCCTTAGTCAGTGACATGAAACAGACACAGCATCTGAAGAGGGTCAGTTTAACCTTGTGAAGCTGTATCATGCCCGAGTCACCAGAACTCTCAGATGAAAGACATCAGGGCCTCCCAAGGGGGCACACAGGGAAAATGCAGATACCCAAGGGCAGCTCTGGAAGGAAGTCATCCTCACCCACAGATAGCAGGTTCCTGTAGGTCTCCAGCATCACTTCCCTGTACAAGGCCCTCTGAGTAGGGTCCAGGAATTCCCACTCCTCCTGAGTGAATTCGATGGCCACATCCTCACAGGTCAGTCGTTCCTGAAATGAAACCACATGTCACCAAAAGGGCCATGAAAAGTTCTCATTTTCATGCAAAAGAGAAAGGGTAGTAAGGGGTAAGGATTGACTTGGTTCAAGTATGTGTTCTAACAGATCCATGCAGGGGTATCTGGAGAAATTATGGATCTCTAATTTTAATTTCTTATGCTTTTTCCTAAGACCTTATGAAATCCTCCAATTTAATATGGAATTTTCATCATTGTTCAAAATCCATGAAATATATATAAATACAACTCAACAGTGTATTGGCTATACAGAAGTGTCAGATTTTATGTTCTACCCAGTGAGTGCAATTCATTATCTAGATGAGGTACAGCATGAGTGGTGTCTTCAGAGATGACAAAGTCCATGGCACTCCTAATGGAAAGGTCAAAATTTTCAGTTATGATGTTGATAACAGCAGCAAGGACCAAAAGTGTCTGAAGGCTTCCTGTTGCTCTAAATTACTGTAATATTACTCTAAACATTAAATAAATACTTTATAGGCAAGAATCTGTCATCAATGCAATAGCTCATTAAAGAACGATCTGTTTCCACCTTACAGAAGAAAAACTGTGTCACAGACACTCTGAAAAACTCAGCTCAGATCAAGAAGGTAAATGTTACACCAAGCACCTGAACTCAGAAGCTTGGGCTCAGCAACTGAAACTTAAGCATCTAACAGTTAAGTAATACAGAGAACATTCAAAATCCTTTGACAGAAGGCTCCTAAAGAAAACTTCAAAGAAGTCCAAGGTGAGCCTCCTCCCTGCCCCTCTGTCTTGTCTGCATGGGGAGCAGCTCTTGGGCCTTGGGCCTTCATCCCCTGAAAATGGACACCTGTGCCAAATTAGTCTCTACCCTCTCCCTGATCGGGAGAACCTCCCCCCTGTTGAGTGATCACTGTCCGCAGTGGTGGTGAAGGACCAGAGACACTGACTGATGAGAGCCAGAGCAGCTTGGTAGCCCCAGGTCCCCAGACCACCTCACTTATTCCTAGCCACATCTTCCAAACTAGTGCCATTTCAAGGGACTCTGACACAGCAGACAAGTTCCCTGGAGCTGGAGCTGCCACAGCAGGGGTGGCTGGCTCCGGGGCTGGAAGTGGGACTGTGTTCAGGAGCTTCACCGCTGTTGTGTCAGGAACCCTTCTCTGAAACAGTAGCTCTTCTACACCATGGGCTTGGCCCTCTCAAAGGCCATGGGGCTCTTTTGCCTGATGGTGGTCTAGCTCATCTTCTTCACGATGTGAAGGAGCTGTTTCCACCTCCCATAGTTCTTTCTTCTGTGTCTGCCCTGTATGTTCCCTTTCCTGTAACTCCCCAGGCAGCCTGGGAAAAGTGGTGGGCTCACGGTTTCACAGAAGGAAAACAAATAAATATTGTATTAATATGAAAAAAAAAAAAAAAAAGTCCAAGGTGAACAATGTGGAATGGCATGAAAGGTCATTATAGATGTGGATACAGAAACACAACTGTTAGTCATTTACTACTTAAAACACTAACAGGATTGTTTAGAAAATTTCAAGGCCACAGATTATACTGATAACATAATTTCAACTGAAAAAAAAGGTGATATGTAGTTTTTAAATCATGATGTCTTCTATCTAAACCACAGACTTGCACATGCATGCATACATATCTATAAAAAATTAACTGAAATGAGAGGATTCATCTTTTGACAGATTTATTAGACAATTTTATATAATCCACATGTATTTTTTATTCACATGTATTTCAGCATCTTTCAGACAATAAAAATGTATTTTTTGTACTCAGCTGAGTTTGTTAACAGGCTTCTATACTAGGCTACCAAAAGAAAACTGGTAAAAACAAACAAAAAAAAATAACTGAATTCAATTCATAATAAAATTACCATATACAAAACTACAAATACAATTTTATCCATTTAAATTTACATAGCAAGACATTAACAGAAGCCAAAGACTTTCTTTGCTTTTTTTTCCATCAATAAAACAGTGATTTGAAATTAGAAGAGTCATTAGATTATGACAAAAAAAAATTATCACAATAGTAAAGTAAAACACTTCTTGGAGAATTAAAAATCATGGCAAAAAGAATATGGGAAAAAATAGTTATTAAGCAAGACTATCTCAAGAAGCATCATGATGGGAAGGAAGCATTCAATACATTCCTTCTGAAATTACAGTGGCATGAAAGGAGCTGTCCAGGGTGCCTGTCTTTCACCACAATACGATGCGCATGGGCAGGGGCCACTAGAACAAGTAACAGGAAAAACACAGGGCAAGAGACACAGAGTTTGTCAGAGTTGAAACAAGTAGTACTCACAAACCTAAGGACATGGAACGGTGAAAAGTGAAAGGATGGAAAAGACAGTCCATCCTAAAGAGAGCAGGGGAGACTGTTATATCAGACAAAATAAACTGAAGGAAAAAAAAAAGTGCAATGAGATAAATTGTATAATGATAAAATGGTCAATTTACTGAAAAGCTGTAACAAGTAAAAATATATATGCATCTAACATTAGATATCTCAGAAAAATGAAGCAAACATTAAGGGAAAGGAAGACAGAAATAGTGGCACAGGAATAGTACGAGATTTCAACGTCCAGGTTGAACAGGCATGTACAGATCACACGGCCCAACAAAAGCATAAAACACATGCATCTCAAGGACACATAAAACATTCTCTACGAGACACCACACGTTAGGCCAAAATTAACAACTTTAAGAGACTGATACCATAAAAGTATCTTCCCTAATAACAATGAAATAAACACAAGAAAAAAAGAAAATTCCCCAAATGTGGACATTAAACAACTCACTCTTACACCACAAATGGGTCTAAGAAAAACAATCACATGGAAATTTTTAAATACATGGATGAAAACAAAAAGACAACATTACAAAATTTGTAACACAGAGAGAAGACTGTACTAAAAGGAAAGTCTGAACTGTTAAATGCTTACAGTAAAAAAGAGGAAAGATCTTAAATCCGAACTCTACTTTTAGACTTCTAGGAAGCAGAAAACGGAAAACAAACTAAACTCAAGTTTAGCAGAAGGAAACAGGTAAATATGAAAGATTAAACCAGAGCTAAAATAGAAAGCAGAAAAATATAAAAATCAACAAACCAAGAGTTGATGTTTTGAAAAAACTGTATAGGAAAACCCCCACCTAGACTAAGGAAAAGAGAAAAATAGATTCAAATAACTAAAAACAGATAGGCAACAGGAGTGATTACAACTGAGGTCAAAGAAAGTTTCTAAAGATAAGGAAGGACTATGACCAATAATGCCTATAAATGACAGAATATAGGAAATACTGGCAAATTCTCAGAAACATACAAACTCTTTTACTTATTAAGAAATTAAAAAATTGAGAAGTGTTAAAACTGAAAGTGTTAGCCACTCAGTCGTGTCTGACTCTTTGTGACCTCATGGACTGTAGCCCACAAGGCTCCTCTGTCCATGGAATTTCTCCAGACAAGAATACTGGACTAGACAGCCATTCCTTTCTCCAGGGAATCTTCCGACCCAGGGATAAAACCTGGGTCTCCCTCACTGCAGGCAGATTCTTTATGATTTGAGTCACCAGGGAAGCCCATTATAACTAGAGAGATTTGAAAAGTAGTCAGAAACCTCTAAGAAAAATACAGGACCAAATTCTACCAACATTTACAAAAGAATTACCACTAATCCTGCTAATTGTATGGAGCAATCATGATTCTAATAGTTTGATGATTTCCCAAAGACACAAGAAAGGAAAACTAGAAACCAATACTCCTGATGAATACTGATGCAAAATTAAAATACTTGCAAACCCACTTCAACACATTAAAAAGATCTGGAGAAACAGACACAGAAAACAGATGGAGGGGGAGGGGAGGAAGGAGAGGGTGAGATGTATGGAGAGAGTAACACGGAAACTTACATTACCATATGTAAAGCAGAGAGCCAATGCGAATTTGCTGAATGACTCAGAGAACTCAAAGAGGGGCTCCCTAACAACCTACAGGGGTGGGATAGGGAGGAAGATGGGAGGGAGGGGACATAGGTATACCTATGGCTGATTCATGTTGGTATTTGGCAGAAAACAACAACTTCTGTAAAGCAATTATCCTTCAATTAAAATAAATAAAAAGATCTGACACCATGACCAAGTGGATTTTATTCATATAAGGCAAGGAGAAGTCAACATACAAAAATCAATTAATATGAAACACTACCTTAACAGATTAATGGAAAAAAAAACAGGATCATCTCGATGCAGAAAAAACCATTCGACAAAAATTTGACAACATTTCAAGATGGAACACTCAACAAACTACAAACAAGAAATTATACCAACATCAACATAATAAATGCCATTATGAAAAGAGCACAGCAATGGGGAAAGAATGAAAACTTTTCCTCTGAGGTCAAGAAGAAGGCAAGGATGCACACTCTGCACTACAGTTCAACAAAGCACTGAAACCCTTGGAGCAATTAGATGAGAAAAAGAAATCAAAGGTCCCCAAATTGAAAAAGAAGTAAATTTATCTTCTTTCCCACATGACAAAGTTGCATCAGTAAAAATCATAAAGATTACAAAAGAAACATGCTATATCAAAAAAGACTCTTTAATAACCACACAAAGGATCAATCAATCAATTAACTCATTATCAAAACTGCAATAGCAATCTTTGTAGAAGCAGAATAAAACATGGTGAAAGTCACAGAACTATTGAAAGAGCAAACAGCAAAACTCTTGAAGAAGGAAGATGGAGGTCTATTTCAACACCTATTACAAGGTAATCAAGGTGATGTGGTACTGGTATAAAAACAGACAAATAAACCAACTGAACAGAACACAGTACTCAGAAATAATTCTTTGTGTATATGTAAGGTATATTCACAAGGATGTCAAGATACACAAAAGGGCAAGGACAGTCTCAATAACCATGATGCTGAGAAAATAGATATCCACCAGCAAAAGAATGAAGGTGGAATCTTGCTTGCATTAAAGGTTAAAACATCTCTGTGTCAAAGGATTCAATCCACAGAGTGAAAGGACAACCTCTGAAGAACGGAGGTGATGAAAATTTCCACCTGCCAAAGACTTAGATTCATTTCATAGTTTAAATCTGATGATGAACTAAAAAACACTGTTTCACTAATGTCTATTTCTGAACTTTCCATTCTATTAGCATAAGGATTTAAAGAGATTGACCCACATTTTAGTTTGAACTGCCTTAAAAAAGTCAGAACAAACTGCCCCTAATTGATCTGATTCCCAGATTTTACTGGCTATTGTGCATATTAATACCTGACTTCGACGTGCAGTTTCCTTACCCTGGTTGATAGAGCAGACAGCACATCCAGATGGGCCCTAAGCAATCCTCCCAACAGCACTAAGACCCTGTCTCCAACCCATGGGTGAGAAGCCCTGCCCAGGATGGTGCCCAGGGGAGCCTCCTCACAAGGGCCAGGCCACCAGGTCATGGGGAGACGGAATCTAAGTGGAGACAACAGGCCCTGAGGGAAGGCCCCAGATGAGTGTGCGTGTACAGGAGTCAGACAGGACACTCCACAGTCAGACACCATTAGCGAGTCCAGAGAAGGGCATTTCAGGAAGGACAGACTAAATATGACCTTACCTGAGAAAGAGCCATGCCTCACTCCTTTTCCTTCCTCTTCTTTAACTTCAGAGCTTCCTCAGGCAACATAAGTCTTCATAGGTCTATCATGAAAGTTGAAAACATGCTGTTTAATGCTTAGAGTCAACACATCCCCTTCCTGAGCCCCAACCACACACACAAGGAAGCCCTCACCATGAGGAACACACAGGCCCCTGTTGCCACTGTCTCAGGAGGGACTCAGGACAGTCAACTCCCGCAGAGAGACCAACATCGACTTTCCCACACTTTCCGTCGGATCACACTCCCCTCCTGATGAGGCCTCATGTCCACAGCAGCAGGGGGCACCTCAGCTGACCAGGCAATCTCCTTCAGGTCACAGAGCAGGCCCTGATCGATCCCCAGTCAGAACAGAGCACGCCCTTCTCAGCCCAGATCTCAGCCCACAGGACCGGGAGGACTCAGAGTCAGAGTCCTGATGCTCAGTGACGGATCCAGATTGGAATCAGCTGGGGCATCTTAAACATTCTCGAGCTGTGGACCAACACAAGTTATCTGAAGGGGAAATCTCTGGTCAGAGGGTACAAAACATGGGTATGCAAATGCTTCATGAATGAAACGTGAAGCCTGGGCTGAGCACCATTCAGAGGAGAAGAGCACCCCCCAACTCTCTTTTTCTTTCCCAGCCTTACTAAGGTGTACCTAACAAAAATGGTATAAACGTACTGTGTACAAAGTGATTATGTGATAGATTCATACACTGAATAACTATTATAGTCGAGTAAGTTACACTTCCACCTATGAATATACTGTATTATTTCTCTCTGGGTGAATTTCAAGGATATAGAAACACTACCGGCAGCATGCAGTACCTCAGATCCCCAGAACTTACTTATTTTACAACTGAAAATCTCTACTCCTTGACTACCAGTGCCCCATTTCCCCCTCCACCCAGCTCCTGGTAACAGCCTTATTACTCGATGGCTCTATGAGTTTGACAAGTCTAGTTTCCACATAGTGTCTGTCCTCTTTTGTCAAGCTTATTTAACTTGGCATAATGTTCTCTAGGTTCATTCATTTTGGCATAAATGCAGGATTCTTGATTTTTATATTTATATATAGAGAAAAAATAGTTCATGAGTATACAGTATATAATAAATATTTCTATACCACACTTTTGTTACCTATTCTTTTGTCAAGAGACATCTGGGCTGTGTCTATGCCTTGGCTACTGCAAATCCAGTCACACTCACGGGACTCCAGACATATCTCTGAAAAACTGATCGCTTTTCCTTTGGATATCTGTCAGAAATGGGTTTGACAGACTGTAGAGCTGTTTTATATTAATTTGTTAAGGAACTTCCATTTTATTTTCCAACAAAGCAGCACCATTTACATTACCATCAACAGTGCAGTTAAGATTCCGTGTTTTCTGTACCATGCCTGTGTGTGTGCTTATTTCGGGAGGGACAGGAGTGGATAACAGAGAACCCAGCACTGGCCTGGCAGCAAGAGAGTTGCAGCTCCATCTTCTAGAGGACGAGCCTCCAGGCTGCCCTCTGATTTTTCGGAGCCATCTTCCCCTATGTCATAGGACTTTATGATTCTTCTCAGGTTGGGCCCAGAGATCCCTATCGAGCAGGACCACCTTATAACAAGCATTCTGCAATCTTAACCTTAGTACTCCTAATTTCCCAGTGGGCCTCAAACAAACTTACAAACTTTCATGGTGTACACAGAGCCCATAATGAGCCTCGAACCCTCTTATACAAACACAAAGCATTCCAAGCCCTGATGACTCACGCATGAGGCAAAACACAAAAGAGGACACCCAAGTATCCACAGACACAAGACACCATATTTTCATTTACAGTGAGTGATCCAGGTCAAACATCAAAATCTCCAAAGACTATGAAAAAGAGGGATAATTCCAATGATACACATGGCCCACTGAGACCTCAGCATCTTCCAAGGAAACACTCCAGATTCTCTTGGTATCTTCCCAAATGCACATGAACCTTTCTTCACCAGCAACCCCAAGTACACAATGATAACAAAGTTGATGCAAAAAATGACCTGAAATTTTCCCTGTTACTCTATGGTGCCTGCCTGCTAAAAGAGCCAACAAAAGCCAGGGCGTGGAGTGGATGCTGGGGGCACCTGCTAGAACCAGCCCCTCAAGCCCAAGGCTCCCATCCTCCTGCACCCACAGGTGCCTGTGGGCTCAGCCCAGGCCACAGTTCTAACAATGGAAAAGACTTCTCCTGGCTGAATTCCACGTCCTTCATTGCTGCTCACGTGTGGTCACGAGTTGTCAAATCAAACCTGTGCAGGCAAGTGTCAGCCTCAGCACTGCTGTCCCGGGAACACGAGCTAAGGCATTGGAACCTCAAACCATTCCATGCGGGCTCTCCAACAAACCCGCTCCCAGGTTCTCCAGCCTGAACTGAGACATTCTTTTCCAACAGATCCACACACCCCTTGTCCCTGCAACTACACTTGGGATGGGCGCATGCTCCATTCACTGGGCTCATCTTGATGCCCCCAAGTACTGCCACAAGCCTCCTGCAGACCCCACCAGGCTCCCTCGGCTTTCCCCATTTGTCTACCTCTCCTCCCTGCATGACTGGACTAAGCAAGACTAAAGCGCACCAGGGTTTCTTGGCAAAGGGGATCACAAGAGGAGTGTCCACGAGCTACCACCCAAAGGACACTGCACGTGCAGTATGGAAACCAAGACACTGGCCCCCCTAGGAAAGTCTGCCACCACCTGGGGACACTATGGAGTCCACGTACAAAGGCCTTTGAGATGAGGAAGTCTCAAAGCAAGGGTCTCCAGGTCTCACTATCTCCTGTTTTCCCCACCCACACCTACTTGGAAGATATTCTAGCCCTTGCAGGGGGGCGGGCAGCGTCTTCTTCCTGCCCTGTTAGGTTTTGCATTTCTGCTTATCCTCAGCGCACTGAAATCAACAATCGTTGACACTGAGCACATGAACTCCTAGAAAGCAAAGCTGCTGTCCATGATGGTGACTCGTCCTGGATGGACAGAGCTTAGACTGGGGGCTGCAGAAGATGAAACACAGCAGACGAAACATGGGGACATCTTAGTCCACTGCTTGAGGGCACCAGTTCTGTAGGGCTTTTCAGGATTTCCTATATTTCTTGGCTCTTCTTTTGAGTAATTAAGTAGTCACATGGGGTAAAGATCAATTACAGCTGAAATGTCCAGAACATGGGAAACATCTTCATCACCTGCCCTGTTCTCTTGGTCTTCCTGAGGATTATTCAGCCCAACCCATAGTCCTGTCATCTAAAGACATTTCCGGTATCAGGTACTGCAGCCACGTTGGGAAGAAGAGGAAAACTATGAGCCATAAAAAGAGGGGAACCAGGAAGGACTCAAAATAATCCACGAAGAAGGGCATTAATTTCTGCTGATGGCAACTGATACAGAGGCAATAAACCTGGGTAACATGAGAGAGACTGTTAGGAGGGGATGGCGAGACCTCTCTGAGCCTAGACTTGAAGGGTAACAAAGGGCCTGAGCCAGGGTGACCTGAAGGTGAGAAAAGGAACTACAAAGTCAGACAGAAATAGTTTTGGTATTTAGAAACAGAGAAAAGGTAAATGAGACCAGGACAGGCTGAACCACGAGCAAAGGGTCAGCTCCCAGGATGAGGCTGGAGACACTGACAGGGCCCTGAGCTTGACAGAGGGCTGTGGAGCCACAGCAAGGAGTCAAGCTTTTGTCCCAAGAACACATGAAAGCCAGTGGAGGTCTGACGTCAGGGCGTAAAAAAAAAAATCTCCCTTCAGATTTAGCCTTATTCATAGAAGTCATCTGATTCTTAGCCTGTGATCCTGCCTCTATTCTACAGTTTTCCTTTTCGTTTTTCATTGAAGGAGGACTGGGATCTATTTAAAATTCTAATTACCACCAGACACTCCCTCCAACCCAGAACTGCCACACACAGACACACAGCCAATTTGGCTAATCATTTCAGGGGTCAGTGTTGCTCACGCTCAGAGTTTCCGGTCTAGTCTCTCATCTCCATGTTACAAGTAGGCTCCCTCGGGCCAAGAGAGAAGCCGTTTATGAGAAGGTCTGAGCTGAGTGAAGAGAACCAGGTATAACTGAATAATGAAATGGGAGGCTGAAGTGCAAGGGGGCCAAATTTGTCCTTAATGCCCATCCCATTTAACACCAGGAACATCTGTCACATATCTGAGCAAAAGAAACTTTTCTTTCAAGATTGGGTCAAACTGATACGAAGCAGGTAATTCTTTATTAGAAGACTGCAGTAAAATATTTTAAAAATACAGAATTGCAAATATATATCCACTGGTACAAAAAACATTGTAAGAGGTCAGCTTAGAAATAGGATCTAGCAATCATTTTTATCATGAATAGAGAGGCTCTGTTGGAAGGTTCCAGGTCAATCCAGCCCATCCTTCCTCATTTGCACAGAAAAGTCAAAAAGGGACCTGAGGGAAACATCTTCATATCACCTCACAGATCATTTTTCACTGATCATAGAAAATGGAGAAAACATACCATTAGACTAACTAGTTGAACTAGGTGTTCTTTTTTTTTTCTTTTTTTGAAAGGAAAGAATGAAGCATTTTATTTTGTTGGTTTTATTGTGTTAAATGTTCTTTTATTTTCCCATATCTCAAAGAAATGCCTTTAATTTCACAAGATCTAATGTCATACCTCCATTATTCTCTGGTAAAGAGCTGAGACCAGAAATATCCATTTGTGTGTGCACACATAAACACATACACACAATTCATGTCTTTGGTAAAACCACAGTTGAAAATATGTCTATTTTATTACACGATGTCCCATACATAAAACCCTCCAAGATGTATTTCTCTTTGAATTCAGAGAAAGGGAAGGGAGGTGATCTTTGCTTATTAACTTGTAAAATTTCAGTTTCCTCATTTTTAATTATTTTAATTGGAGGATAATTACTTTATAACATTGTGATGGTTTTTGCCATACATCAACATGAATTGGACATGTATACCCCCATCCTGAACCCCGTTCCACCTCCCTACTCACCCAATCTCTCTGGGTTGTTCCAGAGCACTGGCTTTGGGTGCCCTGCTTTGTGCATCGAACTTGCACTGATCATTCTGTTTTACATATGGTAATATATATGTTTCAATGCTATTGTCTCAAATCATCCCACCCTTGCCTTCTCCCACTCAGTCCAAAAGTCTGTTCTTTACATTTGTGTCTCCCTTTGTTGCCCTGCATGTAGGATTGTTGGTACCATCTTTCTAAATTCCATATATATGCATTAATATACAGTGTTTATCTTTCTCTTTCTGACTTCACTCTGTATTATAGGCTCTAGGTTCATCTACCTCGTTAGAACTGATAAACGAGGTGACATTTTTGCTAAGTATGGCACAAAATAGTCTAAGATGATTCACTACTTACCGAAGAAAATTTCAAATGTACGACATGAAGGGAAGAAAGCACTCAGGCAAGGAATGAATCTGAAAAAAATTTGAAAAAAAAAATTGTGAATTATTTTTAATCTAAAAATCTGGTGTCAAAGTTTAAAAAAACATTGAGAATAATCATATTTAGAAAAGGATGATAAGAGTAGAATCAGATCAGATCAGATCAGATGCTCAGTCGTGTCCAACTCTTTGCGACCCCATGAATCCCAGCACGCCAGGCCTCCCTGTCCATCACCAACTCCCGGAGTTCACCCAGACTCACGTCCGTCGAGTCAGTGATGCCATCCAGCCATCTCATCCTCTGTCGTCCCCTTCTCCTCTTGACCCCAATCCCTCCCAGCATCAGAGTCTTTTCCAATGAGTCAATATTGGAAACTAAAAAAGCTTATTTCTGAAGTTAAAAATGATTACAGAAACTTAATGAATTAAGACCTATTCCAAGCCACAAAAAGAAAGGAGAAAATGTGAATCCATTAAAAAAAAATAAGTGTTCCTTTAAAAATGCTACCCAATAGTGATACAGTGGATAAGAATCTGCCTGACAATACAGGGGACATGGGTTCTATCCCTGGTTCAGGAAGATCCCACAAGTACAAGCAACTAAGCCTGTGCACAACTACTGAGCCTGTGCTTTAGAACCTGGGAGCCACAATTCCTGAGCCCACGGCACAGAACCGAATACAGCACAGCCAAAAAAATTAAAAAAAAAAAAAAAAAAAGCTACCACAGAGTGACAAAGTCAGTCATTTCTTGCCCCAGGTCTCTTCTTCCCTGACCTCTATCTTATGATAGGACAAGGGAAGGGGGTCACTCACAACTCAGTGAATCAAGCCACTGCCCCAGGCTCAACAGGGTTTGCAAATGAAAGTCATCGTCTGCCACAAGTAATAAAAAAAGACGGGACTCTCTCTCCTGCGTGCGTGCGCTCTTCTCTCTCTCTCTTTCTCTCTCACACTCTCCTGATATCTTCTAAATAAAGTAGAGCTGTGACACTGATTTGCCTAAGAGCTGTAGCATGGTTTGTCCAAGACCCGAGAGCTGTGATGCGCCGAGGGCTTTGGTGTCCGTTGCTCCAGGTCTTTGTTGTGACGAGACAGAGAACCGAGGAACATACACTCGCGTGACATCTATCGTGACTCGGAGTGTGTGTTCCTCGATTCTTTGTCTCGTCACAACAAAGATTTGGAGCGATGGACATTAAAGCCTTCGGCGCGTCACGGCTCTCGGGTCTTGGACAAACCTTGCTGCAGCTCTTGGGCAAAACAGTGTTGCAGCTCCGTTTTTATTTATAACATAGCAGGAGAATCCAAGACTGGAAGAAAAGAGAGTGGAGGAGTGCGTGGGGGCGGGGGCGGAGGGAGGGAGGGAGAGAGAGAGAGAGAGAGAGAGAGAGAGAGTGCGCGTATGCACTCGGGAAAGAGAGTCCGAGAGAAAGCGCTTTGGCTCCTCCTTTTATATGTTTTTCCCCCCACCTGGGCCTGCCTTATGCAAATTGGGCTTAGCCAGGAGTGCTGTTTGTTCTGCCTGAAGTTTTCACTCTGGTCCTCGGATCTTCCTTTGACCTTCCTTGTCTTTTAGCCACTGCCATTTTGGACTCCTTTTCCCTATTCTACCTACCTAACAGTTCCATTGAATTAGAAGAATCTGCCGCCTAGTCATTTGGGGGTCTATATATCACTGAATCAAGAAGCGAAGAAAAAAAGTGATTGCTTGGCTCGCTGGTGTGATTGATCCTGATTCCCTAGGGGAGATTGGGATGCTGCTACACAATGAGAGAAGGAGAGCATTTCTGGAGCCCAGGAGAGTCTCTGGGGCACTTCCTTGCCTGGTAGTAAAGGTTAACATAGCAACCGAAGGGGAAAAAAATGCAGCACAGACCTTGAATCGGCAACGAAAGCTTTGATCATTCTACCACGTAAAGAACCCTGACTATCTGAAGTTCTGGCTGAAGACATGGGAAATATGAGATGAGCGGTGGAAGTGGTTCAGAGATGTCAGTTATGGCTTCCTAACCAATTACAGAAATGAGGACTGTTGTAACAGCGTATTTTCTGTTTGTTTTAGGTGTTTGTCTAAGTAACCATTTTATTCCTCTCTCCCTTTCTTTCCATTTTTGTTATTATACAAGTTGTTGGAAGTGAACTTCCCAATTTAGTCTTCTTAAAAATTCTTATTTTTGGCTGTGTTGGGTCTTTGTTGCTGCACTGGGGCTTTCTCTAGTTCTCGAGAGGGGCTACTCGTTAGTTGCTGTGTGTAGTGTTGCTGTTGTGGTTGCCTTCTCTCATTGTGTAGCATGGGTTTTAGAGTGTGCAGGCTCAGTAATTGTGGCGGCTGGGCTTAGTTGTCCCAAAGCATGCGGAATCTTCCTGGACCAGGGATTGAATCTGTGTCCCCTGCATTGGCAGGCGTATTCTTTACCAATGGACCACCAGGGAAGTCCCTAGCACTTCTCTTTAAAAAAAAAATTATTTATTTATTTGACTGTGTTGGGTCTTAGCTGCAGCATGCAGGATCTTCGTTGTGTCATCCAGGATCTTTTGTTGCAGTACCTGGGCTCTCTAGTTGTGGCCGGCATGTTCCAGAGCATGTGGGTTCAGTAGCTCCAGGGCATGTGGGATCTTAGTCTCCAACCAGGGATCAGACCTGCATCCCTTGCATTGCAAGGCGGATTCTTAACCACTGGACCACCAGGGAAGTCCCACACAATTTAGTCTTTTTTTTTTAATACTTGTTTATTTGGCAGCATTGGGCCTTAGTTGTGGTGTATGGGATCTAGTTCCCTGACCAGGGATTGTGGCGTATGGGATCTAGTTCCCTCCCAGGCCCCCTGCATTGGGAGCATGGAGTCTTAGCCACTGGACTACCAGGAAAATCCCTACCATTTAGTCTTTAGATAACAAAGAATTCAGTGGGACTCTGTGTTTGATGAGTAACTAATATAGCCAGAGAAGAACATGGTGACTGCTGGCCTGTTTGAGGAACTGTGAGAAACTCTGGGTATAGTCTAAAATGAAAGTGAAGTCACTCAGTCAACTCTTTGTGACCAGGATTTTCCAGGCAATAGTACTGGAGTGGATTGCCATTTCCTTCTCCAGGGGATCTTCCCAACCCAGGGATCGAACCCAGGTCTCCCGCGCTGTAGACAGACGCTTTACCGTCTGAGCCACCAGGGAAGTCTGGGGTGTAGTCTGACTACACCTCAATTCTGCAACTTCACTCCCACTCATAAATCTCCAGTTTCTTAGACGTTTTAAGACAGAGCAGGTAAGACAGAGTATGGTAAGAGTGGTCAAGCAGGTAAGGAAGTAAGAGTGATGAGAATTCAGGCTCTATCTAAAGGGAAAAAACAACATTCAGTTCAGCATGATTGTTGCCATGTGATGACCAAATGTAGCTTTAAATAAACAAATACATCACATGGGACAAACAAAAGATGTCTTTCTGGTTGTTTCGGTCTCTACTTTAAAATTAAATAACACACACACACACAAAATAAAATAAAATTAAGTCACATGTGCTGTATCCAGCTCTTTGTGGCCCTATGGACTGTAGCCTGCCAAGCTCTTCTGTCCATGGAACTTTCCAGGCAAGAATACAAAAAAAAAGAAAAAAAAAGAAAAATAAAAATAAAAAAAGACACAAGCCTTATAGACAGGAGTTTTTAAATTCTCAGCCTCCTCTGTATAACTAAAAAAATCATCTGTATCCAAACAACTGGCCACACCTGGATGGAGCTTACCCCTCTGTTCACCTATCTCCCTATTTCATCGGAGTCTCAGTGTCTCTTTTTCTCCCCTTCTGCTCTCCTGCTGTTCCTGTCCTATTTCCTCCCTCACACGTGTCCTGTTCCAGGCTGCTGCAATTCGTTCCCCCTCGAAATGCTCTCTTTCCAAACCTTCCTGAGCCTTTCAAAAATCCATACCTATGTCTGCCTCTTTCTTCCCCCATTTCGGCTCCCTCTCTGCGCTCCAGATTACTCCTCTTCTCTCGCTGTTACTCTCCCTTCCTCCCCACTCTCTGGCAGGCCATGTGGCTATGCTTCCTTCCAGCCCCTTTCTTCCTCTGCTCCTTACCTCTTTCTCTGCCAGCGCTATGAAACCGGCCACCTCAGATTGAGACTTGAACCCGTGGAGGGTCTCCAACCGGGTGAAAACACAACTCGGGACTCTAACCCAAGAGGCCTGGACTCAAACCCGGCCAAACCCAGTTAGGGACTCTCCACCTCTGACGTCCTTCATTGCCCTTCGCCTCCCCGTTCCCATCACTGATACAGGGCAGTTCTCCCTACGCTGTTTTCCAATTCCTGGAGATCTGGCTTTTTAATTTATTAATACTTCTCTATTTTACTCACTTGGCTATTTTCAAGGCTTAATCTCTTTGACTTGACTATCCCTTTGCAAGTCCCTCAGCCATTCTCAGTGTTCCCATTGGTTCTCCCTGATGCTTTTCTCCTCAGTTGCAGTTATTTCTCTCAGTCCTTCTGACTCTACTTCTCCTGATCCTCCCGCCTCCAGTTATGTACTGAGTGGGCGACAGAACGAGACGCCCCCGGACCGAAGATCACCTTTTCCGACCGAGCTGAACTGGGCATGGAACAGCACTGGCTGTCGCATGGCTGGCCAGGTCACCTATCCTATGCGGGGTGAGGGGACGGGCTGACAGGAAAGCCGGGGAGCGGGGGGGGGGGGGGGGGCGGGGAGACGGGGATGCGGGGAGAGGGGGGAGGGGAGGCGGGGGGGGGTAGGCGGGGAGCGGGGGTGGGGGTGGGGGGGTGGCCTGCGGGGCAGAAGGACCGGCCTGAGGAGACGCGAGGACAGAGGTGCTGGGAGGGAGGGGGCTCAGGAGCGGGGCGGGCTCTCCGGAATCCCGGGACCAGGGAGAGGGTGCGGCCTCTCCGGGAGCGGGGGCGATGGGCTCTGCCTCCAGCGGTCGAGAAGGCGACGCGGCGGGGCGCGACTCCAACTCGCGAGAGAGGGCTTTACTTGACGAGGCCAGAGGTAAGAAAGGATTTTAAGCAGGAAAATGTCGCCAGAGGCGGTGTCTACGCGGACAGAGGGCCGAAACCGCCTCAAAAACACTTTAAAACCCAAACGAAAATATAACTGGGCCGCAACGGCAGCGGCAGCGTCTATTCGGGGCCGAGCACCGGGTGCCAGGGTTTTCAGGTCGTTGGCAATTCCCACACCATGAGGACGAGTGAGGGGGGCGGAGGTGGGGATTGGAGAGGTGGCGAGCTCTGCAAACTTACTCTAGAAGGAAGCTTAGGCGCCGCTCGGGAATCTCGGCTCCGCGCTCTCCAACTTCCGGCTCTGTGTGAAAGGGCTTTTGGTATTAGAGCCGCGGCTTCCGACCGGGGGCGGGGCGAGCACCGGCTGGCTGTGCGCAGAGTTCGTGGGAGGGGCGGGCCGCGGAGGGGGCCGGGGCCTGTTACCTTGACAGCATTGTTACCGTCTGTAACACTGCTAGGTAAAAGCTTCAAGTTATGTCGGAAGCCAAGATACTTCCTCTTAAGACTAAAAGCGTTTATTCTCAATAAAAAGCTGTTTTTCACAGCATGTTGTGCTCAGATCCTGCTAGTGAGGCTGAAGCAATTTACGGATCTGGGAACTTGGGCAGTTCTAGTCTCTATATTACAAACACAAAACTCTCCCTGGGTAGAAATGGGCTATTCCCTACTGACACCCTACAAAACAGCAAACTCAGCATAGTGCTGAGTTCAACAAACTCAGGGTCAGTACCTGGGTGTCTGAGATGGAGGACTTAAGGGATGTGATCATTTGGGTCACTAACCACTGCCTTAAAAAGAGCAAGACAGTTTAAATGATTATAAACTGTGTTATTGTTTCTGTTATCCAACGTGTTTTAATTATTTCCCTTTCTAAACCCAACTCTTTAAACAATGACATAAAAGGGGGTTGTATAAGCAACTCTTACAATGACAAATATCATGGTGTACATCCGAGGTCACGGACAGAAGCTGGGAGGACCCCATGCCTGAGGGGCGGCAGCCGGGAGGAGCTACCCCGCGTCCGAGGTTAGGGGCGGCGGCCGAGAAGAGCTATCCCACGCCGGAGGCCAGGGGCCGCGTCCTAGAGGAGCAACCCCACCTTCAAAGAGCGGTGGCTGCGTGGGCGCAGTAGGGCCTAGAGGAGCTATTCCACGTTCAAGGTCAGAAGGGGCGGTGGTGAGGAATAACCCTAGTCCAAGGTAAGGAGCAGTGGCTGCAGTTTGTTGGAGCAGCCTTGAAGAGATACCCCAGTTCCAAGGTAAGAGAAACCCAAGTAAGACTGTAGGTGTTGCAAGAGGGCATCAGAAGGCAGACACACTGAAACCATACTCACAGAAAACTAGTCAATCTAATCACACTAGGACCACAGGCTTGTCTAACTCAATGAAACTAAGCCATGCCCGTGAGGCAACCCAAGATGGGCGGGTCATGGTGGTCAGGTCTGACAGAATGTGGTCCACTGGAGAAGGGAATGGCAAACCACTTCAGTATTCTTGCCTTGAGAACCCCCATGAACAGTATGAAAAGGCAAAATGATAGGATACTGAAAGAGGAACTCCCCAGGTCAGTAGGTGGCCAATATGCTACTGGAGATCAGTGGAGAAATAACTCCAGAAAGAATGAAGGGATGGAGCCAAAGCAAAAAGAATACCCAGCTGTGGATGTGACTGGTGATAGAAGCAAGGTCCGATGCTGTAAAGACCAATATTGCATAGGAACCTGGAATGTCAGGTTCATGAATCAAGGCAAATTGGAAGTGGTTCAAGAGATGGCAAGAGTGAATGTCGGCATTCTAGGAGTCAGCGAACTAAAATGGACTGGAATGGGTGAATTTAACTCAGATGACCATTATATCTACTACTGCAGGCAGGAATCCCTCAGAAGAAATGGACTAGACATCATGGTCAACAAAAGAGTCTGAAATGCAATACTTGGATGCAGTCTCAAAAATGACAGAATGATCTCTGTTCATTTCCAAGGCAAACCATTCAATATCACAGTAATCCAAGTCTATGCCACAACCAGTAATGCTGAAGAAGCTGAAATTGAATGGTTCTATGAAGACCTACAAGACCTTTTAGAACTAACACCCAAAAAAGATGTCCTTTTCATTATAGGGGACTGGAATGCAAAAGTAGGAAGTCAACAAACACCTGGAGTGACAGGCAAATTTGGCCTTGGAGTACAGAATGAAGCAGGGCAAAGGCTAACAGAGTTCTGCCAAGAAAATGCACTGGTCATAGCAAACACCCTCTTCCAACAACACAAGAGAAGACTCTACACATGGACATCACCAGATGGTCAACACTGAAATCAGATTGATTATATTCTTTGCAGCCAAAGATGGACAAGCTCTATATAGTGAACAAGACCAGGAGCTGACTGTGGCTCATATCATGAACTCCTTATTGCCAAATTCAGACTGAAATTGAAGAAAGTAGGGAAAACCACTAGACCATTTAGGTATGACCTAAATAAAATCCCTTATGATTATACAGTGGAAGTGAGAAATAGATTTAAGGGTCTAGATCTGATAGATAGAGTGCCTGATGAGCTATAGAATGAGGTTCGTGACACTGTACAGGAGATAGGGGTTAAGACCATCCCCATGGAAAAGAAATGCAAAAAGGCAAAATGGCTGTATGGGGAGGCCTTACAAATAGCTGTGAAAAGAACAGAAGCGAAAAGCAAAGGAGAAAAGGAAAGATATGAGCATCTGAATGCAGAGTTCCAAAGAATAGCAAGAAGAGATAAGAAAGCCTTCTTCAGCAATCAATGCAAAGAAATAGAGGAAAATAACAGAAAGGGAAAGACTAGAGATCTCTTCAAGAAAATTAGAGATACCAAGGGAACATTTCATGCAAAGATGGGCTCGATAAAGGACAGAAATGGTATGGACCTAACAGAAGCAGAAGATATTAAGAAGAGATGGCAAGAATACACAGAAGAACTGTACAAAAAAGATCTTCATGACCCAGATAATCATGATGGTGTGATCACTGATCTAGAGCCAGACATCCTGGAATGTGAAGTCAAGTGGGCCTTAGAAAGCATCACTGTGAACAAAGCTAGTGGAGGTGATGGAATTCCAGTTGAGCTATTTCAAATCCTGAAAGATGATGCTGTGAAAGTGCTGCACTCAATATGCCAGCAAATTTGGAAAACTCAGCAGTGGCCACAGGACTGGAAAAGGTCAGTTTTCATTCCAACCCCAAAGAAAGGCAATGCCAAAGAATGCTCAAACTACCGCACAATTGCACTCATCTCACACGCTAGTAAAGTAATGCTCAAAATTCTCCAAGCCAGGCTTCAGCAATATGTGAACCGTGAACTTCCTGATGTTCAAGCTGGTTTTAGAAAGGGCAGAGGAACTAGAGATCAAATTGCCAACATCCGCTGGATCATGGAAAAAGCAAGAGAGTTCCAGAAAAACATCTGTTTCTGTTTTATTGACTCTGCCAAAGCCTTTGACTGTGTGGATCACAATAAACTGTGGAAAATTCTGAAAGAGTTGGGAATACCAGACCACCTGATCTGCCTCTTGAGAAATCTGTATGCGGGTCAAGAAGCAACAGTTAGATCTGGACATGGAACAACAGACCGGTGCCAAATAGAAAAAGGAGTACGTCAAGGCTGTATATTGTTACCCTGCTTATTTAACTTATATGCAGAGTACATCATGAGAAACGCTGAACTGGAAGAAACACAAGCTGGAATCAAGGTTGCTGGGAGAAATATCAATAACCTCAGATATGCAGATGACACCACCCATATGGCAGAAAGTGAAGAGGAACCAAAAAACCTCTTGATGAAGGTGAAAGAGGTGAGTGAAAAAGTTGGCTTAAAGCTCAACATTCAGAAAACGAAGATCATGGCATCTGGTCCCATCACTTCCTAGGAAATAGATGGGGAAACAGTGGAAACAGTGTCAGACTTTATATTTCTGGGCTCCAAAATCACTGCAGATGGTGACTGCAGCCATGAAATTAAAAGACGCTTACTCCTTGGAAGGAAAGTTATGACCAACCTAGATAGCATATTGAAAAGCAGAGACATTACTTTGCCAACAAGGTTCCATCTGGTCAAGGCTATGGTTTTTCCAGTGGTCATGTATGGATGTGAGTGTTGGACTTTGAAGAAAGCTGAGCACCGAAGAATTGATGCTTTTGAACTGTGGTGTTGGAGAGGACTCTCGAGACTCCCTTGGACTGCAGGGAGGTCCAGCCAGTCCATTCTGAGGGAGATCAGCCCTGGGATTTCTTTGGAAGCACTGACGCTAAAGCTGAGACTCCAGTACTTTGGCCACTTCATGCGAAGGGTTGACTCATTGGAAAAGACTCTGATGCTGGGAAGGATTGAGGGCAGGAGGAGAAGGGGACAACAGAGGATGAGATGGTTGGATGGCATCATTGGCTTGATGGACATGAGTCTGAGTGAACTCCAGGAGTTGGTGATGGACAGGGAGGCCTGGCGATTCATGGGGTCGTAAAGAGTCGGACATGACTGAGCGACAGAAGTGAACTGAACGTTTAAGCTACAGAGAAAAATTAACTGATAAATATACTGTGAAACGATTATCACAATAAATTTACCTAGCATCCATAATTTCGTATTGATAACCTAAAAAAAGAAAGCAAAATAGGAGAAAAAAACATTTTTTTTCTTTAAATGAGAGCTCCATCATTCTTTAAAATATTCTATACTTTGGAGGACGTGCTTAGTCACTCAGCTGTTTCAGATTCTTTGCGACGCCATGGACCATAGCCTGCCAGGCTCCTCTCTCCGTGGGATTCTCCAGGCAAGAATACTTGAGTGGGTTGCCATGCCCTTCTCCAGGGGATCCTCCCAACACAGGGACCGAACCCAGGTCTTGTTCATTGCAGGCGAATTCTTTCCTGTCTGAGTCACCAGGGAAGCCCAAATGTTAAGTATCTTTCCCCAAAACTTGTTTAGGAAATTACACTAAATAATGTCCATAATGTAATTTCAAGTTGATTATATGTTCAGTGTGAACATAATTAGAATGTTTCACTGTCTATTTGCAAGTTGTAATATATTTTAGGTCTTTATTTTCTAAAGCTATGACAAATCTCTACAGCATATTAAAAAGGAGAGACATTACTTTGCCCACAAAGGCCTGTATAGTAAAGCTATGGTTTTTCCAGTAGTCATGTATGGATATGAGAGCTGGACCATAATGAAGGCTGAGTGGTAAAGAACTGATGCTTTTGAACTGTGATGTTGGAGAAGACTTTTGAGAGTTTCTGGGACTGCAAGGAGGTCAAACCAGTCCATCCTAAAGGAGATTAATCCTGAATATTCACTGGAAGGGTTGATGTTCAAGCTGAAGCTCCAATACTTTGGTCACCTGATGTGAAGAGCCGACTCATTAGAAAAGACCCTGATGCTGGGAAAGATTGAAAGTGGGAGAAGAAGGGGATGACAGAGAATGAGATGGTTGAATGGCATCATCAACTCAATGGACGTGAGTTTGAGCAAGCTCTGGGAGATGGTGAAGGACAGGGAAGCCTGGCCTGCTGCAGTCCATGGGGTTGTAAAGAGTCAAACATGACTGTGCAACTGAACAACAACAACGTTCTCTCAAATGTGGGTAACAAAATCTGAAAAATACAGTCTTCTGAAGATTTGGGATTTATGGATGAACTCCATACCCCCATCAAATCATGGGATCTAATCAACATTTTCAAAACATTCAAAAATGGCAGATTACACGTTATTTTAAAAAACACATGTCAAAATATATCAGTCTTAGCAATATCTTCTTAGATGCACTTCTAGTAGCCAACTCCCACACTTTGGTTTGTTTCAGAGCAGGCTGTTTGATTCAAAATCTCATAGGCATTCTTTTCATTATTCACTTCAGTTCAGTCGCTCAGTCCTGTCGGACTCTTTGTGACCCCATGAATCTCAAAACACCAGGCCTCCCTGTCCATCACCAACTTCGAGAGTTCACTCAAACTCATGTCCATCGAGTCGGTGATGCCATCCAGCCATCTCATCCTGTCTTCCCCTACTCCTGCCCTCAATCCCTCCCAGCATCAGAGTCTTTCCCAATGAGTCAACTCTTTGCATGAGGTGGCTAAAATATCGGAGTTTCAGCTTTAGCATCAGTCCTTCCAATGAACACCCAGGACTGATCAACTTTAGAATGGACTGGTTGCATCTCCTTGCAGTCCAAGGGACTCTCAAGAGTCATCTCCAATACCACAGTTCAAAAGCATCAATTCTTCAGCGCTCAGCTTTCTTCACAGTCCAACTCTCACATCCACACATGACTACTGGAAAAACCATAGCCTTGACTAGATGGAACTTTGTTGGAAAAGTAATGTCTCTGCCTTTTAATATGCTGTCCAGTTTGGTAATAACTTTCCTTCCAAGAAGTAAGCGTCTTTTAATTTCATGGCTGCAGTCACCATCTGCAGTGATTTTGGAGCCCCAAAAATTAAAAGTCTGACACTGTTTCCACTGTTTCCCCATCTATTTGCCATGAAGTGATGGGACCACATGCCATGATCTTCGTTTTCTGAATGTTGAGCTTTAAGCCAACTTTTTCACTCTCCTCTTTCACTTTAATCAAGAGGCTTTTTAGTTCCTCTTCACTTTCGGCCATATGAGTGGTGTCATCTGCATATCTGAGGTTATTGATATTTCTCCCAGCAATCTTGATTCCAGCTTGTGCTTCTTCCAGCCTAGCATTTCTCATGATGTACTCTGCATATAAGTTAAATAAGCAGGGTGACAATATACAGCCTTGATATACTCCTTTCCCTATTTGGAACCAGTCTGTTGTTCCATGTCCAGTTCTAACTGTTCTAACTTCTTGACCTGCATATAGGTTTCTCAAGAGGCAGATCAGGTGGTCTGGTATTCCCATCTCTTTCAGAATTTTCCACAGTTTATTGTGATCCACACAGTCAAAGGCTTTGGCTTAGTCAATAAAGCAGAAATAGATGTTTTTCTGGAACTCTCTTGCTTTTTCCATGATCCAGCGGATGTTGGCAATTTGATCTCTGGTTCCTCTGCTTTTTCTAAAACCAGCTTGAACATCTGGAAGTTCACGGTTCACATATTGCTGAAGCCTGGCTTGGAGAATGTTGAGCATTACTTTACTAGAGTGTTCGATGAGTGCAATTGTGGGGTACTTTGATCATTCTTTGGCATTGCCTTTCTTTGGGATTGGAATGAAAACTGATGTTTTCCAGTCCTGTGGCCACTGCTGAGTTTTCCAAATTTGCTGGCATAGCATGATTAGAAGCTCCCATCACTGACTTGGAACCTGAGATCCGTATCCAGTCCATCCCAAAGACTCATAAACTGAGCTTTCATCATGGTTAGGCTTCATGGTCAGAAATTGAACATTCTCATGATCAGATTGCTCAAGTCCTAATGCCTGGACAACATAAAGATTTTCCTATACTCATTGCATTTGGGAGGTGTTGCTCCAGTGTGTTCCCGAACTTGTGATCTTTGGGTAAAAGCCTTGCCACACACTTTACATCTGTGTGCTTTCTCTTCAAGATAAATATTCTGCCATCTAGTGATTTGAAGAATAACATGAAGCTTCACCATATTCAGTTCAGTTTAGTTCAGTCGCTCAGTCGTGTCCGACTCTTTGTGACCCCAAGAATCGCAGCATACCAGGCCTCCCTGTCCATCACCAACTCCCGGAGTTCACTCAAACTCATATCCATCGAGTCAGTGATGCCATCCAGCCATCTCATTGAGCAATGCCAAAGAATGCTCAAACTACCACACAATTACACTCATCTTACATGCTAGTAAAGTAATGCTCAAAATTTTCCAAGCCAGGCCTCAGTGCTACGTGAACTGTGAACTTCCAGATGTTCAAGCTGGTTTTAGAAAAGGCAGAGGAACCAGAGATCAAATTGCCAACATCCACTGGATCATGGAAAAAGCAAGAGAGTTCCAGAAAAACATCTATTTCTGCTTTATTGACTATGCCAAAGACTTTGACTGTGTGCATCACAATAAACTGTGGAAAATTCTGAAAGAGTTGGGAATACCAGACCACCTGATCTGCCTCTTGAGAAATTTGTATGCAGGTCAGGAAGCAACAGTTAGATCTGGATATGGAACAACAGACTGGTTCTGAATAGGGAAAGGAGTACGTCAAGGCTGTATATTGTCACCCTGCTTATTTAACTTATATGCAGAGTACATCATGAGAAACGCTGGGCTGGAAGAAGCACAAGCTGGAATCAAGATTGCCGGGAGAAATATCAATAACCTCAGATATGCAGATGACACCACCCTTATGGCAGAAAATGAAGAGGAACTATAAAGCCTCTTGATGAAAGTGAAAGAGGAGAGTGAAAAAGTTGGCTTAAAGCTCAACATTCAGAAAACTAAGGTCATGGCATCTGGTCCCATCACTTCATGGGAAATGCATGGGGAAACAATGGAAACAGTGTCAGACTTTTTTTTTTTTGAGCTCCAAAATCACTGCAGATGGTGATTGCAGCCATGAAATTAAAAGATGCTTACTCCTTGGAAGGAAAGTTATGACCAACCTAGATAGCATATTGAAAAGCAGAGATATTACTTTGCCAACAAAAGTCCATCAAGGCTATGGTTTTTCGAGTGCTCATGTAAGGATGTGAGAGTTGGATGGTGAAGAAAGCTGAGCACCGAAGAAATGATGCTTTTGAACTGTGGTGTTGGAGAAGACTCTTGAGAGTCCCTTGGACTGCAAGGAGATCCAACCAGTCCATCCTAAAGGAGATCAGTCCTGGGGTTTCATTGGAAGGACTGATGCTGAAGCTGAAACTCCAATACTTTGGCCACCTGATGCGAAGAGTTGACTCATTGGAAAAGACCCTAGTGCTGGCAGGGATTGGGGGCAGGAGGAGAAGGGGACAACAAAGGATGAGATGGCTGGATGGCATCACCGACTTGATGGACATGAGTTTGAGTGAACTCCGGGAGTTGGTGATGGACAGGGAGACCTGGCATGCTGTGATTTATGGGGTCACAAAGAGTGGGACAGGACTGAGCGACTGAACTGAACTGAACTGAACTGAACAGACCAAAGAGGCTTCCCAGGTGGCTCAGTGGTAAGGAATCGCCCTGCCAATGGAGATGCAAGAGATGGGGGTTTTATCCCTCAGTCAAAAGATCCCCAGGATTAGGAAATAGCAACCCACTCCAGTATTCTTGCCTGGGAGATCCCATGGACACAGCAGCCTGCCGGGCTATACTCCATGGGGTCTCAAATAGTTGGAAATGTCTGAGCATAGAGACCATTTTATATTTTTCTTTGATTCTAGAACTCATACCAGTAACCAGCATCACTGAAAATAATCCCCTAAAATGAAGCGTCTCTGTAGTCAATTTATTTCCCTGGTCATATAAAGCAGAAAAAGACAGTAATACACCTCTCTAACACTTGAGAAAGAACTGCAGCTCCACCACCAGCTGCAAAGATGAAATTCTAAGCTAGTTACTGAACAAGTGTTTTGGGATATTTACAAAATTATCAAGTGCCATGTCGCAAGTATAATAACTTTCCCCCATAAATTACTATATATTTTGTGCACGATATATGTTACCTCAGGATTCTACGCTGAAAGGAAATTAGACCACGGGCCTCTCAAGATAACAACTGAATTTACTTGGGGAGAAAAGGCTGGGGGATTAGGAAGGTCCGAAGTGACCCGAGACCACAGATATGGAGTAGAGGGGACCCTACACGCGGAGCTTAACAAGACTACCAAGCAAAAAACAGTAGCTCAGAAATCTATTTAAAATTAAACTTAAAAATCACCACCAGCAAATCATTTTCGTAACCTATACAGCAACTGAACATTCTATTTAACTTTTCAGCACTGCTTTATTATAAGACATAGGTTGCAAAAAATAATAAGCTATTTGTATTGTAAACTGAAAAGAACGAGAATCATAGAGTAGATCTACAGTAGAGCAGCAATCTCTTCTGAGGATGGCAAGAAAAACAGACATTTCAACTGCAACTTTAGATTCGCAATCAAGTTGATGGAAACAAATAGCCCCAGGCCATTCACCTTAAAACCTAAATAAAGAAACAAACAATCAGCCAACCAGAGGTGTAGAATTGGTATAGAATTTAAAGGCTCAAGAGACAGTTTTCTATGACAGTTAACCTGGGGTATCCTCTAATACACATTAATGAAGTCTCCTTTATGTACAGTTGGGAAGGTTCCCTGGAGGAGGAAATGGCAACCCACTCCAGTATTTTTGCCTAGAGAATCCCATGGACAGAGGAGCCTGGTGGGCTACAGTCCATGAGGTCGCAAAAAGTCGGCCACGACTGAGCGACTAATACTAATACACTATTCCTGGGGAGTGAGCACCTACCAAGTCTCAGCTTCACGAATTGCTGTAAACTCACGTCCTTCTAGTGGAGACACCAGAGACTCCCAATCGGTAGGTTCCAGAGGAAAGGGACAATAAGGGGCGGAGCCTAGGACACATGCCTGCATCTGGACCTGACAAGGCGGGGACGGGCAGGGCCAAACCTGGCCGAGCCTACACTTACCTGCTTGTTCCTCTGGTTCCAGAGGTGTCTTGTCAGGGTTAAGTAGTACCTGAGGGTCTCTCACGTCTTGTGTTGCATCAATCATTGCTCATTAGTTTAAGTAACTGTAACACTTTTAATAAAACCTAAAAATTCTGTGGGATAATCACAATGGAAAGAAAGAAGGTTTAGGCATAACATTTGGAGTCCTGCATGTCCGACGACAGAGGATGAGATGGTTGGATGGCATCACCGACACAATGAGTTTGAATAAAGTCTGGGAGTTGGTGATGGACAGGGAGGCCTGGCATGCTGCACTCCACGGGGTCACAAAGAGTCGGACATAACTGAGCAACTGAACCAAACTGTACCTGGAGTCCTGCTGATGAGGCTGAAGTGATTCAGAGGCCTGGAAACTGAAACCTGGTCTGGTGGCCAGGTTGAGGTTGGGTAGGGGTTGATGTGGACTGGGGCTGGATGTGGGGTACTAGCTGAACCCACGAATATTCCTGCAATTGGAATTAATTCAAACAGTTTAAGTAAACAAGAACTGGTTTTGTGTAGGGATGACAAGCTAGAATGTGAAACACACAACTCTTAGAAAGGGCTACTTCATACTAACACTTTTAAGGAGAAAAATGGCTTGACATTCCACTTCTTCAAGGATCAAGCTTATTAGTCACTGCAGTGGCCCAGCAAAAGTGCACCCTGAGGGGAATGCAGGATTGAGAAAAGCAGGCACCATACTGTGCTTTGTACATTCTGGCCTTGGTATTTCAGGAAGGGTCTCTTGGGTCCATCCACCTCTTCAGCAAGTCTAGAGAAGTTTTGGGAAGTCTCTCCTGGTTTTCAGATCTCCCAGTTATTGGTTGATGACCCCAGTTTTGTTTGGCAGTGTATTAACATACATAACACCCAGTTAAAAGACACTGAGTAGAACTTCCCTGGTGGTCCGGTGGTAAATAATCTACCTGCCAATGCATAGGACCCGGGTTTGATCCCTGGTGTGAGAGGATACCACATGCCTCGTAGAAACTAAGCCTGTGGAACACAAGTACTGAGCCTTTGCTCTAAAGCCTGTGCTCTGCAACAATAGTAACCCCAGCAATGAGAAGCCTGTACGGAAGTTACTAGAAAGTCACTTCTGCTTGCTGCAACTAGAAAATTCCATGTACAGCAAAAAAGGGCTCAGCATAGCCAAAAAACAGACATTGAGTCCTCTGGACTCACCAAAAGAAGCATCAAAATGCCAGTCTCCAACCATACCCCAGCCAAGTTTATGTGGACAATTCATAGCCCCATTGCTGCAAAAAGAGAAAGAAGCCAGCACAATGAAGACTTCAGTTTAGTTCAGATCATTCACTCAGTCGTGTCCAACTCTTTGCGACCCAATGAATTGCAGCACCCCAGGCCTCCCTGTCCATCACCAACTCCCGGAGTTCACTCAGACTCATGTCCATCGGAGTCAGTGATGCCATCCAGCCATCTCATCCTCTGTCATCCCCTTCTCCTCCTGCCCCCAATCGCTCCCAGCATCAGAGTCTTTTCCAATGAGTCAACTCTTCACATGAGGTGGCCAAAGTACTGGAGCTTCAGCTTTAGCATCATTCCTTCCAAAGAAATCCCAGGGCTGATCTCCTTCAGAACGGTCTGGTTGGATATCCTTGCAGTCCAAGGGACTCTCAAGAGTCTTCTCCAACACCACAGTTCAAAAGCATCAATTCTTTGGCGCTCAGCCTTCTTCACAGTCCAACTCTCACATCCATACATGACCACAGGAAAAACCATAGCCTTGACTAGACGAACCTTTGTTGGCAAAGTAATATCTCTGCTTTTCAATATGCTATCTAGGTTGGTCATAACTTTCCTTCCAAGCACTAAGCGTCTTTTAGTTTCATGGTTGCAGTCACCATCTGCAGTGATTTTGGAGCCCAGAAAAATAAAGTCTGACACTGTTTCCACTGTTTCCCCATCTATTTCCCAGGAAGTGATGGGACCGGATGCCATGATCTTCGTTTTCTGAATGTGAGCTTTAAGCCAACTTTTTCACTCTCCTCTTTCACTTTCATCAAGAGCCTTTTTAGTTCCTTTTCACTTTCTGCCATGAGGGTGGTGTCATCTGCATATCTGAGGTTATTGATATTTCTCCCGGCAATCTTGATTCCAGCTTGTGCTTCTTCCAGCCCAGCGTTTCTCATGATGTACTCTGCATATAAGTTAAATAAGCAGGGTGACAATATACAGCCTTGACGTACTCCTTTCCCTATTCAGAACCAGTCTGTTGTTCCATGTCCAGATCTCACTGTTGCTTCTTGACCTGCATACAGATTTCTCAAGAGGCAGATCAGGTGGTCTGGTATTCCCATCTCTTTCAGAATTTTCCATAGTTTATTGTGATCCACACAGTCAAAGTCTTTGGCATAGTCAATAAAGCAGAAATAGATGTTTTTCTGGAACTCTCTTGCTTTTTCCATGATCCAGCGGATGTTGGCAATTTGATCTCTGGTTCCTCTGCCCTTTCTAAAACCAGCTTGAACATCAGGAAGTTCACGGTTCACATATTGCTGAAGCCTGGCTTGGAGAATTTTGAGCATTACTTTACTAGCGTGTGAGATGAGTGCAATTGTGCAGTAGTTTGAGCATTCTTTGGCATTGCTTTTCTTTGGGATTGGAATGAAAACTGACCTTTTCCAGTCCTGTGGCCACTGCTGAGTTTTCCAAATTTGCTGGCATATTGAGTGCAGCACTTTCACAGCATCACCTTTCAGGATTTGAAATAGCTCAACTGGAATTCCATCACCTCCACTAGCTTTGTTCACAGTGATGCTTTCTAAGGCTTGACTTCACATTCCAGGATGTCTGGCTCTAGGTCAGTGATCACACCATCATGATTATCTGGGTCGTGAAGATCTTTTTTGTACAGTTCTTCTGTGTATTCTTGCCATCTCTTCTTAATATCTTCTGCTTCTGTTAGGTCCATACCATTTCTGTCCTTTATCAAGCCCATCTTTGCATGAAATGTTCCCTTGGTATCTCTAATTTTCTTGAAGAGATCTCTAGTCTTTCCCTTTCTGTTGTTTTCCTCTATTTCTTTGCATTGATTGCTGAAGAAGGCTTTCTTATCTCTTCTTGCTATTCTTTGGAACTCTGCATTCAGATGCTTATATCTTTCCTTTTCTCCTTTGCTTTTCGCTTCTGTTCTTTTCACAGCTATTTGTAAGGCCTCCCCATACAGCCATTTTGCCTTTTTGCATTTCTTTTCCATGGGGATGGTCTTAATCCCTGTCTCCTGTACAATGTCACGAACCTCATTCCATAGTTCATCAGGCACTCTATATATCAGATCTAGGCCCTTAAATCTATTTTTCACTTCCACTGTATAATCATAAGGGATTTGATTTAGGTCATACCTGAATGGTCTAGTGATTTTCCCTACTTTCTTCAATTTAAGTCTGAATTTGGCAATAAGGAGTTCACAGTCAGCTCCTGGTTTTATTTTTGCTGACTGTATAGAGCTTCTCCATCTTTGGCTGCAAAGAATATAATCAATCTGATTTTGGTGTTGACCATCTGGTGATGTCCATGTGTAGAGTCTTCTCTTGTGTTGTTGGAAGAGGGTGTTTGTTATGACCAGTACATTTTCTTGGCAAAACTCTATTAGCCTTTGCCCTGCTTCATTCCGTATACCAAGGCCAAATTTGCCTGTTACTCCAGGTGTTTGTTGACTTCCTACTTTTGCATTCCAGTCCCCTATAATGAAAAGGACACCTTTTTGGGGTTTTAGTTCTAAAAGGTCTTGTAGGTCTTCATAGAACCGTTCAACTTCAGCTTCTTCAGCATTATTGGTTGGGGCATAGACTTGGATTACTGTGATATTGAATGGTTTGCCTTGGAAATGAACAGAGATCATTCTATCATTTTTGAGACTGCATCCAAGTACTGCATTTCAGACTCTTTTGTTGACCGCGATGTCTAGTCCATTTCTTCTGAGGGATTCCTGCCCGCAGTAGTAGATATAATGGTCATCTGAGTTAAATTCACCCATTCCAGTCCATTTTAGTTCGCTGATTCCTAGAATGTCGACATTCACTCTTGCCATCTCTTGTTTGACCACTTCCAATTTGCCTTGATTCATGAACCTGACATTCCAGGTTCCTATGCAATATTAGTCTTTACAGCATCGAACCTTGCTTCTATCACCAGTCACATCCACAGCTGGGTATTCTTTTTGCTTTGGCTCCATCCCTTCATTCTTTCTGGAGTTATTTCTCCACTGATCTCCAGTAGCATATTGGCCACCTACTGACCTGGGGAGTTCCTCTTTCAGTATCCTATCATTTTGCCTTTTCATACTGTTCATGGGGGTTCTCAAGGCAAGAATACTGAAGTGGTTTGCCATTCCCTTCTCCAGTGGACCACATTCTGTCAGACCTGACCACCATGACCCGCCCATCTTGGGTTGCCTCACGGGCATGGCTTAGTTTCATTGAGTTAGACAAGCCTGTGGTCCTAGTGTGATTAGATTGACTAGTTTTCTGTGAGTATGGTTTCAGTGTGTCTGCCCTCTGATGCCCTCTTGCAACACCTATCATCTTACTTGGGTTTCTCTTACCTTGAGCATGGGGTATATCTTCACGGCTGCTCCTTACCTTGGACGAGGGGTATCTCCTCACTGCTGCCCTTCCTGACCTTGAACGTGGAATAGCTCCTCTAGGCCCTCCTGCGCCCGCGCAGCCACGGCTCCTTGGGCGTGGGGTTGGTCCTCCTGGCCGCCGCCCCTGACCTCGGACACAGGGTAACTCCTCTCGTCACTGCCCCTGACCTCAGACGCAGGGTATCTCCTCTCGGCCGTTCCTGTGCCGTTGCAGCCTGGCACTTTCAGCCGCTGCCCCTGACCTCAGACGTGGGGTAACTCCTCTTGGCCGCCGCCCTTCGGGCATGGGGTCCTCCCGGCTTCTGCCCCTGACCTCGGACGTGGGGTAGCTCCTCTTGGCTGCACTTAGTGCGCGGGTCGCAGCCGCAATGAAGACTTAGCATAGCCAAAAATAATTTTTAAAGATTATAAAGAGAGAAACATACTTTTAATGAGAAATGCATACTTCTTTATAAAAGTTTCTGTTCCAGGCTTATGATGACAAAACTTCAAATACTTATATGAGAAAAACTTGTTTACACAAAATATATAATACTTAAGTCAATTCTTCAATGTAATGGAATGTCAAATTACTATATGATCACTTGATGGTAATTAGGCAATTTACTTCTTGTTGAAAAATTGTAATATATTTTCTCTTATTTTTTGTTGTCTGTTTCTGAAAGATATGTCAGTTGTGAACAACAAAGCACATTGTAAAATATAAAGCCTTAAGAAAACATTAGAATTTATTTTCACCAAAATTATCAACTTTGCACTATTTAAAAATATTTCTATGTGTATTATCCAACTGAACTCAAGTCCTAAAGGAACTGTCTTCTTTACATTTACAGGGCACCTACTATGTTCCTTGTCATTGTCTACGAGCATTTTAATGTTACAAAAGTCTCAAAATAACCCACTGACTTATGTATTTTTTAGTGTAAGGCAGGAAAGAAATGCAAATTAAACATTAAATCTGGGTCATAACATGTGGATAGAACAAGTAACGTTAAGGAAAAACTATTGAGAAAAACAAAAGGAATAGGATGGAATAGGATTTAAGAGATTAGCACTGAAACATATATATTACCATATGTAAAGAGCCAGTGGGAGTTTGATATATGAGTGAGTGCTCTGGGACAATCTGGAGGAATATGGTGGTGAGAGAGGTGAGAGAGGGTTCAGGAGGGAGGGGACATATGTACACCTGTGGCCTGTTTATGTTGATGTACAGCAAAAACCATCACAATGTTGTAAAAAAAAAAAAAAAAAAAGTTAAGTGATGGTGAGTTAGGCCTGAACACAGAATCAAAGCTTTCCCACACCTAACACATTCGTGTAGTTTTCCTCCAGTTTGAATTTTCTGAGGGTCAAAAAGTTGATATATTTTACCGCATTCTCTATATGTGTAAGTTTTCACTGCAGTATGGATTCTCAGATCTGCAACATCATTCCTTGTGACTGAAGGGTTTGCCACATAATAACATTTACGTGGTTTCTCTCCTGTATGAACTGCCATGCTGAACATGCATTAGAAATTCTGACACATTCATTTCACTTGTATGTTTTCTATACAGTATGAATTCTCTGAATTATAAGGCCTGAACACTGACTAAAGGCTTTGTCACACTCATGACATTTGCACTAAAATGTTCCTCACAACTGTCACATTTCTAATGTTTCTCTGTAGTATGAATTCTCCGATGGTTTCTAAGTTCATCATTTCAAGTAGAGCACCGGCCATATACATCATATTTATATGGTTTCTCTCCTGTCTGAACTGCTTGATGATGAGTTATGGATGACTGTGCCTAAAAGGTTTGTCACAATTTTTATATTTGTAAGGTTCTCTCCAGTATGAATTCTCTGATGAACTGCAAGGTTTGCATTCACACTGAAAGCCCTGCCACATATACCTCATTTATATGGTTTCTCTCCAGTATGAACTCTCTGATGAACAGCAAGGCTTCCAGTACGACTAAATGCCTTGCCACACACATCACATTTATATGGTTTCTCTCTAGTATGAATTCTCCGATGAAGTCCAAGTTTCGCAGTCTGATTAAAGGCCTTGCCACATACATCACATTTATATGGTTTCTCTCCAGTATGAATACTCTGATGAACAACTAGGTTTGAACTTACTCTGAAAGCCTTGCCACATATATCACATTTATATGGTTTCTCTCCAGTATGAAGTCTCCGATGAACAGTATGGTTTGCAGTATGACTAAATGCCTTGTCACATACATTGCATTTGTATGGCTTCTCTCCAGTATGAATTCTCTGATGAAGTTCAAGTTTTGTAGTTTGATTAAAGGCCTTGCTACATACATCACATTTATATGGTTTCTCTCCAATATTAATTTTCTGGTGAACTGCAAGGCCTGTAGTTTGAGTACAGACCTTGCCACACACATCACATTTATATGATTTCTCTCCAGTATGAACACTCTGATGAACAGCAAGGTTTGAACTTACTCTGAAAGCCTTGCCACAGATATCACATTTATATGGTTTCTCTCCAGTATGAAGTCTCCAATGAACAGTAAGGTTTCCAGTACGACTAAACGCCTTCCCACATGCATCACATTTATATGGTTTCCTCCAGTATGAACTCTCTGATGAACACCAATGCTTGAACCTACACTTAAAGCCTTGGCACATATACTACAATTACATGGTTTCTCTCTAGTATGAACTCTCCGACGAACAGCAAGGTTTCCAGTACTACTAAACGCCTTGCCACACACATTACATTTATGGTTTCTCTCCAGTATGAACTCTCTGATGAACAGCAAGGTTTCCAGTACAACTAAACGTCTTGCCACACACATCACATTTATATGGTTTCTCTCCAGTATGAATTCTCTGATGAAGTCCAAGTTTTGCAGTCTGATTAAATGCCTTGTCACATACATCACATTTATATGGTTTCTCTCCTGTATGAGTTCTCTGATGAACTTCAAGTTGTGAGTTTTTCGTAAAACATTGGCCACATACATCACATTTATATGGTTTCTCTCCAGTATGAATCCTGCAATAAACTGCAAGGTTTGCAGTTTGACTAAAGGCCCTGCCACATATATCACATTTATATGGTTTCTCTCCAGAATGGAATCTCTGATGAACTTCAAGCTTTGCAGCTTGATTAAAGGCCTTGCCACATACATTACATTTATGTGGTTTCTCTCCAGTATGAATTGAGTTCTGAGTCCTGAAGAAAGGGTATGTCACACTCATTACATTTTTAAGGTCTTTTCTTTTGTGTTTCATGGTCAGTTCTGAGGGATGCATAACAGCATTCTCATGTTTATGAGAAAAGCCTTTGCAGACATTACGAGTTCTCTGAGGTGATACACCTGAGGCGCTGACGTTTGTCACAACTTGACTACATTCAAAAATTATCCCTTCACACTGTACCATCTGCAATTCATCCTGAAAGCTTGATCCGTGCCTTTCAAAAGGTCTATTTCCTGCATCACTTCTACTATGATGATCTCTTCCATCAATGAGGTTTTTGTTATGGGATGTAGACAATCCTTTGTCATTTCTTTCATCATCTGTCCACAAACAATCAAAGTCATGTATATTTTTCTGGATCTTCCTGAGGCGAAAATCTTTGATTTCAAGGCTTTCAGCTCTTCCAAACATCACTCTTTGAAAAATTTCCCCTTTACCACTGTTTGCTTTTGCCTGTAATTTCTTGATCATATGTATATGAGACATATCTACAAGACGTAAAGAACCATAGGTATTCTATTAGCTACAATTCATAAATAAATTATTTCTTGTCAAACACATGATATTATATCAAAAGTCATATCCATCCTGAACAGAATTACGAATCTTCACAATGATGATCTTAAAACTATAGAACACTAAAAGAATAGAACTCTTTAAAAAAGAGTGATCATATGTAATTTAAATTAACTTTAGGGTACTGTAGTTTCAAACACAATCAGAAACATTCATTTTATGCAAACTCATGTCAGTTCACAAAGAAAACCTATTTTCCCACCATGACCTCAAAGCTCATCCTACTTTGTACTAAACACACTGCTGTCTCATAATTGAGGAGAAACTAATGGTATATTGTACACACTTTATGCATACTTATACATATTTAAATGGTAAAGAACATACAGGACTAGAGAGGTGACTCAGTGGTAAAGAAACTGCCGGCCAATGCAGAAGACACGGCACAGTGGGATAAAATCCCTGGGTGGGAAAGATCCCCTGGAGCAGGAAATCACAACCTAGTGCACTATTCTTGCCTGAAAAAAATTCCATGGATAAGAAAGCTTGGTGGGCTACAGTTCATGAGATCACAAAGAGTCAGACAGGACTGAGCAACTGAGCAAACAATCATCAAACAGGCAATGCATTGGAATGGTAAACAATGCAAAAGAAGCATTCTAATGAATAATGTAAAAAATAAATGGCAGTTAGTAACTGTTCCACAAATACTGCATTGAGAAAATAAAGAATTCTGTAAGCAATATTTTTAGTGGACCATGTGGCTTATGAGATCTTGGTTCCCTGACCATGGATTAAATCCAGGCTCCCTGCAGTGAAACTACTGAATCCTATCCACTGGACTGTCAGGGAATTCCCTAAAATACTTTAAAAAATAAAAAAGTAAACACTTTTCTAGATACCTCTTAGAAACCTATCAGTAGATAGACATATAGGCATTTTATGACTTAACAAGTGGTTCATGTCAGTTCTATTGTGTAATACAAAAAGACCATCATTTTTAAAAAAACAAAAAATAAGTGAAACATTTTCTACTTACACAATAATCATTCAGTACACTCAACTCCCTATCTACACAGTAACCTACCGCTACTGCTGCTAAGTCACTTCAGTCATGTCCGACTTTGTGTGACCCCAGTTCACTGGCTCCAAGATATGTGTAAATGGATCTCAGGAGTTTGGAGGCATTCCCTCCTCCAGTTCCCTGGCTGTCTATAAAAGGGCAAGTCTGCCACAGTCTCTCCTCCAGTGCCCTTCTGTCCACACAGGGCACCCTGGGTTGGTCTGGGTACCTGTAGGCCTTGTGGTCCATCATGACCAGCTTGGCCTGCAAAGGCTGACCTCCCCTCTGGTGGTCTCTGAGTGGACAAAGCTACAACCATCATTTCAGCCCTTTGTGTATTTCTTTGGGAGTGTTCAGCCTTTTCAACCACATTCCTATTATCAAAAACTGAATAAGCCACTTGGAGCAAATCGCTCAGAGGGGTCTGAGGACTAGCAGTTGCTTTTTGAATCTCGCTCCTGATGTCTGTGGCAGGGTGGGCTATGAAATGCATAGCCAAAAGGGCCTGTCCTTCGAGGGAGAAGGGATCCACACTCCTATATATATATTTTGTCTATGCTCTGTCTTTGTTGCTGTGTGAGCTTTCTCAGCATGGGCTTCTCACTGCAGTGGCTTCTCTTGTTTCAGAGCGCAGGCTCAAGGGCATGGGCTTCAGTAGTTTCAGCTCCTGGGCTTAATTGCTCCATCAAACATGGGATCTCCCTGGATCAGAGATAGAGCCCATGTGTCCTGCATTGGCACGTGGATTCTTTCCCAGTGAGCCACCAGAAAAGCCCCTGCTATACTTTTTTTGAAGCTGCTACCAACCTCTCTTGAAATGCTTTCCGATTTTCATCTCACCCCTGTTGTACTACCTGCACTTTTTCATAACGGACAGGTTTTACTTTAAGTGTTTTCATAACCTCTGTTAAACAATCATGTAGCCGCGGACCTGCCTCAGGGACAGTGGCAGTGCCCCCCACCCCGTGCGTGGCCCGTTGGGCTTGGGCTGCCACTGGGTCAGCACGGACCCTACCTGCCTGTGGGAGAGTCTGCAAATTTCCCTTTGGATGAGACCAAAAGACCTCATTAACTGGGAAAACTCCATCCTGGAAAGTTCAGGGTTCTCAGCAAAATGTATCAATTTATCTTCTGCTGACTATGGACAAGGAGCTGTACAAGGAGAAAGGCAGAGAAAGATGGACATGGAGAAAGGCGCTTCTCACAGAGGCGGAGCCATGGGGCAATTGGTCCGTAACTTACACGCTGCAGGTGCTGTCTGGGCTGAGATTTGGCCCTTGGGCAACTCGGGGTACAGAGAAGGAGCTCCTGAATCTAGTGGGCAGTCTCCTCACCCTTGGGTGCCCTTGACTCTGGGCTAGTGGCCTTGACTGGAACCCCGGCTGAGACAGTCCTTGCCATTCCCATCCCTCGAGCAGTAGTTAGCTATCCAGAAGTTACGTTCCTGTGTCGCACTTCACTGTGCAGTTTAATCAGGACTTATGCTTACAGCTTTGGATGTTATCCCTTCCGAGTAGTCTCTCAGCCAGGTGTGAATGGCTGAGAAACTGTCCCAAAGGAATAGTACAGAGTATGTGTCCAGTGGCATTGACAGGGAGCTTTCAGGAACTGGTCTGGCTGCAAATTGGAAGTAAAGGGTCAGGGGAGGAGGGTAAATCCTGGAAGTTGATTCCCTTCAGTATCCTTGTGCAGGATGTTGAGAATACCTCATAAGAGGCATTTATCCAGGCTGGACACAGTCCTTTAAATGATGTGTGTGTGTGTGTGTGTGTGTGTGTTTAGAACATATAATCCCCTGGTTATAGATTATGGGTATCTGATCTGCATCCAAGGATAGCTTACACTACTGAGCTTCAGACCCAAGCGTAGAATATCTTCCTAACAACTCAATTAAACTTACAATAATATGACAAAAGTGCTATTTAAAAAGTGAGTTTTAGACAGTAGATACTGATCTCAGCCAAACTAAAATTTAATATCTATTAAAACATAATTCCTTTCTTCTTAAATCACCCTCATTTGTCCCAAACATAGCCAAGTTAAGATTAATTTGTTTGTAAAATGAGTCTGGTAAATTGATAACATAGGCTTGTAAAATTTGTCCAGGATAGTGAGTGTCTTGATCACTAAAAATGGTACAAAGTATACCCCAAGTGAAAAACACATTTCAAAAATATTTGTTTATTTAATTTTGGCTGTGCTGAGTCTGTGTTGCTGCTCGGACTTTCTGTATTTGCAGCAAGCAGGGGCTACTGTTTGCTGAGGTGCACTGGCTTCTCACTGTGCTGGCTTCTCTTTTGCAGAGCACGGGCTCTAGGGCACGTGGGCTTCAGTAGTCGTGGCTTCCAGGCTTTAGAGCACAGGCTCGGTAGTTGGGTCGCATGGGATTAGTTGCTCCACAGCATGTGGGATCTTCCCAGATCAGGGATCGAACCCACGTCTCCTGCATTGGTAAGGGGATTCTTCACTGCTGAGCCTCCGGGAAAGCCATGAGTTAATTTTCTTGCTGACAAACTTTACAACAAATATACTTACTGACTTTGAGTAAACCTGGGTACCATAAAAACGTTGTGCTTAATAGTGATGTGTCTGAATGACATGTCTCTATTAAATAACAAGCAAACAACAAACTTTAATGCCAGATGTTAATTTAATACTAAATGTTTCTTGGGTCATCTGAATCCAAAATCCATTTAGCTTAGTTTCTGTTACATTTAGACATGTTTAATTTGTAAGCACTTTTTAAAAAGACAGTTAAATAGAGCTCACCTACAAATTAACCTGAGCAATACATATATCCCAATAGAGATCTCATAGTTTCATTTTAAAACTTAGTCACAAAACAGGCATTGCAATGCAAAACTTACCAGCTTAGAGATATTTGAGGACTTCCCTGGTGGCCCAGTAACTAAGACTCCATGCTTCCAATGCAGTGGGCCCAGGTTCCATTCCTGGACGGGAAACTAAATCCCATTTGCCACAACTAAGAGTCATTGCAGCCAAATAAATAATAAATAAGTATTTATCTTTTAAAAATACATAAATAACAGGTAGAATACCTAAATTTACAGACTTGAGTTTTAACAGGGTTAGACTTAGAACATAGGAGAAAAATCCCCAAATTAAGAAGAATGTCGATTTTCAGATTCTGTGAGCAGCACTCAGACAGTAAAATTTCTTCCTCCTCACATACCATCTACCCTGTCTCCTGCGCTAGCAACAAGATCCTTTCTGTGTCTCTACACATCTATACCCTATTTCTATGGCAGCCTGTGCTGACTGAAAAAAATATATATATACAGGACACTTGTGAGACTTACAAGCAGAGGGGGAGAGGGTGCTGCCCAGAGTAATTAGTGGGCTATAGTTTTATAATAAAAGGAGAAGTGGGGAGGGGGAGAGTGTCCTTCTCTCTCTCTTCTGCTTCCTCTTCTTGAGTTGTTGTTCAGTTGCTCAAGTTGTGTCCAACTCTTTGTGACCCCATGGACTGCAGCACACCAGGATCCCCTGTCCTTCACATCTCCCAGAGCTTGCTCAAACTCATGTCCACTGAGTCAGTGATGCCATCCAACCATCTCATCCTCTGTCCCCTTCTCCTGCCTTCAATCTTTCCCAGCATCAGGGTCTTTTCTAATGAGTCACTTCTTTGCATCAGGTGGCCAAAATATTGAAGCTTCAGCTTCAGTCCTTCCAATGAATATTCCAGGTTGATCTGCTTTAGGATTGACTGCTTTGATCGCCTTGCCATCCTAGGGACTCTCAAGCATCTTCCCAACACCATCACTCAAAAGCATCAATTCCTCAACACTCAGCCTTCCTTATGGTCCAACTCTCACATCTATACATGAATCCTGGAAAAACCATAGCTTTGTGGGCAAAGTAATGTCTCTGCTTTTTAATATGCTGTCTAGGTTGGTCATACTTTTTCCTCCAAGGAGCAAGTGTCTTTTAATTTCATGGCTGCAGTCACCTTCTGCAGTGATTTTGGAGCCTAAGAAAATAAAGTCTCTCACTGTTTCCATTGTTTCCCCATCTATTTGCCATGAAGTGATGGGACCAGATGCCGTGATCTTAGTTTTTTGAATGTTGAATTTTAAGCCAGTTTTTCCACTCTCTTCTTTCACTTCAGTTCCTCTTCACTTTCTGCATTAAGGGTGCTATCATCTGCATATCTGAGGTTATTGATATTTCTCCTAGCAATCTTGATTCCAGCTGGTGCTTCATCCAGCCTAGCATTTTGCATGATGTATTCTGAAGCTAAGTTAAATAAGCAGAGTGACAATATACAGCCTTGACGTACTTCTTTGTACTCCATTCCCAATTTGGAACCAGTCCATTGTTCCATGTTTGGTTCTGACTGTTGCTTCTTGACCTGCATACAGGTTTCTTGGGAAGCAGGTAAGGTGGTCTGGTATTCCCATCTCTTTAAGAATCTTCCAAAAATTGTTGTGATCCACACAGTAAAAGGCTTTAGCGTAATCAGTGAAACAGAAGTAGATGTTTTTCTGACATTCTCTTGATTTTTGGATGTTAGAAATTTGATCTCTGGTTCCTCTGCCTTTTCTAAATCCAGCTTGAATGTCTGGAAGTTCTTGGTTCGTGTACTGTTGAAGCCTAGCTTGGAGAATTTTGAGCATTATTTTGCTAGCATCAACACTATGAAAAGGCAAAAAGATACGACACTGAAAGATGAACTCCCCAGGTTGGTAGATGCCCAGTGTGCTACTGGAGGTAAGCAGACAAATAGCTCCAAAAGGTGTGAAAAGTCTGAGCCAAAGCAAAAACAAGCCCCAGTTATGGATGTCTCTCGTGGTGGAAGTAACGTCCGAAGTTGTAAATAACAGTATTGTGTAGGAACCTGGAATGGTAGGTCCATGAATAAAGGTAAATTCAGATCAGATCAGATCAGATCAGTCGCTCAGTCGTGTCTGACTCTTTGTGACCCCATGAATCGCAGCACGTCAGGCCTCCCTGTCCATCACCAACTCCCAGAGTTCACTCAGACTCATGTCCATCGGAGTCAGTGATGCCATCCAGCCATCTCATCCTCTGTCGTCCCCTTCTCCTCTTGCCCCCAATCGCTCCCAGCATCAGAATCTTTTCCAGTCAGTCAACTCTTCTCATAAGGTGGCCAAATTACTGGAGTTTCAACTTTAGCATCATTCCTTCCAAAGAAATCCCAGGGCTGATCTCCTTCAGAGTGGACTGGCTGGATCTCCTTGCAGTCCAAGGGACTCTCAAGAGTCTTCTCCAACACCACACTTCAGAAGCATCAATTCTTTGGTGCTCAGCCTTCTTCACAGTCCAACTCTCACATCCATACATGACCACAGGAAAAAACATAGCCTTGACTAGACGAATCTTTGTTGGCAAAGTAATATCTCTGCTTTTCAATATGCTATCTAGGTTGGTCATAACTTTCCTTCCAAGGAGTAAGCGTCTTTTAATTTCATGGCTGCAATCACTATCTGCAGTGATTTTGGAGCCCAGAAAAATAAAGTCTGACACTGTTTCCACTGTTTCCCCATCCATTTCCCACGAAGTGATGGGACTGGATGCCATGATCTTAGTTTTCTGAATGTTGAGCTTTAAGCCAACTTTTTCGCTCTCCACTTTCACTTTCATCAAGAGCCTTTTTAGTTCCTCTTCACTTTATGCCATAAGGGTGGTGTCATCTGCATATCTGAGGTTATTGATATTTCTCCTGGCAATCTTGATTCCAGCTTGTGTTTCTTCCAGTCCAGCATTTCTCATGATGTACTCTGCATATAAGTTAAATAAACAGGGTGAAAATATACAGCCTTGACGTACTCCTTTTCCTATTTGGCACCAGTCTGTTGTTCCATATCCAGTTCTAACTGTTGCTTCCTGACCTGCATACAAATTTCTCAAGAGGCAGATCAGGTGGTCTGGTATTCCCATCTCTTTCAGAATTTTCCACAGTTTATTGTGATCCACACAGTCAAAGGCTTTGGCAGAGTCAATAAAGCAGAAATAGATGCTTTTCTGGAGCTCTCTTGCCTTTTCCATGATCCAGCGGATGTTGGCAATTTGATCTCTGGTTCCTCTGCCCTTTCTAAAACCAGCTTGAACATCAGGAAGTTCACGGTTCACATATTGCTGAAGCCTGGCTTGGAGAATTTTGAGCATTACTTTACTAGAGTGTGAGATGAGTGCAAGTGTGCGATAGTCTGAGCATTCTTTGGCATTGCCTTTCTTTGGGGTTGGAATGAAAACTGACCTTTTCCAGTCCTGTGGCCACTGCTGAGTTTTCCAAATTTGCTGGCATATTGAGTGCAGCACTTTCACAGCATCATCTTTCAGGATTTTAAATAGCTCAACTGGAATTCCATCACCTCCACTAGCTTTGTTCGTAGTGATGCTTTCTAAGGCCCACTTGACTTCACATTCCAGGATGTCTGGCTCTAGGTCAGTGATCACACCATCATGATTTTCTGGGTCGTGAAGATCTTTTTTGTACAGTTCTTCTGTGTATTCTTGCCATCTCTTCTTAATATCTTCTGCTTCTGTTAGGTCCATACCATTTCTGTCCTTTATCGAGCCCATCTTTGCATGAAAATTGGAGGTGATCAAACAGGAGATGGCAAGAGTGAACATCAACTGTCTAGGAATCAGTGACCTAAAATGGACCAGAATGGGTGAATTTAATTCAGTTGACTATTATATTTACTACTATTGGCAAAAATCCCTTAGAAGAAATGGAGTGGCTATCATAGTCAACAAAAGAGTCCAAAATGCAGTACTTGGATGCAATCTCAAAAACTACAGAATGATCTCTGTTCATTTTCAAGGCAAACCATTCAATATCACAGTAATCCAAGTCTACGCCCCAGCCACTAATGCCAAAGAAGCTGAAGTTGAACAGTTCTATGAAGAACTACAGATTTCATAGAACTAATACCAAAAAAGGATGTCCTTTTCATCATAGGGGACTGGAATGCAAAAGTAGGAAGTCAAGAGATACCTGGAGTAACAGGCAAGTTTGGCCTTGGAGCACTGAATGAAGCAGGGCAAAGCTAACGATTTTGTTAAGAGAACACACTGGTCATAGCAAACGCCTGTCAACTACAAAGTGGCATTGACCAAGAGCACTGCCAGTGACTGAACAACAAAGGCGTTTGCCGTCTGCCTCTACAGAGAGTGAACCCCATGCTCCTATAGCTGTTGCCCTTCAACAGCTGTGGAGTGAGGAACTCCACGCTCCAGGGCATCCAGTGAGATGGGTCTTTAGACAGTTGGATTTTTTTTTTTTTTAAATGTTTTTAGGAACAGATTTTATGGTCTCAATTATTGCATCTCCTCCTATCTAGAGAAGCACTAAATCCCTTTATGGTGACATCATATCCTCATGACCAACAAAAAACCTTTTGTAAAATAAGTGCTTCATGGTATTGAACTTCCTATTCACCAAAACCTTATATATTGACCTTCCACACTGCCGTTTTGAAGCAGTCTCTTAGAGCTGAGATGCTGCCTCCCGGGCTACAGTCTTCATTTTGCCCTCATTTTGTTTTGTGCCATCCTAAAATGTTCTAAGAAAGCAAATTTTTAGAAATTATCACTGATATTTATGCTCACCAATCTATAAAATGCTAATATAAAAGTTCTTCGCTGTCAAGGTGTCCTCCCAGGGGAGGCAGCATGGCTCAAACATTCGTGAACAGCAAGATCCAGTCTGGGAAGGTGGTCGTGTTCATCAAGCCCACCTGCCCCTACTGCAAAAGGACTCCAGAGCTCCTCAATCAACTGCCCTTCAAACAAGGGCTTTTGGAATTTGTCAGTATCACAGCCAACAGTGACACCAATGAGATACAAGATTACTTGCAACAGCTCACAGGAGCCAGAACGGTACCTCGGGTCTTCGTTGGTAAAGAGTGCATAGGTGGATGCACTGATCTAGTAAATATACATGAGAGAGGGGAACTGTTGACACGGATAAAGCAAATTGAAGCTCTGCAATAATTACAGAGCAGATCCAGGCTGATATCCCCCTTGAAGACTGGATGGCATTGCCGATAATGACAGCAGTTCCTGGAGGATGGACCTGGGGAAACTTTACCCAGTCACTGTTTACTTAAAATTCTGAAATATGTTAACCTCAATAAAAAGGGACAGGCACTTTGGGAGGCCAAAAACAGCTTATTTTGACTCAGTATTAAAAATGGACCAACTTGCCCCCCCCCCAAAAAAAGTCAATTCTTGGTTGCTTAAGGAAAATACAAAGTGTGTTTTCAGTAAAGAAGGTATGAGGAATGGAATTGCATTTTGTGAACGGAAAAGGAAGTAAGCCTGACTTACAGGTGGCTTTTTAGGATGGAAGAACAAAGTAATGGGTACAGAAAGTGATAAGATTTGTGAAAAGTGAACTATGAGAAGTGAGTTTTGTATATGGTTTAAAATAAGTGTAAAATAAATTTAATTAAGTTTGCCTTTTAAATAAAGTAAAACTTATTTAGCTTTGAATTTTGCTTTTCTGTCTGTTGCAAAACTTGAATTTAGCTTTTCTGTCTGTTAAGATGACACCTTTTCTTCAGATGGTGAACTGCCTTTGACAACAGATTTAAATTTCTTTATCTCTTAAGTGATCTGTTCTGAAATCTTTTTTGTTACGTTAGCTATATGAAAAGCTATTGTTTCACAATGACCTATAATCCTATCTGACTGAGTGTTCTAAACCTTTTTGATATTTGTGACAAAAATTCCTAAGTCATTGTAATGGAGAACTTGATTTCTAGCTAACTTTGGGATGCTTCAGAGGGCCCCTCAAACACCCCAAAGACAGATATTACACTAATTAGGCTCATTTTCTATATAGAATGACATGGGAAGTATTGTCAAGTGAGTAATAAGTCTCAGGTTATATTGTATGGTAAATGTTACTAATATAGATATTGTAGAAACCATACGGCGCTCCTAAAATTCTGATATGTTTGGGGAAAATGTTATCAGGCATAACCCTAATTACTATCTCAAAATATTGTCATAGCACTAATCAAGTTTTGCAAAAATACTTGCTCTTCAAGAAGATGTACAGAAAGGACTTTCGGATAAATATCACTTTCTGAACTGGGTAAGGATTCTAATGGAAAACCTGATGACTTTACAAAGGTTAACATAAGGACTGATGAATATGCTTACAACTTCCATGGTTTGTATCTGAAAAATGTCTAGTTAGAATATGTGTTTTCCAGGTGTAAGGGAAAAAAAAAAAAAAACCTTCCCCTGAAAATAATTATGACAGCAATTTGGGGAAATTATATTTTATACACAAATTGAAACATTTATCTTTTCTCTATATCTGAATCCTTCTGGAATGCAAAAGTAGGAAGTCAAGAAACAACTGGAGTAACAGGCAAATTTGGCCTTGAAGTACAGACTGAAGCAGGGCAAAGGCTAACAGAGTTCTGCCAAGAGAACACATTGGTCATAGCAAACACCCTCTTCCAACAACCCAAGAGAAGAGTCTACACATGGACATCACCAGATGGTTAACACCGAAATTGGACTGGTTATATCATTTGCAGCTAAAGATGGAGAAGCTCTATACAGTCAGCAAAAACAAGACCGGGAGTGGACTATGGATCAGATCATGGACTCCTTATTGCCAAATTCAGAGTGAAATTGAAGAAAGTAGGGAAGACCACTAGACCACTTAGGTATGACCTAAATCAAATCCCTTATGATTATACAGTGGAAGTGAGAAATAGATTTAAGGGACTGGATCTGACAGACAGAGTGCCTGATGAACTATGGACGGAGGTTTGTGACATTGTACAGGAGGCAGGAATCAAGACCATATCCAAGAAGAAGAAATGCAAAAAAGCAAAATGGCTGTCTGGGAAGGCCTTACAAATAGCTGTGAAAAGAAGAGAAGCGAAAAGCAAAGGAGAAAAGGAAAGATATAAGCATCTGAATGCAGAGTTCCAAAGAGAGCAAGGAGAGATAAGAAAGACTTCTTCAGGGTTATTGTTACCATCTTTCTAAATTCCATATATATGCGTTAGTATACTGTATTGGTGTTTTTTCTTTCTGGTTTACTTCACTCTGTATAATAGGCTTCAGTTTCATCCACCTCATTAGAACTGATTCAAATGTATTCTTTTTAATGGCTGAGTAATACTCCATTGTGTATATTGGGGCTGGTGCACTGGGACGACCCAGAGGGATGGTATGGGGAGGGAGGAGGGAGGAGGATTCAGGATAGGGAACATATGTATACCTGTGGCAGATTCATTTTAATATATGGCAAAACCAATACAATATTGTAAAGTTAAATTAAATAAAATTAAAAAAAAAAAAAAGAAAGACTTCTTCAGTGATCAGTGAAAAGAAATAGAGAAAAACAATAGAATGGGAAAGACTAGAGATCTCTTCAAGAAAATTAGAGGTACCAAGGGAACATTTCATGAAAAGATGGGCACAATAAAGGACAGAAATGGTATGGACCTAACAGAAGCAGAAGATACTAAGAAGACGGGGCAAGAATACACAGAAGAACTGTACAAAAAAGATCTTCACGACACAGATAATCACGAAGGTGTGATCACTCACACTCACCTAGGGCTGGATATCCTGGAATGTGAAGTCAGGTGGGCCTTAGGAAGCATTCCTATGAACAAACCTAGAGGAGGTGATGGATTTCCAGTTGAGCTATTCCAAATCCTGAAAGATGATGCTGTGAAAGTGGTGCATTCAATATGTCAGCAAATTTGGAAAACTCAGCAGTGACCACAGGACTGGAAAAGGTCAGTTTTCATTCCAACCCCAAAGAAAGGCAATGCCAAAGAATGCTCAAACTACCGCACAATTGCACTCGTCTCACACGCTAGTAAAGTAATGCTCAAAATTCTCCAAGCCAGGCTTCAGCAATATGTGAACTGTGAACTTCCAGATGTTCAAGCTGGTTTTAGAAAAGGCAGAGGAACCAGATATCAAATAGCCAACATCTGCTGGATCATGGAAAAAGCAAGAGAGTTAGAGTAAAACATCTATTTCTGCTTTATTGACTCTGCCAAAGCCTTTGTGTGGATCACAATAAACTGTGGAAAATTCTGAAAGAGATGGGAATACTAGACCACCTGATCTGCCTCTTGAGAAACCTGTATGCAGTTCAGGAATCAACAGTTAGAACTGGACATGGAACAACAGACTGGTTCCAAATAGGAAAAGGAGTACGTCAAGGCTGTATATTGTCACCCTGCTTATTTAACTTCTATGCAGAGTACATCATGAGAAACGCTGGGCTGGAAGAAGCACAAGCTGGACTCAAGATTGCTGGGAGAAATATCAATAACATCAGATATGCAGGTGACACCACCCTTATGGCAGAAAGTGAGGAAGAACTAAACAACCTCTTGATGAAAGTGAAAGACGAGAGTGAAAAAGTTGGCTTAAAGCTCAACATTCAGAAAACTAAGATCATGGCATCCGGTCCCATCACTTCATGGGAAATAGATGGGGAAACAGTGGAAAACAGTGTCCGACTTTATTTTTCTGGGCTCCAAAATTACTGCGGATGGTGATTGCAGCCATGAAATTAAAAGACACTTGCTCCTTGGAAGGAAAGTTATGACCAACCTGGAAAGAATATTAAGAAACAGAGACATTACTTTGCCAACAAAGGTCCATCTAGTCAAGGCTATAGTTTTTCTAGTAGTCATGTACGGATGTGAGAGTTGGACTATTAAGAAAGCTGAGAGCCGAAGAATTAATACTTTTGAACTGTGGTGTTGGAGAAGACTCTTGAGAGTCCCTTGGACTGCAAGGAGATCCAACCAGTCCATTCTAAAGGAGATCAGTCCTGGATGTTCATTGAATGGACTGATGTTGAAGCTGAAACTCCAATAATTTGGCCACCTGATGCGGAGAGCTGACTCATTTGAAAAGACCCTGATGGTGGGAAAGATTGAGGGCAGGAGGAGAAGGGTACAACAGAGGATGAGATGGTTGGAAGGCATCACCGACTCAATGGACATGGGTTTGGGTGGACTCTGGGAGTTGGTGATGGACAGGGAGGCTTGGCATGTTGTGGTTCATGGGGCCGGAAAGAGTCGGACAAGACTAAGCGACTGAACTGAACCGAACCCTTCAGAGATTGGACACTCTTAGTTTCTGAAACTTTATCAGATAAGTTAGGAAGGTTATCTCACTAACAGGTACAGAACTGCCAAGGAATTTTTGGAAACCTTGAGATGGAAGTAATTCATGTAAATCTGTGATAAGTCTGTGGCTTTACTTTCCTAGCCCTGAAAGATTTATTTTAAATGTTCAGTTGAGACTCTAGACAAATCTCATCAATTCATGTTGAGGTTTGACAGAAAACAACAAAATTATGTAAAGCAATTATCCTTCAATTAAAAAATAAATACTTTTTGTAGAAAGTCTCAAAAGAGCAAAAAAGTCTATAATCAATTATGGTTATATAAATCATCAGGCCAAGTTTATTGAGACCAGACCTATATCACAAGCAAGTCTTAATTTGGTTATATTTGGTAAAAATGATGGTGATTTTAGGGAGAAAAAGATGTTTCAATGAATGTTAAATCCCAATTTGTTAATGGAGGTCTGTATCTAGTAAGACTCATTTCCTGGACAGTTCTTTGCTGTTAGGGTACATTAATGTAAGTTTTAATTAAATTATTAAGGACACTCTAGGTTTGTCTCTGAAGCTTATCTCCGTAATCTCTCTTTGGATGAAGATCAGATGCCTCATGCACGACCTGCAACCAAGACTGGAAAAAGACTTAATTTGAGAAACTATCTCAAACCTGGATGGAAGGACCTTTTTATAGGTACTCTTAACTAGTTCATGCATGGGGAAATTGAAGGGAAATTGACTCTTAGATTAATTCTCACTTCCAAAGGCCCCTAAGCTGGACTAGTCTATAGAGAGGTCTGCTGACCTCAAACTCACCTTAAAGCAATGCTCGAACAGAGGAAACTGCACTACACTAGGATGAGAGGACGACGACATCAGAAGCAGACAGCTTGCCCAAGATGCTGACCTGACTCGTATGATCATTTATAATGCTTTCATGATTCCTTGGAGGTGTGTGTATCAGTCAAATGTTTTCTATCATAGGTACAATTCTATGCTAGTTTAAAACTCAATCCAGTTGTTGGGTTGTGGCCAATTATCTGTGTCTAGTACTTCTGGGTTACCTTGGTGGAGTTCTGTTCTCCAGGGCTCTGATACCACCTAGGAAATTTATTTTAGATGAGAGTTCAGTCCTCTTCTGTCTATTCATGATATTGCTAGATAGGATCCTCTCACCTGGCCACTTAATAATATCTGCTCTGATGTTGGCCATAGATTTAAGTTTTCTCTTAGGGTCATTCAAACTCAAATTTCACTTAAGGTCATTCAAAATTAGAGTGATGAGCTAAGTCTCAAAATTAACCTCTCATCTATTAAAAGGAAAACTCCTGGAATTATGTGATGTATCTGTATGGTAAACACAGGCTATGGTTATTTAAGTTTGAAAGCTCCTGTATGTTGGGAACAATTAAATCATACTAAAAATGATCAAACTGGTAATATGAGACACAGCCAGGTGTTTATGAACGATGCCTATTATTACCATTAGAGAGCGTGATTGGAGCAGAACTCAGTGGATTTGGAGCACTAATTTATGGCCTTGACATCCACAGGGATGGATACAAAGATGTAGCCTAGGATTCCCATGAATTTAAGGTCATACACATTAACAAATTAGAGGTAACCCCAACCAAACCTACCATTGGCATGATCCCAATGGGTCAAAAGATCTGTATTCTACTGGTATGACCATTTAGCAGCTATTTTCTTTGTGTGTGTGTGTATCTTCAATGGGACTGGAGGATGTAATTTGTCATATCTAAGCCTTGACAACTTACATAAGCTTTAAATGATAGTAACTGGGCTATTAACCTATTGAATTCTGAGATCTCTATGATGAGAAAGGCCATGCTGCACAACTCCAAGGCCCTCAACACCTTACAGCATCTCAGGGAGATACAAGTGCTGCAATTCAAAGTGAATGCTATAATTTCATACCTGATAAATCCTTTAATGTGACACATTTGATGAACCATATGAAAAATCAGGTTTCTGCTTTAAGTGACCATTCCCCAGTCTTGATGATCTTTTAAAAAACTGGTTTGGTGTGGGAGGTTCATGGCTAAATTATTTACTTTTAATTCCACTAATGTTATTAGCTGTACTATTTTTATTTTGCCTGTTTCACAAGATAATTGTTTCTTGTATAACCAAGGGTAGGCTGCTGCTGCTGCTAAGTTGCTTCAGTTGTGTTTGACTCTGGGTGACCCCATAGACGGCAGCCCACCAGGCTCCCCCGTCCCTGGGATTCTCCAGGCAAGAACACTGGAGTGGGTTGCCATTTCCTTCTCCAATGCATGAAAGTGAAAAATGAAAGAGAAGTCGCTCAGTCGTGTCCGACTCTTTGCAACCCCATGGACTGCAGCCTACCAGGCTCCTACATCCATGGGATTTTCCAGGCAAGAGTATTGGAGTGGGTTGCCATTGCCTTCACCGAACCAAGTGTATGAGCCTCCAACAAAAATAATGACTGGACTTGAAGCAGTTGATCAAGTGTATAGCTCGATATGTGATCAGTGATTGTAATTATGTTACTCTAGATATAGGAGTAACTTCCACTTCCAGATGTTCAAGCTGGATTCAGAAAAGGCAGAGGAACCAGAGATCAAAATGCCAACAACTGCTGGATCACCAAAAAATCAAGGGTTCCAGAAAAACATCTATTTCTGCTTTATTGACTATGCCAAAGCCTTTGATTGTGTGGATCACAACAGACTGTAGAAAATTCTTAAAGAGATGGGAGTACCAGACTATCTGTCCTGCCTCCTGAGAAATCTGTATGCAGGTCAAGAAGCAACAGTTAGAACTGGGCATGGAACAACAGACTGGTTCCAAATCGGGAAAAGAGTACGTCAAGGCTGTGTATTGTCACCGTGCTTATTTGACTTATATGCAGAGTACATCATGCAAAATGAAGGGCTGAAGGAAGCACAAGCTGGACTCAAGATTGCTGGGAGAAATATCAATAACCTCAGATACTCAGATAACACTATTGTTATCTGTGTGAGAAAAGTGAAGAAGAACTGTGTGGCAGAAAGTGAAGAAGAACTAAAGAGCCTCTTGATGAAAGTGAAAGAGGAGAGTGAAAAGGGTGGCTTAAAACTCAACATTCACAAAACTAAGATCATGGCATCCGGTCCCATTACTTCATGGCAAATAGTTGGGGAAACAATGGAAACAATGAGAGACTTTCTTTTGAGGGTGGAGGGGCCCAAAATCACTGCAGATGGTAACTGAAGCCATGAAATTAAAAGACACTTGCTCCTTGGAAGAAAAGCTGTGACCAACATATACAGCATATTAGAAAGCAGAGACTTGACTTTATTAAAAAAGGTTCATGTAGTCAAAGCTATGGTTTTTCCAGTAGTCATGTATGGATGTGAGAGTTGGACTATAAAGACAGCTGAGCACTGAAGAATTGATGCTTTTGAACTATCATGTTGGACAGGACTCTTGAGAGTCCCTTGAGCTGCAAGGAGATCAAATTAGTTAATCCTACAAGAAATCAGTCCTGAATATTTATTGGAAGGACTGATGCTGAAGCTGAAATTCCAATACTTTGGCCACCTGATGTGAAGAACTGACTCATTGGAAAAGACCCTGATGCTGGGAAAGATTGAAGGCGGGAGGAGAAGGGGATGACAGAGGATGAGACGGTTGGATCACGTCACCGACACGATAGACATGAGTTTGAGTAAGCTCTGGGAGTTGGGGATGGACAGGGAGGCCTAGCGTCCTGCAGTCCATGGGGTTGCAAAGAGTCAGACACGACTGAGTGACTGAACTGAACTGAGATATGGGAAGATGCAACAAGAAGGAATACTTTCCTGGACCATAACTAGAAGACAGGTGTGCAGAGATCTTTGACTATGGAGACCTAGTCTAGTAATAGCACATTGAGTGACCTGTCAGCAAAAGCCTTCTTCAGAACTGGGAAGGAGCCTTACCAGCAACATGAGACAAAATGTTCATGAAATGCCCCCCAAAACATGATCGGATGTATGACCACAAGAGGGCCATGTCAACTACAAATTGGCACTTACCAAGGGCATTGCCAACGAGTGAACCGCAAAGGCATTTACCCTGTGTCTCCGCGGAGATTGAACCCCATTCTGCTAAAGCTATTGACTTTCAACAGCCTCAGAGGGACTTCAGAGTGGAGCGAGGCACTCTGCTCCAGGGACTCTGGTAGGACTGGTCTGTAGATAGTTGGATGTTTTTAGGAACAGACTTTATGATCTCAATCCTTGCATCTCCTCCTATCTAGAGAAGCACTAAATCCCTTCATGGTGACATCAGATCCCCATGACTAACAAAAAACCTTTTGTGAAATGAGTGCTTCATGGTATTGAACTTCCCCTTCACCAAAACCTTATATATTGAACTTCCCCCACTGCTGCTTTGGAGCAGTCTCTCAGACTGCTCAGACTATTCTGCTGATATGAATATTTAGCAAATATGACCCTACTTTGGGGGGCATTTCATGACCATTTGGTCCTGCATTGCTGGGAAGGCTCATTCCCAGTTCTGAAGAAGGTTTTGCTGATATGCTGCTCAATGTGCTATTACTGGACTAGGTCTTAATAGTCAAAGATCTGTGAACACCTGTCAGAGCTATCTGACATGCTGCCTCCCTGGCTGCAGTCCTCATTTTCCCCAAATAAAACTTAACTTGCAACTCTCAAGTTGTACGTCTTTTTTAGTTGACACACCCTCTTCCGACAACACGAGACGACTCTATACAAGGACATCACCAGATGGTCAATACTGAAATCAGATTGATTATGTTCCTTGCAGCTGAAGATGGGAAAGCTCTATACAGTCAGCAAAAACAAGACCAGGAGCTGACTGTGACTCAGATCATGAACTCCTTACTGCCAAATTCAGACTGAAATTGAAGAAAGTAGGGAAAACCACAAGACACCATTCAGGTATGATGTAAATCAAATCTCTTATGATTACACAGTGGAAGTGACAAATAGATTCAAGGGATTCGATCTGATAGACAGAATGCCTGAAGAATTATGGACGGAGTTTCATGACATTGTACAGGAGGCAGTGATCAAGACCATCACAAGGAAAAAGAAATGCAAAAAGGCAAAATGGTTGTCTGAGGAGGCCTTACAAATAGCTGAGAAACGAAGAGAAGTGAAAGGCAAAAGAGAAAAGGAATGATAAACCTATTTGAATGAAATGTTCCAAAGAATAGCCAGGAGAAATAAGAAAGCCTTCTTAAGTGAACAATGCAGAGAAATAGAGGAAAACAATAGAATGGGAAAGACTAGAGATCTCTTCAAGAAAATTAGAGGTACCAAGGGAGCATTTCATGCAAAGATGGGCACAATAGAGGACAGAAATGGCATGGACCTAACAGAAGCAGAAGAGATTAAGAAAAGGTGGCAAGAATACACAGAAGAACTATACAAAAAGGATCTTAATGAGCCAGGTAACCATGATGGTGTGATCACTCACCCAGAGCCAGACATCCTGGAATGTGAAGTCAAGTGGGCTTTAGGAAGCATTACTGTGAACAAAGCTAGTGGAGGTGATGGAATTCCAGCTGAACTATTTCAAATCCTCAAAGATGATGCTGTGAAAGTGCAGCACTCAATATGCCAGCAAATTTGGAAAACCCAGTAGTGGCCACCAGACTGGAAAAGGTGAGTTTTCATTCCAATCCCAAAGAAAGGCAATGCCAAAGAATGTTCAAACTACCACACAATTGCACTCATGTCACCCACTAGCAAAGTTAAGTTCAAACTTCTTGATTAGAAATCAGCTTCCATCATCAGCTTCTCCTCCTCGTCAGGCAGGGTAATTTTCTATTCCTTATATGGTCAAGCTTGGACTCTCATAGCTCAATGGAAATGCACAAAAATTTGGTAAATCATCTCAAGTTTCAGCATAATGTCACCTTTTCCTTATATTTTGCTTTCAGTGCACACATAGAAGCATGTCCTAGGGGGTCATTAACTTACTGAGCCCACCGGGCAGGATGTGGGGCTCATGCCACCGTTGTTTTATTGTTTGGGGGAAGGTCCTGTGCCTTTGCCACATGGTTTTGTGGCTGAGCAAACCTGCTTTCTTGATTGATCCTTTAACTTACAGAGTCTCCCATACTTTTTTCTTTACTTACAATGCCCTAGTGGGAATAACTACTTAATCGCCTACTCTGTCTCTTTTCTCTATCCTTATCAACTTGATTTACTTTAGTCTTCTTGCCAGTCCTGGGCGACCCAGGTTCCTGTGTTGGGTCCCCATCTGGGGAGGTCTGACAGCAGTCTTTATTTTTAGCACGGATCATGCAAGTCTGAGGGGCTCACGGGATGGTCTTCGGCAGTTTAGTCTCCATTATGAACTTGTGAATCCGTTGTGGCATCTCTCCTGGTGTGGGTGTTGTTACAGTGTGGTGTGGCACGGTGTGCAAGAGGGCCTCAGGAGTCAGGACAGTTCCACATGCACACATGTCCCCCAGGTGTGGTGTGGTCCAGAGTCAATCTCCACTCCTTTTCTGGGTACACCACCTGGTATTTTGACAAGTTGATCTGTAGTGACCCTCTCATGGCTTGAGAATCGCCTGCCTTTGCTGCCTGGCTTTGCAGCTTGGTCAGCTAACTGGTTGCTTTGGATTATATGAATTTCACCCTTCTGGTGGCCTGGACAGTACACTCCGGCCACCAATGAGGGCTTGTGGATGGCTTCTCATAGTGACAGGATCTCAAAGCATGTTTTCTGTCTTTATTGTCTGAAGCGAGGAGCCCCCTTCTCTGCAGATGGTCCTGTGAGCAGCCACCACAGAGAACGCAGAGCAGGAGCCTCTGTACGTATCACTCACGTGCCTTCAGTGAGCCGTAGGGCTCTTGTCAGAGCAGTGACTTCTGCCTCCTGAGCTGAGCTCCCTAGGGGCAGGGCTTTTGCTTCTACCACCTTTTCAAGGGTTAGCAGCACAGGACTTCCCTGGCGGTCCAGTGGTTAAGACCCTGCACTTCCATTTCAGTGAGTGCGGATTTGAGCCCTGGTTGGGGAACGAAGATCTTGTAGGCTGTGTGGCAAAAAAACAGAAAGGGTTTTCACTACATACCGAATACGTCCCCTGCCTTGGTCCATGGAGCTGCTTCCATCCATGAACAGGTCCACATCTGGCTCAGCCAAGGGTTGTGTGTTGAGCCTGGTGTGCTCGAGGCAGTCGTGCTCAGGGGTTTGTGCAGCAAACTTCGGGAGCAGTGACGCTGGATTTAGGGCCAAAGTGACCCGAAATTTTAGAGTGGAATTGCCTGAGAGAATGGCTTGGTACTTCCCCATTCTCCCAGAAGTCAGCCAATAGCTCCCTTTTTGTTCCAGTGAAGAAAGGACATTAAATGAAGTGAAAGTCGCTCAGTTGTGTCCGACTCTTTGCAACTGCATAGACTATACACTCCATGGAATTCTTCAGGCCAGAACACTGGAGTGGGTAGCCTTTCCCTTCTCCAGGGGGTCTTCCTGACCCAGGAATCGAACTGGGGTCTCTTGCATTGCAGGCAAATTCTTTACCAACTGAGCTACCAGGGAAGCCCCAAGAAAGGACAGGGTGAGAGACATACACAGTGGTGGGTTGCCCCAGGGTGAACTGCTCAGTTTCCTGAAGTCTGGCACAAGGAGTTGCTACCGCTCCAAGGCTAGGGGGCCACCCTGAACACTCTGTTTTAGTTGAGATGTAAGTAGTGGGCTGAGGGATATTCCCCAGGGCTTGAATTAATATCTGAGACTCATGCCTTGTCTCTCATGGACCTACAGTGTGAAAGGTTTAAGTCTGCTAGTTCCAAAGCTGGAGCCGAGACTAACCTTGTTTTTATCATTTCCCAGCCTGTTTGGTGCTCTTTGTCAAAGTAAAGAGCTCAAGATATGTTCTTTTAAAGCCTGAATTTGAGATCCTAATTCGATAGAATCCTGCCTTTCCCAGAAGCCCCTCAGCTCTGTGTGTCTTGGGTGTTCCCAAGCTGGCAGTTGCCTATTTTCTGTCAAGCAGAGGATGAAACCCAGGTACATGACTTGTTACTTACATACTTGAGCCTTCCTCTGGGAGCCGTTCCATCCACAATTGGCCAAATTCCAAGCCAGGCTTCAGCAATATGTGAACCGTGAACTTCCTGATGTTCAAGCTGGTTTTAGAAAAGGCAGAGGAACCAGAGATCAAATTGCCAACATCTGCTGGATCATGGAAAAAGCAAGAGAGTTCCAGAAAAACATCTATTTCTGCTTTATTGACTATGCCAAAGCCTTCGACTATGTGGATCACAATAAACTGTGGAAAATTCTGAAAGAGATGGGAATACCAGACCACCTGACCTGCCTCTTGAGAAATCTGTATGCGGGTCAGGAAGCAACAGTTAGAACTGGACATGGAACAACAGACTGGTGCCAAATAGGAAAAGGAGTATTTCAAGGCTGTATATTGTCACCCTGCTTATTTAACTTCTATGTAGAGTACATCATGAGAAATGCTGGACTGGAAGAAACACAAGCTGTAATCAAGATTGCCGGGAGAAATATCAATAACCTCAGATATGCAGATGACACCACCCTTATGGCAGAAAGTGAAAAGGAACTAAAAAGGCTCTTGATGAACGTGACAGTGGGGAGTGAAAAAGTTGGTTTAAAGCTCAACATTCAGAAAACTAAGATCATGGCATCTGGTCCCATCACTTCATGGGAAATAGATGGAGAAACAGTGGAAACAGTGTCTGACTTTATTTTTCTGGGCTCCAAAATCACTGCAGATGGTGACTGCAGCCATGAAATTAAAAGATGTTTACTCCTTGAAAGGAAAGTTATGACCAACCTAGATAGCATATTGAAAAGCAGAGACATTACTTTGCCAACAAAGGTTCATCTAGTCAAGGCTATGGTTTTTCCTGTGGTCATGTATGGATGTGAGAGTTGGACTGTGAAGAAGGCTGAGCGCCGAAGAATTGATGCTTTTGCAGAGTGGTATTGGAGAAGACTCTTGAGACTCCCTTGGACTGCAAGGAGATCCAGCCAGTCCATTCTGAAGGAGATCGGCCCTGGGATTTCTTTGGAAGGAATGATGCTAAAGTTGAAACTCCAGTACTTTGGCCACCTCATGCGAAGAGTTGACTCATTGGAAAAGACTCTGATGCTGGGAGGGATTGGGGGCAGGAGGAGAAGGGGACGACAGAGGATGAGACGGCTGGATGGCATCACTGACTCTGATGGACATGAGTCTGAGTGAACTCTGGGAGTTGGTGATGGACAGGGAGGCCTGGCGTGCTTCGATTCATGGGGTCGCAAAGAGTCAGACACGACTGAGTGAATGATCTGATCTCATCTGATCTGATGGTATTTTTTAGACACTTTGCTTGTTGTGAGTAAGTCATCCACACACATTGGAGTAAGAGCCCGAGCCAACATTTCCCCAAACAAGGTAGGGGAAATCTTCAGTCCTTGAGGCAACACTGTCCAGCAGTACGGTTGGACTCCCTGTGCTTCTGGGTCCTGCCGCCAGAAAGCAGACAGCTGCAGTGGTTCTTCTGCAGTAGGAATGCAGGGGAAAGTGTCCTTCAAGCCCAGAACTGAGAACCAGCAGTATTGTCCCACAGTAGTTGTGCGCAGAACATATATGGATTACTGTTACAGGCTGCAAATCTTGGGCTGTCTCACTAATGGCCCTCACGTCTTCGACAATGATTTGTACACTGCTGAGTTTGGCTCTTTGGGAGGATAGGAGTTTATATAGGAATCTACAAGGTTTAATTAGTCCCAGTTAAGCCAACTTTTCAAGAATTGTCTGAATTATCTTTGGGTCTCTTGCCTCAGAAGGTACTGTTTTAAATTAGGTGTCCCAGTGTCCTTTATTTTATTTTATTTTTTTTTACTGTCCTGCACAGTTTGCAGGATCCTAAGTTCCCTCACCAGGAATTGGTGAGGGCCACTGCAGCAAAAGTGCCAACTTGTAACCAATGAACCACCAGGGAATCCCTCCAGTGTCCCTAGTAACAGTATTTGTATTGGCCATGTGTTGGTCGGCCTTCCCTGGGGTGCTGTCAGCCCACACTTCCTGCCTTACCTTTTTGAGTACTTGTGGAGGGGGAATCAGTCTCCTTCTCCAGAGTGTCCACAAATGTCATCTGCCTGCTTACCGGGTGCCCTGACAGGATGCTGAGGTCAAGCTGTTCTGGTGAAAAAATTATTTGTGCATTTAATTTACAAAAGAGGCATTGGACATGTTGGCATATATAAGAAACTGTGTTTCAGTCTGAGGTCCCCTAATCGGCATTGCAAAGGTTGTAAGAAAGAACAGCTTTGCACTTCTCCAGAAACTCCTGTGACCAGGATGGACTGAGTCGTTCTCTGCGCCATCTTGGTATCTACCAGAGTATGCGGCACTGTAGCTATCAGAAGGTCAGTCAGCTTGTCCCCACTGTCACAGGTACCCAGGGCTCCTGGGGCATCATTAGAGTGTTCATCTCTTTCTACTGCAATGACAGGCTCCTGACTGTTACTGTTTTCCTTCTCACTCCTTAGCCAAGGACAGTCTGTTTTCCAGTGCCCTCCTTACACTAAGCGTGTTGTTCCCTCCCCCGAGGTGGCTCACCTCTCCTCAGGTTACTCGTGCCCTGGGAGTCCACTGCTGCCACCAGGTAATGTGGCTTTCAGTCCTGCATCTTCTTGCTTCTTTTGCTGTTCCCTGTTGTTGAACACTTTTAAAGCAACATCTGCCAGTTGAGAAGGGGTCATTCCAAATGGACCATCTGACTTTTGTGAGTTTCTTATGTCTGGGGAGCTTTGTCCAATAAAGGTTATGTTTACCATTCTCATTATTTTTAGAGGCCTCAGGGTTTGCATCAGAGTAGTGCCTATAAGTATGATAAACTCTTTCTAGAAACTCTGATGGATCCTCATTGGGTTTTTGGTGTATCTCTTGAATTTATCTAAGCTCTTTTGCCTGGGTACTCCTTGTCAAAGACCTGCTAAGATACACTTACTGTAATGCTCTCAGTTCAGTTCAGTCACTCAGTCATGTCCGAATGTCTGTGACCCCATGCACTGCAGCATGCCAGGCTTCCCAGTCCATCACCAACTCCAGGAGCTTACATAAACTCATGCTCATTGAGTCAGTGATGCCATCCAACCATCTCATCCTCTGTCATACCCTTCTCCTCTCGCCTTCAATCTTTCCCAGCATCAGGGTCTTTTCCAATGAGTCGGTTCTTTGCCTCAGATGGCCAAAGTATTGGAGTTTCAGCTTCAGCATTAGTCCTTCCAATGAACACCCAGGACTGATTTCCTTTAAGATGGACTGGTTGGATCTCCTTGCATCCCAAGGAACTCTCAAGAGTTATCTCCAAAATCACAGTTCAAAAGCATCAACTCTTCAGTACTCAGCTTTCTTTATAGTCCAACTCTTACACCCATACATGACTACTGGAACAACCATAGCCTTGACTAGATGGACCTTTGTTGGCAAAGTAATGTCTCTGCTTTTTAATATGTTGTCTAGGTTGCTCATAGCTTATCTTTCAAGGAGAAAGTCTCTTTTAATTTCATGGCTGCAGTCACAATCTTCAGTGATTTTGGAGCCCCCAAAATAGTGTCTCACTGTTTCCATTGTTTCCCCAACTATTTGCCATGAAGTGATGGGACAGAATGCCGTGATCTTAGTTTTCTGAATGTTGAGTTTTAAGCCAGCTTTTTCACTCTCCTCTTTCACTTTCAACAAGAGGCTCTTTAGTTCTTCACTTTATGCCATAAGGGTGGTGTCATCTGCATATCTGAGGTTATTGATATTTCTCCTGGCAATCTTGATTCCAGCTTGTGTTTCATCCAGCCCAGCATTTCGAATGATGTACTCTGCATATAAGTTAGATAAGCAGAGTGACAATATACAGCCTTGATGTACTCCTTTTCCTATTTGGAACCAGGCTGTTGTTCCATGTCCAGTTCTAACTGTTGTTTCCTGACCTACATATAGATTTCTCAAGAGGCATGTCAGGTGGTCTGGTATTCCTGTCTCTTGAAGAATTTTTCATAGTCTGTTGTGATCCACACAGTCAAAGACTATTCAATGAAGCAGAAGTAGATGGGAGGAATATTCTATTTAAGGAAGGGGCAGGGTTTCTGGGAATTGGGCCTCTGCCTGCTTTTTGATATTTTATGGTTATCCTGTGAACTATCATTGTGCCTGTGGGTGTGTCGTTTAGGTGATGTGGTAGAGTGAGAGTGTAATGAGGCTTAAGGTCAACTGGAAGTAGACTCTTCCGCCATCTTGGGCCTCGTTGCGGTTCTACTTTTTGTCATATCCTTTTTTTCTCAATGACTGTGTCATCCCCTCCCCCCACCCCACTTCTTTGAATGGTTGTGCCCTGCCCCCTTCCTTCTGTCTCATTGTGATCCTTTAGAATGTTGTCTTCTAAGGAGTGATGTGGCTTGGTGCCAGAGGAAGAAAAATTGATCTTTATGTTTGAGCAGGTTCTTCCATCGAGGTCTGGGTAACAGAGGGCTCATGGGAGAGGAGGGAGGGGGCCAAAATGGGCAGAGGGAAAGTTTGCATTTAATTTTCCTGTCTTGCCTTAAACTGTTGAGTTTTGATTCCATCAGTGCTGTCTCACGAGGCAGACATCTGACTTCATCCCACCTACTCTGAATGTGTGGGCAAGAGGGGTCAGGAGACAGAGTGACTGAGAGAAATAGAAACGTGAGGAGAATAGAAGAGTGGGTGAGATCAGAGGACAGTGTGGAGGATGAGTGTTTTGCAAAGAGATGGTAAGAATGAAAGAATAAACAGTGAAAGTAGCAGATGGTAAAAAACAAAGTGAAAGAAAGTTGGGATCTCTTGGGACATGAAGGAGTAAAGACAGAATAGGAGAGGAGCCCCTGATCAGTATGAAAAGGGAAGGTTAGTCACTTAGTCGTGTCTGACGTTTTGTGATTCCCATGGACTGTAGTCCACTAGGCTCCTCTGTCCATGGAATTCTCCAGGCGAGAATACTGGAGTGGGTTGCCATTTCCTGCTCCAGGGCTGATCAGTATAGTGAGGGTATAAAAGGGTGGAAGACATGACCTAGGGAGAGACTTGATGCTGGGAGAGAAGGGCTGGAGTGGGGACAAAGTGAGCAGAGGAAGAGAGGATGGAAAGGTAGTTCGGCCACCAAAGGCGGGGCAGAGTGAGGATGAAGGGCATGTAACGGATTCAATGGTGGTAACCTGGAGGACTGAAATAGAGGGACACAAGGAAACAGGTCAGAAAGGTTGAGGGGAAACAACGTGCAGAGGCAGGACAACAGAGGGGAACAGAGAGACAAACCAAATGAAAGGGAAACACGTGGAAGTGAGGGGGTGGAGATCTGGACCCAGATGAGTGCTGAGCTGTTTGCTTATGCATGATTAAGTTGTGATGTATTTGATTCGTAGCTTTGGACTCCAAAAAATACCTTTTAAAATTATTCTGATAAGGATGAGAATTGAAAATTTCCTGTCTGTATGTGTGCATCTTCTAATTATTTGCATCATAATAGAGCTTCCATTTGCCATCCTGTTCAGCCCAGGGGACAGTGACTTGACTCAGACAGCTGTGGGTCACCTCTTCTGTTTCCTGGTGTGGAGTAGAGGACCGGGAGACTGGTGGAGCCAGAAATGACATCTGTCACCATGCAGTACCTCTCTGAAGGAATGTTAAAGGTGCTTTTATTCCTTCTGGTGATGGTTTTGCTTTTTGCTTTACATTGAATTGTTTTCTATAAAGAATTATTCTGAAATGTATTTTGCTGGCTTCCTATAATCCACTCATATTCTTATGCTATATTCTAAAAGCTTTTAAAATATTTAGCTATGCTGGGCCTTAGTTGTACCATGTGGGATCTTAGCCACAGGACCACTAGGGTAGAAAGACCTCGACACCAGATTGTTTTTTAATTTAAAAAGCTTTATAGTTTTTTTTTTTTTTTTTTCATTCAAGTTTAGATCAGGACTTGTATGCTTTCTCCTCTTTATGTTACATGTTGAAAAATTTCGTTGGTAATAACTCAATAATTTTACAGTTTTGATGAGTACTTGGTAAGAAGTATTACCAAGTATTACCAAGTACTTGGACTGTAGTCTGCCAGGCTCCTCCATCCATGGGATTTCCCAAGCAAGAATACTGGAGTGGGTTGCCATGCCCTCCTCCAGAGGATCTTCTGGACCCAGCGATAGAACTGGGGTCTTTGAATTGCAGACAGACTCTTTACCATCTGAGCCACCAGGAAAGCCCAGTAAAGAAAGTTGATGATCATTTAACAGTCTCTTTTCTTCCCTTTTTTATAATGTAAAACAGTGAGCTGTGAGGTACTAAATAGACATTCACCTAAGTCCGTTCTCTGTAAATGAGAATCTGTCTAATCATGATGAGATAAATAGACATGTCTGTTCAGCATATTTCTAACCTAACTCCATTTCAGTGTTTTCCTGAGGAGTAGCTATGTTTTTGCAACTCAGTATTTTTTTTAAATTATTTTATTTATATTTTTCTGGCAAAGAGGAATTACATGGTTGTTATCTATGTGACTAGGGATTCCTTGTTTGCTCAGTGGTAAAGATTCCACCTGCCATGCAGGAGGTGTGGAAAGATCTTCTAGAGAAGGAAATGGCAACCCACTCCAGTGTTCTTGCCTGGAGAATTCCATGCACAGAGGAGCCTGGCAGGCTATATAGTCCATGGGGTTGCAAAGTTGGACACTGAGCAACTAAATCACCACCAGTGTGACCAGATCTTGAAAGAGAGTTTTCCTTTGTGCTCATGGACACAGAAGATGGTCCCAGTGTTTTAAAGTGGGATGAACACTAAGGACAAATTGCCCACTGACTAGCCTATCACGTGACCTCTCCAGAATTCAGTTATACCTGGTTCTTTCACTCAACTCAAGACAATTTCAGAAATGTCTCCCTGGTGGGCTTGAGGGAGATTGAGAGAACCCTGAAGTGATTGGCTCAGTTGGGTGTGCGTCTGTGTGTTCACGTGGGTAGTGCCTACTTGTAATTCAAATTTTGAATGGTTCCCAACAAATTCTATGGCGGTCCAGTGGTTAGGACTCAGTATTTTCACTGTCTCCGGCGGGGACTTGAGGAACTAAGATGCACAAGTCATGTGGAATGCCAGTCCTTTCAGAATGAAAAACAAAAAATGCCAGAGTGCAGGCTGGTGGAGTCATATGTCTCTCTGCATTAGGATAAACATGAAAAATTATGTGCTCCATGGGCTTCTAGTTGTCTGTCCTCTGGATATGTAGTCACAACCCCACCCTAGGCATGGACCGTTTTCTCATGGTTCACTCTGCTCTGATCACTTTCACCTTTTCTTTTTCAAAGTTGAGGTTCCTGTGCCTCTCCTTTGTCTCTCAGATCTTCAGGTCTAGGCTCAAAGATATCTTCCCGTCCCTCATGTACTTTTACCATGGTTTTATGGCCTCCCTATCAACAACCTATCAACAAACACATCAGAACTGCCCATCTCCTTTGATTGAGTTTTCCTTCTTTTCTCTTCATTGATGGGCACACAATGTTTATTTTCTTCCCTGAATGCCTGCAACATGTCACTCTGGGGATGTGTGTAGGGATGTGTGTAGGGATGTGTGTAGGGGTTGAGATTGAGTAATCCTTAGGAAAGACCAAGGGATCAGGGCAGGTCTGGATGGTTCCATCTTTGTTCTGCAAAGTTCAAGTGAACAACCAGTGTCCTTGGATTTGCAGCTTGTGTGCATTCCTGTTGTGACACCAGTGCCTGGAGGGAGGAAAGTGTGGAGCTCTAGAGGAACCCAGTGAATGGTGTGCACCGCAGGTGATTGTGGGATCAAGCAGTGTGTGGAACTGCTGGACGTCTCAGGTCTGATTGGAAGCCTGAGGCTAGTTTATGGGTAGTTTCAGGATCAAGGAATTGGTATGAGGTGCCACAGTGGGTGGTGAAACTCAGATTTGCATGCCTGGGGTTTTAACTGGGTAATTGATAATCATATCTGGCACGGAAATGAAGGAAGCGGAATTAGGCAGAGAGAATATTATTAGAAACCAGCCTTAAACTGAGCTCACATGTAGTGTGCTCAGTGAAGAACAGGGACTTTGGCCCTGCAGTATCTATTCTTTCTGATATGGCAGACTGGGAGTTAAGGAAAACTCCCATTTGCCTGCCATGCCTTAATTTCTCTTTCTGACTCTTAACATATAGAAAATGCAACAGATTTCTGTATGTTTAATATCCTGCAACTTTTATCAAGTTCACTGATGTGGGCTATAATTTTTGTTTTGGTGATATATATTTATAATGTCCCCAAACAGTGACAGTTTCACTTGAATACAAGCAGTATTTGGCATCTTTGCCTTAGTTTTTGATCTTAGAATGTTTTCAGCTTTTCACTCTCAACTGTGATGTAACATGTGAATTTTATGAAAAGGTCTTTTTTTGCATCTAACATTTACTTGACTGGAGTCTTTTCTTATGAATGCCACAGGTGTTACTTAGTTTCTGCAAAAATCCCACAATCAAAATGTTAATATGATCTGGTATCATATGGATGAATTTACAATTATTGAATGTCTCCTTGTGCCCATGGGAGATCCACTTGATCATGGTGCTGATTCATTTTAACCATTTCTTATACCAGGGCGTTTGGTGGAGGCCTTGTTGAATAAGTCTTGGAAGCATCCTTCTCTCTAATTTTTTGGAGTAGCTTCAGAAGAATCAGTGAAGTCTGATTTAGAGATTATCCTGTAAGCCGATCCGGTATTTTCTTTGTGGTTCATATTTGTCCATTTTATTGGCCAGAGTTTTTTTATTCTTATGTATTTTGTCGTGTTGATTGTAATTTCTTTTTCATTTTATTGATTTTGGCCCTCTTTTTTCTGGACTTCATCGATCTTTTTTATTATCTTTTAAAATTTCATTTATGTCTGTTCTGCTCTCTTTGGGTTTTCTTCTTTTTCTAGGTACAAAAATTCTTTGAGATTTTCCTTATTTCCTGAGGTAGGTGGTAGGTATCAGTTTCCCACATGTGAATTGTGTTTTCCTTTCATTTTTGTCTAGGTAGCTTTAAAAATTTATATATCTTGTCTTTGCACTTTTCCCCCTTGTAGTTTGATTCTCCCTTTCATAGCAGTCAGAGAAGATTCTTGATATGGTTTCGCTTCAATTTACCGAGACTATAATGTTCTAAGTGCAATAATATGTAATGAGCATTTTTAAGAACACCATGTGATGACAGAAATTCTTCCCTGTTACTGACAAATCACAAAAGTCATGTATTGTTTGGCTTTTGAGAAATCGCCTTATGGCTGGTCAGCTGCCAGGATGGCATGACTCTTAGATTGAAGGGCCATGGGTTAAAGGATACCAGACACAGAACAGGTACAGAGTTTGATAAGGACTACAAACCTCATACTGAGCATCTCAAATATAAACTTTATTCCTTGACAAATCAGATCATGTACTTATGGAAGCTAATTTACTTGTTGTGCAATTTTATCTAGGTGGGTGTGGTGTATAAATTATATATTTCACATTGGGGGTAAGAGAAAGATTTCTTACAGGTGCTCCCCTATCAGGAGTCTGCTGTGACTTTCATTATACTAGTAGTTAAACTTTGCAGGGAAAGCAATGCCTGGAGAAAGATTAAAAGGTAATATGTCAAAGCCAGGCATTCATGTTTAGCAAAAAGGTCACACTTCCCTGAGGAATTCCAGCCATGGGAGGAGCCAGATGTCTTGAGTATTCCTCTTTCGGGATTAAATGAAGGACATAGAAAATGTGGAATGAGAACATGGTAGATAGATTATGTTACATATCAATTAGGTGTTCAGTTCAGTTCAGTCGCTCAGTTATGTCTGACTCTGTGCGACCCCATGACCACCTCCCTGTCCATCACCAACTCCCGGAGTCCACCAAAACCCATGTCGATTGAGACAGTGATGCCATCCAACCATCTCATCCTCTGCAGTCCCCTTCTCCCCTGCCCTCAATCTTTCCCAGCATCAGGGTCTTTTCCAATGAGTCAGCCCTTTGCATCAGGTGGCCAAAGTATTAGACTTTCAGCTTCAACATCAGTCCTTCAAATGAACACTCAGGACTGATCTCCTTTAGGATGGACTGGTTGGATCTCCTTGCAGTCCAAGGGACTCTCAAGAGTCTTCTCCAACACCACAGTTCAAAAGCATCAATTCTTCCATGCTCAGCTTTCTTCACAGAACAACCCTCACATCCATACGTGACCACTGGAAAAACCATAGCCTTGACTAGACTGTCCTTTGTTGACAAAGTAATGTCTCAGTTTCTTAATATTCTGTCCAGGATGGCGATAACTTTCCTTTCAGGGAGTAAGCGTTTTTTAATTTCATGGGTGCAATCACCGTCTGCAGTGATTTTGGAGCCCAGAAAAATAAAGTCAGCCACTGTTTCCACAGTTTCCCCATCTCTTTGCCATGAAGTGATGGGACCGGATGCCATGATCTTCGTTTTCTGAATGTTGATCTTTAAGCCAACTTTCACTCTCCTCTTTCACTTTCATCAAGAGGCTCTTTAGTTCCTCTTCACTTTCTGCCATAAGGGCGGTGTCATCTGCATATCTGAGGTTATTGATATTTCTCCCAGCAATCTTAATTCCAGCTTGTGCTGCTTCCAGCCCAGCGTTTCTCATGATGTACTCTGCTTAGAAGTTAAATAAGCAAGGTGACAATATACAGCCTTGAAATACTCCTTTTCCTATTTGGATCCAGTCTGTTGTTCCATGTCCAGATCTAACTGTTGCTTCCTGACCTGCATACAGATTTCTCAAGAGGCAGATAAGGTGGTCTGGTATTCCCATGTCTTTCAGAATTTTCCACAGTTTATTGTGATCCATACAGTCAAAGGCTTTGGCATAGTCAATAAAGCAGAAATAGATGTGTTTCTGGAACTCTCTGGTTGATTTCACAAGCTAAACAGTTTTATCACTTACTGGATCTGAAAATGCGCCACACCGGTGTACCACTGAGAATTCAGCTTGTTTATTTGTGGCCTTTAACAAGCATGACCAAGAGGAGTTACCCCTCGTCCAAGGCCAGGGGCAGCAGCTGAGAGGACCTACCCAACATCCAAGGTCAGGGGCAGCGGCGGAGAGGAGCTACCCCATGTCCAAGGTCAGGGGTGGTAGCCGAGAGGATCTACCCCATGTCCAAGGTAAGGAGAAGCGGCTGCGCTTTGCTGTAGCAGCCATGAAGAGATACCCCATGTCCAAGGTAGGAGAAACACAATTAAGATGGTAGGCACTGAGAGAGGGTATCAGAGGATGGACAGACTGAACAATCACAGACAGCTAACCAGTCTGATCACACAGACAACAGCCTTGTCTATCTCAGTGAAACTAAGCCATACTGTGTGGGGCCACCCAAGATGGATGGGTCATGGTGGAGAGGTCAGACAGAATGTGGCCCACTGGAGAAGGGAATGGCAAACCACTCCAGTATTCTTGCCTTGAGAACCCCATGAACAGTATGAAAAAGCAAAAAGATAGGACACTGAAAGATGAACTCCCCAAGTCGGTAGGTACCCAATATGCTACTGGAGATTAGTGGAGAAATAACTCCAGAAAGAATGAAGGGATTGAGCCAAAGAAAAAACAACACCCAGTTGTGGAATGGGACTGGTGATAGAAGCAAAGTTCAATGCTGTAAAGAGCAATATTGCACAGGAACCTGGAATGTTAGGTCCATGAATCAAGGCAAATTGAAAGTGGTCAAACAGGAGATGGCAAGAGTGAACATCGACATTTTAGGAATCAGCGAACTAAGATGGACCGGAATGGGTGAATTTAACTTTGACCATTATATCTACTACTGTGGGCAGGAATCCCTTAGAAGAAATGGAGTAGCCATCATAGTCAACAAAAGAGTCCAAAATGCAGTACTTGGATGCAATCTCAAAAACGACAGAATGATCTCTCTTCATTTCCAAGGCAAACTATTCAATATCACAGTAATCCAAGCCTATGCCCCAACCAGTAACACTGAAGAAGCTGAAGTCGAACAGTTCTATGAAGACCTACAAGACCTTCTAGAACTAACACCCAAAAAAGATGTCCTTTTCATTATAGGGAACTGGAATGCAAAAGTAGGAAGTCAAGAAACACCTGGAGTAACAGGCAAATTTGGCCTTAGAGTACAAAATGAAGCAGGGCAAAAGCTAATAGAGCTCTGCCAAGAGTTTCTCTTTTAGTCCTCCATTAATTATGATATGATTTCTAACAGATAATAAATTATTGTTACTCTAAAGGGTTTTATCTCTTCCTCATGATTCTCTTCTAAACATCAGCAACCACAATCTTGTCCAATTATTTCAGTAGTTGGCACCAATTTACACTTGTTCTTGGCTAAAAGGAAATGTGTCTCCTATATCAATTAGAATGAACCACTCTTGCCTAAACAAATACGACTTCACCTTGGATAATCTCTCTTCTAGGATTATACGGTAATCAGTGTACCTACATTTTATTTAAACATTCATTGGCAACACTGACTGATGAAATGTAACTAAAGACATGGTCTGGAGATATTGTGGGTTTGTTTCCGGACTACCACAACAAGGCACTTATCACTGGGTCATGGTGGCGCTAGTGGTAAAGAAGAGTTTGATCCCTAGGTCAGCAACATACCCTGGAGGAGAGCATGGCAATCCACTCCAGTATTTTTGCCTGGAGAATCCCATGGACAGAGGAGGCTGGGGGGCTACAGTCCATAGGGTCACAAAGAGTCAGGCATGACTAAAGCGCCTTAGCACACACACATGGTGCATATAAAAGTTACATTTTCTTATCCATTCATCTGCTGATGGGCATCTAGGTTGCTTCCATGTCCTGGCTATTATAAACAGTGCTGCGATGAACATTGGGGTACACGTGTCTCTTTCCCTTCTGGTTTCCTCAGTGTGTATGCCCAGCAGTGGGATTGCTGGATCATAAGGCAGTTCTATTTCCAGTTTTTTAAGGAATCTCCACACTGTTCTCCATAGTGGCTGTACTAGTTTGCATTCCCACCAACAGTGTAAGAGAGTTCCCTTTTCTCCACACCCTCTCCAGCATTTATTGCTTGAAAGCTGTGGTACATATACACAATGGAGTATTACTCAGCCATTAAAAAGAATACATTTGGATCAGTTCTAATGAGATGGATGAAACTGGAACCTATTATACAGAGTGAAGTAAGCCAGAAAGAAAAACACCAATACAGTATACTAACGCATATATATGGAATTTAGAAAGATGGTAACAATAACCCTGTGTATGAGACTGCACAAGAGACACCGATGTATAGATCAGTCTTATGGACTCTGTGGGAGAGGGAGAGGGTGGGGAGATTTGGGAGAATAGCATTGAAACATGTATAATATCATGTATGAAACGAGTCGCCAGTCCAGGTTCGATGCACGGTACTGGATGCTTGGGGCTGGTGCACTGGGACGACCCAGAGGGAGGATAGGGGAGGAAGGAGGGAGGAGGGTTCAGGATGGGGAACGCGGGTATACCTATGGCGGATTCGTTTCGATATTTGGCAAAACTAATACAATATTGTAAAGTTTAAAAATAAAATTAAATTTAAAAAAAACTAAAAAAAAAAAGTTACATTTTCACTATTCTACAGACTAAACTATGCAAAAGAATTAGGTCTTAAAAAAACAATCTAAATACATCAATGAAATGTTTATTCCTTGTCTTTTTCTTCTCGGAGGTGGCCCACTGGACACAGATATTTATTGGATTGGCCAAACAGTTTTGTTCAGGTTTTTCTGTTAAGTTCTTCCAACAGATCTTTGTAAATACACTGAGATCATCCTAACTGACCAGCAGCATTTGATTTTTGTGAGCACAGGGCTGGTGGATGGCCCTACTCTCAGAATTCCTATATGCAGAGCGCACCTGCACTTGGTCTGCTGCCTGAGGTGCCACCTCAGGGAGCCTCCCCTCAGCTGTTCCCCCAGAAATACAACTGGGACAAGGTGACTTGTCCCACGCTTTGTGCCTGCCTGCACCTCGGCCCTGTCAACTGCAACAAGAATTACTGTAGCCATGCCAACAACCTAGGCCTCAGTGTAGCAACATGGTGAAGAGATCTTTGAGGTGAGACAACGTGGATTCAGGCTCCGATTCAGTCACTTCCTGGGATGGGGTGCTTTTGTTCCATTCAAGTTCCTTCATATAGGAAACGAGAAACAACATCAGTACTTATTTTGGAGTTCAAATTCAAAAAGATAGCATGCATAAAGCATTAAGACAGGGATTCTCAAACTATGATATAAAAGTGAATTTGAGTCCAATTTAACATCAGTTATCAAGGAAAGTATTTTCGGTTGGGAACAAAGAACACATCTCACTTTCTCTGCAATATCTTCACGCTCTAAATGTGAACACAGCAGTGAGAAATGGCAGGATGGCTTGCAGGCATTTGGCACTGGAGACTAGTTTCCTGTCACAAAATACAGTTGGAATCCATAGTCATTCCCTTCACTGTGTGCTTGTGCAACTCTACTCACTTGACTTTCAAGCACCTGATCACAGCCAACTCCCAAATTAAACATTTCATTTCACCATTTTGCCATTTCAGTTTTTTCATGGAAGTGAACCCCATCCCTAAAGAAACTCAGCTTCTTCGTGTTTATGCTGCACCTACTTTGTACACATCATGGCATTTATGAGCATATTCAGGTTACAAAAGCTTGAAAACAACCCACTGGTTCATATATACCTTGGTGTAAAGAGGACAGACAGCTTCTGGGAGCACATGTTTATTTACCAGGTGGGATGCTGACCAACCCATGAATCAATGAATAAGGCCATAGAGATCTTTAATATTTACTTTTGAAGACCAGTGGGCCCTGACTACAGCAGACCCACAGGAATGGGGAAAACAGAGACTTAACTCGTAACAGGTGCAGACGAAGCCTCATGCACACTGAGACGAAGCTGAGATGAAGGGCAAAACACAATCGTTTTCTAGGATCCTGGATGGTGGGACCTGCCTGCTGATCTTGAAGGATCTCTGGGGGGTAGGGGGTGGGCTGTGGCTCTCTGTGGGGACACAGATCCTGAGGGCAGAACTATCAGAGAGCACTCATCTGCGTGAGATCTCCATCTTGGCCTGACACTGGCTCGACTCAGAACCTGTAGGCTACAGCAATGGGGCCCCTAAGGCCAAAGGATGAAAGGGCCAGGATGTAGCCCTAACCATCAGCAGACAGGCTGTCCAAAGGCTTCCTGTACACATGCCTTTTGATGTAACTCTATCCACAAAAGGGTCAAGACCCAGTTTTAACCACCACTGTGCAGGCATAAGCCTCCGGACCAGCCTCACACAGCAGGGTTGTTGGTCAGCCGATCAGTCGTATCCAACTCTTTGTGACCTCACATGCCAGGCTTCCTTGTCCTTCACCATCTCCTGGAGTTTGCTCAAACTCATATCCATTGAATCAGTGATGTCATCCAACCCTCTAGTCCTCTGTTGCCCCTTTCTCCTCCTGTTCTCAATCTTTCCCAGCATCAGGGTCTTTTCCAATGAGTTGGCTCTTCACATCAGGGGGCATATACAAAAAGCAAGAAAAGTCGAGCCCCACAGCTTGCAAACCAAGTCCACAAATACACGTGGGACACCACCCTGGGATCAGATGTCCTATGGCTCTTGGATTAGGAGAAGGATGCTTGGGATATCTTCTGCAGAGGGCCACTTCTCCAAGGTCAAGAAACGTAACTACGCTACCAGATAGATTAAAGTACAAATAGAAATTTACACAAAACGAGGTGACAGAGGAATATGTCTCAGAGGGAGGAACAAGACAAAACCCTAGAAGAAATAAGTAACGTGGAGATAGACAATCTACCTGAAAGAGTTCAAAGTAATGATAGTAAACATGATCAAAGAACTTGGGAGAAGAATGCATGACCTGAGAAATGAGAAGGATTTAATGAAGACTTGGAAAACATAACAACCAACCAAACAGAACTGAAGAACATAGTAAATGAAATGAAAAACAAAACAAAACCAGAAAGTAAAATGAATCAGAACAGGCTAAATGAGGCAGAAAACACATCAGTGAGCAGAAGAAAGAGCACTGAAAATCACCACTACTGAACAGGATAAAAAAGAATAAAAGGAGGACATTTTACGAGGCCTCTGGGACAACAAGCCACTAATATTTGCCCTGTAGGGTCTCAGAAGAAGACAGAAAAGATCTTAGGAGGAGAAAACAGCTGAAATCACTCTAATCCTTGAAAGGAAACACTCACCCAAGCCCAAGAAACACCAGGAGCCCATATCTAAATAAAAACTTCATAGTAAGGATAAGCCAAAAATCTGTAATACACAATCAAAATGCACATGAAAATACCCTCAACATCCTAATTCTGTCCACTGTATCAGGCTCATTGGCGCACCCATTTACCAGGTTGAATTCTGCCCAATGCATCAATCATTGAATAAAGCTAATCAGGGACTTTTCCAATGTTTTCCAGAAACTGATAAGGAACAGAGAGTCTTGAGAAACGGGACACAAAGGAAGAAAATGCAATATATTGGATCCCTTAAAGTTGAATGCCCCCTGACAATTCCCACTTTTTTATTTTTTCATAATCGGGGGTGACTGTAGATACTTTTTTGTGAAAAAGGCCCTGACCAATTGAGTTTGTTTAGTTTGAACAATTTTAGTTGAAAAGCATCAGTATACTACAAATATAATCACCAGGATAATTATCAGCATTATAGCTCCAGATCCAATAGTATGTGTAATTCTTTGAAACCATCCTGAGGGTCTAGCCCAGATAATTGATCAGCTAGCTGTTCCACTAAGGTTTCCAAATTGTTGGAAGAGGGTAGACTCTTAGAGAAGGTTTCAAAGATTTCCTTTTGTAATATTTGTACATTTAAGGAAGCATTATCATGTATGTCTTGCAAGTGAAATTTGATTTTTTCCCAGTAGTAGGCACTATAGTTGAACTAAACAGGGGTAATAAAAAATTGAGTAGAATTCCAGTCACATTTTAGTACAACTTGTTTTTGTAAATCTATTAATTGATCGCCGACCCATTGGATGGCTGTTTTTATTTCCTGTATTTCATCTTGAACTTCCTCATTTATCTGAGCCTGAGTGATCCACATAGTATGAGCATCTTTGGTCCCATTTTGCATAAAGTTGTGTGTTTGAATTGAGGTTTGTAAAGCAATGCCTCCGACAGCGGCAGTAGTGCAAATGGCTATTAATCTCCAAATTCCAAGAATTAACCATCCAGTGAATCGTTTGGATCATCAAAGTAATTTAGTAAGTAACTGGGAGGCAAGTCCTGCATTGGGACCCTCTTCCCAGGGTCGTTGGAGATCTACTGGCAACCATAGATTACATCGAGATTGAAGAATCAAAAGGGATTCGTTTTTCAAAGAAATATAGGAATTACGACAAGTATACAATTTGCAATCTATACGTGTCACAGAACATAAGTCTTATTAAACTGCAAGTTCCCTATAGCTATAACAAAAGGAAGGGGAACAGAAGCTTGTATAAAATATGAATGATTATAATGAAAGGAATAGTTACTATGACCACAGCTGGTCTCCATGAAATATCCAGTCCAAGTTCCAAGTTCTTCGGTACTTGTGGCAACTTTCCAGATGTCCCATTGTTCAGGTCCAATCCGTTTATTGAGCATGATTCGAGGGTGAAGGGGTGCCATTTCACCATCAAGCCAGCCAAGAAGTCCTTTGTCATGGTAATGTTCCATCATAGTATTATTAACCTTCTATGCTACTTGAGTGGCATAATCACATACAGTGCTATTAATATCATCTGAACAGTTAGACAGCCACACACCATAGGGTCCCTAATCAACAATAGTGTAATTGGCCACAAACATTAATTTCCCTGATTTAGCTTGACATCTGTATATTCATATATATATATATATATATATATATATATATGAACAACAGTATATTTAAAGTTCTTATATGTAAACCCTTTGCATAATGATTTTTGTCCTTTTCTTAGAGTTTCAGTAGTGTTGACATGGTTCTCATAGAAGGAAAGGGCAGTAAACAGTCCAAGCAATGTCTGAAAGTTCTTCTTTTGGAGGCAGAATGAAAGCCCATGTTTGTCAGCTAATGTTAATGCATAATTCTGCTGGACCAATGCAGAGAGGAAGGACTTCATACCCTAGAGAAATATTAATTATTCTCCCTTCTTCCTCAGGATGAAAAGGCCCCTCCAAGCTCCAACGAGGAGGCATATGTACTGAGTCATTGGTGGATACGATTGGTCCTTTATCTGTCAATTCTATAACCTGCAGTAAAGGGGGGTTGGGTATATAGGCCCAGTAAGTATGGTTAATTAATTCAGCTTGAGCAGGGGAAGCAAAAGCAAGCAAAGCAAGCATAGCAACAAAAATATTTTCTGGATTCCAAGGCATTCCCTGTTAAGAAACCAGATTTTCAGCTTGATTAGTAAGGGTTTTTATTTGTCCCCAAGTAGGGAGATCATGAGGTCGATGACATCGAGGGCAGTGCTTCTTGAAGATTTTTAGAGCTGCCATGACCTGTATTGGAATATTTTCCTCCCGCGGTTTTGTTTTTTGGTCTTTATTTTGAACACTGGACACTCCCCTGGGGCGGATCTTCCGAGGAGGAAGCCAACTGAGTTCGTTGGATCCATCTGGAGAAATACAAGCATACCCCTTTACCTGTAAGATTAATTTCCCAGATTTCCATTGCTTAGTTAGCCTTTCTTGATACCAAATGGGCAGAGGAAGAGATCAGATCAGTCGCTCAGTCATGTCCGACTCTTTGTGACCCCATGAATCACAGCACGCCAGGCCTCCCTGTCCATCACCAACCCCCGGAGTTCACTCAGACTCATGTCTATCGAGTCAGTGATGCCATCCAGCCATCTCATCCTCTGTCGTCCCCTTCTCCTTTTGCCCCAATCTCTCCCAGCATCAGAGTCTTTTCCAATGAGTCAACACTTCACATGAGGTGGCCAAAGTACTGGAGTTTCAGCTTTAGCATCATTCCTTCCAAAGAAATCCCAGGGCTGATCTCCTTCAGAATGGACTGGTTGGATCTCCTTGCAGTCCAAGGGACTCTCAAGAGTCTTCTCCAAGACCATAGTTCAAAAGCATCAATTCTTCAGTGCTCAGCCTTCTTCACAGGCCAACTCTCACATCCATACATGACCACTGGAAAAACCATAGCCTTGACTAGACGGACCTTTGTTGGCAAAGTCATGTCTCTGCTTTTGAATATGCTGTCTAGGTTGTCATAACTTTCCTTCCAAGGAGTAAGCGTCTTTTAATTTCATGGCTGCAGTCACCATCTGTAGTGATTTTGGAGCCCAGAAAAATAAAGTCTGACACTGTTTCCACTGTTTCCCCATCTATTTCCCATGAAGTGATGGGACTAGATGCCATGATCTTAGTTTTCTGAATGTTGAGCTTTAAGCCAACTTTTTCACTTTCCACTTTCACTTTCATCAAGAGGCTTTTGAGTTCCTCTTCACTTTCTGCCATATGGGTGGTGTCACCTGCATATCTGAGGTTATTGATATTTTTCCCGGCAATCTTGATTCCAGCTTGGTATCTTCCAGTCCAGTGTTTCTCATGATGTTCTCTGCATATAAGTTAAATAAACAGGGTAACAACATACAGCCTTGAAATACTCCTTTTCCTATTTGGAACCAGTCTGTTGTTCCATGTCCAGTTCTAACTGTTGCTTCCTGACCTGCATACAAATTTCTCAAGAGGCAGATAAGGTGGTCTGGTATTCCCATCTCTTTCAGAATTTTCCACAGTTTATTGTGATCCACACAGTCAAAGGCTTTGGCATAGTTGATAAAGCAGAAATAGATATTTTTCTGGAACTCTCTTGCTTTTTCCATGATCCAGCAGATGTTGACAATTTGATCTCTGGTTTGTTTCTCTGCCTTTTCTAAAACCAGCTTGAACATCAGGAAGTTCACGGTTCACATATTGCTGAAGCCTGGCTTGGAGAATTTTGAGCATTACTTTACTAGCGTGTGAGATGAGTGCAATTGTGCGGTAGTTTGAGCATTCTTTGGCATTGCCTTTCTTTGGGATTGGAATGAAAGCTGACCTTTTCCAGTCCTGTGGCCACTGCTGAGTTTTCCAAGTTTTCTGGCATATTGAGTGCAGCACTTTCAAAGCATCATCTTTCAGGATTTGGAATAGCTCAACTGGAATTCTATCAGCTCCACTAGCTTTGTTCATAGTGATGCTTTCTAAGGCCCACTTGACTTCACATTCCAGGATGTCTGGCTCTAGATCAGTGATCACAGCATCATGATTATCTGAGTTGTGAACATCTTTTTTGTACAGTTCTTCTTTGTATTCTTTTCTTAATATCTTCTGCTGTTAGGTCCATACCACTTCTGTCCTTTATCAAGTCCATCTTTGCATGAAATATTCCTTTGGTATCTCTGATTTTCTTGAGGAGATCTCTAGTCTTTCCCATTCTGTTGTTTGCCTCTATTTCTTTGCATTGATCACTGAAGAAGGCTTTCTTATCTCTTCTTGCTATTCTTTGGAACTCTGCATTCAGATGTTTATATCTTCCCTTTTTTCCTTTGCTTTTTGCTTCTCTTCTTTTCACAGCTACTCATAAGGCCTCCCCAGACAGCCATTTTGCCTTTTTGCATTTCTTTTCCATGGGGATGGTCTTGATCCCTGTCTCCTGTACAATGTCACGAACCTCATTCCATAGTTCATCAGGCACTCTATCAGATCTAGGCCCTTAAATCTATTTCTCACTTCCACTGTATAATCATAAGGGATTTGATTTAGGTCATACCTGAATGGTCTAGTGGTTGTCCCTACTTTCTTCAATTTAAGTCTGAATTTGGCAATAAGGAGTTCATGGTCTGAGCCACAGTCAGCTCCTGGTCTTGTTTTTGCTGCCTGTATAGAGCTTCTCCATCTTTGGCTGCAAAGAACATAATCAATCTGATTAGGGTGTTGACCATCTGGTGATGTCCATGTATAGAGTCTTCACTTGTGTTGTTGGAAGAGGGTGTTTGTTATGACCAGTCCATTTTTTTTTGGCAAAACTCTACGAGTCTTTGCCCTGCTTCATTCTGTATTCCAAGGCCAAAATTTGGCCTTGGAAATTTTGGCCTTGGAATACGGAATGAAGGGGAAGAACAGTCAGAGGGAGCAAGAGAGAAAATATAAGTGCATCTGGAGAACAAATCAGTTCAGTCGCTCAGTCGTGTCCGACTCTTTGTGACCCCATGAATCGCAGCACGCCAGGCCTCCCTGTCCATCACCAACTCCTGCAGTTCACTCAGACTCAAGTCCATCGAGTCAGTGATGCCATCCAGCCGTCTCATCCTCTGTCGTCCCCTTCTCCTCCTGCCCCCAATCCCTCCCAGCATCGGAGTCTTTTCCAGTGAGTCAACTCTTCACATGAGGTGGTCAAAGTACTGGAGTTTCATCTTCAGCATCATTCCCTTCAAAGCAGTCCCAGGGCTGATCTCCTTCAGAATGGACTGGTTGGATCTCCTTGCAGTCCAAGGGACTCTCAAGAGTCTTCTCCAACACCACAGTTCAAAAGCATCAATTCTTCGGCATTCAGCTTTCTTCACAGGGTGAACAGTAATTCCTTTAGAAGTCAAACTAGATCAGTCAAGTAAAAGGCAGAAGGTTTATGGGGGTAGAAAGAGTATCCACCTCATTAGTTTAAGTGGGACCTTATATACCTCTCAACTTGTGCTGAGAACAGATAAAAATAATACCTCAACGTTGTAAGAAGTCTATTAGGCCCTTTCTCAAGACATACATGCTGAGATAACTTTGGTACAAGATTAGCCAGGGAGAACAGGTTCCAGACAATGTCTCTATGCAAGATATACTGTTGCTGTGTAAGCAGGGGTACAAGTCTTGAGATATAGCTTCCCAGGCAAGATTTGTTGCAATTATAATCATTATGATAGAGCCTAAGAAAAGCATTTCCATGACTAAGACATTCTGCTGTGTGATCATTAGTTCTGGACCTAAAGAAAGATCAGTTCTCTGGCAAGATACATTGTTGCACAAGGTTTAAGGAAAGCATGAATGAGAATGTTTGTCTCCTCCTTACAGGGCCTTGGACTGCCTGCCTAAGCTTTAACTCTTTCATTTCCTCCTGCTTTTAGGAGAATATTGTTGCCAGGGAAAGGGGTGGAGAAACCGTTCTGTAACTTCTTCCCGCTGGGAAGGGGCGTAGACCCTAAATTGTTGAGGCAACATATTCTCCTTATCCTCATATTGAGGGTCTCTGATCCAGGGGTCCTGAGTAATAGCTAGAGGAGGCAGTGGAAACTGCAGGAGCATGAACAATCACTTGTAACTTAAATGCCTAAGCCACTTAGATACAAAGTTCATTATATAGTTACAGATATAAAAGCAAACAGCAAGAACCAGATGACTACAGTTATTACAGTCAAGATAGTTTTCCACCAAAGTGAAGTGAAGTCGCTCAGTTGTGTCCGACTCTTTGCGACCCCATGGACTGTAGCCTACCAGGCTCCTCTGCCCATGGATTTCCCAGGCAATAGTACTGGAGTGGATTGCCATTTCCTTCTCCAGAGGATCTTCCGGACCCAGGGATCGAATCCGGGTCTCCCGCATTGTAGACAGACGATTTACCACCTGAGCCACCAGGGAACTCCAAAATGAGGAACACAAACATATAAAAAAGGTTTCTGACAAATGAAAGAGAATTTTATGGCAAATGGATGTAACTCATTGCTCTGAACCTTCTCCCTCTTTCTTTTTACATGTCTTGATCGATACAAATTCTTTTATATGGGCCACACCTCTTCGAGATGAAACTACATGACATGTTATAACCCACCTGTTAGCTTACTTTGCAATAATGAGAGCACCTAATTCTATAAAAACAGACAATGGCCCTGCCTATATTTCTAAGCAGTTCAAACAATTTTTACATTCATTCTCTATTAAACAGATTACAGATATTTCTTATAAACCACAAGCACAGGACATAGTTAACCAAACACATTACCGACTGAAACTACAAATAAATAATTAAATAAGGGGGAATACACAGGAACACTTTTACCTTCCTTATCCAGAGCAGACTTTACTAGATTCTAACGCAATACATTCTTTAAGCTTATAACTATTTTTAATATTGCTTTAATTTTTTTAAACTTACTGCAAGGAGATATCTTGACATGAGCAGAAAAACATTTTGAGGAATTAAAGGACTCTTCTCTTCCTCTGCCTACTTGGTACCAAGACAGGTTGAATAAACCATGGAAATCTCGGAAATTAATCTTATAGGGAAAGGGGTAGGCCTGTGTTTCCCCAGATGGATCCAACGAACTCACAGGGCTTCTCTTTGGAAAATCCGACCCAAGAGGGCCCCCCCGGCCTCAACATAGAGGCGAGACAACAAAAATCCCAGGAGGAAGAAATTCCAATACAGGCTATGGCGGCTCTAATGATCTCCAGAAAGCACCACCCTCGGCGGCATCAACCTTATGATCTCCCCTCTTGGGGACAAATTAAAACCCTTACTAATCAAGCTGAAAATCAGGTTTCTCAATAGAGAACGCCTCGGAGTCCTGAAAATATTTTTCTTGCCTTGCTTGCTTTGCTTGCTTGAGCCTCCCGCCACCTCCCCCCACCTCCCCCCCACCCCACCCCTCCCCGCTCAAGCTGAACTAATCAATCACATTTACCAGGCTTACATACCCAATCCCCCTTTACTTCAGGTTGTAGAATGGACGGAGAAAGGACCAATAGTATTAACCAATGACTTCATACATATGCCTTCTTAAGGCCCTTAAAGGGCCCTCACACCCTGAAGAAGAAGGGAAATTAATTAATAGCTCTCTAGGTTATGAAGTCCTTCCTTTGTGTATGGGCCCAGCAAAATTATGCATAAACATTAGCAGACAAACTTGGGCTTTTGCCCTGCCTCCAAAAGAGGACTTTCGGACGTTCCTTAGAGCATTTACTGCCCTTTCTTTGTCCGTGAACCATGTTTTATACTACTGAAACGTTAGGGAAAGAACAAAGAACACTATGCAAAGGGTTTACTAATAAGAACTTTAAATACACTCTGGCTCGTTGGGACAAACGTCAGGCCAAATCAGGAAAATTAATGTTTGTGGCTAATCATACAATTGCCGACTGGGGACCCCAAGGTATGTGGTTATCTAACTGCTCAGATGATATTAACAGCACTATGTGTGATTATGCTACTCAAGAAGCACAGGTTAGTAACACTACAATGGAACATTACCATGACAAAGGACTTCTAGGGTGGCTTGACAGTGGAATGGCACCCCCCTCATCCTCCAATCTTCCTCGATAAACAGATTGGGCCTGAACAGTGGGACACCTGGAAACTTGCTGCGAGCACGGAAGAACTTGGGACTTGGACTGGACATTTCACAGGGACCAATCGTAGTCATAGAAACTATTTCTTTCGTTATAATCAATCATATTTCATACAAGCTTGTGTTCCCCTTCCTTTTGTTCTAGCTATAGGAAGTTTACAATTCAATAAGACTTTACGTTCTGTAACTTGTATAAATTGCAAATTGTATACTTGTCTTAACTCTTCTGTTTCCTTAAGAAATGAATCCCTTTTGATTCTTCGATCTCGATGTAGTCTGTGGCTACCAATAAATCTCCAGCGGCCCTGGGAAGAAAGCCCCATGGCTGGACTTGCTTCCCAGTTACTTACTAAAGTGCTCCAGTGATCTAAACGATTCATTGGATGGCTGGTTCTTGGCATTTTGGGATTAATAGCTATTTGCACCACTGCTGCCATCACTGGCATTGCTTTACAAACCTCAATTCAAACACATAATTTTATCCAAAATTGGACTAAAGATGCTCATACTATGTGGGCCACTCAGGCTCAGATAGATGAGGATATTCAAGATGAAATACAGGAACTAAAAACAGTCATCAAATGGGTTGGAGATCAATTAATAGATGTACAAAAACAGGTGATGCTAAAATGGGATTGGAATTCTACTCAATTTTGTGTTACACCTGTTCCATTCAATAATAGTACCTACAACTGGGAACAAATCAAATTTCATTTACAAAACACACATGATAATGCCTCTCTGAATGTACAATTATTACAAAAAGAAATCTTTGAAACCTTTTCTAAAAATTGGCCCCTTTCACGAATTTGGAAACTTTAGATGAACAACTAGCTGATCAATTATCTGAGTTAGACCCACGTGGATGGTTTCAAAGCATTACTCAAAGCCCTGGGTCTGGAACTGTAATTTTGGTGATTGTCTTGACAATTATATTTGTCGTTCACCATTGCCTTCATGCAAAAAATTGTTAAAACTAAACAAACTCAAATGGTCAGAACCCTTTTTACAAATAATATAAATAAGGGGGAATTGTCAGGGAAGGTTTAACAGGAGGATTCCAACATGCTGTTCCTCATAAATCCTCTGTTCTTTATCAGTTTCTGTTGTCAGAAACCAGTGGAACAGCACACCACTCCCAGGACTGAGGTCATAGGATGAGACAGGCTTGAAAGCCTTCAGTAAACATTCTCCTTACAACAAAACTGCTTAGTCTCAATCCTCTTTCTTGAGATACGGATTGTCTCCTGACCTTGTGACCATTATTAATCCCTTGTTCCCTTGGTAACAGTTGCTGTACGTTTGGTTTTCTGATCTTTATCATTATCAAAAGAAATTTCTTGTACAACAGCCTATGTATACTCACAGAAAGATCATTAAAGCACATTTGCTCCATCAGAGCTTGAGTCCCCGTGTCTTTCTTTCTCTCTCTCTCTTTCACTTTCTTATCATCGACTCCAGACCGACAGGTTCCGGTCCATTAAAGGACCCCAACAGATTTCAGTGCAATATATTCTTATAATCCTATAACTATTGTTAATACAGCTTTATTTGTTTAAAAATTTTAAACTTGCCACAAGAGGATATATTGACAAAGCAGAAAAACATTTTGAGGCATTGAAGGATATTTCTCTTCCTCTGCCCATTTGGTATCAAGATGGGTTGACTAAACAATGGAAATCTGGAAAATTAATATTACAGGAAAAGGGGTATGCTTGTATTTCTCCAGATGGACCAAACGAAATCAGGTGGCTCCCTCTTCGGAAGATCCACCCCAGGGGAGCCACTGGCATTCAAGATAGATAAGAAATGGCAAAATCCCCAGGAGGAGGAGTTTCCAGTAGAAGCCATGGCGACTTTAAAACTTTCCAAGAAACGCCGCACTCGAGGTCATCAACCTTATGATCTCCCCACTTGGGGACAGATAAAAACCCTTACTAATCAAGCTGAAAATCTGGTTTCTCAACAGAGGATGCCTTGGAATCCTGAAAATATTTTTGTTGCTATGCTTGCTTTGCTTGCTTTTGCTTCCCCCGCTCAGGCTGACTTGATTAATCACACTTATTAGCCTTATATACCTAACCCCCCTTTATTGCAGGTTGTAGAATGGACACATATAGGACCGGTTGTATCCACTAATGGTTCAGTACATATGCCTGCTCCTTGGAGCTTGGAGGGGACTTTTCATCCTGAGGAAGAAGGAAGATTAGTTAACATTCCTCTAGGCTATAAAATCCTTCCTTTATGCATGGGCCCAGCAGAATTATGTATTAATGTTGGTCGACAAACGTGGGCTTTCATCCTGCCTCCAAAAAAGAACTTCCACACATTGTTTAGACTGTTTACTGCCCTGTCCTTTCATGAGAACGATGTCAATACTACCAAAACTCTAGGAAAAGGACAAAAAATGGAATGTAAGGGGTTTACTTATAAGGGTTTTAAATATACTCCTGTTTATTGAGATAGATGTCCAGCTAGATCATGGAAATTAATGTTTGTGGCCAATTACAACCTTGTTGATTGGGGACCCTATGGTATGTGGTTATCTAACTGCTCAGATGATATTAACAGTACTATGTGGGATTATGTTACTCAAGTAACATGGAAGATTACAAACAGTTCAATGGAACACTTCCATGACAAAGGACTCCTTGGCTGGCTTGATGGTTGAATGGCACCTCCTCACCCTCAAATTGTCCTCAATAAACAAATTGGGCCTGAACAGTAATACATCTGGAAACTTGCTCCAAATACTGAAAAACTTGGAACTTGGACTGGATATTTCACAGGGACCAGTCATAGTCATAGTAACTATTCCTTCCATTACACTCATTCATATTTTATACAAGCTTGCATTCCCCTTCCTTTGGTTATCACCATAGGAAACTTACAATTTAATAAGACTTTACATTCTGTGACTTGTATAGACTGCAAATTGTATACATGTCTTAATTCCTCTATTTCTCTAAAAAAATGAATCCTTTTGATTCTTCAATCTCAACATAGTCTGTGGTTGCCAGTAGATCTCCAACGACCCTGGAAAGAGGGTCCCATGGCAGGACTGACCTCCCAGTTACTCACTAAATTACTCTGACGATCTAAGTGATTAATTAGATGGTTGATTCTTGGTATTTTGGGGTTAACAGCCATTTGCACCACTGCTGCTATCGCAGACACTGCTTTACAAACTTGAATTCAAACACAAAACTATTCAAAATTGGACTAAAGATGCTCATACTCTATGGGTCACTCAGGTTCAGAAAGATGAAAAAGTTCAAGATAAAATTCAGGAATTAAAAACAGCCATCCAATGGGTTTGCGAACAATTAATAGATTTACAAAAACAAGTATTACTAAATTGTGATTGGAATTCTACTCAATTTTGTATCACTCCTCTTTGGTTCAACCATAGTGCTTACAATTGGGGAAAAAAATTTCATTTGCAAGATATGCATAATAATGTTTCCTTAAATGTACAATTAATTGTTGCAAAAGGAAACCTTTGAAACCTTCTAAAGGAGTCTACCCTCTTCCAACAATTTGGAAACCTTACCTGAACAGCAGGCTGATCAATTATCTGGGCTAGACCCTCGAAGATGGTTTCAAGGCATTACACATAGTATTGGATCTGGAACTATAACGCTGATAATTATCCTGGTGATTATACTTGCAAAATACCAATGCTTTACAACTAAAATTGTTCAAACTAAACAAACTCACTTTGTCAGGGCCTTTTTCACAAAAGTATCTACAGTTCAGTTCAGTTAGTCATGTCCGAGACTTTGGACTCCATGAATCGCAGCACTCCAGGCCTCCCTGTCCATCACCAACACCCAGAGTTCACTCAGACTCACGTCCATCGAGTCAGTGACGCCATTCAGCCATCTCATCCTCTGTCGTCCCCTTCTCCTCCTGCCCCCAATCCCTCCCAGCATCAGAGTCTTTTCCAATGAGTTAACTCTTCGCATGAGGTGGCCAAAGTACTGGCGTTTCAGCTTTCGCATTCAGTCCTTCCAAAGAACACCCAGGGCTGATCTCCTTCAGAATGGACTCGTTGGATCTCCTTACAGTCCAAGGGACTCTCAGAGTCTTCTCCAACACCACAGTTCAAAAGCATCAATTCTTCAGTGCTCAGCTTTATTCACAGTCTCTCACATCCATACATGACCACTGGAAAAACCGTAGCCTTGACTAGACGGACCTTAGTTGGCAAACTAATGTCTCTGCTTCTCAATATGCTATCTATGTTGGTCATAACTTCTCTTCCAAGGGGTAAGCGTCTTTTAATTTCATGGCTGCAGTCACCATCTGCAGTGATTTTGGAACCCCCCAAAATAAAGTCTGACACTGTTGCCACTGTTTCCCCATCTATTTCCCATGGAGTGATGGGATCACATGCCATGATCTTTGTTTTCTGAAAGTTGAGCTTTAAGCCAACTTTTTCATTCTCCATTTTCACTTTCATCAAGAGGCTTTTGAGTTCCTCTTCACTTTCTGCCATAAGGGTGGTGTCATCTGCATATCTGAGGTTATTGATATTTCTCCCAGCAGTCTTGATTAAAGCTTGTGCTTCTTCCAGCCCAGTGTTTCTCCTGATGTACTCTGCATAGAAGTTAAATAAGCAGGGTGACAATATACAGCCTTGACTTACTCTTTTTCCTATAAGGAATCAGTCTGTTGTTCTATGTCCAGTTCTAACTGCTGCCTCCTGACCTGCATACAGGTTCTCAAGAGGCAGGTCAGGTGGTCTGGTATTGCAATTTCCTTTAGAATTTTCCACAGTTTATTGTGATCCACAAAGTCAAAGGCTTTGGCATAGTCAATAAAGCAGAAATAGATGTTTTTCTGGAATCTTGCTTTTTCCATGATCCAGCAGATGTTGGCAATTTCATCTCTGGTTCCTCTGCCTTTTCTAAAACCAGCTTGAACATTTGGAAGTTCCCGGTTCATGTATTGCTGAAGCCTGGCTTGGAGAATTTTGAGCATTACTTTACTAGCATGTGAGATGAGTGCAATTGTGCGGTAGTTTGAGCATTCTTTGGCATTGCCTTTCTTTGGGATTGGAATGAAAACTGACCTTTTCCAGTCCTGTGGCCACTGCTGAGTTTTCCAAATTTGCTGGCATATTGAGTGCAGCACTTTCACAGCATCATCTTTCAGGATTTGAAACAGCTCAACTGGAATTCCATCACCTCCACTAGCTTTGTTTGTAGTGATGCTTTCTAAGGCCCACTTGACTTCACATTCCAGGATGTCTGGCTCTAAGTGAGTGATCACACCATCATGATTACCTGGGTCGTGTAGATCTTTTTTGTACAGTTCTTCTGTGTATTCTTGCCACCTCTTCTTAATATCTTCTGCTTCTGTTAGGTCCATACCATTTCTGTCCTTTATCGAGCCCATCTTTGCATGAAATGTTCCCTTGGTGTCTCTAATTTTCTTGAAGAGATCTCTAGTCTTTCCCATTCTGTTCTTTGCCTCTATTTCTTTGCATTGATCCCTGAGGAAGGCTTTCTTATTTCTTCTTGCTATTCTTTGGAATTCTGCATTCAGATGCTTGTATCTTTCCTTTTCTCCTCTCCTTTTCACAGCTATTTGTAAGGCCTCCTCAGACAGTCATTTTGCTTTTTTGCATTTCTTTTCCATGGGTATGGTCCTGATCCCTGTCTCCTGTACAATATCATGAACCTCTGTCCATAATTCATCAGGCACTCTATCTATCAGATCTAGTCCCTTCAATGTATTTCCCACTTCCACTGTATTATCATAAGGGATTTGATTTAGGTCATACCTGAATGGTCTAGTGGTTTTCCCTACTTTCTTCAATTTAAGTCTGAATTTGGCAATGAGGAGTTCATGATCTGGGCCAGAGACAGCTCCTGGTGTTGTTTTTGTTGACTGTAAGGAGCTTTTCCATCTTTAGCTGTAAAGAATATAATCAATCTGATTTCTGTGTTGACCATCTGGTGATGTCCATGTGTAGAGTCTTCTCTTCTTGTTGGAAGAGGGTGTTTGCTATGACCAGTGCGTTCTCTTGGCAAAACTCTATTAGCCTTTGCCCTGCTTCATTCCGTATTCCAAGGCCAAATTTGCCTGTTACCCCAGGTGTTTCTTAACTTCCTAGTTTTGCATTCCAGTCCCCTATAATGAAAAGGATATCTTTTTGGGTGTTAGTTCTAAAAAGTATTGTAGGTCTTCATAGAAACACTCAAATTCAGCTTCTTCAGCGTTACTGGTTGGGGCATAGACTTGATTTACTTTCATATTGAATGTTTTGCCTTGGAAACGAAGAGAGATCATTCTGCCGTTTTTGAGATTGCATCCAAGTACTGCATTTCAGACTCTTTTGTTGACCATGATGGCTACTCCATTTCTTCTAAGGGATTCCTGCCCGCAGTAGTAGATATAATGGTCATCTGAGTTAAATTCACCCATTCCAGTCCATTTTAGTTCGCTGATTCCTAGAATGTTGACGTTCACTCTTGCCATCTCCTGTTTGACCACTTCCAATTTGCCTTGATTCATGCACCTGACATTCCAGGTTCCTATGCAATATTGCTCTTTACAGCATCGGAACTTGCTTCTATCACCAGTCACATCCATAACTGGATAGTGTTTTTACTTTGGCTACATCCCTTCATTCTTTCTGGAGTTATTTCTCCACTGATCTCCAGTAGCATTTTGGCCACCTACTGACCTGGGGAGTTCCTCTTTCAGTATCCTATCATTTTGCCTTTTCATACTGTTCTTGGGGTTTTCAAGGCAAGAATACTGAAGTGGTTTGCCATTTCCTTCTCCAGTGGACCACATTCTGTCAGACCTCTCCACAATGACCCGCCTGTCTTGGGTGGCCCCACGGGTATGGCTTAGTTTCACTGAGTTAGACAAGGCTATGGTCCTAGCGTGATTAGACTAACTAGTTTTCTGTGATTATGGTTTCAGTGTGTCTGCCCTCCGATGCCCTCTTGCAACACCTATCGTCTCACTTGGGTTTGTCTTACCTTGGGCGTGGGGTATCTCTTTACGGCTGCTCCAGCAAAACGCAGCTGCTGCTCCTTACCTCAGACGAGGGGTATCTCCTCACCACCGCCCCTTCTGACCTTGAACGTGGAAAAGCTCCTTAGGCCCTCCTGCGACCACGCACCCACCGCTCCTTGGACATGGGGTTTGTCCTCCCGGCCGCTGCCTCTGACCTCGAACGCAGGGTAGGTCCTCTCGGCTTCCTACCCTGACCTCGGATGTGGGGTAGCTCCTCCTGGCCGCCGCCCCTGACCTTGGTTGTGGGGTAGGTCCTCTCGGCCATTCCTTTGCTGTCGCAGCCTGGCACTCTTGGCCACTGCCCCTGACCTCGGACATGGGGTAACTCCTCTTGGCTGCCGCCCCTTGGGCATGGGGTCCTCCCGGCCTCTGCCCTTGATCTCAGGACATGGGGTAGCTCATCTTGGCCGCACTCTGTGCGCTATTGCAGCCGCTGGCGCTCTGTGTGCCGTCATACAGTCATCCCCAATTATGAAAAAATAAAAAAGTGGGAACTGTCAGGGGACATTCAACTTTAAAGGATCCAACATGATATTTTCTTCTTTCGTGTGCCATTTCTCAAGGACTCTATTCCTTACCAGTTCCTAGAGAACAGGAACGAGCAGAGCTGCACACAGTTCTCAGGATTGAGGTCATGAGAAAGAGCATCTGCTTGGATTCCCTTCAGTGATCTTTTACTTAAAGGTAATCTATTCAGTTATGCCCCTCTTCTTCAGGATATGGAATGCTCTCTGGCCCTTTCAAGATTATTATTTGCTTGGCTTTTTTTTTTTTTTTTTTAACTTTACATAATTGTATTAGTTTTGCCAAATATCAAAATGAATCCGCCACAGATATACATGTGTTCCCCATCCTGAACCCTCCTCCCTCCTCCCTCCCCATACCATCCTTCTGGGTCGTCCCAGTGCACTAGCCCCAAGCATCCAGTATCGTGCATCGAACCTGGACTGGCATCTCATTTCATACATGATATTTTACATGTTTCAATGCCATTCTCCCAAATCTCCCCACCCTCTTCCTCTCCCATAGAGTCCATAAGACTGTTCCATACATCAGTGTCTCTTTTGCTGTCTTGTACACAGGGTTATTGTTACCATCTTTCTAAATTCCATATATAGGCATTATTATACTGTATTGGTGTTTTTCCTTCTGGCTTACTTCACTCGGCTTTGTTTTTGCTCAATTTTTTTACTGCCTGAAGCTGCCTTGTATAAAGATACATAAACATGCGTTTCTGCAAATAAAGCACCCTGGTTTCACTCGAGACTTGGGTCCCCTGCTTCCTTCTTCTCGTCGACTCCAGTGCCCAGGTCCCAGTCTACAAAGATCGTGACAGCTCTGTCTTCAATTTCCACAAATAAGAGTAACTCTTCTTTAATCATACATACAAGAGTTATTTCTACCCAATGGAGAACATGACCCTTTTCCTATGCATTGTTCCTAGCACACCATCAGTCCCTGGTAACTGTCCCTCTCCTACAAAAAGCCCAGTCCTTTTAACATCTTGCCTACTCTGTTCAACGTCAGTTGGTAGAACATTATGTTTTATAACAGGCTGGACTATGTACAGAAGGGCTTCCGGATCCTACTGACCATGATGAGTCATGTCCTAGTTTTACATTATTTTCTGCCCTCCCTATTGCGAAATCACACACACTATTAAATTTTGTAATTCAGGCTGTGTGTTTTTCCACGAAACATGGATGTGAATGAATTGTATCTAATGAAGTCAGCCCCTTCATCTCATTGATTCCTTCCCAGACACCATCATGAAACACATGTAGGAAATGCATTTGATCAATGTATTACCAGAGCCAAGCTCTTAGAGCTCACCACACAACAGGCCAATAAACTGAGAGACTACTTGTTGGGCAAGGAATATTGACTTTATTCAGAAAGCTAGGAGACCAAAAAATGGTGGACTACTGTCCCAAAGAATCATCTTTGCTGAGTTAGAATTCAGGTTTCTTTTACACGAAAAGATCTCTATAGCTTCTCTTCAAATACGGACTTACTGCAGCTGCTGAGAACCTGAACTAAAGTCATCAGAGAATACATAGACTGAAAAACGTAAAGGATTTGCCACAACCACTGAGTCTGGTAAGTATGGCTCCACTATGTTCTTATCTTGTGACTTTTGGGTAAGATCCTTGCCACACACATTACACTGCTTTGTGTTTTCTCCAGGATAAATACTTTGATATTACTGGTGAGATGTGAGATGTGAGGATAGGGTTTTCTTTTCTTTTTTTAACATTTGTGAAATTGGTGAGGAATCTTTATAGAATGAATTCATGTTCTAAACACCTGACTAATAAATACATATGTATCTGACTTCTACCCAGTATGAATTTTCTCATGAAACCTAAGATGTTGCCACACTCACGATATTTGTATGGTTTCTCAGTAGTATGAATTATCTGACCAACAGTAGGGTGTGAATTTTGAACTTTGAATTTTGAAGACTTCTACCATATACCACATTCACATAAGTTTCTCTTATGTATGGATTTTCTGATGTTTAGTGAGCGCTGAGACGTGAGTAAAGGATTTTCCACACTCGAAACATTTGAAAGGTTTCTCTATATGTATTCTCCGATGTCTTTTAAGGTGTGAATTTCGACTGAAGAACTTGCCACACTCATTACATCTGAAAGGTCTCTCTCCAGTACGAATTCTCCAGTGAAGTAGAAGATGTGGTTTTTTACGGAAGACTTTTCCACACGCATCACATTTGTAACGGTTCTCACCAGTATGAATTGTCTGATGCTTTAAAAGGATTGACTTTACACGAAAGGCCTTGCCACACTCATCACATTTGTAAGGTTTCTCACCACTATGAATTGTCTGATGACTTAAAAGGGTTGACTTGACACGAAAGGCCTTGCCACACTCATCACATTTGTAAGGTTTCTCTCCAGTATGAATTGTCTGATGCTTTAAAAGGATTGACTTTACACGAAAGGCCTTGCCACACTCATCACATTTGTAAGGTTTCTCTCCAGTATGAACTGTCTGATGATTTAAAAGGTATGACTTTAAACGAAAGGCCTTGCCACACTCATCACATTTGTAAGGTTTCTCTCCAGTATGAATTGTCTGATGCCTTAAAAGGGTTGACTTTACAGGAAAGGCCTTGCCACACTCATCACATTTGTAAGGTTTCTCTCCAGTATGAACTGTCTGATGATTTAAAAGGTTTGACTTTACAGAAAACGCCTTGCCACACTCATCACATTTGTAAGGTTTCTCACCAGTATGAACTGTTTGATGACTTAAAAGCTTTGATTTTACACGAAAGGCCTTGCCACACTCATCACATTCGTAAGGTTTCTCTCCAGTATGAACTGTCTGATGACTTAAAAGTGTTGACTTTACACGAAAGGACTTGCCACACTCATCACATTTGTAAGGTTTCTCTCCAGTATGAACTGTCTGATGACTTAAAAGGGTTGACTTTACACGAAAAGCCTCGCCACACTCATCACATTTGTAAGGTTTCTCTCCAGTATGAAGTGTCTGATGACTTAAAAGGGTTGATTTTACATGAAAGGCCTTGCCACACTCACATTTGTAAAATTTCTCTCCAGTATGAACTGTCTGATGCCTTACAAGTGTTGACTTTACACGAAAGGCCTCGTGACACTCATCACATTTGTAAAGTTTCTCTCCAGTATGAACTGTCTGATGACTTAAAAGGGTTGACTTTACACGAAAGGCCTCACCACACTCATGACATTTGTAAGGTTTCTCGCCAGTATGAAGTGTCTGATGACTTAAAAGCTTTGACTTTACACAAAAGGCCTTGCCACACTCATCACATTTGTAAGGCTTCTCTCCAGTATGAACTATCTGATGACCAGCAAAGTTTGAATTTCTGCCAAAGACTTTGTCACATATATCACATTTAAATAATTTCTTTCCTGTATGAATTTTCTTATGTCTCCTGAGGTCTGAGCTGTGAGTAAAGGCCTTGCCACACTTATCACATTTGTAAGGTTTCTCTCCAATATGAACTGTCTGATGATTTAAAAGGTATGACTTTACACGAAAGGCCTTGCCACACTCATCACATTTGTAAGGTTTCTCTCCAGTATGAACCCTCTGATGACCAGCAAACTTTGCATTTCGCTTGAAGACTTTCTCACATATATCACATTTAAATAATTTCTTTCCTGTATGAATTTTCTTATGTCTCCTGAGTTGTGAACTGTGAGTAAAGGCCTTGCCACACTCATCACATTTGTAAAGTTTCTCTCCAGTATGAACTGTCTGATGACTTAAAAGGATTGACTTTCCACGAAAGGCCTTGTCACACCCATCACATTTGTAAAGTTTTTTCTTGTGTATTTTGAGTTCTTGCATTATTACTGAAGGATTCATATAACCATTCCCATATATATTAGAAACACTGGTTTGGACACAAGGAGGAATTCTTTGAAGTGGTGAAAATGAGAAACTGTTGTTGACAGACCTTTCAACTTCATAATATTCAGAAATTATCCTGCCAGTTTGAAATATCTGCAGTTTATCCTGAAAGTTAAACCCAAACCTATTTCCAAAGGGCTTGATTCCTGCATCCTTTATCTCACGCGAACCTCTTCCATTAGGCACATTTCCATTAAGGCTTACAGGTGTTCCTTTGTAATTTTTTTTGTCATCTCTCCCCTGACACTCAGAGTCACACATATTTTCCTCACTTTCCCAAAGATGAAAATGTTTGATTTCACAGCTTTCAGGTCTTCCCAGCATCAATGTTTGGAATGTTTCTAGTTTATCACTGTTCACTTCCAGTTGTAAATGCTTGATCACATGTGTAGGAGAAATATCTACAAAATAAAAAGAATCATAGGTATCCTGCTCACAATAATTCAAAAATAAATGTTTCATGTTGAATATATGTTATACCAAAAGTAATACTTATGCCAAGCTATGAAACACCACAATGATGACCTTAAGTTTTTAGAAACACTAAAGGAATAGAATTCTTAACTTAAGAAAGCATAACATAAATTCACCGTTAAGGTAGCCTAGTTTTAAAAACCATATGCCAAACACACTCACATTGGACAATCTTAGGCCAACTCTCAAAAACAGAATATTTTTCTATCAGGACCCTTAGGAAGGTATCAATCAACAGTTGTCTCAAATTGAAAAGAAAAATATTACACTATCACTGTATTCTGCATACTTACTATACATCAATAAATTCTAAACAAAATATTGTATATTGTAACAGTAAATAATCCAAAACCAAGCTTACCCAGTTAATAACTATTCATAATTGGTTGTTTACAATTGAAAACAAATGAGAAAGTGAAGAATATGACTAAAACAATCTTTTGGAAACAACGTAGTTTTCTAAATCTGCTATAGAACTACGTACCCAAAAAGAAAAGGCATTTTACAACGTTAACAAGTAGTATGTGTCAGCTGTATTGCAGAATACATGCTAAAAGACCATCATCTGTAAATGATACATAAATTGAGACGTAAAATATTCACCAGTTTTCTTACAGCCAATAAACAAAGCAATCCCTACCTATGTTGTTGTTGTTCAGTCGCTCAGTCGTGTTTGACTCTTTGCGACCCATGGACTGTAGCTCACCGGACTCCTCTGTCCATGGGATTTCCCAAGCAAGAATAGTGGAGTATGTTGCCATTTCCTTCTCCATGGGATCTTCCTGACTCAGGGATCAAACCTGCATCTTCTGCATTAGCAGGTGAATTCTTTACCACCGAGCCATCAAGGAAGGCTAATCTCTACCCATGTACTATTCTTAATTACCTAGTTTAATGGCACCAAAATAAAATAAATAAAGAGCGCTCTTTGTGTATTTATTGACTAGGGTCAGACACAATATTGCTGAAAAATGTTGCAAGTGAAAAGCATACAAGATATAATGTAGTTGAGGTTTGACAGAAAACAAAATTCTGTAAAGCCATTATCCTTCAATTAAAATATAAATAAAAATTTAAAAAGATAAAATGTAGATAAAGTCGTATCATAAAAAACATGACAGAATATAGATATCACCTTTTTTAAACAAAAATACATTTTGAGTATTTACTATAAAACATGTACTACTCACAGCACTAATTTGCTTTAAAAGGCTTGAGGTAAATTAACATGCTTTTCTCTAATCAGAGCAGGAGACACATCCAATTGGTGCACAAAGTGGTAAGAGAACCAGGATATGAATCTGAACCTACAGACTGAGAAAACTTATTTGTAAACATGACCACCCACCAAATGAATAGACTAGAAAATATTAAAAAAAGAAAAAAAGAAAAAAAAAATACAAGGAACTTAGAAAGAAAATGTCAAGGAAGATACAAGTCAGAAGTACTCTGTTTAACTATTATTCAACCATCCCATCTTGAAATGGGTTGTGAGTCATCATGGATGCACAGAGTGATTTAGGTCATGTCCTGAGAAACTTGTTCAATAGATGACCAGACATTATCTTTACAGTGAGAGTATGTAGAACGTGGAGGGATGTGATAGGTACGAACAATGTTTCCATCCATATCAAGGTACTATGTGAGGAATGGTCAGGATGAAGAAAGGGCCTGCATGGAGCATAGGGTACACAGGTTTATATCAGATATCAGCTTGTGACTGCATGTCTTTGTGAAAATAACTGAGAGCACAAACTAATATACTGACATTAAAAGAAAAGAACTGGTTCAGTAAGCTTATGGGCATTATACTATGGGTATGGGACAGAAACAAGAGAGATTTTAAAAGTGACTGTGATATATGGAGAAAGCAGGATAATACCTGTTATACTATTTACAATGTAATGTATCGAACTGTGAATTTTGTAAGTTACAATGGAATGCTTATATTCAAGAAAAACATACACAATATTCCAGGATATTGTGTAAGAATCTTATCAGCAGAAATCAGAAGGAAAATCCAGGAAAAGGCTATCTAAACCTGGGTTCCTCTGTCAAGTATGATTAACCTCTCTATTGGACATTTATTTCATTTCTTCTTCCACACATGTTCATCTCAAGATCGAGGAGTATCAAAGAAAAGGAGGGATTGAAACTGACTCTGGAAGACCTTCCCAGTTACAAAAGCCTTTCTGAGGCATCCAACTCTTTTTTGTAGAATAAAGGCTTTATTCTCCTAGACCTTCCCTGAGTTCAAAAGAGCAGATTCAAACAGTTACTAATACATAAAAGGACATAAAAGGATCATACCATGATCAAGTGGGATTTATTGCAGGGATGCAAGATTTCTCAATATCCACAAGTTAATCACTATGATACAACCACATTAACAGTTGAAGACTAAAAACCATATGATCATCAATAGATGCAGAAAAGGTTCTGACAAAATTCAAGTGCCATTTATGATAAAAACCCTTCAGAAAGTCAGCACAGATGGACCCTACCTCAACATAATTAAGACTGTATATGTCAAATACACAGCTAACATCATACTCAACAGGGAAACACTGAAAGCATTCCCCTTAACAACATGAATAAGACAAGAATGTTCACTATTGCCACTTCTATTGAATATATTTTTGGAAGTCCTAGCCACAACAATCAGAAAGGAAAAAGAAACAAAAGGAATTCAAGTTAAAAAAAATTAAAAAGAAGTAAAACTGTCACTATGATGCTACAGACAGAAAATCCCGAAGATGCCACCAGATGACTACTAGACCTCATCAATGAACAGAGTCAACTTACTGGATACAAAATATATAAAAAACTGCTGCATTTCTATACACTAATAATGATATATCACAAAGTGAAATTAATGAAACAATCCCATTCACCATCTCATAGAAAAGAATAAAATTCTAAGGAATAAACCTACCTAAGAAGTCAAAAGAACTGTACTCATAAAACTATAAGATGCTGATGACTGATACCAAAGATGACACAAACAGATGGCACAAACATATACATAAGAAGTAACACTGTCAAAATGACCATACTATCCAAGGCAATCGACATATTCAATGCAACCCTTATCAAATTAACAATGACATATTTCATAAAACAAAGAAAAACTTAATTTGTACCAAAATACAAAAGACTTTGATATCTAAAATGATCTTGACAAAGAACAGAGCTGGAGGAATCATGTTCCCTGAGTTCAGACTACACTACAAACTGAGAGTCAACAAAGTGAAAGTGAAGTTGCTCAGTCGTGTCCAATTCTTTGTGACCCCATCGACTGTAGCCTACCAGGTACCTCTGTCCATGGGATTCTCCAGGTAAGAATACTGAAGTGGGTTGCCATTTCCTTCTCCAGCAGATCTTCCTGACCCAGGGAGTGAACCTGGACCTGGGTCTCCTGCATTGTAGGCAGATGGCTTTACCGTCTGAGCCACCAGGGAAGTCGTATGAAGATGGCACAAAACAGAAACACAGATTGGTAGAACAGGAGAGAAAACCCAGAAATAAACCAGTTTACTTAGAGTCAATTATTGTATAACAAAGGAGGAAAGAATACAGAATGAAGAAATCTCTTCAATAAGTGATGCTGGCATAAATGGATAGTTATATGAAAAAGAATGAAATTACAACATTCTCTAACACCACATACAAAAATAAACTCAAACTGTGTTAAACATCTAAATGCAAGGCCAGATACTATAAAATTCATAGTGGAAAACAAATCCAAAACACTGATATAAATGTCAGCAAATTTTTTTTGGATCTATCTCTTACAGTCATGGTAATAAAAGCAAAATCAAACAAATGAGACCTAATTAAATTTAAAACCTTTTTGCAAAGCAAAGGAAACCAAAAAAAGAACAAAAATTCAACTTTTGGATTAGGAGACTATATATGCAAATGATGATACCTATAGGGGATTTATTTCCAAAATATACAAACAGTTCACACAGCTTAATATCAAAACAAACAAACAACCCAATCAAAAACTGGGCAGAAGATCAAAACAGATATTTCTCCAAAGGAGACAAACAGATGGCCAACAGTCACCTGAAAAGATGTTTGACATCTCTACTTATGAGAGAAATGCAAATCAAAACCACAAAAATGTATCACCTCACACTGGTCAGAATGACCACCATCAAAAAGTCTACAAACAATAAATGCTTGAGAGGGTGTGAAGAAAAGAGAACCCTCCTACACTGTTGGAAGGAACATAAATTGGTACTGCCACTTTGGAGAATAGCACGGAGGTTCCATAAAGAACTAAAAATAGAGCTATCACATGAACTAGCAATTCCAATCCTGGGCATATATCCAGAAAGGATGAAAACTAATTCAAAATGATACACGCACCCCAATGTTTTAGCAGCACTATTTATACCAGGCAAAACATGGCAGCAACCTAAATGTTCACTGACAAAGGGATAAAGAATATGTGGTACATATATACAAGGGAATATTGTGAAGTGAAAGTAGCTCAGCCGTGTCCAACTCTTTAAGACCCCATGGCCTGCAGCCTGCCAGACTCCCCTGTCCATGAAATTCTCGAGGCAACAACACTGGAGTGGGTTGCCACCTCCACAGCATAAAACACAATGAAGTAATGCCTTTTGCAGCAATATAGACAGACTTAGGGATTATTCTAAGTGAAATCAGACAGAAAAAGACAAATATCATAGGATATTTTATGTTGAACTGAAATAAATGATACAAATGAATTTATTCACAAAATAAACTCACCAGCATAAAAAACAAACTTATAGTTACCAAAGGGGATAGTACAGGATGATGATGGGGGCAGAAAAGGGAGAGATAAATTAGGAGTCTAAATATATACAAACTAATATTTATACAAAACAGATAAACAACAAGAACCTACGATATAGCTCAGGGAACTATACTGAGTATCTTGTAAACTGCTGTATACCTGAAACACAACATTGTAAATTAACTATACCTAAAAAGTGGAGAAGGAAATGGCAGCCCACTCCAGTATTCTTGCCTGGAGAATCCCAGGGACAGAGGAGCCTGGTGGGCTGCTGTATATGGGGTCTCACAGAGTTGGATACAGCTGAAGCGACTTGGCATGCATGCATGCATTGGAGAAGGAAATGGAAACCCATGCCAGTGTTTTTGCCTGGAGAATCCCAGGGACAGAGGAGCCTGGTGGGCTGCCCTGTGTGCGGTCGCACAGAGTCACACACGACTGATGTGACTTAGCAGCAGCAGCATACCTAAAAAGAATGGTAAAAACAAAAACAAAAACATCTCTTGCGGAGATGTTCAAAAGATGTTTCATAAGGGTGTAAAAACTACTAAATGGGGGGAGCAGTCTATGAAACAAGACATATTGACAAAACTGAATATCCACCAGCAAAAGAATTTACTTGGAACATTATCTTACACTATAGACAAAAATGAACTCAAAATGGTTCAAAGACCTAAACCTAAGTCCCAAATGTATAAAACTAGAAGTAAACGTGCAGGAAATGTTTCTGGAAACTGGACCCACAAATGATTTACCAGATATAACACCAAAAGCACAGGCCACAAAATAAAACCAGATATTAATAAATTGAACTATATCAAAATTATAAACTACTGTGCATTAAAGTGCAGTGAGTTTGAAAAGACAATCAACAGTAAAAGAGAAAATATGTGGAAGTCATACACCTGATAGTAAATGAGTACAAAGAATATATAAAGAATTTTAAGAGGGACCAATCACCAGTTCCACCATAGGGACTATTCCCCAATCAACCATCCAACGCATTGCAAATACAAAACAGAAACACTAAGAGTAACACAGAAATTTGAACTCAAGGATAAAATAAAAAATGCCTACAATGCACAGAACAACAGTGCAGCCAATAGCCTCATAGATATGAGAATGTGAACTTGGACAAAGTTGTCCTGGGATAAATTCCCATAGCATTGACAGAGGCTAAAATATATGGTCCTTGTTACACATGAACAACACTGTCACGGTGCCCTTGACAGAGTTTCCAAAGCCAGAAAATAACCTGGAAAGATGTATCGGGCTCTCGTGATACTTTCTCTCTCATAATCCTAGAACATGCTGACCACTCTACTGGATAGCTTCAAGTGGTGACTTTGTGCAGAGCAAGAAAATAACATTAGGAATAGTGTCTCCATCACAGTTTTCTGTTACCTAGTAAATCCACTCCACAGAGACAGCCTCCACCAGAGGCTGCCAATTAAACATAGGTGGATTATCACAGCAAGGAAACCAGATAAAATTTCAGACCCTCAGGAATATATTTCAAAGAAATTTAAGAGGTAAAAGGATACAAAGTAAGGAGAATGTAACATCAGGAACAGTTGACATTCCCAGACTGGGTAGGGCAGCACAAGAGTAAAATTAATACAACATGAAGGTCAGACATCACAGCATCTTCAGATGGGACCATGCGCTCGACCTACAGATGGCCAGCTAAGAGCCTGCGAGATTCACATATGCTCCCCTTGTAGGATCTAGGATCAAAACTCTCCTTACATTTTCCTAAGTAACAACCACAGAGGATCCAATCCACCAACTTGTCCCACTCCTAAACAGAAAAAAACAGCCCTTTTGAGATACTCGTTTTTCTTTATACATTGTATTTTTGGCTATTTTTACATCACTCCCCACTGTCCAGAGCTTTTTCTCATGCTCCAATGTGGAGATACTATTTAGATCAGAAACAGAAATTCTGGGACTCCCCTGGTGATCCAGTGGTTTAGACTCTGCATTTCCAATGCAGGGGGTGCAGGTTTGATCCTTAGTCAGGGAACTAATGGAGAAGGCAATGGCAAGCCACTCCAGTACTCTTGCCTAGAAAATCCCATGGGTGGAGGAGCCTGGTAGGCTTCAGTCCATGGGGTTGCTACCAGTCGGATGCAACTGAGCCACTTCACTTTCACTTTTCACTTTCACATAATGGAGAAGGAAATGGCAACCCACTCCAGTGTTCTTGCCTGGAGAATCCCAGGGATGGCAGAGCCTGAAGGGCTGCTGTCTATGGGGTCGCACAGAGTCGGACACGACTGAAACCACTTAGCAGCAGGAGGGAACTGAGATTCCACATGCAGAATGGTGCAGCCAAAAAAAAGTAAACAAGCAAGCAAAAACAAACAAATAGGTATTCAGCGTTATCAGAAGAAACAGATCTAAAGTGCTGTGGATTTTTTGACTGAGCCAAAAGTCAAAAGGTAGAAAATAGGAAATCGGGTTTTGGATATTTTTTTAACATTTGCCAGTGAGCTTTGTACATAATTAAGCTCTGGGACAACCTCAGATATGACATGAAACAGACACAGCATCTGAAGAGGGTCAGTTTAACCTTGTGAAGCTGTGTCATACCCCAGTCACCAGAATTCTCAGATGAAAGACATCAGGGCCTCCCAAGGGGGCACGCAGGGAAAATGCAGATACCCAAGGGCAGCTCGGGAAGGAAGTCATCCTCACCCACAGATAGCAGGTTCCTGTAGGTCTCCAGCATCACTTCCCTGTACAAGGCCCTCTGAGCAGGGTCCAGGAATTCCCACTCCTCTTGAGTGAATTCGATGGCCACATCCTCACAGGTCAGCAGTTCCTGAAATGAAACCACATGTCACCAAAAGGGCCATGAAAAGTTCTCATTTTCATGCAAAAGAGAAAGGGTAGTAAGGGCTAAGGATTGACTTGGTTCAAGTATGTGTTCTAACAGATCCATGCAGGGGTATCTGGAGAAATTATGGATCTCTAATTTTAATTTCTTATGCTTTTCCCTAAGACCTTATGAGATCCTCCAATTAATATGGATTTTTCATCATTGTTCAAAATCCATGAAGTATATAAACATAAAGCTCAACACTGTTTTGGCTATATAGAAGTGTCAGATATTATGTTCTACCCAGTGAGTGCAATTCATTATCTAGATGAGGTACAGTATGAGTGGTGTCTTCAGAGATGACAAAATCCACAGCACTTTTAATGGAAAGGTCAAAATTTTCAGTTATGATGTTGATAACAGCAGCAAGGATCAAAAGTGTCTGAAGGCTTCCTGTTGCTCTAAATTACTGTAATACTACTCTAAACATTAAATAAGTACTTTACAGGCAAGAACCTGTCATCAATGTAATAGCTCATTAAAGAATGATCTGTTCCCACCTTACAGAAGAAAACCTGTGTCACAGACACTCTGAGAAACTCGACTCAGATCAAGAAGGTTAAGAAATGTTACATGAAGCACCTGAACTCAGAAGCTTGGGCTCAGCAACTGAAGCTTAAGCATCTAACAGTTAAGTAATACAGAGAACATTAAAAGTCCTTTGACAGAGGGCTTCTAAAGAAAACTTGAAAGAAGTCCAAGGTGAGCCTCCTCCCTGCCCCTCTGTCTTCTCTGCAAGGGGAGCAGCTCTCGGGCCTTGGGCCTTCATCCCTTGAAAATGGACACCTGTGCCAAATTAGTCTCTACCCCCTCCCTGATCAGGAGAAGCTCCTCCCTGTTGAGTGATCACTGTCCACAGTGGTGGTGAAGGACTGGAGACACTGACCCATGAGAGCCACAGCAGCTTGGCAGCCCCAGGTCCCCCCAGCCATCTCACTTATTCCTAGCCTCAGCTTCCAAACCAGTGCCATTTCAAAGGACTTTGACACAGCAGCCAAGTTCCCTGGAGCTGGAGCTGCCACAGCAAGGGTGGCTGGCTCCAGGCCTGGAAGTGGGACTGTGTTTGGGAGCTTCATCACTGTTATGCCAGGAACCCTTCTCTCAAACAATAGCTCTTCTATGCCATGGGCTTGGCCCTCAAAGGCCATGGGGCTCTTTTGCCTGATGGTGGTCTAGCTCATCTTCTTCACAATACGAAGGAGCTGTTTCCACCTCCCATAGTTCTTTCTCCTTTGTCTGCCCTGTATGTTCCCTTTCCTGTAACTCCTCAGGCAGCCTGGGGAAAGTGGTGGGCTCAGGGTTTGGCAGAAGGAAAACAAATAAATATTGTATTAATATGAAAAAAAAAAAAGTCCACAGTGAACAATTTGGAATGGCATGAAAGGTCATTATAGACGTGGATACAGAAACAACTGTTAGTAATTTACTACTTAAAAAACTAACAGGATCGTTTAGAAAATTCCAAGGCCACAGATTATACTGATAACATAATTTCAACTGAAAAAAAAAAAAAGGTGATATGTAGTTTTAAAATCATGATGTCAGGTTATTTATTTGACTTTTTTCTTGTTTCTTGAGTTATGCCTGTATTGCTATGAACTTTCCCCTTAGGACTGCTTTTATAGTGTCCCACAGGTTTTGGGTTGTTGTGTTTTCATTTTCATTCGTTTCTATGCAAATTTTGATTTCTTTTTTGATTTCTTCTGTGATTTGTTGGCTATTCAGTAGCGTGTTGTTCAGCCTCCATATGTTGGAATTCTTAATAGTTTTTCTCCTGTAATTGAGATCTAATCTTACTCCATTGTGGTCAGAAAAGATGCATGGAATGATTTCAATTTTTTTGAATTTACAAGGCTAGATTTATGGCCCAGGATGTGATCTATCCCAGAGAAGGTTCCGTGTGCGCTTGAGAAAAAGGTGAAATTCATTGTTTTGGGATGAAATGTCCTATAGATATCAATTAGGTCTAACTGGTCTATTGTATCGTTTAAAGTTTGTGTTTCCTTGTTAATTTTCTGTTTAGTTGATCTATCCATAGGTGTGAGTGGGGTATTAAAGTCTCCCACTATTATTGTGTTATTGTTAATTTCTCCTTTCATACTTGTTAGCATTTGTCTTGCATATTGCAGTGCTCCTATGTTGGATGCATATATATTTATAATTGTTATATCTTCTTCTTGGATTGATCCTTTGATCATTATGTAGTGACCATCTTTGTCTCTTTTCACAGCCTTTGTTTTAAAGTCTATTTTATCTGATATGAGTATTGCTACTCCTGCTTTCTTTTGGTCCCTATTTGCACAGAAAATCTTTTTCCAGCTCTTCACTTTCAGTCTGTATGTGTCCCCTGTTTTGAGGTGGGTCTCTTGTAGACAACATATGTAGGGGTCTTGTTTTTATATCCATTCAGCCAGTCTTTGTCTTTTGGTTGGGGCATTCAACCCATTTACGTTTAAGGTAATTATTGATAAGTATGATCCCGTTGCCATTTACTTTATTGTTTTGGGTTCGAATTTATACACCCTTTTTGTGTTTCCTGTCTAGAGAATATCCTTTAGTATTTGTTGGAGACCTGGTTTAGTGGTGCTGAATTCTCTCAGCTTTTGCTTGTCTGTAAAGCTTTTGATTTCTCCTTCATATTTGAATGAGATCCTTGCTGGTACAATAATCTGGGCTGTAGGTTATTTTCTTTCATCACTTTAAGTATGTCTTGCCATTCCCTTCTGGCTTGAAGAGTTTCTATGAAAGATCAGCTGTTATCCTTATGGGAATTCCCTTGTGTGTTATTTGTTGTTTTTCCCTTGCTGCTTTTAATATTTGTTCTTTGTGTTTGATCTTTGTTAATTTGATTAATATGTGTCTTGGGGTGTTTCACCTTGGGTTTATCCTGTCTGGGACTCTCTGGGTTTCTTGGACTTGAGTGATTATTTCCTTCCCCATTTTAGGGAAGTTTTCAACTATTATCTCCTCAAGTATTTTCTCATGGTCTTTCTTTTGTCTTCTTCTTCCGGGACTCCTATGATTCGAATGTTGTAGTGTTTAATATTGTCCTGGAGGTATCTGAGATTGTCCTCATTTCTTTTAATTCGTTTTAATTCTTTTAACTCTACACTTAAAGCAACTAGAAAAGGAAGAAATGAAGAACCCCAGGGTTAGTAGAAGGAAAGAAATGTTAAAAATTAGGGCAGAAATAAATGCAAAAGAAACAAAAGAGACCATAGCAAAAATCAACAAAGCCAAAAGCTGGCTCTTTGAGAGGATAAATAAAATTGACAAACCATTAGCCAGACTCATCAAGAAACAAAGGGAGAAAAATCAAATCAATAAACTTAGAAATGAAAATGGAGAGACCACAACAGACAATACAGAAATACAAACGATCACAAGAGACTACTACCAGCAATTATATGCCAATAAAATAGACAACGTGGAAGAAATGGACAAATTCTTAGAAAAGTACAACTTTCCAAAACTCGACCAGGAAGAAATAGAAAATCTTAACAGACCCATCACAAGCTCGGAAATTGAAACTGGAATCAGAAATCTTCCAGCAAACAAAAGCCCAGGTCCAGATGGCTTCACAGCTGAATTCTACCAAAAATTTAGAGAAGAGCTAACACCTATCCTACTCAAACTCTTCCAGAAAATTGCAGAGGAAGGTAAACTTCCAAACTCATTCTATGAGGCCACCATCACCCTAATACCAAAACCTGACAAAGATGCCACAAAAAAAGAAAACTACAGGCCAATGTCACTGATGAACATAGATGCAAAAATCCTTAACAAAATTCTAGCAATCAGAATCCAACAACACATTAAAAAGATCATACACCATGACCAAGTGGGCTTTATCCCAGGGATGCAAGGATTCTTCAATATCCGCAAATCAATCAATGTAATACAACACATTAACAAATTGAAAAATAAAAACCATATGATTATCTCAATAGATGCAGAGAAAGCCTTTGACAAAATTCAACATCCTTTTATGATAAAAACTCTCCAGAAAGCAGGAATAGAAGGAACATACCTCAACATAATAAAAGCTATACATGACAAACCCACAGCAAACATTACCCTCAATGGTGAAAAATTGAAAGCATTTCCTCTAAAGTTAGGAACAAGACAAGGGTGTCCACTTTCACCATTACTATTCAACATAGTTTTGGAAGTTTTGGCCACAGGAATCAGAGCAGAAAAAGAAATAAAAGGAATCCAAATTGGAAAAGAAGTAAAACTCTCACTGTTTGCAGATGACATGATCCTCTACATAGAAAACCCTAAAGATTCCATCAGAAAATTACTAGAACTAATCAATGAATATAGTAAAGTTGCAGGATATAAAATCAACACACAGAAATCCCTTGACTTCCTATACACTAATAATGAGAAAATAGAAAGAGAAATTAAGGAAACAATCCCATTCACCATTGCAACAAAAAGAATAAAATATTTAGGAATGTATCTACCTCAGGAAACTAAAGACCTATATATAGAAAACTATAAAACACTGGTGAAAGAAATCAAAGAGGACACTAATAGATGGAGAAATATACCATGTTCATGGATTGGAAGAATCAATATAGTGAAAATGAGTATACTACCCAAAGCAATTTATAGATTCAATGCAATCCCTATCAAGCTACCAACGGTATTCTTCACAGAGCTAGAACAAATAATTTCACAATTTGTATGGAAATACAAAAAACCTCGAATAGCCAAAGCAATCTTGAGAAAGAAGAATGGAACTGGAGGAATCAACCTGCCTGACTTCAGGCTCTACTACAAAGCCACAGTCATCAAGACAGTGTGGTACTGGCACAAAGACAGAAATATCGATCAATGGAACAAAATAGAAAGCCCAGAGATAAATCCACACACATATGGACACCTTATCTTTGACAAAGGAGGCAAGAATATACAATGGATTAAAGACAATCTCTTTAACAAGTGGTGCTGGGAAAACTGGTCAACCACTTGTAAAAGAATGAAACTAGAACACTTTCTAACACCATACACAAAAATAAACTCAAAATGGATTAAAGATCTAAACATAAGACCAGAAACTATAAAACTCCTAGAGGAGAACATAGGCAAAACACTCTCTGACATACATCACATCAGGATCCTCTATGACCCACCTCCCAGAATATTGGAAATAAAACCAAAAATAAACAAATGGGACCTAATTAAACTTAAAAGCTTCTGCACATCAAAGGAAACTATAAGCAAGGTGAAAAGACAGCCTTCAGAGTGGGAGAAAATAATAGCAAATGAAGCAACTGACAAACAACTAATCTCAAAAATATACAAGCAACTCCTACAGCTCAATTCCAGAAAAATAAATGACCCAATCAAAAAATGGGCCAAAGAACTAAACAGACATTTCTCCAAAGAAGACATACAGATGGCTAACAAACACATGAAAAGATGTTCAACATCACTCATTATCAGAGAAATGCAAATCAAAACCACTATGAGGTACCATTTCACACCAGTCAGAATGGCTGTGATCCAAAAGTCTACAAGTAATAAATGCTGAAAAGGGTGTGGAGAAAAGGGAACCCTCTTACACTGTTGGTGGGAATGCAAACTAGTACAGCCACTATGGAGAACAGTGTGGAGATTCCTTAAAAAACTGGAAATAGAACTGCCTTATGACCCAGCAATCCCACTGCTGGGCATATGTGGGGAGCGAGCTCCGCCCGTGGCAAAGGTCATGAGGAAGGAGGCTTGACATACGCAAAGGCGGGATCAAGCCTCAGGAGTCTCCCTGGAAATTCTCGAGCATTTACACCCAAAACCAGAGTCTGCCTACTTTCTGCTTTGTGCTTTCACCTACACCTCTGACTTTACGGGGGGCTGTCCCCCACTACCTCTCTGAAAAAAGTTAGCTTACAGCTCCAGTTAATAATTCCTGGGTGTGACAGTGTTTAACCTACAAACTCCTTTGGAAATCCTCTAGCCTGCCTGAATAGGTTTTTCCGGCCACATGTGATTGTTCAGAGCCTCCCAACTGTGAGAGGCAGGAGATGTTCTAAACTGTCTAAACACAGATTCTTTTGAGTAGTTAAAAGATTGATTAGAAATTGTATTGGTGAAGGGATTTTCACTTGTTGGGCCAATGTTTGCTGCTAAGTTTCCATATCCCTTACCTGCTGTGTCCCTGGCAGTGTATTGATTAATATAATTGGTGTAAGTAGTAGCTTTAATGTTTGTAACCTGGGACCCTTGAGTTAATTCTTTTTCTTGTTGTAGCCCACCACACCTTTGCTCTGTAGAAATGCAACTTTATCTAATGCTTTTGGAGGGTGGCTCCTGACCAATCACCTTTAGAGAAAAATAAGTTTTCTGAAGAAAGGGTCTTAAAATGTTAACAGGCCTCCGGGCCAGAAGATGATGCAAATCACCTAAGCTTTTGCATATGATAAGTTTGCAGGAAGAAAGCCTGGCTTGCTGCCTGACTCTACCCCTTCCCCCCTTATCCTCTATGCATAACTTAAGGTATAAAAACTACTTTGAAAAATAAAGTGCGGGCCTTGTTCACCGAAACTTGGTCTCACCATGTCGTTCTTTCTCTTACCTTCTGGCTGAATTATTCAGCCTCTTTTCTCCACTGAATTTCCTCACTGAGCTATCCTTATTTCAGCCTCTTTTCTTCACTGAATTTTACTGAGCTATCCTCATTCTATTACTCTTTATATCTTTAATTAACATTTAATTAAGCAGTTGTTTCCTGATCTTCACCTACGCCGTCTCTCCTTCGAATACCCTGGATCAGCCGGGGCTGGTCCCCGGCAGGCATACACACTGAGGAATCCAGAATTGAAAGAGACACGTGTAACCCAATGTTCACTGCAGCACTGTTTATAATAGCCAGGACATGGAAGCAACCTAGATGTCCATCAGCAGATGAATGGATAAGAAAGCTTTGGTACATATACACAATGGAGTATTACTCAGCCATTGAAAAGAATACATTTGAATCCGTTCTAATGAGATGGATGAAACTGGAGCCTATTATACAGAGTGAAGTAAGCCATAAAGAAAAACACCAATACAGTACACTAATGCATATATATGGAATTTAGAAAAATGGTAACAATAACCCTGTATATGAGACAGCAAAAGAGACACCGATGTATAGAACAGTCTTTTGGACTTTGTGGGAGAGGGAGAGGGTGGGATGATTTGGGAGAATGGCATGGAAACACGTATAATATTATGCCAGTCCAGGTCTGATGCATGATACTGGATGCTTGGGGCTGGTGCACTGGGACGACCCAGAGGGATGGTATGGGGAGGGAGGAGGGAGGAGGGTTCAGGATGGGGAACACATGTATACCTGTGGCAGATTTATTTTGATATATGGCAAAACCAATAAAATATTGTAAAGTTAAATTTAAAAAAAAGTATCATTTGAAAAAAAAATCATGATGTCTTCTATCTAAACCACAGACTTGCACATGCATGCATGCTTATCTATAAAAAATTAACTGACATGAAAGAATCGGTCTTTTGACAGATTTTTTGGAAAATTTTATATCATCCTTTTATTTACATGTATTTCAACATCTTTCAGATGATAAAAATGTATCCTTTGTACTCAGCTGAGTTTGTCAACAGGATTCTACACTACGCTACCAAAAGAAAACTTGTGAAAACATTAAAAAAAAAAAAGAATACTTGAATTCAATTCATAATAAAATTACCATATACAAAGATACAAATACAATTTTATCCTTTTAAATTTACATAACAAGGCATTAACAGAAGCCAAAGATTTTCTTTGCTTTTTTTTCCATTAATAAAACAGTGATTTGAAATTCGAAGAGTCATTAGATTATGACAAAAAAAAGTATCACAATAGCAAAGTAAAAAAACTTCTTGGAGAATTAAAAATCATGGCAAAAAAGAATATGGAAAAAAATATAGTTATTAAGCAAGACTATCTCAAGACTATCTCATGATGATAGGAAGGAAACATTCAATACATTCCTTCTGAAATTACAGTGGCATGAAAGGAGCTGTCCTGGGGGCCTGTCTTTCACCACCATACGATGCACATGAGCAGGGGCCACAGGAAGTAACAAGAGGAAAATCCCAGGGCAAGAGCCACAGAGTTTGTCAGAGAGGTGAAACAGGTAGTACTCACGTTTGTGAGGACATGGAAAGGTGAAAAGTGAAAGGATGGAAAAAGACAGAACATCCTAAAGAGAGCAGGGGAGACTGTTATATCAGACAAAATAAACTGAAGAAAAAAAAAAAACTGCAACGAGATAAATATTGTATAATGATAAATGGTCAATTTACCAAAAAGCTGTAACAAGTAAAAATATATATACATCTAACATTAGATATCTCAGAAAAATGAAGCAAACATTGAACACGCATGTACAGACCACATGGCCCAACAAAAGCATAAAACACATGTATCTCAAGGACACATAAAACATTCTCTATGAGAGACTACATATTAGGCCAAAATTAACTATCTTAAGAGACTGATACCAGAAAAGTATCTTCCCTAACAACAACGAAATCAGATCAGATCAGTTGCTCAATCGTGTCCAACTCTTTGCAACCCCATGAATCACAGCACACCAGGCCACCCTGTCCATCATCAACTCCTGGAATTCACTCAGACTCACGTCCATCAAGTCAGTGATGCCATCCAGCCATCTCATTCTCTGTCGTTCCCTTCTCCTCCTGCCCCCAATCCCTCCCAGCATCAGAGTCTTTTCCAATGAGTCAACTCTTCGCATGAGGTGGCCAAAGTAAACACACACAAAAAAAGACAATTTCTCAAATGTGGACATTAAACAGCTCACTCTTACACCACAAATGGCTCTAAGAAAAAAACCACATGGAAATTTTTAAATACATGGATGAAAATGAAAAGACAATATTACAAAATTTATAACACACAGAGAACACTGTACTAAAAGGAAAGTCTGAACTGTTAAATGCTTACAGTAAAAAAGAGACAAGATCTTAAATCTGAAATCTATTTTTAGACCTCTAGGAAGCAGAAAACAGAAAACAAACTAAACTCGTTTAGCAGAAGGAAAAAGGTAAATAAGAAACCAGAGATACAATAGAAAGTAGAAAAATATAAAAATCAACGAACCAAGAGTTGATGTTTTGAAAAAACTGTATAGGAAAACCCCCACCTAGACTAAGGGAATGAGAAAAAAAGATTCAAATAACTAAAAACAGATATGAAACAGGAGTGATTATAACTGAGGTCAAAGAAAGTTTCTAAAGTACTATGACCAATAATGCCTATAATAACAGAATATAGGAGATACTGACAAATTCTCAGAAACATACAAACTATTTTACTTATTAAGAAATAAAAAAAGTGAGAAGCATTGAAAGTGAAAGTGTTAGCCACTCAGTCATGTCTGACTCTTTGTGACCTCATGGACTGTAGCCCACAAGGCTCCTCTGTCCATGGAATTTCTCCAGACAAGAATACTGGACTAGAGAGCCTCTCCTTTCTCCAGGCAATCTTCCGACCCAGGGATAAAACCTGGGTCTCCCACACTGCAGGCAGATTCTTTATGATTTGAGTCACTAGGGAAGCCCATTATAACTAGAGAGATTTGAAAAGTAGTCAGAAACCTCTAAGAAAAATACAGGACCAAATTCTACCAAACATTTACAAAAGAATTACCACTAATCCTGCTAATTCTATGCAGCAAGCACGATTCTAATAGTTTGATGATTTTCCAAAGACACAAGAAAGGAAAACTAGAAACCAATACCCCTGACAAATACTGATGCAAAATTAAAATACTTACAAACCAACTTCAACACATATTTAAAAGATCTGGAGAAACAGACACAGAGAACAGACGGAGCGAGAGGGGAGGAAGGAGAGGTTGAGATGTATGGAGAGAGTAACACGGAAACTTACATTACCATATATAAAGTAGAGAGCCAATGTGATTTGCTGACTGACTCAGGGAACTCAAATAGTGGCTCTTTAACAACCTACAGGGGTGGGATAGGGAGGAAGATGGGAGAGAGGGGACATATGTATACCTATGGCTGATTCATGTTGGTATTTGGCAGAAAACAACAACTTCTGTAAAGCAATTATCCATCAATTAAAATAATTTAAATAAATAAATAAAAAGATTTGACACCATAACCAAACCGATTTTATTCATGTAAGGCAAGGAGAAGTCCATATACAAAAATCAATTAGTATGACACACTACATTAACAGATTAAAGGGGAAAAAAAACAGGATCATCTCGATGCAGGAAAAACCATTCAACAAAAATTTGACAACCTTTCAAGATGGAACACTCAACAAACTACAAACAATACATTATACCAACATCAACATAATAAATGCCATTATGAAAAGAGAACAACAATGGGGAAAGAACGAAAGCTTTTCCTCTGAGGTCAAGAAGAAGGCAAGGATGCACACTCTGCACTACAGTTCAACAAAGCACTAAAACCCTTAGAGCAATTAGATGAGAAAAAGAAATCAAAGGTACCCAAATTGAAAAAGAAGTAAACTTATCTTCTTTCCAACATGACAAAGTTTCATCAGTAAAAATCATAAAGAATACAAAAGAAACATGCTATATCAAAAAAGGTTCTTTAATAACCACCAAAGGATCAATCAACCAATTAACTCATTAAAACTGCCATGACAATCTTTGTAGAAGCAGAATAAAACATGGTGAATGTCAGAGAACTATTCAAAGAGCAAACAGCAAAACTCTTGAAGAAGGAAGATGGAGGTCTTTCTATTTCAACAACTATTACAAGGTAATCAAGGTGATGTGGTACTGGTATAAAAACAGATAAATAAACCCACTGAACAGAACATAGTACTCAGACATACTTCTTTGTGTATATGTAAAGTATATTCACAAGGATGTCAAGATACACAAAAGGGAAAGGACAGGCTCAACTGATCTGATTCCCAGATTTGACCAGCTATTGTGCATACTAACACGTGACTTCCACATGCAGTTTCCTTACCCTGGTTGACAGCAGACAGAGCATCCAGATAGGCCCTAAGCAATCCCTGCTGCCCAAGAGTACTGAGACCCTGTTTCCAACCTGTGGGAGAGAAGTCCTGCCCAGGATGGTGCCCAGGGGACCCTCCTCACAAGGGCCAGGTCACCAGGTCATGGGGAGATGGGATCTAAGTGGAGACGACAGGGCCTGAGGGAAGGCCCCAGGTGAGTGTGCGTGTACAGGAGTCACACAGGACACTCCAAAGTCAGACACGATTAGTGAGTCCAGAGAAGGGCATTTCAGGAAAGACAGACTAAATATGACCTTACCTGAGAAACAGCCATGCCTCACTCCTTTTCTTTCCTCTTTCTTAACTTCAGGGCTTCCTCAGGCAACACAAGTCTTCAGAGGTCTATCATTAAAGTTGAAAACATACTGTTTAATGCTTAGAGTCAACACATCCCCTTCCTGAGCCCCAACCACACACACAGCAAAGCCCTCACCACGAGGAACAGACAGCCCCCTGTGGCCACTGTCTCAGGAGGGACTCAGGACAGTCAACTCCCGCAGAGAGACCAACATGGGACTTTCCCACACTTTCCCTCAGATCACACTCCCCTCCTGGTGAGGCCTCACGTACACAGCAGCAGGAGGCACCTCCGCTGACCAGGCAATCTCCTTCAGGTCACACAGCAGGCCCTGATCCATCCCCACTCAGAACAGAGCATCCCCTCCTCAGCCCAGATCTGAGCCCTCAGGACTGGGAGGACTCAGAGTCCTGATGCTCAGTGAGGGATCCAGACTGGAATCAACTGGGGCATCTTAAACACTCTCGAGCTGTGGATCAACACAAACTACCTGAAGGGAAATCTCTGGTCAGAGGGTACAAAACATGTGTGTCGGGAGCCGCGTTAGGCATTACTGACAAAATGGGAGGCACGGCCCCAACCCCCTCTCCTTGTCCCACAGGCACAGACCCGGGATGAAGGAGTTAGGTCTTGTGATTCTGACTTGTTTTTTCCTTTCCTCAGTTGAGTTGACTGAAAAGAATGTTAAGGTGCTTATTGTCCTTGAGAGGAGGATGAGAAGGCACAAAGCCTTGTGCAGTTGTGCCCAGAGAAGAATCCATAAAGTTGACATTTGTTCAAGGATCTTTACAAAGAGTGTTCCAGGATGAGCACGTAGGCTGCAGCTTGAGGCCATGGGAAGGATTGTCATCTGAGACCTATTCGTGAGGGAAATGTTTATGGCAAAGGAAGTTTGCTGAATTTAGGGTTTAGGAATAATTAAGAATAGTTAGAAGCTAAAAATTTAAGGAATGTTGTAGTGCTAGCATATTTTACTATAGCTTATAGAGATTAGGAATTTCAGAGATATTAATAGCTAGAAGCCATTTCAGGAGATAGTGAACTTAGGGTGCTAGGGGCAAACAGGATTTAGAAAGGTAAGAAATAAACTGAGGAATGTGGTATGCAGCCCAGACATAAGCATGAGTTACAATGTAATCACAAGTTAAACAGGATTCTGAGAGAATTGCTGAAGTAGAAACTCTGTTTGAAGGGCAACAATGTTTTATGGAGACAATAAATCTGGGTGAGGGGAAACTGAAAATGCCAAACTTCTGGCCTAATGCTTTTGTCAAAGTATAAAAGAGAACCTGAAGCTTGAAATAAACATGCAGTCCCCTACCTTGAGTCAGAGGCTGCATCATTCTCCGCCGACACCACTCATCTCTTCAGGCTGATTCCCTGGCTGCTGGAGCTGGACTCCGGGACATGTGTACGCAAAATGGATCATCAATGACAAGTGAAGCCTGGACTGAGCACCATTCAGAGCAGAAAAGCACCCCCAATTCTCTTTTCCTTTACCAGCCTTACTAAGGTGTAACTAACAAAAATGGTATAAATGTACTGTGTACAAAGTGATCATGTGATAGACTCATACACTGAATAATTAATATACTCGAGTAAGTTATACATCCACCTATGAGTACACTGTATTATATCCCTGTGGGCGAATCTTAAGGATACAGAAACACTACAGGGCAGCATGAAGTACCTCAGATCCCCAGAACTTACTTATTTTACAACTGAAAACCTCTACTCTTTGACTACCAGTGCCCAATTTCCTCTTCCACTCAGCTCCTGGAAACAGCCTTATTACTCGATGGCTTTATGAGTTTGACAATTCTAGTTTCCACATACTGTCTGTCCTCCTTTGTCAGGCTTATTTAACTTGGCATAATGTTCTCTAGGTTCATTCATTCTGGCATAAATGCAGGATCCTTGATTTTTATATTTATATATAGAGAAAAAATAGTTCATGAATATACAGTATATAATAAATATTTCTATACCACACTTCTGTTACCTATACTTTTGTCAAGAGACATCTGGGCTGTGTCTACGCCTTGGCTACTGCAAATCCAGTCACACTCATGGGACTGTGGACATATCCCTGAAAAACTGATTGCTTTTCCTTTGGATATCTGTCAGAAATGGGTTTGATAGACTGTAGGCCTGTTCTATATTAACTTGTTAAGGAACTTCCATTTTCCAACATAGCAGTACCATTTACATTACCACCAACAGTGCAGTTAAGATTCCGTGTTTTCTGTACTGTGCCTGTATGTGTGCTTATTTGGGGAGGGACAGGAGTGGATAACAGAGAACGCAGCCTGGCAGCAAGACAGTTGCAGCTACATCTTCTAGAGGATAAGCCTCCAGGCTGCAGATCACTGTGGCATCGCTGCCCTCTGATTTTTTGGAGCCATCCTCCCCTACGTCATAGGACTTTATGACTCTTTTCAGGTTGGGCCCAGAGATCCCTATCGAGCAGGACCACCTTATAACAAGCATTCTGTGATCTTAACCTTAGTACTCCTATTTTCCCGGCAGGACTCAAACAAACTTACCAACTTTCATGGTGTCCAACAGAGTGTCCACAGAGCCCACAATGAGCCTCGGACCCTCTTATACAAACACAAAGCATTCCAAGCCCTGATAACTCATGCATGAGGCAAAATACAAAAGAGGACACCCAAGGATCCACAGACACAAGACACCATATTTTCATTTACAGTGAGTGATCCAGGTCAAACATCAAAATCTCCAAAGACTATGAAAACGACGGATCATTCCAATGATGCACATGGCCCACTGAGACCTCAGCATCTTCCAAGGAAACAATCCAGATTCTCTTGGCATCTTCGCAAATGCACATGAAGCTTTCTTCACTGGCAACCCCAAGTACACAATGATACCAAAGTTGATGCAAAAAATGACCGGAGATGTTCCCTGTTTTTCTATGGTGCCTGCCTGTTAAAAGAGCCAACAAAAGCCAGGGAGTGGAGTGGATGCTGGGGGCACCTGCTAGAACCAGCCCCTCAAGCCCAAGGCTCCCATCCTCCTGCACCCACAGGTATCTGCGGTATTCAGCTCAACCCATGTCCAGTCATCTAAAGACATTTCCAGTATCAGGTACTGCAGCCACGCTGGGAAGAAGAGGAACACTATGAGCCCTAAAAAGAGGGGAACCAGGAAGGACTCAAAATAACCCGTGAAGAAGGGCATTAATTTCTGCTGATGGCAACTGATACAGAGGCAATAAACCTGGGTAACATGAGAGAGACTGTTAGGAGGGGATGGGGAGACCTCTATGAGCCTAGACTTGAAGAGTGACAAAGGGCCTGAGCCAGGGTGACCTGAAGATGAGAAAAGGAACTACAACACCAGACAGAAATGGTTTTGGTATTTGGAAATAGAAAAAAGGTAAATGAGACCAGGACAGGTTGAACCATGAGCAAAGGGTCAGCTCCGGGGATGAGGCTGGAGACACTGACAGGGCCCTGAGCTTGACAGAGGGCTGTGGAGCCACAGCGATGAGTCAAGCTTTTGTCCAAGAACAAATGAAAGCCCAGTGGAGGTCTGAACATCAGGACGTAAAACAACAAAAAAAAATCTCCCTTCAGATTTAGCCTTATTCATAGAAGTCATCTAATTCTGAGCCTGTGATCCTGCCCCATCCTACAGTCTTCCTTTTCATTTTTCATTCAGGGAGGACTGGGATCTATTTAAAATTCGAATTACCACCAGAAACTCCCTCCAACCCAGAACTGCCACACACAGACACACAGCCAATTTGGCTAATCATTTCAGGGGTCAGTGTTGCTCACACTCAGAATTTCAGTCTAGTCTCTCATTTCCATGTTACAAGTGGGCTCCCTCAGGCCCAGAGAGAAGCCGTTTATGAGAAGGTCTGAGCTGAGTGAAGAGAACCGGGTATAACTGAATAATGAAATGGGAGGCTGAAGGGCAAGAGGGCCAAGTTTGTCCTTATTGCCCATCCCATTTAACACCAGAAACATCTGTCATGTATCTGAGCAAAAGAAACTTTTCTTTCAAGATTGGGTCAAAGTGATACCAAGCAGGTAATTCTTTATTATAAGACTGCAGTAAAATATTTTAAAAACACAGAATTTCACATATATATCCACTGGTACAAAAAACAGTGTAAGCAGTCAGCTTAGAAACATGATCTGAGCAATCTGTTTCATTATGAATAGAGAGGCTCTGTTGGAGGTTCCAGGTCAATCCAGCCCATCCTTCCTCAGTTGCACAGAAAAGTTAAAAAGGTACCTGAGGGAAACATCTTCATATCAACACACAGCTCACTTTTTTTCACTGATCATAGAAAATGGAGAAAACAGACCATTGGACTAACCAGTTAAAGTAGGTTTTTTTTTCTTTTTTTGAAAGGAAAGAATGAAGCATTTTATTTTGTTGGTTTTATCATGTTAAATGTTCTTTTATTTTCCCTTTTCTCAAAGAAATGCTTTTAATTTCACAAGATCTAATGTCATACCTCTGTTATTCTCTGGTAAAGAGCTGAGACCAGAAATATCCATTTGTGTGTGCACACATAAACACATACACACAATTCATGTCCTTGGTAAAACCACAGTTGAAAATATGTCTATTTTATTACACGATGTTGAGAGGGTAACAGGCAGGAAGGCCAGGGGGTCTCCAAATGGAGGAAATAGGCTGCAAGTGTCAGGCATTTTTATCTCCTTTAAGCAGCAGGAGGAAACAAACTGGGTCTCCAAAGGGAGGAAATAGGTTGCAAGTGTCAGACATTTTTAACTCTCTTAAGCAGCAGGAGGAAACAAACTACCGATATTTTTTTCCTTCTCTGTACAAATTTAAAAGGAGGTTTCACTTAAAATACTGTGTTGTCATAATGACACCTGGGGTCAGACACTCAAGACTATCAGGACTGAAGGTGCCCAGGGGTCCCCACACAAGCTCCTGTTTACAGCTGAGGAACCCCGGGTATTAATAACTGTTGGGGGCCAATTCGTCGATTTCCTTTTAGATACTGGGCAACTTACTCCGTGCTTACTGAAGCCCCTGGCCCACTTCCTTCCCAATCCGCTTCCATAATGGGACTGTCTGGACAAGCCAAAGGGTATTATTTCAGTTATTCTTTACGTTGTAACTGAGATTCTGTGCTATTTTCACACGAGTTTCTGATTGTGCCAGAGTCTCCCTCACCCCTTTTGGGGAGGAATATACTGAACAAGGTTGACACCTCTGTTTTCATAAATATGGAGCCCTCCCTTTCTCTCCCTTTAGTTGAACAAAATATAAATCCTAGAGTACGGGCTGATGGAAAATCTGTGGGTCAAGCACAAAATGCTATTCCTATAGTTGTCAAGCTCAAAGACCCACTTATTTCCACATAAGAAGCAGTATCCACTGAAAACTGAGGTTAAGGAAGGGTTAAAACCCATCATCGAAAATTTAAAGGAGCAGGGACTATTAGTTCCATGTAACAGTCCATGCAACACTCCTATTTTTGATATAAAGAAATCAAATGGTAAATGGAGACTAGTTCAAGATTTACAAATAATAAACGAGGCTGTAGTTCCTTTACACCCTGTGGTGCCTAATCCTTATACTCTATTGTCTGAAATTCCTGAACGAGCCAAATATTTCTCAGTAATTGATTTAAAAGATGCTTTCTATGCTGTGCCTTTGGCGGAAGAAAGCAAATTTCTATTTGCCTTTGAAGACCCTATGCACCCAGCTTCTCAGTTAACCTGGACAGTTTTGCCCCAGGGATTTCGTGACAGTCCTCACTTATTTGGACAAAGTTTGTCATGGGATCTACAAAACTTTAATAGCTCTGAAGCGGTGGTGTTACAATATGTAGATGATATTTTGCTCTGTGCTGAGACAGAGGAAGCTTGTTCAGGAGCCTCAGAAGATTTCTTAAACTTTCTGGCAGGCTGCAGTTATAAGGCATCAAGAGAAAAGGCTCAGATTTGTCAACAATCTGTTAGATATCTGGGCCTAATTATATCAGAAGGGACTAGGACCATAGGCCCTAAGAAAATTAAATCCATACTAAATCATCCCCTACCTATGACTTTAAGACAATTGAGAAGATTTCTGGGAATCACAGGCTACTGTCATATTTGGATTCTGGGTTATGGGGAACTTGCCCAGCCTTTACATAAACTTATAGCTGAAACTCAGCAGGCCCCAACAGACAAACTGGTTTGGTCTCCAGATACTCAAAAGGCTTTTAAGTTTCTTCAGACTGCCCTCCTGCAAGCTCCTGCTTTGGGCTTGCTACAGGGTCAGGATTTAATTTGTCACTGAAAGAAAAGGTATGGCCTTGGAATTTTGACACAAGCCTGAGGGCTTCACGAGCAATCTACCGCTTATCTAAGCAGAAAATTAGATGTAATTTCATGTGGGTGGGCCCACTGCCTAAGCGTAATTGGGGCAGCGGCTTTATTAGCACCTGAAGCTTTAAAAATAATTAATGGACAAAACCTTACTGTACTGACTTCTCATAAAGTGAGTGGAATCTTAAATTCTAAGGTTAATATTTGGATGGCAGACAGTAGACTTCTTAAATATCAGTCATTATTGTTAGAAGGACCAGTAACTAAGCTGAAAGTTTGTGGAAATTTAAATCCTGCCACTTTCCTTCCTGAGAAGGAAAATGAAACACCTGATCACGATTGTTCCCAATTCCCAACTTTAAACTACGCAGCTTGGGAGGATCTAATGGATAACCCATTAGACAATCCTGACATGGAAATATTTACAGATGGCAGTTCTTTTGTTCGGGATGGAAAGCATAAAGCAGGTTACGCCATGGTGACTGCTGAACAGGTTTCAGAAAGAAAATCTCTCACCCAGGCAACCAGTACTCAGTTAGCGGAGCTTGTGGCTCTGACCCGAGTTCTAGAGTTAAGCAAAGGGCAGCGAATAAATATCTACACTGATTCTAAGTATGCTTATTTGACTTTACATGCTCATGATGCAATATGGAAAGAAAGACAGTTTAAAACAGCAACAGGAGAACCTATTAAGCATTTCAGAGACATCGAGAGACTTTTAACTGCTATATATTGTCCTAAAGAAGAAGCTGTTATGCATTGCAAAGGGCACAGCAGGGATAAAGCAGCTGAAGGTAATCAGCTGGCTGACTGTCAAGCCAGAAAAGCAGCACTTTATGAAACCCCTTCACTGCAGACGCCTTTGATCTGGACAGGTCCTGTGGAACAGGAAATACCACAATATACTGAGGAAGAATTAGAAAGACATGAGAAAAGAGGAACTAACATTACAGATAATGGATGGTTACAGTCGGAAGATGGACGATTAATAATTCCTGAAAATGCTCTATGGAAAATTCTTAAGGATTTACACCAGAGTTTTCATTTGGGTGCAGAGAGTACTTACCAAATGGCTTCTTGTTTGTTTGAAGGTAAAAACGTAATGAAAACTTTAAAGAACATTATCAAAAGGTGTGAGGTTTGTCAGAAAAATAACCCAAAGACTGAGAACCTAGCAATAGGTGGATTACAACGAAGTGGAAAGTATCCTGGAGAGGGCTGGGAAATTGATTTTACTGATATGCCAAAAGCTAATTGATATTCTTGCTTACAAGTTTGGGTAGATACTTTTACTGGATGGATTGAAGCTTTTCCCTGTTGTAGTATGCAGGCTAAGAAGGTTATAAAGATTTTAATCCATGAAATTATCCCCAGGTTTGGGCTGCCACGGAGCCTTCAGAGTGACAATGCCTCCACATTTAAAGCTGTTGTAACTCAGGGAGTATCTAAAGCTCTAGAAATAGAATATCACTTACACTTATAAAGATTGGGAGACCCCAATCTTCAGGAAAGGTTGAAAAAGCTAATGACATTATCAAAACATATCTGTGCAAATTAACTCAAAAGATGCAGGACAATTGGATTAAAGTCCTACCCATAGCTTTAATGAGGGCTCAAACTGCCCCCAAAAAGGAGGGACTGTCCCCCTTTGAATGTAATTATAGAAGGCCTTTCTTACACACAGACGTCGTTACAGACCCTGAAGCCTTGGAATTAACTAGTTATGTAACTCAGCTCTCAGCTCTCAGCTCTTCAACAGGCATTAACAGAACTCTGGGAGACAACTCCTGACCCAGCCTCTGAGTCAAGCAAGCCTCTATTTGAGCCAGGAACCGAGGTCCTCATAACAACATTGGGATCTGGGGGCCCATCCCTCAAGCCCCTCTGGGAAGGCCCTTACCAGGTTATTCTTTCTTCTCCCACAGCTGTCAAAGTGCCAGGAATTGATTCGTGGGTACATCACACTTGAGTTAAGAGGTGGCACCCTGACCAGAACTAAGTGACTTCATTTTATGTCTTTACTTTCTATGCTCTGACTTCGTACTTTTCAGATGGGCCTGATAATCTATATGAGCCTACTTCAGCTGACTCCAAAAATCCTGAGTGTGCCGTTTGATCCTCAAGACAATGCCTTCCTGTCCTGGGCTCACCCCTACGCTGCATTCCACAACTGGTCTAACTGCTGGGTCTGTGGAGCACTCCCCTCTTCATCGGTGAAAGGCTTCCTGTGGTGAACATCTCCACTTCAAGAAAAAGACTTTCTCCAAGTCTGCAAATACCTTTGACAACAATCATACGTGATGCCTCTTCTTCATCAGATGACATCTACCAGCCCTAAAATGGACTGGTGCAACACTTTGTACTTTAACTATGGACATAACATGACTTTTAATTTTGATTATACATTGTCTCGGTTTAATGACTATTGTGCTACACATAACACAAATGGGTCTGGATCTAATGGTTTTTTTTTACCTGATGTTTATCAAATATGGGATGAGGTTATATGGCTAACTCCTGAAAAAGGACATCTAGTATCTACTGCCCCTATATGCTGGGAACAAAAAGAGCCATCCCCAAAAGTTAGCCAACAACTTAATTACAATGATTGGAAACAATTGGGATTTTTGCCTCAGGAAATATGCAACGTAATCATTCCCATGTTTTCCAACCCTGATTCAGGTCCTCCCTTTGTCTGGCCAGGCACTAATTGCGACTGGATATCTCAGTCAGCTGGCTTGCTCCAAACGGGACCTATTGGATATGTGGCTCTTACCTATGGGCATGGCTTCCCCTTGGTTGGATAGGGTGATGCATCCTGGGTCTAGCCTTTACTCACAGCTTTATATTTTCAGAGCTTCCAGAAAAGCCTGCTAATTTACACCACCTTAAAACTCGGTGGGCAAGGTCTGTATTTCACTGGTATGATTATTTGGCTGAAGTCTTTGTTCCCTCTTTGGGAACTACAGATGTTATGCTACGAGTGGATGCTTTGACTAACTTTACTCAACAGGCATTACAAGATTCTCAAAAAGCTATTTCAGCTCTTAATGCTGAATAAGCACTAATTAGAAAGGTGGTTTTACAAAACAGATTGGCTTTAGATATTCTGACAGCTGCACAAGGAGGAACTTGTGCCATTATTCATACCCAATGCTGTACATATATACCTGATAGGAGCACTAATGTTACTCATTTTACTGAACACATGAACAAGATGACTGGGGCTATGGATATTCCTGAAGCCTCAATTGCCTCATTTTGGGAGATGGTAACTAGTGCCCCATGGTGGAAAACTATCTGACTTACAATAATTCTGATTGTTTTGTTTTTGCTGTTTGCTCCCTGCATCTGTAACTGTGTAACTGGATTTGTTTCTAGTTGCATGAAAGCTTTTAAGTGACAAATGGTTGTGTTAGGGGAAGCACACTGATTGAAACCGCCCACCCTGGCCAGGCACCATAGTAACCATTTGCATGAGTTGTTTTATGACAAGAGATCCTGATACGGAATACGGAACTAATGAGCCACCACCAACCTGAAGAGTTCGGGAAAGGTCGAAAGGAGACACAGAGTGTCTGTCCACTTCCCAGAATCCCTCTTGCTAGCATCCATCTTGGCTGAGCGATGCATGTGCCACCAGGAAAGACTCTGAATTAGAATGATTGGCTAAAGACCACCCGGAAACTAATCTCATCACCATAAAACCCGAGACTTGGAGCCACGTGGCAGAGCAGTTCTCCTGGGTTCCCTTACCCTACTGGTCTCCACGTGGGCACCCTTTCCTAATAAAATCTCTTGCTTTGTCAGCACACGTGTCTCCTCGGACAATTCATTTCCGAGTGTTAGACAAGAGCCCAGTTTCGGGCCCTGGCAGGGGTCCCCCTTCCTGCAATAGTTGCTCAAACTCCTGCTACTGCTGCAGCTTCTTCCAACTACTACTTGGGGCCCCTGGATCAGACATCTTCAGTATGAGGGTTAGGAGAATATGTTGCCTCAGCAATTTAGGGACAACACCCCTTGTCAGCTCGAAAGCAGTTATGGAACGAGAACGATGCCCCTTTTCCCTAGGCAACATAATTCTTCTAAAAGAAAAGGGGGCAATGAGACGATAACAGGCAGGAAGGCCAGGGGTCTCCAAATGCAGGAAATAGGCTGCAAGTGTCAGACATTTTTATCTCTCTTAAGTGGAAGGAGGAAACAAACTAGCGGTATTTTTTTCCTTCTCTATACAAATTTAAAAGGAGGTTTCTCTTAAAATACTGTGTTGCCATAATGACACCTGGTTTCACCTGAAGTTAACTATTCTCAAACCTTGAGTTAACCAATGCATTTTTCTTATGGAAACGTTTGTCTTAAGCTATGTTAATAGACTATGCATTTACCCCAGACTCTGTCTTCAAGTTGGTTCTGCCTAATGGCTCAAAACCTACTTCACAAACCAGTATGTTGTACTCAGATACTGTTCCCCTAATCTATGTAAACAAAACTATTTGTATGGTAATCTGGCCTTCTACAAGATTCAAGTTAATCATTTTATGGCCTGGGATGAATCATCTGGTGCCAAGATTATTCCAAAATGCATCTTATGGATGAGGGGCCTGGTGCCATTCTGAGTTTTAAAACATTCCTTTCCTTCCTTAACAGACTGCTACTGACTATAATGGCACCCCACTCCAGTACTCTTGCCTGGAAAACCCCATGGATGGTGGATCCTGGTAGGCTGCAGTCCACGGGTTTGCTAAGAGTCTAAGAGTCAGACACGACTGAGCGACTTCACTTTCCCTTTTCACGTTCATGCATTGGAGAACGAAACGGCAACGCACTCCAGTGTTCTTGCCTGGAGAATCCCAGGGTCAGAGGAGCCTGTTGGGCTGCCGTCTATGGGGTCCCACAAAGTTGGACACGACTGACACGACATAGCAGCAGCAGCAGCCCCCCCATTCTGAACCCTCTTCCACCTCCCTCCTTACCAGATCTCTCTGGGTTGTTCCAGAGCACTGGCTTTGGGTGCCCTGCTTCGTGCATCAAGCTTGCACTGATCATTCTATTTTACATATGGTAATTTACATGTTTCAATGCTATTCTCTCAAATCATCCCACCCTCACCTTCTCCCACTGAGTCCAAAAGTCTGTTCTTTACATCTGTGTCTCCCTTTATTGCCCTGCATGTAGGGTCACTGGTACCATCTTTCTAAATTCCATATATATGCATTAATATACAGTATTTCTCTCTTTCTGACTTATTTCACTCTGTATAATAGGCTCCAGGTTCATCTACCTCATTAGAACTGATAAACGAGGTGACATTTTTGCTAAGTATGCCACAAAATAGTCTAAGATGATTTACTACTTACCAAAGAAAATTTCAAATGTATGAGATGAAGGGAAGAAAGCACTCAGGCAAGGAATGAATCTGAAAAATAGTTGAAACAAAAAACTGTGAATTATTTTTAATCTAAAAATCTGGTGTCAAAGTTTAAAAAAATGTGGAGAATAATCATATTTAGAAAAGGATGATACGAGTAGAATACTGGAAACTAAAAAATCTTATTTCTGAAGTTAAAAATGATTACAGAAACTCAATGAATTAAGACCTATTCCAAGCTACAAAAAGCACCATACATAAAGGAGAAAATGTGAATCCGTTTAAAAAAAAAAGTGTCCCCTTAAAAACGCTACCCAATAATGATACAGTGGATAAGAATCTGCCTAACAATGCAGGGGACATGGGTTCTACTCCTGGTTCAGGAAGATCCCACAAGTACAAGCAACTAAGCCTGTGCACAACTACTGAGCCTGTGCTTTGGAACCTGGGAGCCACAACTCCTGAGCCCAGGGCACAAAACCGAAGACAACACAGACAAAAAATTAATTAAAGAAAAAAAAGCTACCACAGAGTGACACTCTAGAGTCAGTCATTTCTTGCCCCAGGTCTCTTCTTCCTTGACCTCTATCTCATGAGAGGACAAGGGAAGGGGGTCACTCACAACTCAGTGAATCAAGCCACTGCCCCAGGCTCAACAGGGTTTGCAAATGAAAGTCATCTTCTGCCACAAGTAATAAGAAAAGACACAAGCCTTATAGACAGGAGTTTTGAAATTCTCAGCCTCCTCTGTATAACTAAAAAAATCATCTGTATCCAAACACCTGGATCGAGCTTATCCCTGTGTTCACCAATCTCCCTATTTCATCTGGGTCTTGGTGTCTCTTTTTCTCCCCCTCTGCTCTCCTGTTGTTCCTGTCCTATTTCCTCCCTCACACGTGTCCTGTTCCAGGCTGCTGCAATTCCTTCGCCCTCGAAATGCTCTCTCTCTCCAACCTTCCTGAGTCTTTCAAAAATCCATACCTATGTCTGCCTCTTTCTTCCCCCATTTCGGCTCCCTCTCTGCGCTCCAGATTACTCCTCTTCTCTCGCTGTGACTCTCCCTTCCTCCCCACTCTCTGGCAGGCCATGTGGCTATGCTTCCTTCCAGCCCCTTTCTTCCTCTGCTCCTTACCTCTTTCTCTGCCAGCACCATGAAACCGGCCACTTCAGATTGAGACTCGAACCCTTGAGGCGGGACTCCAACCGGGTGAAAACACAACTCGGGACTAACCCAAGAGGCCTGGACTCAAACCCGGCCAAAACCCAGTTAGGGACTCTCCACGTCTGATGTCCCTCATCGCCCTTCGCCTCCCTGCTCCCATCACTGATACAGGGCAGTTCTCCCTACGCTGTTTTCCAATCCCTGGAGATCTGGCTTTCTAATTTATTAATACTTCTCTATTTTACTCACTTGGCTATTTTCAAGGCTTAACCTCTTTGACTTGACTATCCCTTTGCAAATCCCTCAGCCATTCTCACGGAGAACGCAATGGCAACCCACTTCAGTACTCTTGCCTGGAAAATCCCATGGACAGAGGAGCCTGGTAGCCCACAGTCCATGGGGTCGCTAAGAGTCGGACACGACTGAGCGACTTCACTTTCCCTTTTCACTTTCATGCATTGGAGAAGGAAATGGCAACCCACTCCCAGTGTTCTTGCCTGGAGAATCCCAGGGATGGGGGAGCCTGGTGGGCTGCCGTCTACCGGGTCGCACAGGGTCCGACAGGACTAAAGCGACTTAGCAGGAGCAGGAGCAGGAGCAGGAGCAGCAGCAGCAGCAGCAGCAGCAGCAGCAGCAGCCATTCTCAGTTTTCCTATTGGTTCTCCCTGATGCTTTTCTCCTCAGTTGCAGTCATTTCTCTCAGTCCTTCTGACTCTGCTTCTCCGGATCCTCCTGCCTCCTGAATTTACTGAGTGGGCCACAGAACGAGACGCCCCCGGACCGGAAGATCACCTTTTCCGACCGAGCTGAATTGGGCATGAAACAGCACTGGCTGTCACATGGCTGGCCCAGGTCACCTACCCTATACGGGGTGAGGGGACGGGCTGACAGGAAAGGGGGCTGCTGCGGGGCAGAAGGACCGGCCTCAGGAGACGCGAGGACAGACGGGCTGGGAGGGACGGGGCTCAGGAGCGAGACGGACTCTCCGGAATCCCGGGACCGGGGAGACGGCGCGCGGCCTATCTGGGCTCTGCCTCTAGCGGTCGAGAAGACGACGCGGCGGGCGCGACTCCAACTCGCGAGAGAGGGCTTTACTTGGCGAGGCCAGAGGTAAAAAGGGGTTTTAAGCAAGAAAATGTCGCCTGAGGCGGTGTCTACGCGGACCGAGGGCCGAAACCGCCTCAGCAACACTTAAAACCCTAAACGAAAATATAACTGGGCCGCAACGGCAGCGGCAGCGTTTATTCGGGGCCGAGTACTGGGTGCCAGGGTTTTCAGGTCGTTGGCAATTCCCACACCATGAGGACGAGTGAGGGGGGCGGAGGTGGGGATTGGAGGGTTGGCGAGCTCTGGAAACTTACTCTAGAAGGAAGCTAAGGCGCCACTCGGGGATCTCGGCTCCGCGCTCTCCAACTTCCGGCTCTGGGTGAAAGGGCTTTTGGTATTAGAGCTGCGGCTCCCGACCAGGGGCGGGGCGAGCACCCGCTGTGCGCAGAGTTCGTGGGAGGGGCGGGCCGCGGAGGGGGGCGGGGCCTGTTACCTTGAGAGCACTAAGTTACCTTCTGTAACACTGCTCAGGTAAAAGCTTCAAGTTATGTCGGAAGCCAAGATACTTCCTCTTAAGACTAAAAGCGTTTATTCTCAATAAAAAGCTGTTTTTCACAGCATGTTGTGCTCAGATCCTGCTAGTGAGGCTGAAGCAATTCAGGGATCTGGGAACTTGGGCAGTTTTAACAAACAAGAATGGGACTAGTCTCTATATTACAAATACAAAACTCTGCCTGGGGAGAAATGGGCTATTCCCTACTCACACCCTACAAAACAGCAAACAGCATAGTGCTGAGTTCAATAAACTCAGGATCAGTACCTGGGTGTCTGAGATGGAGGACTTAAGGGATGTGATCATTTGGGTCATTAACCACAGCCTTTTAAGAGCAAGACACTTTAAATGATTATAAACTGCGTTATTGTTTCTTTTATCCAACGTGTTTTAATTATTTCCCTTTCTAAACCCAAATCTTTAAACAGTGACATACAGGGGGTTGTATAAGCAACTCTTACAATGACAAATATCATTGTGTAAGTTTAAGCTACAGAGAAAAATTAACGGATAGTATACTGTGAAACGATTATCACAATAAGTTTGCCTAGCATCCATAATTTCGTATAGATAACCTAAAAATGATTCTTGACAGTGGATTCACCAATGATTTATCAGATACAACACCAAAAGCTCACGCCAACAAAATAAAAAGAGGTAAATTGTACACATCCTAATCATCAAATATTGTGCAGTAAACCATCCTCAGCAGTGAAAAAAACATGTACACTATAATACAAAAATATTGCCAATCATATATTCAATAATAGTTTAACATCAAGAATACATAAAATACTCTAAAAAGTACTGATCACCAATTCCACCAAAGGGGTGGGGGAGCTTTCTTAACCAACCATCCCACATGTTGCAAATAAAATACAAAGAGTAACATAAAATAGAAACTTAATGACAAAAATAAAAGACAATCTTTTATAATGCATAAAAATATTAAAAAAGGAAAGTAGCTATGCCTTGAAAAAAAACAAATGATGGTTCATCACTGAAGTTATCACTCCACGACATAAGCTCTGTCATTCAGTTGCTACAAACTTAAGTGTGGAGGCAGAATGATCAATAGCACCCAGGTGACAAGCATGCAGCATCAGCAACAGTTTAGTCAACAGCCTCACAAATATGAGGGTGTGAACCTGGACAATACCCTTGTCAGGAGAAGTTCCTACACCTCTTGTTGAGGCTCAGAGGGCATGGTGATAGTACACGTGAACAACACTATCACAGTGCCCTTCATGCAGGCTTTTCTGACATCACTCAAAGCCAGAAAAAGATGTACAGGTCAAGGTCTTCAGATACTTTCTCATATCACAGAACACGCTGACCACTATACTAAGTAGCTTCAAGTGGTAATTCTGTATGCAGCACGAAAATATTACAACCAATAAGGGAAAGTATTCTTCCTTAAAATTTTCTCTTACCCAGTAAACCCACACCACAGAGAGTCCATGAGGAGCTGCCCCTTAAACACAGGCAGATTACCACAGCAAAGAAACTGGACATGACTTCAGACCCTAGAGCCACATACTTCAAAATCCAACTTAAAAGGAAACATTATACAAACTAAGGAGAAAGCAAAGTCAGGAAGAGTCTACAGTCCCAGACTAGACAGACCAGTACAAGAGCGGAAAACTATGTGATGTGGGGGTTTCATATCCTAAGACCTTGAGATGGGACTATTTGGTCCACCCAGAGACACCAAGCTAAGGGCCTGAAAGATTACCACATTTTCCCTTTGTTGGACTGCTCTCCTTACAGTTTTCCTAAGTAACAGGCACAGAAGATTCAATCCACCAGCCTATTCCACACACCCTGACATGTATGGTAGCAAAAGGAGAACAGCAGAAATGGCTGAGGGATCTCAAGAGGCAGACAGGGACTGAGACAGTTCCATACAGGTTCTGAGGTGCCAGATAAAATTAAAGAGCAGCCAGTACTTTCCCATTTTCTGATTATATCTTCCAAATATGGTGACTGTGATGAAAGCAGCACCGGATCAGGGGTTAGATGCTTGGGCCATCAGCTCTGATCTATGTGGACTAAGAATTGAGTAGCCAATAGATCCAAGCCCACAATGAGAAGAGGGTGCAAGGCAGCCCAGTAAGGCAGCCCACCTCATGCTCCTCACACTCAAGACCAACCAGCTCACAGCAGGGAGATGACGAGTATTGTGGATACAAACCTTGCCTTTGTGTCTGATAGAGCTGCAGCACCACTGGCGGGTGAAAGAATACATGATACATGTTGAAGGACAGGCTGAGAACTCGGGGAAAGGTTAAGCTTCCTCTGGGAATTTAATAAACAAACTTCTCTTCGGCCAAAGATCTGAGAGAGTCAATTCCTAGGTAGGTTGATAAGTCCGGGGTACCCGAGGAGGAGAAAGGGGTCTGGGGCTCTCGAGGAGGATAGAGAGCAGTCGGGAATTCTCAAGGAGGAGAAAAGGACAACCTTTGTTCTTTAAGCCCAGAGCTGATGATTACGCAACAAAACAACTCAGCTTAAACTCTGTACTGATCAGAGACATTACTTTGCCAACAAAGGTCCGTCTAGTCAAGGCTATGGTTTTTCCAGTGGTCATGTATGGATGTGAGAGTTGGACTGTGAAGAAAGCTGAGTGCCGAAGAATTGATGTTTTTGAACTGTGGTGTTGCAGAAGACTCTTGAGAGTCCCTTGGACTGCAAGGAGATCCAACCAGTCCATTCTAAAGGAGATCAGTCCTGGGTGTTCTTTGGAAGGAATGATGCTAAAGCTGAAACTCCAATACTCTGACCACCTCATGTGAAAAGTTGACTCATTGGAAAAGACTCTGATGCTGTGAGGGATTGGGGGCAGGAGGAGAAGGGGATGACAGAGGATGAGATGGCTGGATGGCATCACTGACTCGATGGACATGAGTTTGAGTTAACTCTGGGAATTGGTGACAGACAGGGAGGCTTGGCGTGCCGCAATTCATGGGGTCGCAAAGAGTCAGACACGACTGAACTGAACTGAAAGTAATATAACAACAATGTATCCTGCTTGAGGACATGTTTCTCCTTCTTGAGAACCTTGTGATTAATCCTGTCATCTTGAAATGTAAATTCTGGGCATGGGTCTGGTAAGACCTTTACAACCTTGAGACATTCTTTTGACTTACTGTAATAACCAACTGAGAAAGTATATAGCTCTCTTGCTAAGACTAGCAAGGGAGGGCATTCTCCATCCCCCTTCTGATGTCTATGTCAGAAGCTTTCTCTGTCCCATTTCATACTTTAATAAAACTGCTACACAAAAGCTCTTGAGTGATCAAGCCTGGTCTCTGATCCCAAAGCTATATCTTCTTCTTCAGAGATCATGAATCTGACATTGTTCACCATAAGTTATCACCTCTATGTACCATAAGAAGAGGTTTCCAACCACTATTAATGTTGTGCTTTCCTCTCTGCCCTGAAATCTCATCTCTGTTCACACTTTTGATACATTCCCGTCCATTTCGGGGGTTTGTTTCGTTTTCAAAACAAGTATCTCAAACTAAAATATATGATGTATGAAAAGAGCACACCTAACATTGTTCTCAATGGTGAAAGACTGAAAACTTTTCCTCTGAGATCGGGAAGAAGGCAAGGACGCGCACTCTGCATCAGTGTTCAACAAAGGACTGAAACCCCTAACCAGAGCAATTAGACAAGAAAAAGAAATCAAAGCTTCCTAAAGTGAAAAATTAGAAAGTTACCTTCTTCCCTAGAGGACAAGATCTTTTATGTATAAACTGTAGATTCCACACAGACACAAAAACCCCCTGCCACATCAAAGAGCAATTTTAGCAAACTTGCAGGATACAAAAATGAACGTGCAAATCAGCTGCATTTCTGTACACAGTGAACAATGTTAAAAGAAAATCACATAACAATTTTATTTACTATTGTATTAAAAATGGATGAAATATTTAGGAATAATTCACCAAGGAGGTGAAACATATACACTGAAAACTACTTAACCATTTCTAAAAGAAACCCAAAATAAACAAATAAATCTAGTAGTCATGGGCTGGAAATCTCAGTACTCTATATTTCCAAGTTACTCAAAGTGCTCCACAGATTTAATGAACTCATTATGAAACTTACAATAGAAATGTTTGCAGAAATAGAAAAAACTTGCCAGAAGTCATAAAGAATCTCAAGGGGACCACAAACAGCAAAAATACTCTTCAATAAGTACAAAGATGCAAGATGAAGGCTACCCTTTTTAAAACTTCAAGCCATATCACAATATAATCCAGATGGTGTAGTACTGGCATAAACACGGATTTATACACCAAGGGAACAGAAGAGAATGTTCACAAACAACCATTTGCATATATTTAAAATCTAATGACAAGGATGCTAAGAAAACCCAGTGGAAAAAAGACAGTTGCCATAACAAATGGTGAATCTATGGGTTAAACAATGAAGAGGAAACCTCACCTGCATCAAAAGTAAAAACATCTCTGTGCCAAACCACGAAATGAACACCGTGAAAAGACAAAATCTGAAGAATGAAGGCAATGAAAGTGAATTTCAAGCTTTCAGAGATTTAGATTCATGTCACAATTTGAAACAGATGATGGAATAGCACACCCTCTATCACTGATACCTGATTCTGAACTTTCCATCCCATTTCCAATCAAGATTTTGAAGTCACTGACTCACTCATTAGCTTCAATTACCTTAGAACAAATTTCCCTTTTTAGGTCTTCTTCCAGATTTTACCCGGTACTGCGCAGTGATGGCACCCCACTCCAGTACTCTTGCTTGGAAAATCCCATGCATGGAGGAGCCTGGTAGGCTGCAGTCCATGGGGTCGCTAAGAGTCGGACACAACTGAGTGACTTCACTTTCCCTTTTCACTTACATGCATTGGAGAAGGAAATCGCAACCACTCCAGTATTCTTGCCTGGAGAATCCCAGGGACGGGGGAGCCTGGTGGGCTACCGTCTATGGGGTCGCACAGAGTCCTACACGACTAAAGCGACTTAGCAGCAGCAGCAGTGCATGTTAATACCTGACTTCCACCCACAGCTTCTTAATCCTGATTGACAGAGAGCAGACTGCACATCCAGAAGGACCCGAGACAATCCCTGCTGCCCAACAGCACTGAGACCCCTTCTCAAACCTGTAGGTGAGAAGCCCTGTCCAGGATGGTGCCCTCCACACAAGGTCCAGGCCACTGGGTCATGGGGAGATGGGATCTAAGTGGAGACGACAGGCCCTGTGGGAAGTTTCCTGGTGAGTGTGCATGTACAGCTGTCAGGAAGGATACTTCAGAGTCAGAGATGATTAGTAAGTCCAAAGAAGGGATTTCAGGAGGACAGACTGAGAATCAACGGAGAATATGATTTTACCTGAGAAAGAGGCCATTCCTGTTTTCTTTCCTTTTTTCCTCCTCTTCCCAGCTTCTTCCTCAGACAATGTAAGTTTTTAGAAGTTGATCTTGCAAGTGGAAAACAGGCTGCTTAAGGCTTAGAATCAACATCCCCCCTTCGTTTGCCACAACCACAAAAACAGGAAGACCTCACTATGTGGAACAGTCCTTTGGTGTCCACTGCCTCAGGTGGGATGCTGTTTCTGCCCTCCTGTTTCTTCACTCACACCTGTCCTGCTCCCCTCTGCAAATTTTTTCTCCTCTTGCTGCTCTTCTCCCCACCCCCACCCTTCTAATTGTCCTAAATATCTACACATCTGTCTCTTTCTCCAACTCTGCTCCCTCTCTGCCTTCTTGTCACACCTCTTCTCTCCCTGTTACACTCCCACTCTGGGGCACTCCAGGTGTCTAGGCTTACTTCCTTCTCTTCTCTTCTAGTCAACATCTATCCTTGTTTCTCTCCTAGGATCACCCCTGTCAGCCCTCCTACCGCAGACGCAGGGCCCCTGTCTCCTTGTCTCCAACTCCTGGAGATCCCATGCCTTTGTCCGTTACTCTTTCACCCACCCGCTACTTTAAGGGCTAACTCTATTTCATTTTACCATCCCTTTGCAACTGCCTCAGCCATCCTGGGCGACCCCGTCGGTTCTCGCATTGTTTTCCACTTCTGACTTTGCCTTTCACTCTCAGTCACTGCTTCTTCTGATCCCCCTCGCCCACGTATCTACAAAAATGATGAGTAAATGAAATGCGCACCTATCAAAAGAGCACATTTTCCAACCAGCCGGACTCGAGACGGAAAAACACTGGGTGTCACACGTCCAGCCCAGGGGTGAGGAAAAGGGACTGACCAGGAAGGGAGGCCTGCGGGGCAGAACGATCGGCCTGAGGAGACACGAGGGCAGAGAGGCTGGGAGCAAGGGGGGTCTCGGGCAGGGCGGGCTCTCCAGAATCGCAGGACCGGGGAAAGGACGCAGCTTCTCCGGGAGCGGGGCTGTCGACGCGACCTCCAGGGGCCGACAGGGTGAGGCGGTGGAGGTGGGCGGGCCCGAATCCCCCTCGCGCCCGGGGACTTTACAAGGCACAGGCGTAGGTACTAACGGTTAAGTTTTAAGCAGGAAAATATCCCGAAAGGCTGTGTCTCTGGGGCCGAAGGCCGAAAAGCAAACGGCAAGGACAAGCTTCTGAGCGATTTCTAATACTCGACCTGCAACCGCGGCCTCTGGGTTAATTTGGGAAGGAGGAAGGGTATTGGGATATTACTTCCGCAAAACCAGCGGGACCCTAAAGATGGGCGTGGCTAGGGCTGGTTGGACGGCTAAGCGCGCAGCACACGTTTACACTCAGTTCAGTTCAGTTCAGTCGCTCAGTCGTGTCCGACTCTTTGCGACCCCGTGAATCACAGCACGCCAGACCTCCCTGTCCATCACCAACTCCCAGAGTTCACTGAGACTCACGTCCATCGAGTCAGTGATGCCATCCAGTCATCTCATCTGTCGTCCCCTTCTCCTCCTGCCCCCAATCCCTCTCAGCATGAGAGTCTTTTCCAATGAGTCAACTCTTCGCATGAGGTGGCCAAAGTACTGGAGTTTCAGCTTTAGCATCATTCCTTCCAAAGAAATCCCAGGGCTGATCTCCTTCAGAATGGACTCGTTGGATCTCCTTGCAGTCCAAGGGCCTCTCAAGAGTTTTCTCCAACACCACTCTGCAAAAGCATCAATTCTTCCGCCCTCAGCTTTCTTCACAGTCCAACTCTCACATCCATACATGACCACTGGAAAAACCATAGCCTTGACTAGACGGACCTTAGTTGGCAAAGTAATGTCTCGGCTTTTCAATATGCTATCCAGGTTGGTCATAACTTTTCTTCCAAGGAGTAAGCGTCTTTTAATTTCATGGCTGCAGTCACCATCTACAGTGATTATGGAGCCCCCCAAAATAAAGTCTGACACTGTTTCCACTCTTTCCCCATCTATTTCCCATGAAGTCATGGGACCAGATGCCATGATCTTCGTTTTCTGAATGTTGAGTTTTAAGCCAACTTTTTCACTCTCCACCTTCACCAAGAGACTTTTTAGTTCCTCTTCACTTTCTGCCATAAGGGTGGTGTCATCTGCATATCTGAGGTTATTGATACTTCTCCCAGCAATCTTGAGTCCAGCTTGTGCTTCCTCCAGCCCAGCGTTTCTCATGATGTACTCTGCATAGAAGTTAAATAAGCAAGGTGACAATATACAGCCTTGACGTACTCCTTTTCCTATGGAACCAGTCTGTTGTTCCATGTCCAGATCTAACTGTTGCTTCCTGACCTGCATACAGGATTTCTCAAGAGGCAGGTCAGGTGGTCTGGTATTCCCATCTCTTTCAGAATTTTCCACAGTTTATTGTGATCCACACAGTCAAAGGCTTTGGGATAGTCAATAAAGCAGAAATAGATGTTTTTCTGGAACTTTTGCTTCTTCCATGATCCAGCGGATGTTGGCAATTTGATCTCTGGTTCCTCTGCCTTTTCTAAAACCAGCTTGAACATCTGGAAGTTCCCGGTTCGTGTATTGCTGAAGCCTGGCTTGGAGAATTTTGAGCATTACTTTTACTAGCATGTGAGATGAGTGCAATTGTGCAGTAGTTTGAGCATTCTTTGGTATTGCCTTTCTTTGGGGTTGGAATGAAAACTGACCTTTTCCTGTCCTGTGGCCACTGCTGAGTTTTACAAATTTGCTGGCACGTTGAGTTCAGCACTTTCACAGCATCATCTCTCAGGATTTGGAATAGCTCAACTGGAATTCCATCACCTCCACTAGTTTTGTTCGTAATGATGCTTTCTAAGGCCCACTTGACTTCACATTCCAGGATGTCTGGCTCTAAGTGAGTGATCACACCATCATGATTATCTGGGTCATGTAGATCTTTTTTGTACAGTTCTTCTATGTATTCTTGCCACCTTTTCTTAATATCTTCTGCTTCTGTAAGGTCCATGCCATTTCTGTCCTTTATCAAGCCCATCTTTGCATGAAATGTTCCCTTGGTATCTCTAATTTTCTTGAAGAGATCTCTAGTCTTTCCCATTCTGTTGTTTGCCTCTATTTCTTGCATTGATCACTGAGGAAGGCTTTCTTATCTCTTCTTGCTATTCTTTGGAACTCTGCGTTCAGATGCTCATATCTTTCCTTTTCTCCTTTGCTTTTTGCTTCTCTTCTTTTCACAGCTATTTGTAAGACCTCCCCAGACAGCCATTTTGCTTTTTTGCATTTCTTTTCCATGGGGATGGTCTTGATCCCTGTCTCCTGTACAATGTCATGAACCTCAGTCCATAGTTCACCAGGCACTCTATCAGATCTAGTCCCTTAAATCTATTTCTCACTTCCACTGTATAATCATAAGGGATTTGATTTAGGTCATAGCTGAATGGTCTAGTGGTTTTCCCTACTTTCTTCAATTTAAGTCTGAATTTGGTAATAAGGAGTTCATGATCTGAGCCACAGTCAGCTCCCAGTCTTGTTTTTGTTGACGTTTACACTAGAAGTAAAAAACTCAATGGGTGCCCGGTGACCTTCACTTGTGGCCTTCCAATTCCTTCCGCAGGAAACTGCACAGGCGCGGATTCTGAGGCGGAGCTTCCAGGTAGGGACACTGGGAGGATCCCTTCAGGCGAGGGGAGGGGCGACGAGTGTCTAGGTCTGCAGAACCAGAGCAAGGCGGGGCAAGGGGCAGGGAGGTGTTTAACAGTCCTGTGATTCCCCATAAATTACACCCTGTTTTTTAAAATTTGTTGCCTTTAATATCTAAATAGATAGCATATACTTCTATAATTACAGTATGGAAATGTCTATGAACAAAATAAACTTTTTGTCATATGTTGAGGAAAGAACGGTGGTAGTAGTGAAAGTCGCTCAGTCATGTCCAACTCTGCGACCCCATCGTCTATACAGTCCATGGAATTCTCCAGGCCAGAATACTGGAGTGGGTAGTCTTTCCCTTCTGCGTGGGATCTTCCCAAGCCAGGGATCTAACCCAGGTCTCCCGCATTGCAGGCAGATTCTTTACCAGCTGAGCACAAGGGAAGCCCCTGTTAGTAAGATTCATCCAGTGTTTTAGCAACAATATCTAAGCAGCCATGGTATGGTCAGTGTTTGGGGACCGACTTAAAAATCTGCAATCCGTGCCTACCTTTGATTTCTTCTTTGAGTGCCTGTTGGCTGCTAGGCAGTTCTCTTCTCCTTAAATTCTTCCCATTTAATTTGAATTTTATACATTCCCCCACAGCCTCCTGGAAATTGTGAGGATTTGGGCCGCTTTGAGCTCCCCCTCGGGATGAGAGGACAACATGCACTGGGCACAGTGGAGAGGAAGAAGCTGGTGGGTTCCGTGGACCAGAGGCACTGCTGCGGTGCGGCTCCCCGCCACCATCCTGGCAGAGGGAGCTGGCCTTCCCAGGTCACTGTGTCTCCCCATTACACTTTTAAGACAAAAGCTTTTAACTTTGTAGACCAATATGTTGGAAACTAGGATATGTCCTCCTAACAAGTAGAAAAGTTTCAATAAAGATTTTATTTTCCTTTTTAAAATTGTTTGAAATTACGAAAGTATGACAACACATTTACATGAGGCTTTGAAAATAGTTACAGACAGTTCCACTATATATTACAATTTGTTAATAGTAGACAAATTAAAAATTTTAGTTGGAATTTCAATATTAAACTCTCAAAAATTAATAGAATGGACAGGAAAGTAGGATATACTAGACCTGAAAAGAATTGTGAACCAATTCAACATAATTAAGACTTATACAATTTTCACACAAGAGCAGGATACAAATTTTATTCAAGTTCCCATAGACATTAACTGGAACATGACGTAAAACAAGGTGCAAAAGTTTCATGGCCTAAATAAAGAGTATTGAAATCATACAGGGCCTATTCTGTTATTACTGTGAAACTATGTGAGAAATCAAACCCAAAAGGTACCTGAAAATAACCCACATAATTTCAAGTGCAATAAATAAATAAATGTTTTTGTCAGCAGGTTCTTGCCTGTCCTGCTCCTGGCAATTCAGGGGTTGGGAACCTGGGTCTCCAAAGAGTTCCTGTAGGGCGATAATTGGATGCAGAACATTTCCTGCCATTAGAATAATTGAACCATCTTAAGAAAACAAGAAATTTTTTTCTGGATTTCTCTCTGTACTGCAAACTAAAATAAGAAGTACAAAACTATCCCTGGGGAAAATGTGCCATTTTACAGTGACATCCCGTATAACAACTTTTCCTCTTTGTTCTTCATTCAGCTGGATGGCCAAACTCCACATGGCTCGGTTCCAGAGACACAAGGTCAAAACCTACAGTCTGAGACTGGAGGACTAAGGTATGTGATGGGAACTTCCGTCAGTACCTTTTTTTTTTTTTTTTTTTTAATTTTGAAATTGACAAAGTTTACTAACCATTGCTTTAAAAAGAGTAATTTTCGTTGATCAGTTGCTAAGTCAAATCTGACTCTTGGCAACTCCATGAACTGTAGCACACCAGGCTTCACTGTCCTTCACTATCTCCCAGGGTTTTCTCAAACTTGTACTCATTCAGTAGGTAATGCCATCCAACCATCTCATCCTCTGTCGCCCTGTTCTCCTGCCCACAATCTTCCCCAGCATCAAGGTCTTGTCCATTGGGTCTCCTTTTTGCATCATGTGTCCAAAAAGAGCAATACACCTTTAAAAATTGATGAAAACCGCATTGTTCCTTTAGTTCACATTCTAAGCTTCTACTGCTCTCCACACAACAGGCCAATAATTGAGAGACAAGTTGCTGGGGCAGGAATAACGACTTTATTCAGAAAGTCAGCAAACCGAAAATATGGTGGACTGTACCCCCAAAACCATCTTATCCGAGTTAGAACTCAGTCCCCTTTTACATAAAAGAGGAGGGAGTAAGTCAAGTTGAATTCCTTTGAACCTAAGGAATCAAACAGTTAAGTAACAGAGCATAAAAGTCCATCAATAAGAGTTCCCTGAGAAACCTCAAACAACATCAAGGAATTTGAAGAGCAATGGAAGGCCATAAAAGGTCATTGTATAGGGTCACTCCTCAACTCCTCCGATCCACACAATATCAGTAATCTTATTACTATTTAAATCATTCCTGTGCTGGGGTAGAAAAAAATTTAAGGCTACATAATATATTTAAGATATAATTTCAACTGTTAAAGGAGAAGGCAATGGCACCCCACTCCAGTACTCTTGCCTGGAAAATCCCATGGACGGAGGAGCCTGGTAGGCTGCGGTCCATGGGGTCGCTAGGAGTCGGACACGACTGAGCGACTTCACTTTCACTTTTCACTTTCATGCATTGGAGAAGGAAATGGCAACCTACTCCAGTGTTCTTGCCTGGAGAATCCCAGGGACAGGGGAGCCTGGTGGGCTGCCGTCTATGGGGTCACACAGAGTCGGACATGACTGAAGCGACTTAGCAGCAGCAGCAGCAAAAGTACAAAGCTTATTTCTGAGATGATGTTTTGTAATAAAACCATGGAGTTGCATATCCATGCACACATGCATGCACATGTAAATACACAATTGACTGAAATGAAGAGTTGCCTCTTGACACATTTTTAAATCATTTTCTCATTATCACTTTTAGTCATATGTATTTCAGCATCTCTGGGGCCATGAAAATGAATCAACTGTACTTAAGTTTGTCAATAGTACTTTTTTTAAAAGCTTGTTTATTTATTTAGGTTGTGCTGGTCTTTGTTACTTTGTGTGGCTTTCTCTAGTGGCACTGAGCGGGAGATACTCTGTAGTTGTGGTGAGTGGGCTTCTCACTGCAATGGCATCTTTTGTTACAGAGAACAGGTTGTAGGTGAACGGCAGGCACAAGGCTTCTGTAGTTGCAATACATGGGGTCTGCAGTTTTGGCTCACAGGCTCTCGAGCATGGGCTCAGTAGTTGTGGTGGATGGGCTTGGTTCCTTCCAGGCATGTGGAATCTTCTCGGACCAGGGAGATCAAACCCATATCCCCTGCATTCGCAGACACATTCTTATCCACTGTACCAATAGGGACGTCTCAACTTTAGTACTATATTAGTTTAAAAAAAAAAAAAAAGAAAAAGTAGTAGGCATATAAAAAACATATATAGAATACTTTGAGTCCTATCTCTATAAAATACCTATATTCAAAAATAATATGAGGGCATCTCTCCTGGTGCAATGCTAAAGAATCCACCCGTAAATGCGAAAGACACGGGTTCTGCTCCAGGATAATGCCACATGCCTCGGGGCAACTAAGACCAAGTGACACAACTACTGAGCCTGTGCTGTAACGCCCAAGAGCCCAAACTACTAGGCCAACGTGCTGAAACTACTGAAGCCCAAGCATCATACAGCCCATGCCCTGCAACAAGACAGCACAACGAGAATCCCATGCACCACGACTAGAGAACAGCTCCCACTGCTGGCAACTAGAGAAAAGACCAAGCAGCAACAAAGACCCAGAACACCTAAATAAATAATTTTTCTTAAAAAAATGATTTTATCTGCAGTTAACTTTAGTTCTGTAGTTATTAACAAAAACCAAAGTCTATTTGTTAATTCCATAATAAAACAATGAACCAAGGTTAGTAAAGTTGGGGACTTCCCTGGCAGTCCCATGATTAAGACCTCGCACTTCCATTTCAGGAGTTTCAGGTTCAATCCATACTCAGGGAACTAAGATTCTGCAAGCTGCACCATGTGGCAAAGAAGACAAAAAAATATCAGTAAACTTGGATTTCATAGTGAAAAATAGATGATGGAATGAAAAGTCCCCTAGCCCTGAGGTCTCTTTCTGAACTTTCCATTCCATTCTCAAACACCAAGATGTTCAAGGAGGTCCTTAAATGTACTACATAGTCAGGGCTGATTTCCCCTTATTGGCCTCTTTTCCAGATTTTACCACGTACTGTGAGTGTTAATACCTGATGTCCACGTGCAGCTTCTTTACTCTGGTTGACAGAGAGCAGACAGTGCATCCAGATGGGCCCCAAGCAAACTTGCTGCCCAACAGCACTGAGACCACGTCTCCAACCCGTGGGTGAGAAGCCCTGCCCAGGACGGTGCCCACGGGAGCCTCCTCACAAGGTCCAGGTCACTAGGTCATGGGGAGACGGGATCTAAGTGGAGATGACAGGCCCTCAGAGAGGGCCCCTGGTGAATATGTGTTGGGGGCCAGAGTGAGGTACTCCGCCCATGGCAAAGGTCATGAGGAAGGAGGCTCGACATACGCAAAGGCGGGATCGAGCCTCAGGAGTCCCCCTGGAAATCCTCGAGCGTCTACCCCCATAACCAGAGCCTGCCTACTTTACTACTTTGTGCTCTTTCCTACATCTCTGACTTTACAGGGGGCTGTCCCCCACCACCTCTTTCGGAGAAGGAGTTAACCTAGAGCTCCAGTCAATAAAAACTCTTGGGTGTGATAAGAGTGTTTTAACCTACAAACTCCTCTGAAGGTTCTCTGGCCTGCCTGACAGGCTTGTCCGGCCACATGTGATCGCTCACAGCACAAGATGCTTTAAACCTTCTAAAAACAGGTTCCTTAGAAAAGTTAGAAAACTATTAGTATAAGTATAATGGGCTAATTAGAAATTGTGTTGGTGAAGGGTTTTTCATTTGTTGAGCCAATGTTTGTTGCTAAGTCTCCATATCCCCTGCCCTTACACACATTAATGAATATATAGAATTAACCTTTGATATTAATCACGTTAGACCTTAGGCTAAGTAAATTCTTTCCTTAACTAAAACCCACTACACCCTCACCCTGTAGGAATGTAACTTTATTTGGGTGGCGTCTGTTTTGAGAATAATCAGCCCTGGAGAAATAAGTGTCCTGATTGACTGACCGCTGTCACAAGGAGAGGGTCATAAATTGTCAGCAGGCCCCCCTGGCCAGAAGATGATGTAACACCCCTAAGACCTCTGTATACATTTGTATGAAGCACCTGACTTTGATAAAAGTCAGGACTGCTGACCCCGTGTGACTTTTGCATAACATCTCTGTGTATAAAAGTAGACCATGGAAAATAAAGAATTGGGATCAGTTTCTCGAAATACTGGTCTCCCCATGTCGCTCTCTCTCTCACTCTGGCTGAGTCTCCATCTGGAGCGCGGAACCCACCATGCTTACTAATTATGCCTGGGCTTCTAAGATCCGACCGGGGAGGCCTCAGTGTCTCCTCTCCTTCGGGAGAACGGAAGGACGCCTGCGGCCTACATAAGTGGTGCAAACTTCTTGTCTTGAAGTTTTATTGGTCTCCCGCATAAACCAAGCTACTCAGCCTCTTTTCTCCACTGAATTTTCCTACTGAGCTATCCTCATCCTATTACTCTTTATATCTTTGATAAAATATTTAAATAAATAGGTCGCCGACGCCGTCCCCGCTTCGAATACCCTGGATCAGCCGGGGCAGGACCCCGGCAAATATGCATGTACAGGAGACAGACAGGGTACTCCAGAGTCAGACACTATTAGTGAGTCCAGAGATGGGCATTTCAGGAAGGACAGACTGAGAATCAACTCAGAATATGACATCTGAGAAAGAGCCATTTCTGACACTTTTTCTCCCCTCTTCCAGGTTTTTTCTCAGGAATCCTGCAGAGATGGATACTGAAAGTTGAAAACATGCTGTTTAATACCTACAATCAACATTCCCCCTTCCTGAGTCCCAATTACACATGAAGGGAAGCCCTCCATGGGGAACAGACAGTCCTCTGTGCCCACTATCTCAGGAGGGACTCAGGACAGTCAATTCCAGCACAGAGAACAACAGAGGAGCTTTCCCACACTTTCCCTCGGATCACACTCCCCTCCTGGTGAGGCCTCACGTACTCAGCAACAGGGGGCACCTCCGCTGACCCCACGATCCCCTTCAGGTCACACAGCAGGCCCTGGTCCATCCCCACTCAGAGCAGAGTGGCCTCCTCATCCCTGGGGCTGTTCTCAGTCTCAGAAGTGGAGCCTAAGAGCCTTGGTTCTCAATGTAGGATCCAGATCAGATTTGCTGCACTGTGAACATACCTGGGACTAGGACCCACACAGGTATCTGAGGACGTCTGATAGGGCAGGGGGCACCATACATGGTTTTGCAAAATGCTTCACGGATCTCATGGGAAACATGGGTTGAACACCATTAAAGGTGGCAAACCCAGCCCACCTCCTACTTTCTTCTTTTCCAGCCTTACTGAGATAGAACTAATGAAATAGATATGTGTATACTTATCAGGCATGATGTGACCATTTGACAGATGTATACACTGTGAAATATTATGACAATCCAGTCATCAACACATTCATGAACTCCCAGTTTCCATGTTTGTATGGTGAGAATACTTCAGATTTACTCTGCTGGCAAATTTAAAGTATGTAGTAACACAGAAGAATTTACTGCAGTTTGAATGCTGCACATAGGTCCCCAGAACTTACTCATTTTACAACTCAAAATTCATACATGAACATCTTCCCATCTATAGATTGCTTTGGGTAGAATACTCATTTTTGCTATATCGATTCTTCCAATCCACGAACATGGTATATTGCTCCATCTATTTGTGTCATCTTTCTTTCACTAGTGTTTTATAGTTTTGTACACATAAGTCTTTTTGTTTCTTTAGGTGAATTTATTCATAAGTACTTTATTCTTTTCATTGCAATGGTGAATGTGGGTCTTTTCTTAGTTTCTCTTTTTTCATTGTTAGTATATAGGAATGCAAGAGATTTCTGAGTATTAATTTTATATCCTGCAACTTTACTATATTCATTGATTAGCTCTAGTAATTTTCTGGTGGTATCTTTAGAGTTTTCTATGTAGAGGATCGTGTCATCTGCAAACAGTAAGAATTTTACTTCTTTTCCAATCTGGATTCCTTTTATTTCTTTTTCTTCTCTGACTGCTAGGACTTCCAAAACTGCGTTGAATAGTTGTGGTGAGAGTGGGCACCCTTGTCTTCTTCCTGAAGAAGTTAGATAGAGGAAATAGCGTGCACAACTTTTGTGTGGTTTCTTTGAAAGACATATATTTTTAAGTCTAATACACTCTGATGTCTTGAGAAAGCCCTTGCCTACACAGTTCATGACTTCTCTTCAATATGGACTCTTATTGCATAACACTTCAACTCAAGGTGGAACTTATTCCACTCCGATTGCATCTGTAAAGCATTGCTGTAGTATCGTCCCCAAACTTTGCTGTTTCAGAAAATTCCTTCCTACAAACACATTTGTGTGGCTTGTCTCCAGGATATATATTCCTACATACCTAAAGAGTGAGTAGTAATTGTAAATACTGTCATAGTCATTGCATTTCTAAGTATAAGTATTTGATAAATCCTGAGTTTAAGGCAGCACCTAAAAGCCTTGCCACATTACATACACTTGTAAGGATCTCCCTAGTATGAATCATCTGATGATTGGTGAAATATGAGCCCCGAGTGAAGGTTTTACACATTCAATATCACTTGTAAGCTTGTCCTTCAGAATGACTTCTTTGGCTAAGTGCCTAAGTCACGTCAGTCGTGTCCAACTCTGTGTGACCCCATACGTCAGCCCACTAGGCTCCCCTGTCCTTGGTTTCTCCACGCAAGAACACTGGAGTGGGTTGCCATTTCCTTCTCCAATGCATGAAATTGAAAAGTGAAAGGGAAGTCGCTCAATTGAGTCTGACTCTTCGCAATCCCATAGACTGCAGCCTACCAGGCTCTTCCATCCATGGGATTTTCCAGGCAAGAGTACTGGAGTGGGGTGCCATAGCCTTCTTGAATGACTTCTTTCAGTTTGGTTCAGTTCAGTTCAGTCGCTCAGTCGTGTCTGACTCTTTGCGACACCATGAACCGCAGCATGCCAGGCCTCCCTGTCCGTCACCAACTCCCGGAGTTCACTGAGACTCACGTCCATCGAGTCAGTGATGTCATCCAGCCATCTCATCCTCTGTCGTCCCCTTCTCCTCCTGCCCCCACTCCCTCCCAGCATCAGAGTCTTTTCCAATGAGTCAACTCTTCGCATGAGGTGGCCAAAGTACTGGAGTTTCAGCTTTAGCATCATTCCTTCCAAAGGAATCCCAGGGCTGATCTCCTTCAGAATGGACTGGTTGGCTCTCCTTGCAGTCCAAGGGACTCTCAAGAGTCTTCTCCAACACCACAGTTCAATTGAGACTCTTGTCTATAAGCTCTCTATAAGACTATTGTCAAGACACACTCATCACATCAACATAGCTTCTAGTATCAGGGTATGAGTTTTCTCATGAAGGCTAAATGGAAACATCTGACAAAAGCCTCACCACAATGAATACATTTGTAAAGTCTCTTGCGTATGGATCCCTTGATGTCTTTTTAGGCCTGAATGCTACCTGATACATTTGCCCCACTTATTACATTTCCTTTCTCTGGATTATGAATTCCCTGATGATGTGACTAATGAGACTTGTATTGAAAGCACTGATCACATATATTACATTTACATCCTTTCTCTCATGTACAGGTTACCCTTAAGATTTACTGCACTCTAAATGTATGGCTTCTTTCCAATATGATTTTTTTCATGATTTGTAAGGTTTGAATGTCTTCTAAAACATTTGCCACAATCACTACATGGGTAAGATCTCAGAATTCATTACATGACGGTTAGTTAGTTCTGAACTCAGAATCCAAAGCTTTGCTACACCCACTGGATTTGTGCAGTTTTCCTACAGTTTGACTTTTCTGAAGGTCAAAAGGATGGTATACTTTACTGCATTTATTACATTTGTAAGGTTTCACTCCAGTATGGATTCACTGATTATCTGCAAAACGATTCCTGTGACTGAAGGCTTTGACATATAAATTACATTTATATCGTTTTCCCTAATGGTCAGTTACAGATGAATGTGCAATGAAAGCTCTGCCACACTAATTATATTTGTATGATTTCTCTCTAGTATGAGTTCTCTGATGAACTACAAGCCAGAAATCCGACTAAAGGCTTTGTCACACACATTACATTTGTAAGGTTTCTCTCCAGTATGAATTCTCTGAATACTTCCAAGGTTTCCATTTTGAGTAAAGCACTGGCCACAAATATCACATTTATATGGTTTCTCTCCAGTATTAATTCTCCAATGAACTACATTTGCACTTTGACTAAAGGTTTGCCACATATATCACATTTATATGGTTTCTCTCCAGTAGATAGACAGAGTGCCTGATGAACTATGGATGGAGGTTCGTGACATGTACAGGAGATAGGAATCAAGACTATCCCCAGGAAAAAGAAATGCAAAAAAGCAAAATGGCTATCTGAGGAGGCCTTACAAATAGCTGTGAAAAGAAGGGAAGCAAAAAGCAAAGGAGAAAAGGAAACATATACGCATTTGAATGCAGAGTTCCAAAGAAGAGCAAGGAGAGATAAGAAAGCCTTCGTTAGCGATCAATGCAAAGAAATAGAGGAAAAGAATAGAATGGGAAGGACTAGTGATCTCTTCAACAAAACTAGAGATACCAAGGGAACATTTCATGCAAAGATGGGCTCAATAAAGGACAGAAATGGTAGGGACCGAACAGAAGCAGAAGATATTAAAGAATAGGTGGCAAGAATACACAGAAGTGTACAAAAAAGATCTTCATGGCCCAGATAATCACGATGGTGTGATCACTCACCTAGAGCCAGACATCCTGGAATGTGAAGTCAAGTGGGCTTAGGAAGCATCACTATGAACAAAGCTAGTGGAAGTGATGGAGTTCCAGTTGAGCTATTTCAAATCCTGAAAGATGACACTGTGAAAGTGCTGCACTCAATATGCCAGCAAATTTGGAATACTCAGCAATGGCCACAAGACTGGAAAAGATCAGTTTTCATTCCAATCCCAAATAATGCTCAAACTACCACAGAACTGCACTCATCTCACACACTAGTAAAGTAATGCTTAAAATTCTGCAAGCCACCCTTCAGAAATACGTGAACCATGAACTTCCAGATGTTCAAGCTGGATTTAGAAAAAGGCAGAGGAAAGAGAGATCAGATTGCCAACCTCCACTGGATCATCGAAAAAGCAAGAGAGTTCCAGAAAAACATCTATTTCTGCTTTATTGACTATGCCAAAGCTTTGACTGTGTGGATCACAATAAACTGTGGAAAATTCTGAAAGAGATGGGAATACCAGACCACCTGACCTGCCTCTTGAGAAACCTGTACGCAGGTCAGGAAGCAACAGTTAGAACTAGACATGGAACAACAGACTGGTTCCAAATAGGAAAAGGAGTACATCAAGGCTGTATATTGTCACCCTGCTTATTTAATTTCTATGCAGAGTACATCATGAGAAACGCTGGGCTGGGAGAAGCACAAGCTGAAATCAAGATTGATGGGAGAAATATCAATAACCTCAGATATGCAGATGACACCACCCATAAGGGTGCCATAAGGCAGAAAGTGAAGAGGAATTAAAGAGACTCTTGATGAAAATGAAAGAGGAGAGTGAAAAAGTTGGCTTAAAACTCGACATTCAGAAAACTAACATCATGGCATCTGGTTCCATCACTTCATTTCAAAGAGATGGGGAACCAGTGGAAACAGTGGCTGATTTATTTTTCTCGGCTCCAAAATCACTGTGGATGCTGATTACAGCCATGAAGTTAAAACACGCTTACTCTTTGGAAGGAAAGTTATGACCAACCTAGACAGAATATTAAAAAGCAGAGACATTACTTTGCCAACAAAGGTCCATCTAGTCAACGCTACGGTTTTTCCAGTGGTCATGTATGGATGTGAAAGCTCGACTATAAAGAAAGCTGAGCACTGAAGAATTGATGCTTTTGAACTGCGGTGTTGGAGAAGACTCTTGAGAGTTCCTTGGACTGCAAGGAGAGCCAATCAGTACATCCTAAAGCAGATCAGTCCTGAGTGTTCATTGGAGGGACTGATGTTGAAGCTGAAACTCCAATACTTTGGCCACCTGATGTGAAGAGCTAACTGATTTGAAAAGACCCTGATTTGGGGAAAGATTGAGGGCAGGAGGAGAAGGGGAAGACAGAGGATGAGATGGTTGGATGGCATCACCGACTCGATGGACATGGGTTTGGGTGGACTCCGGGAGTTGGTGATGAACAGGGAGGCCTGGCGTGCTGCGGTTCATGGGGTCACAAAGAGCTGGACACGACTGAGCAACTGAACTGAACTGAACTCCAGCATGAATTCTCTGATGAACTGTAAGGTGTGCATTTTGACTAAAGGCTTTGCCACATATATCACATTTATATGGTTTCACTCCAGGAAGAACTCCCAGATGAATTCCAAGGTGTGCATTTTGAGTCAAGCACCGGCCACACACATCACATTTATATGGTTTCTCTCCAGTATGAATTCTCCAATGAACCGTAATATAAAACCTGTAACAGAAGGCTTTGCCACATAAATTACATTTATACGATTTATTTCCTGTATGAACTGCTTGATGGTTGGTTAGAGCTGAATGTGCATTGAAATCTTGATCACACTCATTACATTTGTAAGTTTTCACTCTAGAATGAATTCTCTGAAGAATTCCAAGGCTCACATTTTGAGTAAAGCACTGGCCACAAACATCACATTTATATGGTTCCTCTCCAGTATGAATTCTCTGATGAACTGTAAAATAAGATCTGTAACTAAAGGCTTTGCCACATACATTTAAAAAGTTTCTCTCCTATATGTCTTAACTGCTTGATGGTCAGTTAAGACTAAACGTGCACTAAAGGTTTACCACCCTCATTACATTTCTATGGTTTCTCTCCATTATGTACGTGTTGGTGAATTATAAGGCCCCAACACCAACTAAAGACTTTGCCACATTCTTACATTTGTAACGTTTCTTTCCAGTATGAATTCTCTGATGAATTCCAAGGTGTGAATATTGATTAAAGCATTAAAGATGGAAAGAACAATACTTCACAAATTCGTTCACTCTCTACATCCTTCTGAATGCATAAGGAAAAGTACAATATGTAAATATCTATTACTTTTTTTTAAATTTTATTTTATTTTTAAACTTTACATAATTGTATTAGTTTTGCCAAATATCAAAATGAATCCGCCACAGGTATACATGTGTTCCCCATCCTGAACCCTCCTCCCTCCTCCCTCCCCATACCATCCCTCTGGGTCATCCCAGTGCACTAGCCCCAAGCATCCAGTATCGTGCATCGAACCTGGACTGGCAACTTGTTTCTTACATAATATTTTACATGTTTCAATGCCATTCTCCCAAATCTTCCCACCCTCTCCATTTCCCACAGAGTCCATAAGACTGTTCTATACATCAGTGTCTCTTTTGCTGTCTCGTACACAGGGTTATTGTTACCATCTTTCTAAATTCCATATATATGCGTTAGTGTACTGTATTGGTGTTTTTCCTTCTGGCTTACTTCAATCTGTACAATAGGCTCCAGTTTCATCCACCTCATTAGAACTGATTCAAATGTATTCTTTTTAATGGCTGAGTAATACTCCATTGTGTATATGTACCAAAGCTTTCTTATCCATTCATCTGCTGATGGGCATCTAGGTTGCTTCCATGTCCTGGCTATTATAAACTGCTGCGATGAACATTGGGGTACACGTCTCTTTCCCTTCTGGTTTCCTCAGTGTGTATGCCCAGCAGTGGGATTGCTGGATCATAAGGCAGTTCTATTTCCAGTTTTTTAAGGAATCTCCACACTGTTCTCCATAGTGGCTATACTAGTTTGCATTCCCACCAACAGTGTAACAGGGCTCCCTTTTCTCCACACCCTCTCCAGCATTTATTATTTATAGACTTTTGGATCGCAGCCATTCTGACTGGTGTGAAATGGTACCTCATAGTGGTTTTGATTTGCATTTCTCTGATAATGAGTGATGTTGAGCATCTTTTCATGTGTTTGTTAGCTATCTGTATGTCTTCTTTGGAGAAATGTCTGTTTAGTTCTTTGGCCCATTTTTTGATTGGGTCATTTATTTTTCTGGAATTGAGCTGTAGGAGTTGCCTGTATATTTTTGAGATTAGTTGTTTGTCAGTTGCTTCATTTGCTATTATTTTCTCCCATTCTGAAGGCTGTCTTTTCACCTTGCTAATAGTTTCCTTTGATGTGCAGAAGCTTTTAAGGTTAATTAGGTCCCATTTGTTTATTTTTGCTTTTATTTCCAATATTCTGGGAGGTGGGTCATAGAGGATCCTGATGTGATGTATGTCAGAGAGTGTTTTGCCTATGTTCTCCTCTAGGAGTTTTATAGTTTCCGGCCTTATGTTTAGATCTTTAATCCATTTTGAATTTATTTTTGTGTATGGTGTTAGAAAGTGCTCTAGTTTCATTCTTTTACAAGGGGTTGACCAGATTTCCCAGCACCACTTGTTAAAGAGATTGTCTTTAATCCATTGTATATTCTTGCCTCCTTTGTCAAAGATAAGGTGTCCATATGTGCGTGGATTTATCTCTGGGCTTTCTATTTTATTCCATTGATCTATATTTCTGTCTTTGTGCCAGTACCATATGTCTTGGTAACTGTGGCTTTGTAGTAGAGCCTGAAGTCAGGTAGGTTGATTCCTCCAGTTCCATTCTTCTTTCTCAAGATGGCTTTGGCTATTTGAGGTTTTTTTATATTTCCATACAAATTGCAAAATAGCTCTGTGAAGAATACTGTTGGTAGCTTGATAGGGATTGCATTGAATCTATAAATTGCTTTGGGTAGTATACTCATTTTCACTATATTGATTCTTCCAATCCATGAACATGGTATATTTCTCCATCTATTAGTGTCCTCTTTGATTTCTTTCACCAGTGTTTTATAGTTTTCTATATATAGGTCTTTAGTTTCTTTAGTTAGATACATTCCTAAGTATTTTATTCTTTCCGTTGTAATGGTGAATGGAATTGTTTCCTTAATTTCTCTGTTTTCTCCTTATTAGTGTATAGGAATGCAAGCGATTTCTGTGTGTTGATTTTATATCCTGCAACTTTACTATAGTCATTGATTAGTTCTAGTAATTTTCTGGTGGAATCTTTAGGGTTTTCTATGTAGAGGATCATGTCATCTGCAAACAGTGAGAGTTTTACTTCTTCTTTTCCAATTTGGTTTCCTTTTATTTCTTTTTCTGCTCTGATTTCTGTGGCCAAAACTTCCAAAACTATGTTGAATAGTAATGGTGAAAGTGGGCACCCTTGTCTTGTTCCTAACTTTAGAGGAAATGCTTTCAATTTTTCACCATTGAGGATAATGCTTGCTGTGGGTTTGTCATGTATAGCTTTTATTATGTTGAGGTATGTTCCTTCTATTCCTGCTTTCTGGAGAGTTTTTATCATAAATGGATGTTGAGTTTTGTCAAAGGCTTTCTCTGCATCTATTGAGATAATCATATGGTTTTTGTTTTTCAATTTGTTAATGTGTTGTATTACATTGATTGATTTGCGGATATTGAAGAATCCTTGCATCCCTGGGATAAAGCCCACTTAGTCATGGTGTATGATCTTTTTAATGTGTTGTTGGATTCTGATTGCTAGAATTTTGTTAAGGATTTTTGCATCTATGTTCATCAGTGATATTGGCCTGTAGTTTTCTTTTTTTGTGGCATCTTTGTCAGGTTTTGGTATTAGGGTGATGGTGGCCTCATAGAATGAATTTGGAAGTTTACCTTCCTCTGCAATTTTTTGGAAGAGTTTGAGCAGGATAGGTGTTAGCTCTTCTCTAAATTTTTGGTAGAATTCAGCTGTGAAGCCGTCTGGACCTGGGCTTTTGTTTGCTGGAAGATTTTTGATTACAGTTTCAATTTTCGTGCTTGTGATGGGTCTGTTAAGATTTTCTATTTCTTCCTGGTCGAGTTTTGGAAAGTTGTACTTTTCTAAGAATTTGTCCATTTCTTCCACATTGTCCATTTTATTGGCATATAATTGTTGATAGTAGTCTCATATGATCCTTTGTATTTCTGTGTTGTCTGTTGTGATCTCTCCATTTTCGTTTCTAATTTTATTGATTTGATTTTTCTCCTTTTGTTTCTTGATGAGTCTGGCTAATGGTTTGTCAATTTTATTTATCCTTTCAAAGAACCAGCTTTTGGCTTTGTTGATTTTTGCTATGGTCTCTTTTGTTTCTTTTGCATTTATTTCTGCTCTAATTTTTAAGATTTCTTTCCTTCTACTAACCCTGGGGTTCTTCATTTCTTCCTTTTCTAGTTGCTTTAGGTGTAGAGTTAGGTTATTTATTTGACTTTTTTCTTGTTTCTTGAGGTGTGCCTGTATTGCTATGAACTTTCCCCTTTAGGACTGCTTTTACCGTGTCCCACAGGTTTTGGGTTGTTGTGTTTTCATTTTCTTTCATTTCTATGCAAATTTTGATTTCTTTTTTGATTTCTTCTGTGATTTGTTGGTTATTCAGCAGCGTGTTGTTCAGCCTCCATATGTTGGAATTTTTAAAATTTTTCTCCTGTAACTGAGATCTAATCTTACTGCATTGTGATCAGAAAAGATGCTTGGAATGATTTCTATTTTTCTGAATTTACCAAGGCTAGCTTTATGGCCCAGGATGTGATCTATCCTGGAGAAGGTTCCATGTGCGCTTGAGAAAAAGGTGAAATTCATTGTTTTGGGATGAAATGTCCTATAGATATCAATTAGGTCTAACTGGTTTATTGTATCATTTAAAGTTTGTGTTTCCTTGTTAATTTTCTGTTTAGTTGATCTATCCATAGGTGTGAGTGGGGTATTAAAGTCTCCCACTATTATTGTGTTATTGTTAATTTCTCCTTTCATACTTGTTAGCATTTGTCTTACATACTGCGGTGCTCCCGTGTTGGGTGCATATATATTTATAATTGTTATATCTTCTTCTTGGATTGATCCTTTGATCATTATGTAGTGACCTTCTTTGTCTCTTTTCACAGCCTTTGTTTTAAAGTCTATTTTATCTGATATGAGTATTGCTACTCCTGCTTTCTTTTGGTCCCTATTTGCATGGAAAATCTTTTTCCAGCCCTTCACTTTCAGTCCATATGTGTCCCCTGTTTTGAGGTGGGTCTCTCGTAGGGGTCTTGTTTTTGTATCCATTCAGCCAGTCTTTGTCTTTTGGTTGGGGCATTCAACCCATTTACGTTTAAGGTAATTACTGATAAGTATGATCCCGTTGCCATTTACTTTATTGTTTTGGGTTCGAATTTATACACCATTTTTGTGTTTCCTGTCTAGAGAATATCCTTTAGTATTTGTTGGAGAGCTGGTTTGGTGGTGCTGAATTCTCTCAGCTTTTGCTTGTCTGTAAAGCTTTTGATTTCTCCTTCATATTTGAATGAGATCCTTGCTGGGTACAATAATCTGGGCTGTAGGTTATTTTCTTTCATCACTTTAAGTATGTCTTGCCATTCCCTCCTGGCTTGAAGAGTTTCTATTGAAAGATCAGCTGTTATCCTTATGGGTATTCCCTTGTGTGTTATTTGTTGTTTTTCCCTTGCTGCTTTTAATATTTGTTCTTTGTGTTTGATCTTTGTTAATTTGATTAATATGTGTCTTGGGGTGTTTCACCTTGGGTTTATCCTGTTTGGGACTCTCTGGGTTTCTTGGACTTGGGTGATTATTTCCTTCCCCATTTTAGGGAAGTTTTCAACTATTATCTCCTCAAGTATTTTCTCATGGTCTTTCTTTTTGTCTTCTTCTTCTGGAACCCCTATGATTCGAATGTTGTAGCATTTAATATTGTCCTGGAGGTCTCTGAGATTGTCCTCATTTCTTTTAATTCGTTTTTCTTTTATCCTCTCTGATTCATTTATTTCTACCATTCTATCTTCTAATTCACTAATCCTATCTTCTGCCTCTGTTATTCTACTATTTGTTGCCTCCAGAGTGTTTTTAATTTCATTTATTGCATTATTCATTATATATTGATTCTTTTTTATTTCTTCTAGGTCCTTGTTAAACCTTTCTTGCATCTTCTCAATCCTTGTCTCCAGGCTATTTATCTGTGATTCCATTTTAATTTCAAGATTTTGGATCAATTTCACTATCATTATTCGAAATTCTTTATCAGGTAGATTCCCTATCTCTTCCTCTTTTGTTTGGTTTGGTGTGCATTTATCCTGTTCCTTTATCTGCTGGGTATTCCTCTGTCTCTTCATCTTGTTTAAATTGCTGAGTTTGGGGTGTCCTTTCTGTATTCTGGCAGTTTGTGGAGTTCTCTTTATTGTGGCATTTCCTCGCTGTGTGTGGGTTTTACAGGTGGCTTGTCAAGGTTTCCTGGTTAGGTAAGCTTGTGTCGGTGTTCTGGTGGGTGGAGCTGTATTTCTTCCCTCTGGAGTGCAATGAAATGTCCAGTAATGAGTTATGAGATGTCTATGGTTTTGGGTTGACTTTGGGCAGCCTGTATCTTGAAGCTCAGGGCTGTGTTCCTTTGTTGCTGAAGAATTTGCTTGGTATATCTTGCCCTGGAACTTGTTGGCCCTTGTGTGGTGCTTGGTTTCAGTGTCGGTATGGAGGCGTTTGATGAGCTCCTGTCAATTAATGTTCCTTGGAGTCAGGAGTTCCCTGGAGTCAGGGTTTGGACTTAAGCCTCCTGCTTCCAGTTATTGGTCTTATTTTTACAGTAGTTTCAAAACTTCTCCTTCTATACAGCACCATTGATAAAACATCTACGTTAAAGATGAAAAGTTTCTCTACTGTGAGGGTCACTCAGAGAGGTTCACAGCGTTACATGGAGAAGAGAAGAGGGAGGAGGGAGTTAGAGGTGACCCAAATGAGATGAGGTGGAATCAGTAGTGGAGAGAGTGGGCTAGCCAGTAGTCACTTCCTTATGTGCACTCCACAACTGGACCACTCAGAGATGTTCACGGAGTTATACAGAGAAGAGAAGAAGGAGGAAGGTGACAGAGGTGGCCAGAAGGATAAAAGGGGGGATTGAAAAGGAGGGAGACAGATCCAGCCAGTAATCAGTTCCCTAAGTGTTCTCCACCGTCTGGAACACACAGAAATTCACAGAGTTGGGTAGAGTAGAGAGGGGTTAGGGAGGAGACACAGGCGACCTGGTGGAGAAAAAGGAGAGTCCAAAGGGAGAGAGAGCAGTCAAGCCAGTAATCTCACTCCCTAGTGAAAAATGGGTCCTGAAGATTGGGTTCTTAAAGGTACAAAATTGGTAACAAATACATAAAAGCAAAAATTAAAAATCTAGAGTAGAGTTTGGAATTTCAAAAATACGATGTTAAAGAAAAGAAGGAAAAGAAAGAGAGAAAAAACGAACAAACAAAAACAAACAAGGTCATGAAAATTATAACTAAAATACAGGTACAAATTTGATAACTAATACCAAAAAGCAAAAATTAAAAATCTAGAGTAGAGTTTGGAATTTCAAAAATACAATGTTAAAAAAAAAAGAAGAAGAAAAATAAAGAGAGAAAACAAACAAACAAACAAAAACAATGTCGCAAAAATTATAAAAAAAAATACAGGTACAAAATTGATATCAAATACCAAAAAGCATAAATTAAAAATCTAGAATAGAGTTTGGAATTTCAGATATACAATGTTATATAAAAGAAGAAGAGAGAGAAACAGAGAAAAGAAAAAGTCACAGAAATTATAAAAAAAAACTATAGGTACAAAATTGATAACATATACCAAAAAGCTAAAATTAAAAATCTAGAGTAGAGTTTGGAATTTCAAAAATACAATGTTAAAGAAGAAAAAAAAAACAAGGTCAAAAAATTATAATATATATATATATGAAGTTTGCTGAAGAAGGAAAAAATAGGGTGTTTTTTTTTTTTGCAAAGTAATAGGTTATAAAAGTGAAAATTAAAAGAACAATAGAGGACTTAAAAATTTTTTTTTAATTAAAAAAAAAAAGAAAGAAAGAATGATAGTAAAAATAGTAAAAATATATCTAGGACTTTCTTTGGTTTTGTTGTGAGTATTGCACGTTCAGTTCATTTTTGGCTAGTTCCTTGGTCCGACTTATATTTCTCAAGATCTATAGGCCCCTTCCTATGTAGTCCGTAGTAACCACAGGGTTTAATCTATTGCCTGTAGCTTCCAAGGCGTTTCCCTCTGTTATAACTTCTTCTATTTGCTGGTCTCTTCAGTGTCTGGTTTCTGCCCTAACACAAAGGGGATGGTGGAGGACACTTTTTTTTTTTTTTTAGGCTCACTTGTTCAGTCGCACTGTGGGGAGGGAGGGAGGGATGCTGCAAACAAATAACACTGGCGTGCGCTCGCAGTGCCTCAGACACACTGGGTCTGCCCCCGCTCACGGCGCATGTAGCCTCCCTGCCCACACTGCTCGGGCTCTAGGTTGTTCCACCGAGAACAATCCGAGGCCGGCCCTGGGCTGCATGTACCTCCCAGGTCCAAGTCGCTCAGGTTCAGGCACTCGGGTAGCCCTCAGAGGCGCAGACTCAGTTGGGCCTGCGTTTTGTGCTCTTCCCAGGTCCAAGCAGCTCAGGTGATGAGGTGTTTGGTGAGTGCCAATGCTGCCACTTATCGCCTCCCCACTACTCGGTTATCTGGGTGTAAAACCGGCACACCTTCTCAGGCAGATGTTGACCGTCCAGACCCCCAAAAACTTTTAGTTAGCAAAGAAGCCTGCTTATAGTTTTATAGATAATGTCTCTCTGGGGCTGCGATTGCCCCCTTCCGGCTCTGGCTGCCTGTCACCGGAGGGGGAAGGTCTGCAGCCGGCTATCTCTGTTCAGTCCTTTGTTCCGTGCGCGGGCCTGGTGGTGTCTTAGGTTAGGGCTGGCTTTTTGCGTGGTAGATATCCCACAGTCTGGTTTGCTAGCCCAAATTATTTCGCTCAGATAGCGCTCAGGGTATTCAGGCCAGATTCTTACTCTAAGCGATGCAGCCCACGTCGCGCCTCCCTGCCCAGCCCCCGCCTGCTAATGGCGTGTGCAGGCGTCTGCGCTCCTTCTCCGCTGGGGGAGTTACCGTAGGGCTCGCAATCTGTGAGTTTTAATTGTTTATTTATTTTTTCTCCCTGTTATGTTGCCCTCTGTGCTTCCAAAGCTCGGCACAGATTTGGCAGTGAGAAGGTTTCCTGGTGTTTGGAAAGTTCTCTCTTTTTAAGACTCCCTTCCCGGGACAGAACTCTGTCCCTCCCTCTTTTGTCTCTTTTTTTGTCTTTTATATTTTTTCCCACCTCCTTTCAAAGAGTTGGGTTGCTTTTCTGGGTGCCTGATGTCCTCTGCCGGCATTCAGAAGTTGTTTTATGGAATTTACTCGACGTTTAAATGCTCTTTTGATGAATTTGTGGGGGAGAAAGTGTTCTCCCCATCCTACTCCTCCACCATCTTGGCTCCTCTCCAATATCTATTACTTTTAAAGAACTACTAAACCAGGACCATAGGGGTAGAAAATAGGAAATTAGATATTTCAAAAGGTTGAAATCAACTTTATAAATACTCAAGCTCTGGAAAAACTCTTTGTGTATCATGTAGTGGACAGATCACCTGAAGAAAGGACAAGTTTAAATTCCTAATGCCAATCATGAGGCTTTTCTTGTCTGAGTCAACAGGGCTTTGAGCTCAGTCACTAAAAACGGGCTACCAAGAGGCATACAGAGAAAATGTAGAGACCCACCCCCAGGGCAGACCCCAAACTTCAGAGGCAAGTTATCCTTAACCACAGAGAGCATGTTTCTGAGGGTCTCTATCATCACATCCCGGTACAAGGCCCTCTGAACAGGGTTCAGGCATTCCCATGCCTCAGGAGTGAATTTGATGGCCACATCCTTGAAGGTCAACTGTCCCTGATATGAAAATACATTTCACCAATAGGCCCTGAGCAGAGTTTTTATTTTCACACAAAAGGAGAAGAAGAAAAAGAGGTAAGGATCATTTCAGTAGAAATAATATTCTGATAATTCAATGGAAAGCTATTTGGAGCCAATTCTTAGTCTCTAATTTCCTACATTAAATATTGTTTCCAAAATAAATAATGAATCAAAATGAGTAAAGTTGGGACTTTCCTGGTGGTCCAGTGCTTAAGACCCTGCATTTCTGCTGAAGGGGTTTTAGGTTCAATTCCTCCTCAGGAACTAAGATCCTGCAAGACGAAACTTGCAACCAAGAGGAAAAGACAAAAAATATTAGTAAACTTGATTTCATGATTTAAATAGACAATGGAAAGACTAGAAAAAATGAAAAGAATTTAAAAAAGGAAAAAAAAAAGAAACTGAAAATGAAGAAAAAAGATAAAACAGACAATGATATGAAACACCATCTAGTCCTGAGATCTCTTTCTGAACGTTCCATTCCATTCCCAAACACTTAAGTTTTCAAGGAGATGCTCATTTAGTTTTAAATGTACTGTAAAAAGTCAGAACTGATTCCCACTCATTGGCCTCTTTTGCAGATTTTACCGTGTACTGTACATGTTAATACCTGAGGTCCACATACAGCTTCTTTACCCTGGTTGACTGAGAGCAGACATCGCATGCAGATGGGCCCTAAACAGTCCGTACTACCCAACAGCACTGAGACCCCGTCTTCTACCCATGGGTGAGAAGCCCTGCCCAGGACGGTGCCCACGGGAGCCTCCTCACAAGGTCCAGGTCACCAGGTCATGGGGAGACAGGATCTAAGTCGAGACGACAGGCCCTGAGGGAAGGCCCTGGGTGAGTGTCCATGTACAGTAGTCAGACAGGACACTTCAGAGTCAGACACGATGAGCCAGTCTTGAGAAGGGCATTTCAGGAAGGCAGTGTGAGAATCCACTGAGAATATGACCCTACCTGAGAAAGAGCCATGCCTGACTCCTGCTTTTTCCTCTTCTGGGCTTCTTTGTCCATGAGTCTTCACAGTTCTATCATGAAAGTGGAAAACATGCTGTTTAATGCTTAGGATCAACACACCCCCTTCCTGAGCCCCAACCACACACACAGGGAAGCCCTCACCATGAGGAACACACAGTCCCCTGTGGCCACTGTCTCAGGAGGGACTCAGGATGGTCAACTCCCGCACAGAGTCCAACATGGGACTTTCCCACACTGTCCCTCAGATCACACTTCCCTCCTGATGAGGCATCATGCACACAGCAGCAGGGGGCACCTCCACTCACCCCACGATGCCCTTCAGGTCACACAGCAGGCCCTGGTCCAGCCCCACTCGGAGCAGAGCGCCCTTCTCTCCCCCAGGGCCTGATCTCAGTCTCAGAAGTGGAGGCTAAGAGCCCTGGTGCTCAATGCAGGATCCGGATCAGAATCATCTGCGGCTCTGTGCACATTCCTGGGGCGAGGCCCAAGAGAACCTGAGGAGTCTGTCTGATGAGGGAGGGGTACAAAACATGCCTGGACCCCAACACATACCTTTCAGTAACAGCATTGCAGGCGGATTCTTTACCAGCTGGGCTACATTGCTCAAAACAGGTTCCAAATCTGGAAGAGCATCATGTAGGGCCTCAGTCTGTTTATTTGTAGCTAGACCCAGAACTTCAGTGTTTCGTACTGCAGCGTCTATTAAGTCTTTTATCTCAGTTATAGAGTTAATCTGTTTTTTAGTTTTGTTAGTATCCTTTAGTCATACGGGTGGCTTCCTTGTCCCTCAAGAATCAGAGTGGAGCCTAATTTAACTAGTAAGTCCCTTGAGTTAAAAGAGAGGTGACAGGCACAAAAATCGATGTAGAAACCACTGACCATTGTTGGAGCATGAAGGGGGTTTCTGGAAAGTGGGCCTGTGTTGGTACTGATGTTCCGATTATGTGTTTTTTATGGTTGTTAAAATTTCCAGCCCTTCGGGTTAAGACAGAAAGCTCTGCACTGGTGTCCGAGGAATTCCATCTCGGCCCCCGCTTCAGTGACCCCTCGAGCTTCAGCACTAGTCATATACACGGTGCTGTAGGCAGAGCCACTTGTGACCTCAGGGGCCCTCAGTGTTGGGAAACCATCCAAGGCCGAGGGGCCCCATGGATCTCTGGTGTCTGGGGCATTCCCTCCTCCAGTTCCCTAGCTGTCTATAAAAGGGCGAGTCTGCCACAGTCTCTCCTCCAGTGCCCTTCTGTCCACACAGGGCACCCTGGGTTGGTCTGGGTACCTGTGGGCTTTGTGGTCCATCATGGCCAGCTTGGCCTGCAAAGACTGACCTCCCCTCTGGTGGTCTCTAAGTGGACAAAGCTACAATCGTCATTTCAGGCCTTTGTGTATTTCTCTGGGAATGTTCAGCCTTTTCAACCATGTCCTTATTATCAAAAACTGAATAAGCCACTTGGAGCAAATCGCTCAGAGGGGTCTGGGGACTAGCAGTTGCTTTTTGAATCTCGCTCCTGATGTCTGTGGCAGGGTGGGCTAT